>NC_142009.1:282420505-283033719 GCF_049901735.1 Notechis scutatus | reverse complement strand
CAAGCCTATTTTAAGATTTATAGTAGCTTTCTTCAATGTATAACATCTTTTATAATTTTCAACAAATTTGTCATGAATCATTCAGAGTAGGAATAGTGGAAGTCATACCCTGATATACATAGACAATAACAATTCTAGAATCCTATTTCACAATAATTGTTACTGCTCATGATCCCACTTATGATGTTACAAGTAGACTTAAAACTAATCATTGTGAGCCTAATACCTATTGGAGAAAGTGACTGCCCATAATAGACACTTTTGTGTGTGAGGATTCAACCTAGGAAGAAGTACAGCTGTTTCTGGTTTGGTCCCACTATACTGTAAGCTAAAAATATTTCCAGAATGCTGAGAACAATGTCAAATCTCAAAGGATATTAAATAAAAAATGTTTTACACACAGTATAACTTTTGCACTAAAATTTACACAATGTTCCATACATTTGTTTTCTTTTGTAGACTGAAAATGTGAATAACATGTCAATTTATCCTGTACTTTATTGATCATCCAATTCATGCTCTGACAGGGTTTCCTACTTTGACTAGAACAGAACAGAACAGAACAGAACAGAACAGAACAGAACAGAACAGAATAGAATAGAATAGAATAGAATAGAATAGAATAGAATAGAATAGAATAGAATAGAATAGAATAGAATAGAATTCTTTATTGGCCAAGTGTGATTGGACTCACAAGGAATTTATTTTGGTGCAAGTGCTCTCAGTGTCCATAAAAAGAAAAAAAATACATTTGTCAAGAATCATAGTTATAACACTTAATAGAACTACTTGACAAATTCAGTTAATAAGTTCATATCCTAGAATAAACATTTTGATAAGCTTGATTTGTCAAACAGTGAAATATTTTCCAATGCATTGTTCACCTGAATATTTGAAAGTTTAAATTGAAAGTTGGCTTATGGTTGAGGATTATAATAATGAAAATGCACAATTGCTTCATTAAACATCAGAAAAATTAGCTTCCTAGATTTTTGGCTTGCATTTACTATCCAAAAACCAGTGCTTATTATTAGTTTTCTAATGTGTAATATCAATAATAAGTTAGCACAGACACTTTGGAGCACTGTATTTGGCTATTAGTGGGGTAAGAGATTGTCTCTCATGTCTCTTGTTTCTCAATGCAGCCAGCTGCAGAGCTCAAATTCAAAATTTATGCTAATCAGACTTTCATATCAGATTTACTATATTAACAGATATCATTTCTATAATTTGCACACACTGTTTAAGTATTATTCTTTTTATGCACACAAGAAAGTAAATAAATTGTTCCTCTTCTACATTATCTCTATCACTAGTTGCCATCATTTCATTTCTGGATACTAAGTTAGGATAAACATCCAAAGATAAACTAGCACATTTTTCCAGGTGCTGTTTCAGAAACAGAACTACCATAAAACATGAGAATATACATTTGGACAGATGTCTCTCAATAACAAAAATACCTAGTTTCTGGAAGTTATCTAAGTTTTGTCATCTGAGCCAGAAGTAGCTTTTTAAAAAATTATTTAAACGTGTATTTATTAGAAACTTTATAAAATCAGTTCATGAAAACAGAAATGGTAGAATAATATGCTTTTAAATAGACAAACTATAAAAACAGATGTGTTGGGTAAGATGAAATATAAATAATAGAAGCTAAAATCTGCATGTACACATGCAAAAGTAACTACTAAAACGGTTAAAGTAGCCAACTCATAAAATCCCTAGAAGAAAAAGCAAGAAGCAAAAGAACAACAACCTGAACAACAAGTGAATTTTCAAACAGAGAAGGGGCGTTGGTCCTACCTGAACGCTTCTTCTCAGGGAGCCAAAGGAAGAATCCAGGATGGATAGTCTCTAGCCTCATAGCTCTGCAGACTGAGTTGAAAACTGAGGACACACCCCCTGGTAACAATCCCCAGTTCTGAATGACATTGAAGTGAATCCAGCTGCTCCTCGTCCTCTAACAGATAGCCTATTTGATACTGAGAGGAAAAAACATTTCCTCCCTACTCCGACCAGACAGAATACAGGTGGGACTGGATTCTCCCTTCGGCTCCCCGATAAGAAGCGTTCAGGTAGGACCAACGCCCCTTCTCCAAAAGGAGAATCCAGGATGGGACATACCAAAGCTGGCTAATGGCTGTCCTACAGGAGGGAACTGGATTGGTCGGAGGTCCCCACTTCTACATGAACGCCCTGCAGGACTCGTCTTCCAAAGGACACCTCTGCAAAGGAGTCAATTTTATAATGTTTTATGAATGGGGTCACAGATGACCAAGTCGCAGCTCTACAAAAGTCCAGAACTGAAGCCTGCATTGCCCAAGCTGCAGTGGTCACCGCACTTCTGGTTGAGTGCGCAGTGATTCTCCTGGGCACAGGAAGATCCAGTAACTCATAGGCCTTCACAAAACAGGCTCTAAGCCAGTGACCCATGGTAGATGGTGTCATTCTGCGACCCAAAGTTGACGGCTGAAAGGAAACGAACAGGGCTTCAGTCCTCCTAAAAGAGGAGGTCTTTTTGATGTATATACAGAGGGCCCTCCTAACATCCAAGGTGTGCCATTTTCTCTCCAGTGCATGGGTAGGCCCTGGACAGAAGTCAGGCAAATTCAACTCCTGTGAGCAATGGAATAAGGAGTTCACCCTAGGCAGAAAGGTAGGGCCCAACCACAGAACCACCCTGTCTGCATGGAAAATGCACAGATGGATAGGCCGTCAACTTTCTGATGGATAGGCCGTCAACTCCGAGATACGCCTGGCTAAAATAATGGCCACTAAGAATGACACCTTGCACGTGAGTAGGCGAAGACTGACTTCATGCAAGGGTTCAAATGGGGGAGAAGTCAGTGCCTGCAGGACCTTAGGCAAATCCCAGGTGGGGTAACAGTGGACCACCAGTGGTTTCAAATTAGTGGCTCCCCTAAGGAAGGCTTTCACCCTGGGGTGTTGGGCCAGAGTGGTTGAGTCCTTGACCAAAAAAACCAAGGCCAAGGCAGCCACCTGTCTCTTCAAGGTACTGGGGGCAAGACCTCTGTCCAACCCATCCTGCAGGAACTCTAACACATTTGCCACAGACACAGCAGTAGGTTCCAATAGGTGACTGGCACACCAGCCGCAGAAAATCCTCCACGATGCATCGTATAGCCTGGTCATGGAAGGTCTTCTGGCCACCTGGATGGTCTGAATGACCCTTCTGGAAAACTTCTCCTGTTTTAGGAGCACCTGCTCAAGTGCCAGACGGTCAACCGAAACCAGGCTGGATCTGGGTGTTCAATTGGGCCCTGGCTGAGGGAGATCCTGTGCAGGGGAATTCTCCAGGGTCTGGCAACTGACAGGCCCACCAGGTCGGCGAACCATGGGCACCTGGGCCAATAAAGGGCTACCAACAGAACCTCTGCCCTCTCTGTCAGTACCTTTCTGATTGTCCCCGAAATCAGGGGAAGGGGGGAAGGCATACAATAGCTCTTGGGGCCATCTGCACCAGAGACCATTGACCCCTTCTGTTCTCAGTGCTGGGAACTGTGCAAAGAACCTCGGGAGCTGTTGAGTTCTCCGGAGATGCAAAGAGATCCAGAATTGGATGGCCAAACCGTTCCGTCATCTCCTGGAACAGACTGGGATGCAGTCACCATTTTGACTTGTCAACTGTGGCCCTGCTCAACCAGTCTGCTTGCACATTGGAAACTCCCAAGATGTTTTCTGCTAGCAGGGACAACAGGTGTCTCTCCGCCCACCTGCACAACCGAGTTGCCTCCTGCATTAGAGATCTAGAGCAAGTGCCCCCCTGCTGGTTTATGTGGGCCTTGGTGGCCACATTGTCTGTGAGGAGAAGAACCTGTCTCCCTATCACCTCCTGCCTTAGATCCTTGATAGTTAAGTGGGCAGCCCCGAGCTCTAGACAATTTATGTTGAGGGAGAGCTCTTCCCATGACCACCTAACCTGGACTCCCAGGTGGGCCCCCCAACCATACAGACTGGTGTCAGTGGTGATGGTAATCCTCTGGGGCTCCCTGTACAAGCAACCCTGATCCATGGCTCAGGACTGCCACCAATGGAGATAATGAAGAACCAGCAAAGGGACGCGAACCCTCCTTGGTGAGTCACCCCTGCCCACCTTCTGGTAGGGGAGCAGGAACCACTGCAGGGTTCAGGCATGGAAGTGGGCCCTGAGACGATCCTGATGCACAGTATCATCTTGCTGAGAAATTAAGACAGCAAGATGATAGGTGCCTCTCTGGCACACAGGATCTGTGATGTGACATCCCTTATACTGTCTCAACGCTCCTGTGAGAGAAAGACCTGCCAGTTAAGGTGTCTATGATAGCCCCCAAATGCAAGAGATGGTTCGATGGTACTAGGTGGCATTTGTCCATGTCTATCAAGAACCAATGCTCTCGAAGGATCCTGATTATTGACATTATATCCTCCTCTGCCTGGGGTCTGGAAGAGGATGCTATCAGGATGTCATCCAAATAGCATTGGATCCTTATGGGTAAGGATCTGAGATATGCCGCTACGGCCATCAGGAGCTTATTAAAAGTCCATGGGGCTGATGACAGGCTGAATGGGAGAGCCCTGTATTGAAAATGGTGGCTGCCATAGCAAAACCTCAGGAACTGATGGTGTTTGGGGTCTATGGGCACATGGAGGTAGCCTCTGTCAGGTCTACCGAGCTTAAAAAAAGATCTCCCTCCCACAAGCCCTGTAGGATAGAGTGGAGGGAGTGTACCTTGAATCTTTGGTAGATTAGATGCCTGTTGAGCCCTTTCAAGTTGAGGATTGCTCACCCACCCACCCCCGAGACCTTTGGAATCACAAACCAATTTGAATAGAATCCCTGTCTCTCCTGGTCTCCAGGAACCGGCTGGATGGCCCAAACATCCAGCAGATGGTGTATCGCCAACTCCATGAGATCCCTCTTTGAGGGGTCCCTTGAGACGGGGCAGCATACAAAGGCACGGGGGCGGGGGAGAAAGAAACTCCCGAGAGAGACTTGACCATAAAGTTGTCAGGATCCAAGCATCCATCATGATCTGTTCCCACCTCTGCCAGAACAGTCCCAGATGGCCCCCTGTGGGAGTGTCACTTGGCTTGGGTGTCACTTGTTGCATCTAAAAGGTCTGTTGGAACCCCGAAAGGACCTTCTGTCATCTTGCCTCTGGTGCCCTCTGGCGGCAAAGGCTGCTCTATCAGCCTTTGGAAGAAGGGCCTACTTTGACAGTGAAAGCTTACCCCAGCTTCCCACTGTTTAAAGGAGGGCTTTCTGTAGTAGGGTGGAGACCTGTAATCAAAACGCCTCACCTGGGAGGGCAGGATCTTTCGCTTGTCCCTGGTTTCCATCAAAAAAGGGCCTTCCCAAAAAGCCTCTCTTCCTTGAAGGGAGCAAACACCAGCTTCCATTTGTTTCTGGCGTCCATCTGCCAATTTCTTAGCCAGATGAGCCTACGTGCTGTTACAGATGAGGCCATGGCTCTGGAAGAAATTTTGGCTGACTTGAGAGTGGCATTAGCTGTCGATTGAGCTGCGGCTATTATCTTATTTAAATCGTTATGCACCCTGAAGTCCTCAGGTGGGATTCTACCCTGCAGCTGCCACAGCCACCCATTAAATAAGGTGAGTGTACCCCCCCCCAGGGGACTCCCACTGCTTTTTAATCACATTCATAAACATCTGGGGCACAGGTACAGCATCCACCACAGATGCTTTCTCAGTGAATAGGTAATCTTCCTGATCCTCCCCCGATCCCAGGTGATCTTGTCCCTTTTTTAAGATGAGCTGTGCTCTTAGCCTTAGCCAGAAGAGTCTTGAAGAGAGTCAGCTGGGAAAGGTTCTTAAAGGAGGAGGGACCTGCTACCTCTGACTCCCCATCCAAAAAACCCTCTCTGGAAGGAGGTCCCTCTCGGAAACATAAGACTGGTTTCTTTCCAAAGGGGATGCAGAACAATTTCTGAAGTAGATCAGCTGTTCTGCAGAAGCCTACCCCTGCCCCTGAGGAATGCCTCTGTTGGTGTCCAAACCAGGCAGCTGGTGTAGCTGGTTGACTTAAGCCTGAAATTCTTGTCTAATTGTTTGGGAGATCCAGGCTCTCATGAAGGATGGCATCTCTTGCCTGTGGGTCTCCTCAGGCCACAACCCAGCCACTGTAGGAGTAAAGGTGGCTTATTTATTTATTTATTTATTTATTTATTTATTTATTTTCAGGCACAGGTCTGGTTCTGCTGGAGGCTTGGCTTCCAGGTGCAGCAATCAAAAATCCTTGTGGTGGCTCAGAATTATTATGAGTGGCTTTTGCCTTGATTTGGAGGTTTCCCTGCAAATCCTGAGTACTTGAGCTACCAGGAGATCAGGCAGTCAAATATTGTCTGTTTGCCAATGGGTCTTGCTGCCTGCCATCTTGTGGGAGCAGAGGAGAGATGGCCCTCTTTTCAGCCATCTTGGAGTCTTTCACTGCCTTATCAAACTCCTTATCTAGGGCTTTTTGTCTATGCCTGGCCTGCCTATCCTCTGCCCTAGAGGGTCTTTTAGGGGCTAGGGTCCTAGCTCTGATCCTAGCTGCTGCTTCCAGCCCAGCAGACCTGGACTTAGTTGATCCCCTTGGAGCTCTCTCCTACTCTGCTGAGCAGCTGATAATTCTTGGCCACCTCCCCTGGTGGCCATTTTGAGCCCACCAAAAATAATTGTCACTGACAGGGAGAGAGAGAAGAAAAAAAGGGGCAAAAGAAAAATAAAAACAAAATTTATTTGATCTAAAGCTGTCTGCTTTAGTCACAGCAGCTGTCCACCACTTCAGGAGGCTAGTGCGAACCAGAAGTGGTGAGCTCAGCACAGCTCCGCAATTTAAGGCAAGAGTCAAAGCAAAAAGGGAAAAAAAATGGCTGACTCTTTAAAATTGCTACAAGCCCTGACAGATCAGAGGCTTGCAAGCCAGTGCTGGCTGCACCACAATCAATTTGGCAGCCTCAAGCATCTCATAGCTGTCACAGTGCTCTGGTGACTGGACAGGGGGTTCGGATTCAATCCAGATGGGCAGTACCCCCCCCCAAGGGACAATCCTGGAGACAAACTGCAGAATTGTCCCGAAACATCTGAAATGGCTGCCGACACCGAAAAGGGGCAGGTTTCGCAGTTTTTGCGGCTAGCACAGATCAATAAGAACGGACCGGGAGAAAGTGAATTGAATAGGACACTGACTCCCCCCCCCAGTCCAGGCCACACGGGCTGTCAGGGGCACCTCCAACCAAATTTACAATCACAATTCCAAAAACCAGTCCACCAGCAAAGAATTTTTTTTTAAAAAAAAGGCAGTCAAAAAGAAAGAAAGAAAGAAAGAAAGAAAGAAAGAAAGAAAGAAAGAAAGAAAGAAAGAAAAGAAAGAAAGAAAGAAAAACAAAAGTGCTAACCAGCAAGCCAGCTAGCTATCAAAACTGCTCTAAGCCTCTTGAAGAGAAAAAAACTCAATCCAGGGGTTGATTCTTCTACAATCTTAACTATTCAGAGCCCTTAAAGGGTGGTCTGAACATGCTGAGACTGAGTGAAGAACTGGGGACTGTTACCGGGGGGGGTTCCTCAGTTTTCAACTCGGTCTGAAGAGCTATGAGGCTAGAGACTACCATCCTGGTTCTCCCTTCGGCTCAGTGGAGAATAGTCCATAAGCAGAACAGGTCAGGATACTTAGTTGCAAAGTTTCTTTTACACTAACTCTCCAAACTGCAGTGACACAAAGACATGCTTTGAAGAAATGCACCAATTAATATATCCTATGCCAAGAGAGCTACTGGGTAGATGGAAAAACTAGAGAAAGTTCAAGCCAAGATATTGCATCAATATCCAATGTTTTTTTTTCCAAAGTGTAGAAGTACATAGTTTTGACAATCATGTGATCTCAAGATCAGCAACACAAGGAGTTTCCCTATCTACATGTGAACTTCAAGTTGCTCTTTCAAGTGAGTCCTTCCTGTTTCCTAAGCACAAGTAGCTTGAGTTTAGTAGTAGTTTGACTTGCTGGTTATGTAATAGTTGCATCAGCCTTATTTACTTCAAGCTCAGGATAAGTAAAATCAGCCTTAAGCACTTCTATATAAGCTGTCAGTAATGATGAATTGCAAAACGATTCTTTCACTATTTAAGGTACTGGGGGCAGAAGGCTTTGGCAAAATAGTAATAAAAATGAGAATTTATGCTGGTTAAGATGAATCTAGATGTGATAAGGGACAAAGGGCAATGTGAAAGAAATCTGCCCTTATGGGAATAAAATGGCATGATCTACCCAAACAGACTACATTACATCACAGTGAACTGGCAATGGATAAATTGATACTATCCATCATTGTGAATTATAAATAGTAAATTATCCAATGGTATGATTTGGTTTGTTTTATTTTTCAGTGCCACTGACTTAATAAGCTAAGTGATACTCTCCGATAAAATCTTTAAGATTTCGCACCCCATTCATTTCAAGGAAGATACTTAAAACCTCTTTCCTTTACTTTGGATCATTTTGTTTATATTGTATTATATAAATACCTTTTGGCAAAAACTCAGGATAAAACATTTTAAATAACTGTATGTGTGTATATGTGTGTGTGTGTGTGTGTGTGTGTGTGTGTGTGTGTGAGAGAGAGAGAGAGAGAGAGACAGAGAGAGAGAGAGAGAGTTTTTATGACAAAAATTATTCCCATATTTTGCTTATGACTCTGTATCCTCATTTCCCTAGACAAATCCTGTTTTTGCTTGTGTTTTTATTCAGCCCAGCCAGGAAAGCAAATTATTTAAAATATCCAAGATTGGATGCTTAGGATGGAACAGCAAAACATAGTAGTAGTGGCACCAGGCAGTGGAAATAGTGGCAGATGGTGTGGGCAGCATTCAGTAGAAAATGGAGCTTTACAGCAATAGTCTTATTACTTTTTGGCATGAAAAACAGAAACAGAATGGCAAGCAAGCAAATATATATAGTAAATAGGAATACTGCTATAACAAGGTGCCAGAAAGCTCTGTGTCGGCACTGGGATGGTTTGGGCTATCTCTTGAATTCTTATTGAGAGAAGGAATTGTGAAGGGAGATCACTTAAACTATTTGTGACAGAAATGCCCACAGTTATTTAACTGGTAGAACCTTTTGCTTTCATTTAGCATATATCAGTTTCATGGCCAGGCCTTGATCAATTGTCACCTCAGACCACAACACTGACTGAAGTGGCAAAAACTTGATTTTTAAAATACAGAATCATGTCTAGGGAGCTCTGGGTGGGACTGTACAAAGGAAACATAACTGATTAACACTTACGAGGTGATAGCGGAACACAAACAAATGTTGTATTATATGTGACACATTACCTTGGTATTCTCTTGTCTAGGATATATTAGAATATGTCTAGAATAGATTATTTTGTTAAAGTTGAAATATGGTATTCTTAATGATGCCACTCATTGTCTCAAGTATAATGATTCATAAATGCTTCCATCTGAACAAGAAAGATAAATTTGACAACTTTGTGACTCATTTAAGTTTCCCTTAGAGGGTTTGTGAAAAATTGAAGAGGCTACCAGGCCCAAGGGGGTGTGGGGAACAAATGATAGGATGATATTTGCCAACTTCATTTCCATCACAAATCCTTTCAAACATCAAATCGTTCCAAACAAATGCTCTAATGCTACTGCGCTTTCCAAGGCTGAATACATATTTGCCTTTTTCATACCCACAGGGGCCCATTGGATCACTAATAATTGAAATTCCAGTGATCTTCGCCTGTTTGCCAATCTGCAAACTAAACAGAGGCTTAACCTATTTGCTGGGATGCCAGTTTACTGACATTTTGTGCAATGCAAGCCAGGATATGAAGCAACCATGGCTTTAAACACTGAAATGAGTTTGAGTGCAGTTCTTGTCTCCTATCCTTCCTACCAATGAGTCTGGCTGCTTTGTTACAGTTGGTTTCAGGCTGGCTCTCTCACATCAGATAAGCATGGAAAAATGATAATAAAAACCATGAAGTGAAAACAAAACTATTTGGGAACTAGAATGAATGCTTCAGCACATTCCTTATTGCAGCCATTGTCCCACAAGCATTCTACTGGGAATACTGAATGTGTGGATGGTGAAGTCCATCTAATAGCAATACCCATGCAAAGAGAAATATTTTTTGTCCCAAGAGCACAAGCCAATTATATTTTGGAGAGGAAAGGAGTGGGGAGTGGGGAGAATCCAAAGGCAATGGATTACAGAGACAGCTTTTACACAATTAAATGAAAGATGCAGCTGTTCCCAAAAGTTGATGGGATGCAAATGTTGCTTAAAATACTTTTGCCCAGCACTGTGCATGAATATAGCACCAGTTTTCAAGCCAATTCAGCTGTTCTCTAATTAGTGATAAACTTGTTCTGTTATTGATATCATTCTCTTAGAAAAACACTCAAAAGTAAGTCTGTATGGTATGTGTAGGGTATGTATATATACATGCGTGACATCTTGTTCAGTTATATAGCTGTATATTATGTCCATTGTATATTGTACAATATTCTATATACTGTATATTGCTCAAGGAAGGATGGGGAAATTATTGCATGATGCACCACTGCATGAATTATAATAGGACATATATTTACAAGGGAGGGAGGGAGGAGGGAAGAAAGGAAGGAAGGAAGGAAGGAAGGATCATAATTTACAAACATACATACCCACATGCACACAGACCTGTTCAGGCAAATAATGATGAAGTGTGTTCAAAAATAGCCCAGAACTTTTTGCTTTCTAAGACACACTTATCTCAGAACTTGTTCACATTGGGTAGTAATTCCTTCTTCTGGTGGAAAGCTAGTTCTAATATGCTAATAGCTAGTGATTAAACATCAGTTGTCCCTAGGCAGCTGTGTTCATTGTAATTAGTAACATGGAAAGAATAGTGATAAGTGTGTTGAAAGCATGATAACTTTCCTGCCTGGTAGGAAACTTCTGCACATCACATAGCAGATAGGTGAATAAATAATTTGGGGCAGAATCAATGGAACTATTAACCACAGACATTACCATTCATTAATGTGCTGCAAAATAAATACAACATAATGTAGGTTCTAGAAGTCAAATTTAATTTATTCAGTAGGGAACAGATAAAGCTGCCTTAACCCAAAATTAACCATTTTTCTACTTCAGCATTCTAATGAATCAAACTATGGAAATCTATATTTTAACTTAAATGCTATAAATTAAACTACACTGCTCAAAAAAATAAAGGGAACACTTAAACAACACAATGTAACTCCAAGTCAATCACACTTCTGTGAAATCAAACTGTCCACTTAGGTAGCAACACTGATTGACAATCAATTTCACATGCTGTTGTGCAAATGGAATAGACAACAGGTAGAAAGCATAGGCAGTTAGCAAGACATCCCCAATAAAGGAGTGGTTCTGCAGGTGGTGACCACAGACCACTTCTCAGTTCCTATGCTTTCTGGCTGATGGTTTGGTCACTTTTGAATGCTGGCAGTGCTTTCACTCTAGTCGTAGCATAAGATGGAGTCTACAACCCACACAAGTGGCTCAGGTAGTGCAGCTCATCCGGGATGGCACATTAATGCGAGCTGTGGCAAGAAGGTTTGCTGTGTCTGTCAGCGTAGTATCCAGAGCATGGAGGCGCGACCAGGAGACAGGCCAGTATGTCAGGAGATGTGGAGGAGGCCGTAGGAGGGCAACAACCCATCATCAGGACCACTACCTCCGCCTTTGTGCAAGAAGGAACAGGAGGAGCATTGCCAGAGCCCTGCAAAATGACCTCCAGTGGGCCACAAATCTGCATGTGGCTGCTCAAATGATCAGAAACAGACTCCATGAGGGTGGTATGAGGGCCCGATGTCCACAGGTGGGGGTTGTGCTTACAGCCCAACACTGTGCAGGATGTTTGGCATTTGCCAGAGAATACCAAGGTTGACAAATTCACCACTGGTGCCCTGTGCTCTTCACAGATGAAAGCAGGTTCACACTGAGCACATGTGACAGATGTGACAGGGTCTGGAGACATCGTGGAGAATGTTCTGCTGCCTGCAACATCCTCCAGCATGATCGGTTTGGCAGTGGGTCAGTAATGGTGTGGGGTGGCATTTCTTTAGGGGGCCGCACAGCCCTCCATGTGCTCGCCAGAGGTAGCCTCACTGCCATTAGGTACCAAGATAAGATCCTCAGACCCCTTGTGAGACTATATGCTGGTGCAGTTGGCCCTGGGTTCCTCCTAATGCAAGACAATGCTAGACCTCATGTGGCTGGAGTGTGTCAGCAGTTCCTGCAAAACGAAGGCATTGATGCTATTGACTGGCCCATCCATTCCCTAGACCTGAATTCAATTGAGCACATCTGGGACATAATGTCTCACTCCATCCACCAATGCCACGTTGCACCACAGACTGTCCAGGAGTTGTGGGATGCTTTAGTCCATCCGCCACCTCATCAGGAGCATGCCCACGCAATGTAGGGAGGTCATACAGGCACGTGGAGGCCACACACACTACTGAACCTCATTTTGACTTGTTTTAAGAACATTACATCAAAGTTGGATCAGCCTGTAGTGTTTTTTCCCACTTTAATTTTGAGTGTAACTCCAAATCCAGACCTCCATGGGTTGCTAAATTTGATTTCCATTGATAATTTTTGTGTGATTGTGTTGTCAGCACATTCAACTATGTAATTAACAAAGTATTTAATAAGAATATTTCATTCATTCAAATCTAGGATGTCTTATTTTTGTGTTCCCTTTATTTTTTTGAGCAGCGCATATAAGATATGATGCTAACCAACAATTTAGACATTTGTGAAAAGAGAACGGGCCAGTTCAGATAAGATAGAGCTGTTATGAACAATACACCTTGACAGTTATATGCTACCTCCTTAAGCACAAGCAGCAAGCTTTAAATAACAGACACTGTACATCAACAATTGAAGAGGGATGTCAATCTTAGGTCCTGCTATGAGCTTCCTACAGGCATCTGGCTGGACTCTGCCACATTAGACAGAATCTTACCCAATACATTCCAGTTCAGATAAAAAAATACTGACTGTGATTCTCCAGAGTTTGGAGCCCTATTACTTTACTATATTCCTTATACATATAAAAAGAAAAGTGGCGATGGAAGAAATTTCATCAGAGAAAAAATATTGGTTTGTTATTTCTGGTAACTTCTAATTGACTTTTTGCTGAGCCAGGACTGAAAATATGAAGAGTCCTGGATTGTGTACTGTTTTCTTATTTGTAATTTTAAAAGTAGGTTAAAAGTTATTATATTAGTATTCTCCATGGTGCAGTGGTTAGAATGCAGTATTGTTCAAGGTTGACTCAGACTTCCATCCTTCTGAGGCTGGTAAAATGAAGGCCCAGATTAGATTGTCTTAGTCATAAGTCTAAGTGCTATTGTTATTGCTATTGATGTGATCAAGGTTGGAAGCTATTTCTTTATCATTGTCTTTAATGCCTTTTCCTTTTCTTTTTTCTGCACTTTCTCTTTTTTCTTATTTAGTTTGCATTTGTTTTTGCTATGTTTATGAAAAAAAATTCAATACAATTATAAAACAGGAAAGAAAGAAAAGGTCAAGGACCATGAGATATTATTGCTGGTGCATGCTGGTTAATTAAGAAAGTTAAAGAATACCAACAAGAAGTCAGTGTGTTTTATTGATTATAGAAAGGTTTTTGATTGTGTCAATCATGTCTAGCTGAGAAATGAGCTCCCTCAGGGCATATATGATCAGACTCAACTTATCATACTTGGAACACATTTTTCTAGCCCTGGCTCTCTAGGAGAAATCTATATTGATGAGAAAGGTGGAAGGGAAAAGATGAACAGCATTATTTTTAAAAACATTCTTGAAAAGAAGGACTGGGATGATATGATAGCAGTGTTCCACTGTCTCAGGGGTTGCCACAAAGAAATGGGAGTCAATCTATCCTCCAAAGCACTTGAGGGCAGGACAAGAAGCAATGGATGAAAACTAATCAAGGAGAGAAGCAACTTAGAACTAAGAAGAAATTTCCTGAAAGTTAGAACAATTAATCAATGGAACAACTGCCTCCAGAATTTGTAAATGCTCCAACACTGGACTTTTTAAAGAAGAGATTGGACAACCATTTGTCTGAAATGTTATAAGGTTTCCTGCCTAAGCAGGGGGTTGGACTAGAAGACCTCCAAGGTCCCTTCCAACTGTGTTATTCTGTTCGATTCATTTGGGGTAAAATATGATACTCCCAAAATGTAAATATCCATGTTTCTGATATAATAGCTTTGAACTTGTTTATGAACTAAATTTGCAAAGGGGCTATCAATTTAATGTTCAGAACACATCACTACCAAAGATCTTGGAATAATTTTAGACTGGATAGATAGTGTAATACCCTAACAAAAGAATCACAAAGAGAGATACAGAAACAAACTAATATATACTGTAATACAGTGGCCCCCAACCTTTTTTGTACCATGGCCCGGTACAAAATGTACTAAATGATCCACGGACCAGTACCAGCATCAGCACGCATGACCAAGGCAAGGCGAGCCGAGCAACCGGCCAGCCAGCCGTCCCCCACTTCTCCCCGCCACCTTCAACTCCTCCTTTGTACCCTCTCGCGGTCGATGGGCTTTTCGGGCTCTTTCTTAATCTCCTCCTGAGTAACGCGAGACTCCGCCGCCATCGGAACGGCTCTTTGTTCGAAGCCACCACCATCCTTTGACGAAACTAAGGCACGAGGATTCCTTCAGCACCCAAATGCCGCTTTCCAATCAACGACCGACAAGCTCACCCGGAAGCATTTTCTCAAGCACTGTCTGTTAAATTTGGAGAATAAGGAGACCAGACATCTGACCAGTGACTTCAACTCTTTAATAATAACAGGAATCAGAAGAGAACAGAGCAATGCTATGGGCAGCAGTAACCCTTTTATAGGGTTAGCTGCTACCTTATTAACCAATGAAACTTGCAACAGGTTCAAACCACTAACCAATGAGAAGTGTTCCCACAGTGGCCAATCAGGGTATAGTTCTGGCCCAATCCCAAGTTGTTGTACAAGGACCAATCAAGTGTGCAGGATTTCAACCCCTGATTTGCATTTAGGTTATTAACTTTTATTGATTCACAACACCCCTCCCCTTGGGTTCCGTTTGAGGGAGCTGTAATAAAATCCTCAAGATAGGCAGGCCGTTTGGTCTGCCTGGATGATTTCCGAGGCTCCACTGGGTTTTGTCTAATGTCCGGTTCGGTGGAGCGTTTGGATGACCTTTATTAAATTCTATTTCGCTGTACGGCGATTCCGTGCTGCATTCGCTTTGGTTGTCTCTGCTACTCCGTGTTTCTTCGGGTTTAGCAGTTCAGTTTCCCGTATTAAAGTTCCCTGGAAAAGTCAACTCCCTCCCCGCTTCAAGTCCCGGTGTTTCGCTGGGCTGTAGGGCCTCCGTTGGCCCGCTGTTAATTGTATCAAAGTCACCCTCCTTGATGCTTCCTCCCCTTGAGTTGGTGAAACCGGGAGACATGGCCGCTGGGAGGTAATCTCGATCGGAGCTGGTCTATGTGGCGTTTCCACACCCTCCCATCATCTGTAAGCAGGCAGTAAGATCTAGGCCCGGTGAGGTGGGTAACGGTTGCGGGAATCCATAACGGGTCGCCGGAAAAGTTTTTGGCAAAGATTAAATCGCCTACCTTAAATTCCCGGCATTTGCTGCTGGAACCGAAGGGTTTTTCTGGTGCGAAGCGGGGTGGAGCGGTCAAGGTGCGACGGAGTTTTCGCCCCATAAGAAGTTCAGCGGGCGTTTTTATTGGTCACGCTGAGCGTGATGTGTGCAACAACAGAATTGATTGATTTTCTCGTCGATGTTGCCAAATTCCATTTTGTGAAGGGTCTTTTTGACTAACTGTACCATGCGTTCTGCACGTCCATTCGCCGCAGGGTGCGTGGGCGAGGTTAGCGCATGGCGGATGCCCGATCAGCAAGATATTGTTCAAAGGGCAATGCAGTGAACTGAGGGCGTTGTCCGAGACCAACACGTCCGAAACCCGTGTGTGGCAAATAGTCTGTTTAATTTATTAATAACTGAGTCTGTTGTAGTTGTGTGCATTCGATGAATCTCGAGCCAGTTAGAATAGACGCGACAGTAATCAGGAAAGTGTGCCCTTTGTAGGCCCCGCAAAGTCAATATGAATACGGGACCACGGTCCCCGCGCGCTTCCCATTCGGTTGGGCTTGCTTTAGGTGGGGTGTTGCTGACGTCCTGGCAACATTGGCAAGTAGCTGACCCAGGCCTCGATTCTTTGTCGATTCCCGGCCACCAAGCGTAGCTGGCGTGCAGTGATTTCATCCGCACAATACCCGGATGTCCCTCATGCAATACCGCCAAAACAGTCTGTTGCAATTTGCCAGGGATTACGACTCGATCGCCCCACAAGATACAGCCTTTTTGGGAAAACAGCTCGGTTTGGCGGGCTTTGAAAGGCCCATTCAGGTGCTATTTGGTCCGTCGGCCACCCCCGTTCAACCCAGCGGAGTATGTGTCGCAGAACTGGGTCGCGTTTTGTTTCAAAAGCAATGTCTCTAGCCGTCAAGGGTGGTGCCTGTAGAGCTTCGATCTGGAGTGTTGAGATGGTTGGGGCTGGATCCTCAACAGAGTCTGGAAGCGGTGTTCTGCTCAATGCATCAGCGTGGAGAATCGATTTCCCGGGCGGTGTTGCAGGGTGTAGTTGTAGGCCGCCAAGAATTTGGACCAATGGGTCATTCTGGGGGACAATATATAAGGGGTTGGTTTATTACCCGCAATGATCCCCAGTAGTGGTTTATGATCAGTGATTATTGTAAATGCACGGCCATAAACATACTCATGAAATCTTTAACTGCAGCAACAATAGCTAAAGCTTCTTTGTCCAGCTGACTATAATTTTGTTCAGCTTTAGCTAAGGTTCATGAAAAAAAAGCGATGGGGGCTTCTGCCCGTTTGGTAACACGTGGGCGGGAATTGCCCCAACCCCAAAAGGCGATGCGCTCACACGTGATAGTGAGCGGCAGAGTCTCGTTGTACTGCATAAGTACTGAACCGAAGTTAGCAATTTCTTTACTTGTTGGAAAGCATGTTGTTCCGTTGCCCCCAAACCCACGTTGCTTTTTGTCTAATAGCCTATGCAATGGTTCAGCTACTGTTGCTTTGTGGGGTAAAAAAACATTATAGAATTGATAAGTCCAAGGAACGCCTGTAGGTCTGCCTTGTTCCTTGGAGTGGGTGGCTTTTAATTGCTCGTAATTTGTCTTCGGTGGGATGAATTCCTTGGCAGTCCAGGAGATATCCCAAAATTCTACTCTTTCAGTACATAACTGGCACTTATCCTTTTTTACTCTGAGGCCTGCATTCTGAATCTTCGTAAAACCTCTCTGAGTCTTTTTCTAGAATGTCTCTGTTAGGGGCGGCGATGAGTACATCGTCGAAATATGGGACAACGCCTTTATCCCCTGCAACAACCCTTCCATTAAACTCTGGAAGATTCCAGGGGCGACGCTACCCCGACTGGAGCCGGTTGCATTTAAATGCGCCCTATGTGTTACGATCGCTTGTGCCTCAGCTGTGGTTGGGTCTACTGGCAATTGTTGATACGCCTGGGCTAGATCTAGTTTGGCTAAAACTTTCCGCCGCCCAGGAAATGGAGCAAATGTTGCACTACCGGTACTGGGTAAGCACTTTGCTGTAGTGCGTGGTTTAATGTGGCCCGGTAGTCTCCGCAAATTCTTAGGGACCCATCAGGCTTGATAGGCGTCACTATTGGGATTTCCCAACGGGCGTGGTCGGTGGGTTCCAGTACGCCCTGCGCTATTAGCTTATCGAGTTGTTCGTCGATTTTAGGTTTCAAGGCGAACGGCACCCGACGCGGCTTAAGGCGGATGGGTGCTATCTCAGGGTTCAAGTTAAACGATATTGGGGTCCCCTTATACTTGCCTAGTCCGTTCGCGAAAACGTCTTGGAATTCTTGCACGAGGTCTTCCTCCCAATCGACGCTTTCGCCTTGTGGACTCCGGCTACAGTGATTCCGAGCGTCCCGAACCATTGAAGGTCTAGAAGACTAGGCCTTTCTCGATCCACAACAGTCAGTGGTAGTGCGACGGTGCGGTCCTTGAATGAGACCTGAATCTGCGGGACCCGACAACGGGAATTCTGTTTCCCTGATAGTCTTTGATTATAACCCTTTGAGGGTTAAGGTCTTGGCGGCGGATCGCGGGAATGAGCTGTTGGAGCGTTTTCCACGACACCATCGAGAGGGAAGATCCCAAGTCTACCTCCATCACGCAAGGTTTGTTTTCGATGGCGACCCTCACTCGGATTTTCCCGGCATCAAGGGATGTAGCGTGGCCTATGGTGATTGTTTGGTGGGTCTCTTCCCGCCGGGTTTCTTCGCGCCTGGTGGAAGTGGTGGACGGTTGTTTCTGTAGGAGTGGTTTCCATCGGTGGTTCAGTTTTTCTCGGTGTGTGCCGAGGAATCCTAAAGATTGGCATTCGGCCTGTCGGGATTTGGAGTTTTGTTTGCTTCTGCAAACTTTTGCGATGTGACCTCGTTTCCCACAACTTCGGCAGAGTGCATCGAGGAATTTGCAGCCGGATCGTGGGTGATTGGACCCACACCCGCACACGGTCGGAATGAGTGTTGTGTGGACCGGTCTCGCTCCGTTCGCAGTCGGTTGACTTCTTCCTCATCGCTGTCGGATGGGGACTCTAAGTCTTCGTGGTGAGTGGATACCGGGTGTCTCTCTGTGCGAGGCGAGGTATCCGTGGCGAGTTTGCGTAGCGGTGCGGCCGGTGCGGCGCATTCGGCTGCCGACTTCTTGGTCGCCTCTGCTGCCGAGGCTTCCTTAAGGGCGTCGGTGAGGCTGATGTCTCCTTAGCCATAATTTTACTCTGGATCGTGCCGTCTTCCAGGCCCAGAACCAGGCGGTCCCGGAGGGCTTCTTCTAGGTTTGCGAATCCGCAGAGGCCTCCCAGGTTTCGAAGGTCCGCGATGTAATCGGCAAGGCTTTCCCCTTTCCGTTGGTCCCTCCGGTAATATTCGTGTCTTCTGACGAGGGTTGGCACCGTAGGTGCGTAGTGAGCCCGTAGTAGCGGCTCGAGGACGTCCCAGTCCATCTCTTTTACCTCTGCTGGCCTGGCAAGTGACTTTGCCATCTTAAACACGGTCGGCCCGCAGTGAGTTAGAAAGATAGCTCTTTTTTTCCCCACTGTTGCATTTTTCAAATTGTTGGTCTCCAGAAACATCTGGAACCTATCCATGTATGACTCCCAGTCTTCGGTTTCTGGGTCGAAGGGAGCGGGTGGTACGACACCGCTGGCCATGTTGCCGTTGATGGTGCGTGATCAACCACGTGCTCTGTAGGTTGCTCTGTAGGTTTAGTCAGCTCTTCGGTCTCCAGATCCCACCTTCGTCGCCAGTGTTAAATTTGGAGAATAAGGAGACCAGACATCTGACCAGTGACTTCAACTCTTTAATAATAACAGGAATCAGAAGAGAACAGAGCAATGCTATGGGCAGCAGTAACCCTTTTATAGGGTTAGCTGCTACCTTATTAACCAATGAAACTTGCAACAGGTTCAAACCACTAACCAATGAGAAGTGTTCCCACAGTGGCCAATCAGGGTCTAGTTCTGGCCCAATCCCAAGTTGTTGTACAAGGACCAATCAAGTGTGCAGGATTTCAACCCCTGATTTGCATTTAGGTTATTAACTTTTATTGATTCACAACACTGTCGAAACAAGATGGCGGCGCCCAAGCAAAATAGGCGGCCTGGTACAAAATGATCCATGGACCGGTACCGGTCCGGGGCCCGGTGGTTGGGGACCCCTGCTGTAATATATCGCTTAGAATTAGCTGTAAGGTCAATTAATGGAGAAGGGACTTAGCAGTAAATTGCCTTCATATGTACAGCTCTTTAACCAAAATCTTGAGTTTAATGTATATAGTATCCAGAGTTCAGAATACTGGAATCATCATTTAGCATTCCATTTCTTTTGCCAATATATCTTCAATTGTTTGGAATGGTGTGCATTATTGCTATTGCATTAGTCTTTGTCCTTTATGATTGCAAGGTCCATTTGTTTTGCAGGACTCTCTTTATCTAGGCATAATGCAAAACAGGGTGTGGGAAGATGTTATAAGCTATCTTGTTGTGGAACCTGACGTAGATTAAATCTCAGAGGGAGTGTCTAGGACAAGGTAACTCAACTGACTTCAGGGAGGGCTGGAACTGTGTCTTTCTTTTATCCAGCACTTAAGCCATTGAAAGAGATGCTAATTCTCAGTTGGTATCATACATTCAGAAACAAAATATTATACTGGCTGGAAGATATTTAAAAAGCTACTGATTTGGTTGTGATCAGCTGTAAATAAAGGGTTAAGAGCCACGGGAGGGGAAACAACTATAACTGATTAATTTTTCTTACAATTGCCCAACTGAATATTCAGATTATCTCTGGTCCTAGTGACTGTCATGTCACATATATGAAAAAGTATGTTATTTACCTCAGTTGACACAGGCTGATAGTCTGAATTTCTATCTGTATTTCATTTGTTGACATTAGTGGTAAAACAACTATAAAAAGCAAACTTTTGTCTCCTTCCAGAAATGTTAGATTTTTATACGTCATTGCCCTTAAGTGACATTCAGAAAGAGAGAAGAATACAAGTGCAATAATTTCCATCCAAACAGGTATTTATCACAGTTTCAAACAGAAGGAAATTCATTTATACTGCCTGGAAATGTTAGACTGGGATAAATTAAACATTTTGATATATACCCACGGTGGTATAAACTATGTTTTCAAATTTTCCTAGTCAAGATTTCTTTTACGCAGAGGAAAATTAGACAGGTGCAGCACACCAAATGAGATGAACTTTGTCCTCAAAGAAAATTGGTTTTTCCTTTTCAATTTCATTTCGAAGAGATCTGACAAGTGTCGCTTTGAACAAACTTTCACAGCACAATATCCTTTGTGTAAGTTTTCCCCTGTCAGCTTTTCCATTCCAATAGGAACTTAGAACAAAGTCTATGTTGCCCTTTGAGTTGAGAACTTCATCAGCTGAATGAACACTAGTGCAGTGCAGTGAAATTGAGGGCATAATCTCTCTCTCTCTCTCTCTCTCTCTCTCTCTCTCTCTCTCTCTCTCTCTCTCTCTCTCTCTCTCTTCTTCTGCTGTCTCCCCCCAGTCCCAAATGAATCAGAATACTGCCAACTCTTAATAAATATAATTTCTCTATCTTGGTGAAAAAGACACGCAATTGCTATATGTCCCATTTCTTATCCCCACCACCACTCTTTCTTAATGAAAAATGGATTTCAGAAATCCACCAGTTTGTAGATGGAGTTCAGATTGCAGTCAAACAATGGCTTTGCATATACACCATTCGCACAGTTTTATCAATATTTTTATGTTATGATCCTTTTGATTCTTGGTGAAACTGATTACTAGGGCAATGGATAAATTGTTGGAAGGCAAGGCTGGAGACTGATCATATATGTGGCCACTAAGAATTAATATTGATTTGACATCAGTATTTAATCACTGATCTTTTCCATGATTCCATCTCTTCCTAACCTTTTCTATCATGACTTCCAATGATGCACTCATACCACTATTACTGAGCCCATCCATCTTGTTGCTGGTCATACTGTTTTTCTCTTTCCTTCTACTTTTCCCTTTTCTAGAAAGCTAAGTCTCTGTACAATGTGTTCAAAATAAGATAATTTGAGCTTTGTTATTTTTGTCCAGAATAAGAACTCTGGATTATATGATTGGTGATTCATTTGTTTGTTTTCTTGGCTGTACATGGTATTCTCAGAAGTTTGCTCCATCACCTTCATTCAAAAGTGCCTTAAATCCTTTTCTAAAGTCCAATCTTCACTTCCATAGTATGTCACAGGGAATGAGAATACCATGTCAACAATAGAATAGAATAGAATAGAATAGAATAGAATAGAATAGAATAGAATAGAATAGAATAGAATAGAATAGAATAGAATAGAATAGAATAGAATAGAATAGCAGAGTTGGACAGGACCTTGGAGGTCTTCTAGCCCAACCCCCTGCTTAGGCAGTAAACCCTATACCACTTCAGACAAATGGTTGTACAATCTCTTAACAACTTCCAGTATTGAAGCATTCATAACTAAGCAATAGCACTTAGACTTATCTACCACTTCACAGTGCTTTTACAGCCCTCTCTAAGCTGTTTACAGAGTCAGCATATTGTCCCCAACAATCTGGATCCTCATTTTACTCACCTTGGAAGGATGGAAGACTGAATCAGCCTTGAGCCAGTGAGAATCAAACTGCTGGCAATTGGTGGAGTTAGCCTGCAATACTGCATTTTAATCACTGCACCACCACGGCTTTTATTATTATTATTGCTTGCATGATTCTGATCATTGTAGGTAGACATATCACAGTATTCTAATGCTCTCCTTACTGCACTGAAAAGTATTACTCTGGGGCATATTTCTTGTCTATTAGTCTTAAGGCAGAAGCGATCTATCACTCCAATATCCCCACTGTCATTTCTAATAATCAATCATATGTATGTATATCACATATGTATAACTTTTTTATTATTTTAGATCTAATAAGTCTAATTTTAGTAAAATTATGTGTTTTCCTTCAGTTCCAAGATTTTAACATTTATCAAGTTACATATAGAAGTTCATCATGAACTATGTTATAATTTTTCATGCACTGTTGTCATAACTAGCATTGCACCTATGAAGTGCCCTGCAATATAATGTTTATCCATACCATAAGCAAAAGTAATATGATTTCATTTTGATATGCTATAATAATATCTACACATATAAAGCAGGATCTGCTATAGACTCCCTGGTTATCTCTAAATACATATTGGACATTATACAATGTGTCAGGTATTCTTCATTATATGGAAGGACCAGAAAAATTGTGTACATGTGCTGAAACTGGAGTAAATTTTATTTAAAGATTTAATTTGACATTTATTGCCTGAAGCTATTTCTATGACTCATTTTCATTGAAGGGTAGGCCTTGATAAATTCCATAAATCTAACTTTCAAATTCCACCTTTTTTTTTTTTTTTTTTGCATCTGGTATACCCTGAAATTGGATCCCTCATAACCCATCATCTGCAGATCAGGAACCAAGGCTTGAAACATCTCATCTCTCACACCTGAATTACTTTTTCTTTCACTTGTGTAGTAATTGGGTTGGACAAGCCTGCATCCCACATTCAGAGTTAGGCATCTTGAACAATGCAAGGTTTAATGTGCTGGACAAGGAGGAGATTCAAAAGTACTCTCAGCCATGGAAGTTCACCAGGTGATGTTGGTCCAATTAATCTCTCTCAGCCCAAACCTATCACTATGGAGAAGAAATTGGAGAAGGTTGTGCTGCACCTTTTATCTTAAACTTATCTTAAACTTTAATCTTAAACTTAAACTTCATTTTAAACAAGGGAGCATGCATAAGTGCACCAGGGTGCCTACCATCCCTGTCCTACTGTTCCCATTTATTTGTACTCATTTATTATGTATATACTTATACCTGCTTATACTTATATGTTTATATGTTATGTTCTTACTTATACTTGTTTTCTCATACATGCTTGACAAACTAAAATAAACAAACAAACAAATAAACAAACTCTTGGATGAAAGGTGATAAATAGAAACAATTCCGATAAATAAACATATAAAAGCTAGATAGTGTTTAGTTTTGAATCCACATAATTCAGAAGAAAGATCTTCCTTGAACCTTTTCCTCCTTGAGAGAAAAATAAAATCATTTTCCTCTTTTAACTTTTCTTTTTTAAAATTTTTCCAGAAAAGCAACAGATTATTGGAGCCCTATCTTTCTCACATGCCAGTGAATAGTCCTACTAAAACAGGGGTGTCAAACTTGCATCGTCACATTGTCACATGACATATCACAACTTTTTCCCCCTTTGCTGAAACGGGGGTGGATGTGGCCAGTGTGTGACACATCCAGCCCGCGGGCTGTGAGTTTCCTGTACTAGAAGATTGACAGTGATAACAATAATTACCAAACAGTTACCCCGCAGCAGAAGATAGGATCAGGGTGTGAAGACCACTGACCTCCTGGAAAAGATGTTTGAAAGCACCATTCTTTCTCTCTGTGGGACCAGTTCTGCTGCACTGTGCCTTCAGTTTGTTAGTCATGGGCATACATTATCTGCACTATGCACAGCATTCAAAAGGATACTTTGGAGAGCATCTTGGAATAAGTAAAGCAATCTGTTGAAGCAGCTGCATCCTTTAGAGGTGTTTTTGCAGGTGCTTTGGAGACTTTTCTTCAGCAATGTCCACAAAGAAAGGGCCAAAAAAAGAAGAAGTAAAGATAGGAGCTACAACCATGCAAACAACATCCTACCCATTTTAACATGTGCAATCTTGACTTTTTTTTAACCCTCTTTCTGTGGACACCTCTGTTTTTGCTGTTGTCAGCATTTTCTTGTACATACCTAGATAACACTTCTGCTATTGCCAGAAAAATTACAGTAATTATGTCATTTGCAACAGCTGCATGATTAACACAGCCATTTTTTCGGGGGGTGGGGGGAGGGGTCAAAAAAAAAGAAAAAGACCTGGCCTTATTTTGTGAGAAATACGGTAGATGTTGGCAGCTCTGTTTTTTTATTATCTTTTCCAGTATCTTCCCGGGTATTGATGTTAGGCTGATTGGTCTATAGTTTCCTGGGTCTGGTTTTTTTTTCCTTTTTGGAAGATGGGAACCACATCAGCTCTTTTCCAGTCCTCTGGTAGTTCCCCGGTGCTCCAGGATTTTTGAAAGATATGGTGCAGTGGTTCTGAGATGACCTCTGCCAGCTCCTTTAAAACTCTGGGATGTAATCCATCAGGCCCCAGCGATTTGTTTTCATCAAGATCAGACAGGTGTTCTCTTACTATTTTTTTTTTTTTTTTTTTTTGCTTATTTGAACTTTTATTTCAGGTCTGTCTTTTACAGTTATGTTTTTGGTGAGTTGAGCTATAGTTTCTTTTTGCATGAAGATGGATGCAAAGAATGAGTTAAGCAGTTCTGCTTTCTCTCTGTTGCCTGTTACTTCCTTGCCATCTTCTCTCTTTAGTGGACCGACTGTTTCTTTGATTTTTTTCTTGTTATTTATATGTTGGAAGAAACTTTTTTTATTATCTCTGACTTTTGTTGCAAGTCTTTGTTTGTTCTGAGCCTTTGCTATTCTGACTTCGTCTCTGCAGGTTCTGGCTATCTGCTGATATTCTGCCTTAGTTGTATCTCCTTCTTTCCATTTTTTGTACTTGTCCTTTTTTTCTTTCAATTTGCCAGAGATATCTTTCTGCAGCCATGCTGGTTTCTTCTTGGATTTCTTGTTTTTCTTTCTCAGTGGTATTGTGCTGGTCAGGGCTTCTGTGATCATACTTTTTAGAGTTTCCCAAGATTCTTGAGTTGTTTTTAGGATTTTCATCCATGGAATCTTTCCCAAGTTCTCTCTGAGTTTATTGAAATCAGCTCTTTTAAAATCCAAGACTGTGGTATCATTATGTTCTGTTGCTTATGTTTGTGTTATGTTGAATTCTAGTGTGACATGGTCACTATCACCAAAGGTTCCTGCAGTTTCAACTCCCTCTATCACTTCTTCTCTGTTTGTAAGAATTAAGTCCAGTATAGCTGTCCCTCTAGTTTCACCCTCTACCTTTTGGACACAAAGTTGTCAGCTAGGTTGATTAGGAACTTATTTGATTTCTCACTTCGTGCAGAATTAGTTTTCCAATTGATATCAGGATAATTGAAGTCTCCCATTACTATTGTTGTGTGTTTCCTGCATATGTTTGTTAGTTGGCTGGCAAAAAGGACATCTATTTTTTCTGCTTGATTGAGTGGCCTATAATATACACCTATGGCCATGTCATTCTTTTTTTCTTTTATATTGACCCGTATGCATTTTAGGAGGTTTTCATCTTTGGTTTCATGCATTTCTGTAGCAATATAGTGGTCTTTTACATACAGTGCAACTCCACCTCCTCTTTTATTTTATTTTTTTGAATAGTTTGTATCCTTCTACCAGTATGTTCCAGTCATAGGTTTCATCCCACCAAGTTTCTGTTACTCCAACTATATCATATTTACTTTCATGTATTCGTAGTTCGAGTTCACCCTGTTTGTTCCCCAGACTTTGTGCATTTGTATATAGGCACTTGAGATCTTTATGTTGGACACTGTGTTTACTGTCTACATAACCTGTGTTGTGCCTGCCTGCCTGCCTCTACTTTCTTGCCACCTGTTTGATTAGTGCACATGGTATGGCACTCACTTTTAATGCTTGGTTTTGGTTGGCATCAAGGTTGATAATCTTACCTGCACAAACATCTATTTTGCATGCACTGGTATCCTTATTAGTTTTAGGTTACTGGGGACAGAAATGTTCTGAATCCATTAATTCTCTGTCCCCGCTTTTAAATGTTTATCCATCTGTTTAAATGTTTATCCAGGAAATCTGTGAATTTAATGCCAAGAAACTCAGTCCCTTTCTTTGATGGATGCAAACCATCTCTTTTGTACAGTTTTTCATTGGACCAGCTGCAGACATCATGACTAATAAAATCAAAGCCTTCCCTTTTACACCAGTCCTTTAGCCACACATTAAACACTGCTACACACTGCCCTTTCCTTTTTGTTCCTTGTATACTGGTAGAACCTCTGAAAAGATAAGCCTACAGCCCATATTATTAAGTTCATACCCCCAAGCTCTGGAAGTCTTTCTGAACAGAAAGTACATCCTTCTGGGATAGATCATTTGTAGCCCTCTGTCTGATATTACTCTGTGAAGTAGTAATAGTACTGTGTAGTCTATAGATATGTTTCACAAACAGCTTTGCAAGGTTTTTTGCAGATGGAAGCCCTTTGCAGGCTATAAAATGGGCCTGTTTAGAGAATAAGTCAATTATAGTCAAAATGATCATATTCCCTTCACTCTTAGGTGATTCAACAATAAAGTCCATTGCGATTTCTTCCCAAGGTTGGGTTGGTTCAGCAACTTGTTGCAAGAGGCCAGGGGGCTTTCCAGTTCTGTGTTTCATCGTGGCACAAATTGAACAACTTTTTACATAATCCTCGACATCAGGTTTCATTTTTGGCCAACAGAACTGTCTTCTCAGTAAATGTAGGGTTTTTAGGAATCCTAAGTGGCCTCCCAGCCGTGAGTCGTGGCTACGCTTTAGTACCAGTAGTCTTAGGGTTCTGGGCACATAAAGCTTAGTCCCTTTCCAAGCTAGTCCATCATTTATTGTCAACTCGGTTTGATGGTCCAGGAACCAAGGATCAGTCAATAGGGCTGTTTTCAATTCCGCAGTCAGCTTATCTTCCAGGCGTTTGGGGTTGTGGTTAGCTTGGGTTCCAGTGGTTACTTGGCTGGCCAATTGAGCATCTGAAATTAAGGCTTGTACTATTTCCTCTTGGTGGCTGTAAAACTGAGATTTTCTGGACATAGCATCTCCCAGTACGTTTTCCCTCCGGGGATATATTTAATTTTGAAATTGAATCACTTGAAATATTGGGCCCAGTGGACTTGTTTGGGCGATAATCTCCTAGGGGTCTTTAGAGCCTCTAGGTTCTTATTATCAGTCCATACCTCAAAGGCCTCTGGTGCTCCTTCTAGAAAATGCCAATAAATAAAGCCCATCATACAGCAAATGCTTCTTTCTCCCAGATCGCCCACCTTCGCTCTTCATCTGTCAGCTTTTTGGACACATAAGTACAAGGCATCAGTTGGCCTTGAGACTCTTTTTGCAGAAAAACGGCTGCCACTGCTACATCACTGGCATCTGTTTGGACAATAAAAGGCTTGGTCGTGTCTGGGTGCTTGAGGATGGGCTCCGTTGCAAAGAGGCATTTTAATGACTCGAAAGCTTTCTGACAGTCCATATCCAAGCCAGGGGTTGACTTGGCTTTGGTTTGGTGGGTCACAGACCCATTTTTAATAGCTCTGTCAACAGGAGGGCAACTTCAGCAAAGGATGGAATGAATTGTCTATAGAAGTTGGCAAACCCCAAGAAACTTTGAAGTTGTTTTCGGGTTCTAGGGGGTTGCCAGCACCGCTTTCACCTTTCTGGGGTCCATTTCAATCCCCAGGTTGGAGATTCATTAGCCTAGGTAGTCTAGTGACTTTTTGTTGAATTCACATTTGGAGAGTTTCACATATAATTTGGCGGCTAGAAGTTTTTCTAGAACTTGTTGGACCAATTGAACATGTTCTTCCATGGTTTCACTGAAGAGAAGGATGTCACCCAGGTACACGAGGACCCCCCGGTAAAGGTGTGGGTGTAGCAACTCATTGATGAGCTGCATAAACACTGCAGGAGCCCCCTGAAGTCTGAAAGGCCTGACTTTGAATTGGAAGCTACCCAGAGGGCAGTTAAAAGCAGTTTTCCACTCATCTCCCTCTTTCATGTGAACCCGGTAGTAAGCTTCCATGAGATCTAGCTTGGTGAATACTTTGTCCTTCAACAGGTGGTTCAATAAGTCCTTCATAAGAGGGAGAGGATACATGTTTTTGATGCATACTGCGTTCATGCCTCTAAAGTCAACACACAATCTCAATCCGCCATCTTCTCCTTGAACAACACGGGGGCAGCTAATCTTGATTTGGCAGGCTCAATAAAACCTTGTTCCAAATTACTGTTGATGTATTTCCTTAATTCAGCCATTTCAGCAGGCGTCATGGAATACATCTTTGGTTTTGGTAATTTTGCCCCAGGCTCTAATTCTATGGCACAATCAGTGGCTCGATGGGGAGGTAAAACATTACATTCTTCTTCACTGAATACTTTAGCCAAATCTTTGTATTGGTCGGGTACCTGGTGGTTATCTGGAAGAAGGTGGGATGCCATGGATGCTGGCTCAGGCTCTGGGTTTGAGCTGACTGGTGGCTTTGTAGTGGGTGGAAGAGGGGGCAATGGGCCCAGTCCAATGAGGATTTTTCTGAATCCATCCTCCCATTTGATCATTGGGGCCCATTTGTATAACCAAGCAAGTCCCAGTATTACTGATTCTGACATCTTGGGGGCCACTATGAAGCGTATGAGCTCGTGATGGAGCCCTAATTCCATCTTGATTAATTCTGTCAATTGAGTGGCTGGCCCCCACCAATTAAGGTTCCATCCACTTGCTCAAATCTGATTGGGTGTTTTAGCGGGTTAGTCTTTATGCCCAATTGTTCAATGATGGGGAGTCTGATAAGACATCTGGAACACCCAGTATCAATGATAGCTTCTAACTCCCCAGTCTCCCCCATGTTTGGTACCACTAACTTGACCTTGACTGTAAAAGGTATGACGGGATCACTCACCATTGGGTCATCTTCGCAGGTTGGGTTTTCGAGGACTTGGTGTCGGTCTGGTGGTCCATTGCTCCATCTGTACAGAGGGGGCTTTCCCAGCTGTGTTTGGCAAACCTGTCCCTGCCCAGAGGTCTTCCTTAATTCTTCCGACCTCTAACAGCTGTATTAGGCTTCAACTGCAGAGCTTGTGGCACAGAAGCAGGGGCTAGACAGTCTGCTTCCCTATGACTGACTTGGCCACATCGGTAACATTTCAGTACTCTGGTGGGTCGGGTATGAGCAGGTTCAGTTGGTCCGGTTGGCGGTCTCCTCACCACAATTCTCTTAGGCTGGGCTGCCAGAAGGGGTTTCCTGTGTGGGTTGATGCTGCAATCTAAGCTGTGGGAGGCGGTATACCATGACTGTAAGGTCTCTGGGATTCCCCTAATTTTACAGGCCTTCTTTACTTCTGGATCAATGGCTTTTTTAAAATAGTGTAAAGTCATTCTTTCAGGCTAATCCATGAGATGGCTTGCGACCCTTCTAAAGTCCCAAATGAATTCCGACAATGGTCACTTGCCTTGCCTCATTTCCATTAACTTCTCTTCATTCTCTGCTACCCTATTTGGATTTTCAAATCTGAGTCTTAATAATTGAATAAATCCATTTACATCGTGTAATTTGAGGGCTTGTTCATTGTGTAGTTGGGCCAGCCAGTCTGAAGCATCCCTTTCATTCATCCCATTTGTTATGGCCGTAACCAAATCATGCTCTGTGGCATATTGATCTCCAAATTGTTCTATATGGGATCGGATTTGAGTGAGGAAGTAATTGAAATGTTCGTGGCAGTCATCGAACATGGCCTCAAAGGGTGTTCAGTCCAGCCTGAGTCATGGTTGTAGAGGTGGCACATTCCAGGCTCCTGCAGGTTGTACTGGAATGGAAGGAACAGGCCGGGTTGTGTACGTAGGCTGGGTAGGCCCCCTGAATCCTGGCTGGGTGGTGCCTCTCTGGAATAGGGGTTCCTGTGATCTCACTTCTGGTTGGAGCTGCAATTGTGGTTGCCAGAAGGAAGATGGGTGTGGCCTGGTTCCCTGGTTGGGTGGAGGGGGTGTGGCTGCTGTCTGATGTCTGGGCAACCCTCCTTCAGACCAGGGATGTATTGGTGCTGGCTGCCATTGGCATTGAATCCACCCCAGCCTGGATAAAATCCCCACCCTGGAAGGATACTCTCTGCAGTGGGCAAAATTCTTTCTGGGAAATGAGGGGATTGCCTCTGAGGCTGCAACATACCTCTGTTAGTTGATGCTTCTTTCTGGCTTCCTCCAACTGGCATCTGTATAGTCTCCTCATTCCTCACAATATTTGGGTAAGAGAATATGGGTGGTCTCAAGCTTCCACCTGTCCAAACAGACTGTGAGACCAAAGCTGTCATCTTTAAATTCTGGAACTGTTGATATAAATCTGCCCTTGATGGACTTCCAGGAATAATCTTGGGGTTGTCTTCTTGAGAGAAATCTTACCCCAATTGTCTCTCTTCCCTCCAATCTGACAGAATAGCCACATGCCTGGGGCTAGAGAAAGATTTATCTTCAGACAGCTGGGTTACCTCTGGGTTATAACAACTACTTAAGTTGAAACATTTCAGTATAGCTCCCAAATCTCTTTCTCCTACTGCCATCCTGAAAGCATCCATCATCTCCTCCAAACAAGGGCTGGCAGGTTCAATTAATGCTCCGGAGAGAGGGCCCCCACATGCTACCCCCTGCACACCTCCAACTTCGGCTGATTGCTGCTCTTTGTCCATTTCTGGGAAAAGAACTATGGGGCATCAGCCAAGCCCATTCAAAAAATAAAAGTTAGTCTTGGGAAATAAATGTCAAGCATCCAGACAGTATCCATGATATCAATCACTCCGAGATGTTATCTCTCCAATTGATTTATTAGGAACAGATCTGGCATGTTCAAAAGCAATTTCCCAAGTGAAAGCTTTTTCACGCATTACACAGAATCCACCTTCTCTCCTCCCACTTCTACAATTCATAAATCACGAGAACCAATTAACTGCATCTGGAAATTCTTAATACGACACACAGAATAACCTTGAACTTTTCAACTCCTCTATCTCTCTAAAAAAATATGTGGCAGCTGAATTTCAAAGCTGACAACAACTTTATCTAATATCTTAACCACTGCATCACACTGGCTTTCAAATGATACTGAAAGTGTATTCATTCCTGCTAGAATACTGATTATAAAATAATAGGCAAAATGATATCCCAGCCATAAAAGCTTCTGGGTGATTTTGGGGCAATCATTCATTCATAGCCCAATCTTCCTCATCTGTAAAAGTGGAATGAAAGGAGCTCCTGGTGGAAAATTAAAGTGATGGTGATGAATATGTGACAAACATTTGTGCTAAACTAAAACAATAAAAATATTATTTTACCTGCAATTTAATTTTCCTCTCACATTACTAGAGGCAATTCTGTTTAATATTAGTATGTCATGTACAGTCAAAATGAATACAGAGAAAGGTACAGAAAAATTCCATGCAAAATTTAACAACAGGATTTAATTAGCATAACTTACTGGAGTGCTTGTGAGGTGTTTTTTTTTTTTTTTTGTATTATACATTGCATGAGATAACCAGGCCAAGGGCATATTTCATTTAAACTGAAAATCTTAAGAACTTTCTGATTAACTAATGTAGAGTTCTTACCTGATCAAGGATTTCTAAATATCTTAGGATCTTAGAAAATGCATGATTATTGATAAGCTAGAATATTTAAAATATGAAAAGTCAAATTAGCAAAAAGAGTTCTAGCCTGACTCTAATGATAACGAAGATGAATGCCGTTTCAAAACTAATGATTGCAATTCAATGAATCTTTGACATTGCAGAGATTATAGTTAATGATAGGCCAGGTGTGTGCAGTGCTAATATAATTTCAGAGATGACAGGTTGGTTTCAGAGTGATGCAATGCCATGGATTTCAATGTCAACAGTTTTTTAACCAAATGGCCATGAAGAGATGCATTTACCCTCCCATCCTCTTTCTATCACAGTCATAGAAATGTGGGTATTGATGCTATGATCCTGTATCTAATATGTGGGACTATTTCCTTCTGAACTTAATGAAAATTATTTTTAAGAGCACAATCAAGTTTTCTGGCTGCAAAAAAATATTGCCAGCCTCCTGAATGAGCAGTTTCTCCATAAGGAAAAAGCAGCATCTTAGAATGAAAGTGAACGAGAGAAGACATGACGTAGATTCTTAGAATCATGCATAGTGTGGAAAATATAGTTAGGGAGTTTTCTCACTTATCCAGAATATTAAAAATGTGAGTCTTCCAGTGAAATTAAAATGGACTTTCAAAACTGAGAAAATATCATCTGGGCTTCCCACAACACCCATTCTGATGCTGTGGATTACTAAACCATGTTATATGTTCTAGAAAAATGAAAGTATAATTAATAAGAAATCTACCAACCCTGAGGTGAATCTGGCTGAGGCCATCTTGGAGGCTTTGGGGTTGCCACAAGGAAGAAGGTGGGACAGGGAGGGGGAAAATAGCTAGTCAGGGGTTTGTAGTCAAAACAAAAATGTTTTCCTGTGAGAACCAAAAATATTGCAACAGGTGGCTCTGGGGAGGAGGAGTGAAGTAACCAAGCACCTGGCTAGCACCTCGATTGGATAATGTGACTGATGACTTGGGGGAAGGGGAAACTTTTACTTTTTAATTAGGTGAAAACCATGGGAACCTTCAGAATTGGTTTACACCAGTTGTGCCAATATGAAGTACCCAATAAACCATTTATTGAGGAATATATCCGCCTTGGAGTTCTTCTTTCTCTGGGTGCATTACTTGGAATGCTGACAAAATCAATATGATTCATTAAATAATGTATGGTATAGAAAGCAATCAAATAATAAATAGTTTGGTCAGTTATGTGGAATTTAGCATGAAGAATATCTGCAGCTGATGTTCAAAATAATGAAATAAGCAGTTAACTGTCTAGGGAGATTGTAATATATTTAATTCAATAGGAGAAAGGCAAGAAGTTCAAAGAGTGGTATATTCAGTTCCAAGAGAAAAAGATGAAAGAGTACAAATAGCAGAGGTTTATTTTATATACATTCAGAGGAAGAAAGCACAGAATCGTGCCACAACAACAGAATTTTTGAGCTTTCCTGCTGCAGGCGCTCTTCATTTGGGAATGGAAAATAAAGATTTCTAGATTAAAGGGAGAAGGACAGGGAGAGAAGGAAAGAGAGAAGAATCAACTTTCCTTTGCAGCCCTGGGCTGCATCAGCATGGTTTTTGACCTCAGAAAACTTAGAAAGAAAAGAGGATAGGAGGTCCCTGTCAATATCTGCTTGCCAGTGCTAGTTTTGTAGATCTGCTGGAGCTGGAAACTCAGACCAAGTTAAAAAAAGTGGGCATTGGTTTATTTCTTTTCATTAGAATTGCATCCCATTGTTCATATGAAAGTGGTTGACTCTTTCAAACTGTGAAACCTATCTTAGCACAACTGCTTAAGCATCCAGGAAGACTATGCTTCCAAAATCTAGGGAGACTATAATAGTGGAATCTAGATCAGTTCTTAAGGTTGCAGAGCAACCTTGTTAGGACTGTAACTACTACTTCAGTTTTCTGTATGATCCTGACAGGCCTCGGTTCACTTGAGGATCACTCTGGCTCAGAGTGCTCAAGGCCAGGACAGGAGGGGGAATCTGTTTCAGGTGGCCTAAAGAAATATTCCTTTGTAATCAGCAAAAGTCTGGCAAGCGGCAAGAGGGATATCATCCAAATTGGTTGGTCACTTCTGCAGTTTGTTGACTGAATTAATGGGACCAAGTTAACATTTTCTTCTCCTTTTCCAAAAGATTTCTGCCCCAAAATAACTGTATTGCTAATTTAGGTCTTATTTGGGAAAAATGGGGGCCAGCAGTACAAACTATCTTTTCTCAAAAAAGTGGGTCAACACACGGGGAGAGGAGGGAATTTCAACATTTTCAAGTCAACTGGATGCAATTTCAAGCCCAACTGTCTGTGATTTTTTTATTCTGTCCTTTATCTTTACCTGGCAATCACAAATATCTTTGTCTATTTCTATTCTATTACATTATTTCATTTATTTTGCTGCTGTCAATGATCTGGGGAAAATAATTTTCTCTGAGATACAGTAGAGCCAAAGAATTAGGAAGATCAGTAATATCTCTAGTATTCATGCCCTTTGTCATATATTGGGCTTCCATTTCAGCCATAATAGGAATTCATCCATGCATATCTATCCCTAAAGAATGTATATGCTTTATCCTGTAAAAAATACATTATCTGATAAATACCATGCTCATGTCAGGAATCTGAAGAACTGATCATTTACTTGCTCTGGAAAAAGTCCACAAACATTAAGCACTCTACTGAAGATGGTTTCTTGTCAGTTGCTTTCATGCTCAGAGTGTCTTGTCCATAACTAAGAAATTATACTGGCTTCCACATGAATAAGATTGAATGTTCAACTGTTCTATCTATCAACAAACACAACAACAGATGGAGGCAGAAGAAGAAGAAGAAGAAGAAGAAGAAGAAGAAGAAGAAGAAGAAGAAGAAGAAGAAGAAGAAGAAGAAGAAGAAGAAGAAGAAGAAGAAGAAGAAGAAGAAGAAGAAGAAGAAGAAGAAGAAGAAGAAGCCATCTTTAATGAATCTCAAAATTTAATTAAGAAAGTAAGGAGAAAGAGAGGAAGGAAAATGAAGGACTTAAGATTTAAAAAAAACACCCAAGAAAGAGAAAAATAAGATGCAAAATCAATATAATGCTAGAAAACAAAAGAAAAAAGGAACACAACAGAGAAGGGGAGCTAACAAGGCAGAGGCTAGGAGAAGGGGGGTAGAAAGGCCTGGTGGGAGAAGAAAGAAAGGGAAAAGGTGGAGAAAAGCCACAAAGCTTTGAAACCAGATGGGAAAAGAGGAATTTTTTTTTAGGGACAAAGGGTAATGTATAATTTGTTTAAAAAAGATTCTGCAAGGTACATAAGATGGTACTGTAGCATTTGTATTAGAAATAGAAAATTAGAATGGTTTAAGAGTTAATAAGAGATTAAAATATTGAAATGTTTTGTAATGTATTTAATCATTTTGGATTTATTATTTTTCTTTTTAAAAATTAGTAGATAGAATGTACCAAGCAGAATCAGATTGGGTATTAGGTGTTATTTTAAATGTTAATTTAAGGGGATGATAGAAAGGCATCATACTCTGATTAGAGATTTCAGGAGAAACTCTTTTTTCTTTTTACTATAGGGAATGAGACAAATGGATAATAAAGTATGGACAAAAGATACAAATATAATGACAAATTAAAATGAATTAAATAAGATAGAATTAAGAAGAGTGAAATGTGTGGAGAAGCTAATTTAGAATATATAGAATGGTAAATAAAATAGGTAATGGCATGTAAGATGAGCATGAATATAATTGAAGTCCATGTAGAGAGAGGTTTCTGGGGCCAAGTTACTTTCCTAAAAGATCTTTTATATTTTTGTGTTTTGTGTGTTTATGTATGTGGGAGAATTAATAAAACCTTGCAGGAATATAGAATGAGAATAATGGTAATCAAGTCAGAGAGAAATAGATGATAATTATAAATTGGATAAATATAGAGAAAAATAATAATAGTGCAATTGGATAAGAGTAAAGAGGAATAAAGAGAAATTGGATAAGAGATATTTGTATGCTCATATGGAAATGGTTTAAAATAGAATTATATTGTATAAAATAATGTTTTATTTGACTTTTAAAATTTATAATGGAAAGAGGTTCATGTATTTGTTAATGATGGTTTGTTTGTCTTTAAAATTAATAAAATTTGTTTTAAAAAAAAAGATTGAATGTTCAACTATTACAAGGAAAGTTTGCAGAATATTTTACCTGGTTAGCACCATTTATGGGGAATTAAAATAAGGAAGACCACACGATCTAAGCTCCACCCCCTTTTTGTGCCTTGTGTAGATATGTCAGTGTTGCATGCACATATAAAGGAAAGGGGTTAAGTCATGATTCCTGTTTCAATTTCCCCTCTGGATGTCACTGGTTATTGCTCTGTTTTGATCATATCTCAGTAATTTAGATCTCTTGCTAATACACAACTCACTAGAGAGTTGAATACTCACTTGAATATCCCTGAAATGGTGACCTAAAGTCAATTTATAGTAACTTTAGGAAGCTGAAAACAATGTACTAAGACATTTCTTCTCCAGATCATGAGTTGTAAAACCTGAAAAGCTATTTTTGGGAGTATCTACCAATTAAATCTCCCATAATGCCCAAATGCAATGCAATGTAATGTAAAGATATGGTGAGTAATTGAATTATGGCTGATCCCAGAAATAACCACTTAGCACTCATTGGAGTGCAGCTGCCCTATCATGGTGGCTTGTTAAGGAAAAATGAGGGCCACCAAAGAGCCTCTCAGCCTCAGGCTAACTATAGATATAGGTACTGCTATCATAAGGTGAGTTCTTGAGGTTTTGTTGCTCATAGCTGATGGCTAATAAGTGATGCTCAGGTTTTATTTGTGTAGAATGTAAGCCAGCCATGCTCCTTCTCTTCCCCCACCCTCAAACAGAAATCTAGTTTGATATAAGTTCAGTTTTGTTGCTTCAAACCAATTGCTTTAAAAGCTTTTCTCTTTTATATCCTCCAACACTTCTTATCTGATAATAGAAATGCTTTTGTAAAATCGCTGTTTTCAGTCATTTCTCAGGAGTTTCCTTTTCCCTCCAGTATACTTTCTTAAGGATCTATTGCAGGAATTGGAGTCTAGTGCCCCCTCCAGTTTGATTTTGAACCAACTGTCATCTGTTCAGGCTACCATAACCAATGACAAGGGATGCTTGCAGTTGTAGGCTAAAACAGCTGGAAGCGACCGAAATGTTTAGACTTTTCCTCTTCCATCTGCTACTTTCATTTATATTGCAGGACTGATTTAAATACCAACTAAGCATTCTTCAGATTAAGAAAAAATCTTTTTACTACTATAATGTGGGAATAATTCAAAATACAACTGAGGAGTTTCGACCTGTGACATGGCACGTTCTGGCAAGAATTGTATTTTAACATTCATACATGGGGGGTGGGTACCTATTTTTCATTTGTAAGCATTTATTCGGTTTAACAAATTTGGAGTCATTACTTGCATTTAGCAAACCTAACAGTGGAATAAACTTCAAAATCTCTTATTAATTAAATCTATAAGTGTAGAATGCATAAATATACAAATAAGAGCTTCTTTGAAATCAGCAGGTCTTTTATTTGCATTTTGATTCCATTTTCAGGCTGATGGAGAAAGGACATTTGAAAATGAAAGACAGGAGAAGGCAGAGTATGAATTAATATAATTAATAAAATACTTGAAATATATGTTAAGATGAGTACAATTTGATTTCATCACTCTTAAGCAAACATTTAGTGCTTAAGCAAACCATGACCTAATTATATTCCTAAATGAAATGAAAGGGGACCTTGATTGGAAGACCTATATATGGATTAGTAAGACTACTGAGGTTTAGTTCTTCTATCATTGTTGCTACAGTGAACATATTTTCAGAGGATTTTTTTTATATATACCTCTAGAAAAATAATGTTTCTTCAGTACAATAACTGCTTTGTTTGATTAGACCAAAGGTTAGTGATCCAAATAATGTTGGAGGGTTGAAACATGGAAGCATTTTCCAAACGGGTACCATCAATTAGCTACGTTGGCTGGGGATTTTGGGATCTGCAGTTCTACAACAATTAAAAAGCATCATGTTGAGAAAAACTGTCCCATTTTTGCTTCTGTAATCTGGTAATAAATAATATAGTGTCTCTACACAAAGAGATAGTAAGGATAATGCAATCAATATAGCTAATTAATTATCTACTTTTTAAAATATCTTATAAATTTGAGGCCACAATCTAACTTTCTGTGTGTCAGTTGCTTAAACTAAATCAATTGCATGACACATTGCCATTTTTAAATGTTAAACAGATTACTTCAGATCTTTATAGTCTCAGTTTATCATTCTCAGAAAGAAGACTTTAAAAGGAAAGGTAGCTTTCTGTTTCTGATTTTGGCTGGTTAGGAAAAGAAAAGAGAACTGATATAACATTTTACCAAATATGCAAAGCATTATTTAAATGTTTAAAATCTCCTCTTGAATTTTATTCTAGAAAAAAATATATTTTGTCTTTTCAAATCATGAAAATAAAATAGCACAATTTACTCGTGTGCTTACCGATCCTTAGTAGTAGTAGACCAGCAAAATACTGTGGACATAATATATTTAGATTTTAGCAAGGCATTTGATAAAGTAGACCACAACCTACTTCTTAGTAAGCTAGAAAAAAGTGGAATAGATTGCACCACCACTAGATGGATTTGCAACTGACTGGCAAACCGTATTCAACGAGTAGTCCTTAATGTGTCTAAGTCTACATGGAGGGAAGTAAGCAGTGGGGTGCCACAAGGTTCAGTCTTAGGCCCAGTACTCTTCAATATCTTCATTAACGACTTAGATGAGGGAATAGAAGGGGAACTTGCCAAATTTGCAGATGATACTAAGTTGGCAGGAATAGCTAACACCCAAGAAGATAGGCTCAAGCTCCAGATGGATCTTGACAGACTAGAACACTGGGCCATATCTAATAAAATGAAACTCAATATAGAGAAAAGTTAAGTCCTACACTTAGGCAAGAAAAACCAAAAGTACACAGATAGACTGGGTGAAACCAGGCTCAATAGCAGTAACTGTGAGAGGGATCTTGGAGTCTTAGTGGACAACCAGCTAAATATGAGCCAGCAGTGTGCAGCAGCCACCAAAAAAGCTAATGCAATCCTAAATTGAATTAACAGAGGGATACAGTCAAGATCAAGGGAAGTACTAATACCACTCTATAAAGCCTTAGTAAAACCACACCTGGAGTACTGCATCCAATTTTGCTCACCACATTATAAAAAAGATGTTGAGACTCTAGAAAAAGTACAGAGAAGAGCAACCAGGATGATTAGGAGACTGGAGGCTAAAACATACAACGAACGGTTGCAGGAACTGGGCTTGGCTAGTCTAGTAAAGAGAAGGACCAGGGGAGACATGATAGTGGTCTTCCAATATTTGAGGGGATGCCACAGGGAGGAAGGGGTCAAGCTATTTTCTAAAGCTCCTGTAGGCCAGACAAGAAATAATGGATGGAAACTGAACAAGGAGAGATTTAACCTGGAAACAAGGAGAAACTTTCTGACAGTGAGAACAATCAACCAATGGAATAGCTTGCCCTCGGAAGTTGTGGGATCGCCATCAGTTGAGACTTTCAAGAAGAGATTGGACTGCCATTTGTCAGAAATGGTGTAGGGTCTCCTGCTTGGGTGAGGGGTTGGACTAGATGACCTACAAGGTCCCTTCCAACTCTGATTATCTGTATCTGTACCTTACATTTCACTTGAGTGTACTTTTGTTTCTCAATGAGTATTTCAAACTTTAATAATTGACATTTTTGGAATTTGCAGTCCTGGACAACATATGGGGATAATATTTATAATGGAACAGAAAGCAGCACCATTCTTTTTGAATCCAATACTTTTATATGTGAATAGAATAGAATAGAATAGAATAGAATAGAATAGAATAGAATAGAATAGAATAGAATAGGATAGAATAGAATAGAATAGAATAGAATAGAATACCTTTATTGTCATTGCATTCTACAAATACAATGAAATTTGAAAGCTACCCCAGCACAGTGTCCCAAACACACATCACAATCACAGTACAGAGTATTTATGTTAGGGTTTTTGGAATTAACCCCTAGCAGAGTATTGCAGCAGTAGTCAAACCAGGCAGCCAAACGAGAGCGGAAGGGCCCCAGAGTATACACACACTGAACACAAACACTGTTTGTAGTTTAAATAGTTTTTAATCCAGTTAGAGTTTAAGCATTGTCATTCAGTCCATTAAGTCATTCACATTATTTCCATCCAGTAAGACTCACTAGTATAGTCCAAGTTAAGAGTCCTTGCAATATCTTTATCAGCCGATAAAGATATCTTCTCCTCCTCCGGTTTCACTCTCCAGAGAAACAAACGCTGGATATTCATCAAACAGTAGCAAACAATAACAGTTCAGTCTCAGGCACTCACAGTCAGTAATCACAGTTAGTCGCAGCAGCACACAGTTACTCGCAGCAGCACACAGTTACAGTTACAGCCAGACAGTCAGAGACAGTTACAGACAGTTACAGCCAGCAGACAGTAAGCTTTCCAGCTTCTAATGCTTCCTTATATTGTAACTTCAAACCGCACCCTTAATCGGCTAATTGCCTGCTGCATTGTGCTTAAAGTGATAAGCACTTAAACCATGATATCTAAGTTTTATATATTTATTCACCCAAACCATATTTGGTATCAATGTTATACCTAACATACTCCCTTTTGGGTGAAATAAATATATAATTCCTTTACAATCTTATCCCATATTTTCACAACTCTCCTGGTGCTTACTGGCACCTTGGGCTTTAGTAAAATTATCAGCTAAATTGTCTTATTGACTTCCAGCCTATTAATGTATTACCCAGCATTATGGCTGTTCCTGAAGTCGACTTTCTAGTGTCTCTTTCTGATGCAAAGCTAGCATCTGCATAAGCACTCAAAATTAAATCACCCTTTGGTTCTAAATACAATGAATAATTCATTGTCTTTTTAAGATATCTTAATATCCTCTTAGCTGCATTCCAGTGTCTTTCACATGGTGCAGAATTGAATCTAGCCAACTGATTCACGCAGTACGATATATCTGGTCTAGACCAATTACTAATATAACTCAAACTACCAATTAAAGATTGATAAATCACCTTATCAAACTCAGGGCTTTGTACATCAGTGTTGCTAAACTCCTGACTCATTGGAGTCTTAGCTGGCTTACAAAGCTCCATCTTGTAATCTTTTAGCAATTTGCTTATCTTATCTTCCTGAGATATCTTAAAACCTTTTCGTGTTTTCTTTATATTCAAACCGAGATACTTCTTTATCTCCCCTAATTGCTTGATCTTAATTCTCTTTCCTAATGATGCTATTATTTTATTTGCTTCATCATTAGTTTCAGTTATCAAAGCAATGTCATCTGTGAATAGTAATAATAATGATACTTTCCCATTTGTCTCCCTCTTAAACAGACATGTATCGGCTAAACCAGCTTTAAATCCTATATTGTTAAGTTCCTTTACAATATACTGGTTCCATTCATAGCCTGATTGTTTAAGACCATAGAGACTTTTCTTTAACAACCAACAATCATTATTATCCTTACTTTCACTTTTAATACCAACAGGTTTTTTCATATAAATAATATGTTTTAATGGGGCGTGCAAGTAAGCAGTTTCCACATCTAAATGGTTAACTATATAGTTTTTACTAGCTGCCCACACTAAAGCTGCTCTCAAGGTTGCTGCCTTAAGACTAGGTGCAAACACCTCATCGTAGTCATTAGCATTCTGCCTAAAACCTTGGGCTACTAACCTTGCCTTATGGATTAAATTACCATCTTTATCTATTTTTACCTTAAAAATCCATTTGCAGCCAATGGATTTCTTTCCTACAGGTAATTTGGCATTTTCATACACCTTCATATCACTTAATGAATTCAGTTCCTTATTCATTGCTGCATACCATCTTTCTTTTTCCTTATTAGGATACTTTTTAATTTCTTCTACAGAATTAGGAACTTGATTAATCTGGCACACTGTGTTAGCCTGGTACCTATCAGGCGGTCTAGATATACGTGTAGTTCTTCTGGGAATTACAGGGCTTACAGGAGGACTTTGTTGAACTACTACCTGTTCATCTTCCTCATCCTGTTCATCTATTGATTCTGTTTCTTCCTTTATGGGCACTATTTCATCCTGTATTTGTCTCTTTAATTTATTTTTAAAGTTACAGGGATAACTAATGGGATTTCTATAGGATTCAATAATTACATCTTTATTGGCATCCTGTTCTAATTTCTCCCATCCTTCATGTTCTAGAAATTGGGCACTAGCACTACATAACACTTTAGATGTGCCTTTCTCCCAAAATCTATATGCCCTATGGTTTGCCTGATAACCAACGAAGAAAAATCTTTTAGCTCTATGTTGCCCTTTTTTCCTGAGTTGTGCAGGAATATGCACCCATGCTGGTGCACCAAATGTGTGCAGGTAACTTAGATCAGGTTTCCTGCCATGCCATCTGGTGAATGGAATTTCACCTGTTGTTGTATTAACAACGTTGTTCAATATGTTATTAGCACACATTGTAGCCTCCCCCACAAAGAATCAGGTAACCCAGAATCATTTAACATTGTTCTAACCATTGCCTGTAGTGTTTGGCCTCTTCTTTCAATAAAAGCGTTATGTTCTGGCCTGTATGGAGCAGACTTCTTATGCTCTATTCCAGATACCTTAAGTCTGTTCTGGAATTTGTTATTAATAAATTCCGTACCATTATCTGTCACCAGGGTTATCAGTTGTCGTTTAGACTTTCTTTCAGCAAACCTAAGCCAATTGAAAAAATGTTGATATGTTTCAGTTTTGCTTTTCATTAAATAGCAAAACCCATATCTAGAATAATGGTCCATAATGCTCAGTATATATCTAGCACCCCCATACTGGGTTTCTTTGGACCTATTATGTCTGCAAATACTACTTCTAAAGGTTCTTTTGTTTTGAAACCATTTAACCTATTTGCAGGCAATACCTTGCTCTTATCTTCACAGCAAACATTACAACGCAAATATTTATCACAAGGTTTTAACCTTATTCCTTCAGATAACTCAACTGTGTCGTTTTAGCATTTTAAAATTTACATGCCCCAAACGCCTATGCAATAAATGGATACATTCATCATGAGGCTTTATATTATTAAATACAGTTTGAGCCTCCCCTTTCTTACTATTATCTAAGACATATAATGTTCCATTTAAAGCTGCTGTTATCCTTTTGTTATCTTTTTCAATTATGCAATTATTATCTTTAAAAGTAATTACATAACCTAATTTATCTAATACCCTTACTGAAAGCAAATTAAACTTTAGTTGTGGTACATACAACATTTTTATATCCTGGTTTATGTACGGACAACGTGCAAAACCTTGACCTTTCGCTTTCAGGTTCCAGCCATTTGCAAGAGATATATGTTGAGAACTTGTAGACATTTTTATAAATTTTGTCTTATCTCTTGTGATGCAGTGGGATGCGCCACTGTCAACCACCCATAAATTATTCTTCACATCAGAGTTGCTAAACATGGCTAGTTCAAATGCTTTCTTTGGCTTTTTACATTCTGGCTTTTTCTCTTTTTGCAGAATCTTGCCAAATGTCCTCTGCCTCCACAATTAAAACACTTTTTATTGTGTATGCCGTTGAAGATAAATTCTCTTCTTCCAGGTGCTTTACTTTGCTTTGCTGGTTTCTTTCAAGCTTTGAAGATAATTTCTCTTCTTTCTTATCTTCTCTCAGCTCGTCACGCTCACGCCTTCTTCTGGCTTCTTCTAGTAGCCTGCCTGTAATCTCGGTTAATGAGAGGCTTTCTTTTGGCAATACCTCCAACGAAGTCACATAGTCATTATAGCTTTGATCTAATGAAGATAATATTATGTAGACTTGTTGCAGTTCATTAAATATAAGCTCTTTTTCTTGCAAATCTTGAAAATGCTCTTCATACAGTTTAAATGAACTAACATATCTCCATTCCTCTGAAGATGCGTTGAAAAAGCTTCCGTGTAAGATTTATATGTGCTCCTACACTGTCCCGAACATAAATCTTCCTGAGGTTCTCCCAGCAGTTTGCAGCATTTTCTTCTCCACGAATATGGACAAGCTGCTGATCACAGAAGAGTCAGTCCTATGATGCATAAAGCCTGCTCATTCTTCAGTTTAAAGTCTTGTAACTTTTCTTTATCATCATCATTAGCAGGATCCCAGCTACTCACATCTGGTGGGTTTGCTATAATGTCCCACAAACGTTCTCTGCGTAAAGTAAACTACATTTCATTGACCATGAAACATAGTTTGTTCCATCCAGCCTGGATATCATGGACAGTTGTGACAAATTTACTTGTGCCATTACTCTTCAGATATTTTGACTATTTTAAACTAATTAAAACAGTTTGTTTTTACAGTAATGTGCAACTCATACCAACTCTCTGCTATATCCTGGATAGTTAGACTATGCTGCTGGGCACATAACCAATGTTAGGGTTTTTGGAATTAACCCCTAGCAGAGTATTGCAGCAGTAGTCAAACCAGGCAGCCAAACGAGGCCGGAAGGGCCCAGAGTATACACACACTGAACACAAACACTGTTTGTAGTTTAAATAGTTTTTAATCCAGTTAGAGTTTAAGCATTGTCATTCAGTCCATTAAGTCATTCACATTATTTCCATCCAGTAAGACTCACTAGTATAGTCCAAGTTAAGAGTCCTTGCAATATCTTTATCAGCCGATAAAGATATCTTCTCCTCCTCCGGTTTCACTCTCCAGAGAAACAAACGCTGGATATTCATCAAACAGTAGCAAACAATAACAGTTCAGTCTCAGGCACTCACAGTCAGTAATCACAGTTAGTCGCAGCAGCACACAGTTACTCGCAGCAGCACACAGTTACAGTTACAGCCAGACAGTCAGAGACAGTTACAGACAGTTACAGCCAGCAGACAGTAAGCTTTCCAGCTTCTAATGCTTCCTTATATTGTAACTTCAAACCGCACCCTTAATCGGCTAATTGCCTGCTGCATTGTGCTTAAAGTGATAAGCACTTAAACCATGATATCTAAGTTTTATATATTTATTCACCCAAACCATATTTGGTATCAATGTTATACCTAACAATTTAAAAATTAAAATAATTAAAATAATAATTAAAAACCTAGTCTAAAACCTATCTAAAACATATAGTAAGTTAGATAGTTTAAAAATGCCACTATATACATAGGGCTACATCACATATGCATAAGAGGTTTGTGAGGACTACTAACTAGGTTATTGCAATCAATCAAATTAATGAAAGGCTGTTATGAAAAATTGGATGACTTTATTTGCAACACTGTCCAATCAAGGAGTATGTGGTTGTTTCTGAACACCCAACATCTCATTGTTCACTTCTTAATAATATAATTTTCCAGACCAACAATATGGAGAAGCACTGAGATAATTGAGGTCCCTTTGGATTCCCAATGTTTCCCTTGCTTGAGTATTCTGGAAAGCCTTGAAATTCAGTTAGTTAGTCAGTTAGTTGTTAGACCTTGAAAATTGCCAGAAATGGAAGCTAGTAGAAAATAGGTTGGATTCATCCTCTGAGGTCAAAATCCTATTTTCTATCTCAAAATGGGAAAAATGTACTTCCTATACCATCTGAGATGCTATTCTAGAGTTGCTTGGGATGGAAGAAAGACCTAAAGCCAATAATTATTCCATCCCACCCACCCACCTGCCTTTGGTACCTCTGAGTCAATATCAATTGCTGGCAAATGCCTGAACTAGTCATTACAGATTTCTTGGTAAGTTTCAGACATTGTTTGCCACTAGCTTCTTCTGACAGAGACTTACTAGCCCAAGGTCATGCAGGCTTTGTGCCTAAGAAGGAACTAGAACTCTACCCTGGTGCCTTAACCATTACACCAAACTGGATCTTGTGTTTATTTATATCTTGCTTTAAAAATAAAATATCATCCCCAAAATAGTTTATTGTCTCCAGTTTTACAATTTTACAAATTTGCTTGTTTGTTTTACAGCACCAGGCATGGTTATATATCAGCTTTCTAAGCTTTGCCAATTTGTCTTTTCAGCCATTTTGTTGATCTTTGATTACCTAGGTATAAAAGTGTAATGCATGAGATCCCTAGGAATGATTTTGTAAGCACTTGGCAGAAAATTAGCAGAAGCAGCAATTTTTCTTCAAGTGTGGCAATCTATACAGGCACTAACAGGAAATTGGATGCTGTCTCACATGGATTCTTGGTTAACTGTATGTTTAGAGCAATAAAGTATTCCTAGGTACTGGATCGATTGTCCACTACTCAACCAGAAGAAAAAGTCAAGAGACTTTCTCTTTGAACATGTGTCTTTGTAGAAGCATTAATCTTCTTCCAGTGGTGCATTTTGGAGTTACACCTTTCTATTATTTTTGTTATCTTTGCCTCTAAGCTTTGTTCTGATGTATTTTTGGAGGTCCTAACTCTGGTCCATAGATATAGTAAACAGGAGCTGTCAAAAGGAAGCCTAGGCCATTTGTTTGGCTGGATGATAATTCACATCTTTACAGGTGGTCCTTGACTTACAACAGTTCATTTAGTGATGTTCTAAGTTATAATAGCACTGAAAAAAGTGACTTACAGCCATTTTTTCATTCTTATGACCATTGCAGCCCCTATAGTCACATGATCCAAATTTAGATGCTTGGCAAGTGATTCATATTTATTATGGTTGTAGTGTTCTGGGGTCATGTGATCACCTTTTGCAACCTTCTGACAAGCAAAGTCAATGGGGAATTCAGATTCATTTAATAATCATTTTATTAACTTAACAAATGCAATGATTCACTTAACACCAGTGGCAAGAAAAGTCATAAAATGGGGCAAACTCGCTTAACAAATGTTTCACTTAGCAACATAAATTTTGAGCTCAATTGTATAACTCGAGGATTACCTGTATATGCCCACCCTGCTTCTGAAATACAACAGTCTCTGGAAAGGCAGCTGTAGCTGATGTTTAAAATAACACTTGTTTAAAACAAGATGCCCTTTATAGTGAACAGTCTTTTCCTCTTAAAACATTAATCATTGGAAAGTTTTCAGGATAGAAATAAAGGGTCAGATCTTGGCTCTGGATCTAATCAACCAATATCTCAAAATACCAGTACCTTTTTTTTTCCACAACAACAAAACAGAGGTTTTCTTTTTGTTTTTGGATATAGAATTCCAAACCCTCCATATTATTCTACAACTTCTTTGTTTCAGGCAATTCCAGATATCTTCTCTTCTCCCTTCACTTCTCATGTGCCCAGCTAAAGCACTGAGCACTCAGTTTCCATAGAAACAAAAGGACAGAAACAGTTTATGTATTTCAAAAGCCGACAGCTTCTATGCTGTAGATTTTGATAACTAAACCCAAACACCAAGCCATTCTCTCTTCTTCTTCTTTATATACTTTAAGACAACTATGATGTTTATTTCTCTTTTTCTAGTTCTAGGGGAAATGAGACTTCTATTTGTTTAGCCTTCTACTCATCTACTTTATAAATAGTTCAAATTTTACCATTCTCCCCTTCCTTTTGTCTTTGCTTCGTATCTGAAACAAACTGGTAGTGAGTAGGCAAACATTACAAGTTCCCCTATATTTAACGCAAAGCTTAATTGCACCTCACAATTTTCAAAGGAAACAATGATCAAATGTTCTATTTTCAATTGTATATAACAATTACATTTTCTAAGGGAAAACATAAGGAGCAGTCTGCCAAACACACTAGCTGTGCAGCCTCCATTCATTTCAAAGTGGGTTCATTGAATGTGAGTATTTAAGCACTAAAACCATATATACCACCTCAAAGTCCTGGAGGGATTGGTGTGCTATAAATAAATAAGTGGGAGAAACAGGATGAGGTAAGACTGCAAAAATAATCATGCATACTATACAAATATATCCAGTGTAGGCATAACTGAAATTTTATTTCATTTCTTGAAAAAGAAAACATAGTTCTTAGGATGACTATGGTAAAACCACTAGAAGCATCTTAATAAAACATTCTGAAATCTCAAGCAGAACAGTAGATAGAGTTTCTAGTGATTGGAGCTAAGAAGAAAATGGTTTGCATCATTCTGTTCACAGTTATATTTCTCATTATCCTGCCTTGCTTCCCCCCAGCCCAACCCACAGCATCTTAATTTACAGTGCTTTCCATTTCTCTTTCTCCATCACCAGTTAATTTCCAATACCTAACTGCTTATTTAAACCACGGTTCCTTGGACAGGATCCTCATTCTTAGAGGTATTAAAAATTTAAAAAGAAAGACAAATGGCACCCACAGCCATGTTCTTAATATTCCACCTTTTCTGTAGGAGATACACATAAATTATGACTACATGGTTGTGGCCACCATCTTAACCTTTTTTGACCCCTACAGATATCTTCATTTTCCTGCTTGCTTATTGCCTGAGTCTACAGTTTGAAATTCCTGCCTTCACTTTCTTTTAACCTTATTTGCATTGTTTTTTTTTTAATCCCTCAGTTTGTTTCCATGTTCCTCTTATTCATTCTCTACAGTTGAACATTAGAATCCATGCATGTATTATTTCACTTTTGAAGTTACATGATTACTAAAGTCTAGTATAAATGTCTGAATGGAATCTGACTTGGATTGCCTGGAAAGGCCCCAGCTCAAATGTCTTAAAATGAAAACACCGGAAGAGTAAAACTTCCAGTTCAATAATAATCCTTGGGAGAATGATCTGGGTGTCTCAGTAGGTTAAGCAAGAACTAGCATAAGATCCAGTGTAATCTTTAGTTCCATACAGCATATTGTGCCCAGTTTTAGTTGCCACAATAGAAGAAACTAGAAAAAGTACAGAAAAGAGCAACAAAAATGATGAGTGGCTTAGAGGATAAACCATCTGAAGAATGATTTGAAAAGGCTAAAGAAGAGGAAGCTAAGAGGAGATTTGAAGGGCTGTCACAGAGAAGAGAATGGATTTATTCTCTGTAATGCATACAGATAGGACAAGAAGAAATGGGTAAAAACTTTACAGACAGGAATCCAAAATCAAAATGAAGAGGATTTTCTAGACCATGATACTATAAAGTAGTAGGATCACCTGCATATGGAAGTTATGGATGCTCCATTTTTGGAGGTTTTCAACGGTTGAATAGCCATTTGTCTAGAATACCCAGTCTTGGGCAGAGGCTTGGATGAGAAGATCTTTAAGGTCATTTCCAACTCCATATTTCTTTGCTTTCTTTATACTTTGTCCACTAACAGTATAAGCGGATGTATATGAACACTCTTTCCATAACATCTTATCCTTTCTTTATTGCAACCTTTACCAATAAATGCATGAATAATGATCACATTTGAAAGCTGAACACAATGCCAATGAATCCAATATGTGATAATGTGCTTAATTTATATAATTTAGTTCTATTAAATCTTTTGGAAGTGTGCCAACACATTGTCAGCACAGAATTGCCCACATCCTAGATGAGAATTGCTACCTTCTTCATTGCTACATTAATAATCATTCAAGGAACTGTTGTTGTATATAACACATAAGGAGTGGGGAGAGATATCAAAGTATTGAATGGAAAATAACAATAGTAACAACACCAATAATACAGCTAATCTTTTGACTGCAAAAGAAAGCCATGTCCTAAAATCAACCTTAACTTTGGCTGAGAAAATGAAGCGAGCTATCATCCTCTTTGGTTATGCAGCAATAAATACTGCATGTTAATCCTGCAGCCATAACTGAGAATCTGTCTCAAGGGTGTCTTACGGTGCCTATCAAAGAAGTGATATGGATCACTGCCTGTGAATGGTGAGACTCCTGAAGATCATGGATGAGCCATTGGAACATAAAGAATCCCGCAACCAAAGAATAGAATGAAACAAGATGAACAAAGAGAGCTGTCTCTAAAAATATAATGTGTCAGGGAGACTATCCTTATCATTCTGAACAGGTCCCAGTGCTTATGAGGAGGGAGGGAAAGCAACAACTATTCATGGCAGTGTAGTGTGTTAATCACAAGCTCATAACCGGGAGTGAAGCTGAAAAGACCACGTCTGCTGTGGTGAATAATTTGCATGCCAAGACCCAGAACAAGCAAGCCATGTCATTTGTAACATCTGCCTCAAGAAACCCCAGCCAAAATGAGCTAGTTAGAAAGTTTATATCGCTGCTTTCATTCTCATCCAGAAAAGTTGGCTCCAAAAGCTTGGGGGATTTGATATCCTGAAAGCATTATTCAAACCACTAAAACTAGAAGATCTGAAAGGATTTAAAATGATTTAGTACTTCTAAGTCTGAGCCTTTCTTCAGAATTATGTAACTTTTATTAAATGAACGAATAGTTTTCCTGAATAAATTAAATTAAAAGCCTCAGGACTGATATTTTTAATGCTTGCTTGAATGTGCTACATAGCCTAGCAGAAGATAAAAGAGAAACCTACGATTTGTGGTGTTTATTTCTCTATCACTAATATAAGAACTCTGCTCAAGGAAATATGTACTGGATCAGATTAAGGTCCTAACAAAGGCCTTATGGGTCTATATAGATACTTAATATAAAGTTTACTCATTCTATTTAGATCTAGGATGAAAACAGTTCGTGTATTTCTACTGATTCTATGAGAAGACACAATGTTATCATCTTTTAGATTGGGAAACACACACACACACACCCACACCTTTTTTTTACTTTGAAAACTGAAGCAGCCATGGTTGTCTAAGGCTTTTTTTAAATGTCAGAAAAACATAATTTGATGTCCTGTCTCCTCATATGGTCCCAAAACAATCAATATCAATCCCAGAAACCTCTCAAGGTAATTAGCATGCTATGATGTTTTATGTGACAGAAAATGGAACTGGCTAGAGAGTAATCATGTTGGCGAAATGTACTTTTAATTAAATATAAATTAAATGGAATCAAGTTTAGTTTCTGTCATTACCCCGTTGTGAATTCTTCAGATGCAGTTGCTAGCAAGATATTCAGCATGGGGCCTTCAGTGTCACAGAGTTTAGGGGGCAGACATGAGCAAGGAGGAATCCTGGTTTGGTTTACTGCATAAGAATAGAATAGAATAGAATAGAATAGAATAGAATAGAATAGAATAGAATAGAATAGAATAGAATAGAATAGAATAGAATAGAATAGAATAGAACAGAATAACTTTATTGGCCAAGTGTGATTGGACACACAAGGAATTTGTCTTGGTGTAAATACTCTCAGTATACATAAAGAAAAGGTACATTCATTAAGAATCAAGAATCATAACATGCAACACTTATTGATAGTCTTAGGATACAATCAACAATCAAATCATACTAGGAAACAGTCAATATAAATCGTAACGATACAAGCAACAAAGTTACAATTCTACAATCACAAGTGGGAGGGGAGGGGTGTTAAGGAGTGGTGAGAAGATTAACAGTAATAGTAGTGTACACTTTGTAAATAGTTGAACAGTGTTGAGGGAATTGTTTGTTTAGCACCATGATGGCTTTCAGGAAAAAAACTGTTCTTGTGTCTAGTTGTTCTGGTCAGTGGTGGGATTCAAATATTTTTACTACCGGTTCTGTGGGCGTGGCTTGGTGGGTATGGCTTGGCTTGGTGGGTGTGGCTTGGTGGGTGTGGCAGAGGAAGAATACTGAAAAAACCCCATTCCCTCCCCACTCCAGGGGGAAGATTACTGCAAAATGTTCCCTCCCCACCCCAATAACCTGCTTTCCAGCTCCGTTCTCCTGTGCAGGGCAACAAAAGAAGACCCAGCTGATCAGCTGGGACTTGAGAGGCAAAAAAGAGATGGGAGTGGGGCCAGTCAGAGGTGGTATTCCAAACTACTCAAAATTTCCACTACTGGTTCTCCAAACTACTCAAAATTTCCGCTACCGGTTCTCTAGAAATGGTCAGAACCTGCTGAATACCACCTCTGGTTCTGGTGTGCAGTGCTCTATAGCGTCGTTTTGAGGGAAGGAGTTGAAACAGTTTATGTCTGGGATGTGAGAGGTCTGTAAATATTTTCACAGCCCTCTTTTTGACTTGTGCAGTATACAGGTCCTCAATTGAAGGCAGGTGGGTAGTAATTGTTTTTTCTGCAGTCCTAATTATCCTCTGAAGTCTGTGTCTGTCCTGTTGGGTTGCAGAACCAAACCAGACAGTTATAGAGGTGCAGATGATAGACTCAATAATTCCTCTGTAGAACTGTATCAGCAGCTCCTTGGGCAGTTTGAGCTTTCTGAGTTGGCGCAGAAAGAACATTCTTTGTTGTGCTTTTTTGATGATGTATTTGATGTTAGGTGTCCATTTTAGGTCATGTGATATAGTAGAACCTAGAAATTTGAAGGTCTCTACTGTTGATACTGTGTTGTCTGGTATTGTAAGGGGTGGTAGTCTAGGAGGGTTTCTTCTAAAATCTACTACCATTTCTACGGTTTTGAGTGTGTTCAGTTCCAGATTGTTCAGGTTACACAACGAGGCAAATATATGCTAAGCTGTGTTTTAAAATTTCCCTGAATTTTGGCTATCAGTCCTTGGAAGAAGCTCTATGAGATTAAAACTGAGTACTTCATAAGTACTCATACCAACCTAGCAGTTTGAAAGCATGCAAATGCAAGTGGATTAATAGGCACCACTTCAGTGGGAAAGTAACAGTGTTCCATGCACCTTTGGCATATAGCAATATAGGCCACATGACCACATAAATTGTTTTCAGACAATGCTGGCTCCCTCAGCCAAGAAACGGACATCAGCAGTATGCCCTAGAACCAGACATGACTGACAGGAAAACATTTATTTCTGCCTGTAATGAAAGATAATCAGACCTGCATTTAGCAATGCAGTAAGGAACTCCAGCACACTTGAAAACAGATGGTTACTTTAAGGAGTAAAATCCAAGGAAAAGAACTTCCACCTAAGGTAAATGTCTCTGTCTTTCCAATCACAGAGCCAGCTGCTATATTGGTAAATGAAAGGGTTTTATTTTTCCCCTGTACATACAGTATGTATGTCCTGTGAAATAAGGGACTTGGTCTTTATCCAGAAGAAGGCTCCAATCTTACAAATACAAGATAGCTAATACCCCAAATTTATAGTTCTTCACAGGCCATACACCATGAAATCTTGCTACTCTTTGTCTTTCAAAAATGGATTTTGGTAAAAAGTTACTGTTTCACATAAAAATGTAAGAGTGGTTATATTTGGAGACAGGGTTCCTGTGTATTTAAAATTTAACATTGCTTTTACTTAGTGAAAGTTAAAAAGTTAACAGTTGGAAATTTTAATTTAAAATGTGAAATTAAGCCCATCCCCTCACTGTGTGTCCAGCTCCCTTCTTTGCCATCTTGTGTCTGTGATTTTATCTGTTAATGTTCTATCTGTTGTATTTTTTACAATGGATGATTTAAATATTTTTCAATGTTTTATATTGTAAGCCACCCAGAGTTATTGGATATGTGATGGGTGGCAAATAAATTTTATGCATAATAAATAAATTTTATGTATGAATAAATAAAGTCAAATTTTAAACTAGTTAAGGATTTTTTTAAAATGTGGGCATAGATTAAGACTGATTAACACACACACACACACACACACACACACACACACACACACATATGTGTGTGTGTGTGTGTGTGTGTGTATCTTTGGTTATTCGGGTTTTCTCCCGCGTAAGATTGGAAGTATCTAGGCAACGTTTCGATGAAGTCTCATTCATCATCTTCAGGCTTGTGTCTTCAGCTCTGTGCTTCTCAGAGTGATGTGAGCTTGCAGCTGCTTCTTCCTTTTAACTGCTAGTGGGGGTGTGACTTGATTGGGTGGGGGCTTGGCTGTGTTCTGATTGGGTGGAGGTGTGTTCTCATTGGTTGGGGGTTTGGCTGTGTTCTGATTGGTTGGGGGGTTGGCCGTGTTCTGATTGGCTGGAGGTGTGTTCTGTTCAGGTGGGGGCTTGGTTGTGCTCAGGTTAGTCTTAGTTGCTGGGGGATTTGAGCTGGTGAGCTGTGATCTTGCTGTTTGGCTTCGAGTTCGTGGTCGTGCCACATCTTCATGGTGGGGGTCAGTTCGCTTCATGTATGGCTCGGAGGGGTTTGAAGTGGGTAATGATGCAGCTGCAGTGCGGCTTCTGGTCCGTGGTCGTGTCTCATCTTCTGTGTGGGTGTGAGTCTGCTTTCTACATGGAAGTGTGGTGGTGGCTCAAATCCCCAAACAGTGGTAATAATGAAAACAACAACAACCCTAAACTATCAGGCCAGTAGTCAAGCACCATATGTACATGTACACACACATGCAAATGCACATATGTATAAAACTAACACACATTCTAAATCAGTATCTTTAGGAAGAATATTGGCAAGCTGGAAGTTGTCCAGAAAAGTACAACTAAGGTGATAAAGGACCTGCAAGGCAAAACATCCAAACAGTTTGAAGTGCTTGTTGTGTTTAATCTAGGAAAAAGAAGGCAGTGGGTTCTATCCCTGCTTGTGACATGACAACTATTATGTGACATGATATGACAATTATCTTTAACTGTAGAAGATGGCGCAGAATGGTTCAGGATCTGCTAGAAAACATAATAGGAAACAAAGGGCTCAAATTAAAAGGAAGTAGATTTTGGCTGGAAAATTCAGGGGAAAATTCCAACTGTAATAGATGTAGAAAAGTAAAAGAGGCTGCCTCTGGAGAGAGTGGATTCTTCTTTGCAAGAAGTATTAAAGAAAGAATAGGCATCTGTCAGGAATGCAGGAATGTTAGATTCTTGTACTGGGTAAATAGCAAGTTTATTTCCTTGTCAAATTGGGCTAGAATTTGAAAATTGTTAGATGTAACCTTAGAGGTACAGTGGACTTCTGTGAGAAGATAAGAGGAAAATTGTTCAATGCCTGCTCTTGATTGGGGTCTGGGGATTAAAAAACAAAACAAAACAGGCTTGGCACCTTGAAAAAAAACTCTTGTTCCTATATTCTGTGACGGTGTTTGAACATTTTTCCTTCTTTAGTTAATTGGGCTAGTGATTCTGTTAGCTCTGTCTCTCTGAGTCAGTTGATCAAGAAAGATCAGCCAAAAGGACTTAGGATAGCTTTGACTCCTGTAGTTCCTTGGACTGGAAAGTAAGGTGTTGGAGAACATTGAGGGTTGTCAGTTTTTCGTCTATTTTTTAATACTTCAAAAGGAATTAAATTGAAGGATTAGAAAAGCAATAGCAATAGTAATACTACTTAAACCTATATTCCACTTTATAGTGCTTTTACAGCCCTCTCTAAGCAGTTTACAGTGTCAGCATATTGCCCCCAACAACCTGAATCCTCATTTTACCAACCTTGGAAGGATGGAAGGCTGAGTTGGTGAGTCAACCTTGAACTGGCAGTCAGCATGTCAGCCTTCAAGAAGTAGCCTGCAGTACTGCATTCTAACCTCTGCACCACCATGGCTCAAAAGCATCTTGTATATGTAACTCATAACTAGGCATGAGAATATTCTACAGGCTTACAGTCGAAAATATATCATCAAACATGGTCATACTACTATGACTAGAAATATCATAGTTGGACATCAAAATATGACCTATCTGAAGTCATTTGTTGTGGATGAACCAATAAGGATGTTCAGTGTTGCAAATTACATATTGGCAAAAAATATCAGAAAATAAAATACAAGCTGAATAGTCAAGACCTTGTTGATGATCCAAACTCTGTCAAGGACCTTGGAGTACTCATCTCTAATGATCTAAGTGCTAGAGCCCACTGTAACTACATAGCCAAAGAGGCATTAAGAGTTGTTAACCTAATCCTGCATAGCTTTTTCTCTGGTAATATCACACGACTAACTAGAACATACAAAACATTTGCTAGACCAATACTCGAATACAGTTCATCAGTCTGGAACCCACATTACATATCTAATATTAATACAGTTGAGAAAGTCCAGAAATATTTCACAAGAAGAGTTCTCCACTCCTTTACTCGTTGCAGAATACCTTATGCCACCAGACTTGAAATTCTAGACCTAGACAACCTAGACTATGCTGCCTTCAGTCCGATCTAAGTATAGTACATAAAATTATATATTGCAATGTCCTACCTGTCAATGACTACTTCAGCTTCAACCATAAAAATACAAGAGCACACAATAGATACAAACTCAGGGTAAACTGCACCAAACTTGATTGCAGGAAATACGACTTCAACAACAGAGTGGTCAATGTCTGGAATACTCTACCTGACTCTGTGGTTTCTTCCCCAAACCCCAAAAACTTTAACCTTAGACTGTCTACTATTGACCTCACCCCTTTCATAAGAGGTCTGTAGGGGGCATGCATAAGCGCACCAACATGCCTACCGTCCCTGTCCTATTGTTTCTTTTTATTTTTCTTCTTTGTATCCATTTCATGTATTCATAACTATGTTTATACTTATACCTGTTATCTTATAATTGCTTGACTAAATAAAATAAATAAATAAATAAAGACTAATAAAGGAGCCTCTGCTTTTCATGGTTTCAGAACTAGGTAACACGTGATGGATCACTTGGAGGTTTATTTCTTTAAAAACCTTAATCTAGTTTGTGTTACAACCACCTATAATGTATTAATGTTCTTTATACAGGTAATTACAATTGCAAATAAATATTTATTTTTCATGTTTGTTGAAGTTTATTAATTTATACCAGAATAACCATAATTAGTAGAATTAATTAATTTAACTTATTTATCCTGAACATACCCACTCTTTGGAAGATTGGCAACCTGGCACTTTAACAAATGTAAACGGAGTGTGAATAAATGTTTTCCTTTTAATCATCTACTCACACAGAGAAATATGCATTTTGTGTGACTTTGTTCTGAGTTATTGTTTAACAGCTCTGCAAAGCTTTTAGCTTGATTTGGTATCTACTGTTGCTTCAAATCAATACATTCTCACTTTGAGGAAGCATCTCCATGGCATGGTGATGAAATGCCAGGCAGCTAGATTCTGCAATGGATGGCTAGTTCCACTAACTACTCCTTGCATAGCATTCCCCAAGGGGCTTTTGGGAACAAGCAAAACACATTTTACATATGTTTTTGTGCATCTGCTGCTGTGGTTTGTCTTCCCACCCTCCCCTGTTTAGAAAGTAGAAATCATGGTACAAGACCAGAAGAGTGCAGCACAATAGCACTTAAAAAGCATGCCTGAAATAAATTTCACACTGAAACCATATTAATTTGTTGTAGCAAAAACAAAAGGTCTTGTGGTATCTTAACAGGAGTCACAGTGGTTGTCACATCATCTTTTCTGAGCCCAGTGAATCCAACACATGAATAGGTTTATCAATGATTTCAAATAACCCTTCTTGTTACAATATGGTGGCAAATCATTCCCAGTCATCCTCAGACCTCTGTAGATTCTCAAAGGTTTTGTGAGAAAATGTATGGGAGACATAGAAAACTAAAGGAAGACAGGAATTAGAGGACATTCTCAAGAAATTTGAAAAGTTATGAAAAGCTGCAGCTGAAAAGAAAAAATGCCCATTATACATAAGTCAGGGTAACACTAGATTTCATCTTTCTTAAATAATCAGTTTTTAGACATGTAGAATTTTTTTTCCATTTCTGAGAATCTACTGATGAATATCGGTGCATCTAATGAAATGGAGTTTGACCTTCAGAAGCTGAGGTACATTAAAACAAAATTAACATTTACTTATTTTTTATTCTTTCCATTTGTATGGTTGAACACTCCCCATGAGACTTTAGGTAATTATATTATACAATTAAAAACATAACACAGTTACCAAAACAGACATTAAAAGCATATCATGTTCAAAACAGACATGCACATATTCGTACAAATAAACAGCTAAAAATAATCTCACCTCAGAGTCAGGTCCAATGCCTGAGGGGGTGGGGAATGGTCAGTCAGCTGCCTCTATCACACACACGCACACACACACACTGATGTCACACCATCTCCTTGGTTCACAACTGCTCCCACCAGGAGCAACCATAAACATAAAACAATTTTCTCTGGGACCAAGGCAATCTAAGGATAATTGTTACCTCTTTCACTTGAAGGAAGCAGCAATCTTTGGAACTACATTCTAGAATTTTCTGGACCTGCAGATTAAAAGTCTGTTCCCTTCTCAATCCAAATTCTTCAGTTGCTATAGATGCTGCCTATACACAGTCCCCTCTTTCTCTGAGTCTCACTGGCACACATAGAAAGCAAGATGGCTGCTTCCAAGAATGATGGGGTCTTCAACAGTTGCATAGATCAGGATAGTCCACTGCACAACAATTTGTCACTCTGTAGGTGAGATTGGTGGCATCTAAATTTGACAAGGAAACAAACTTGCTATTTCTGCATGGATGCAACTGTATTTTAAAAAGTGTGTAAAACTCCCTTCTCATTTGGGCCTGATTTGTTATTATTTTCTAATTAGTTGGTCTGCCACTTTTTTTATTCCATAAAACTATATGACATTGTTCCATTTCATTACATGTTTTTAAAAGGTCAGAATATTGTGTTCTAAAACAGTGACAAATAGAATTCTTCCCACATCTCCTTGTTCCCTAAACCTGTTGGACCATTTCCAGTATTAATTTCAGTGCTCCTTAAACATTACAGCAGTGCTCTAAGTGACATTTCTTCAGAATTCATCCATAGTGGCTGTGTAGCATTTGCAATTTACATAGCCAGGCCTAAACATTGTTACATTACAGTGCCTTCAAAAAATACTAAATGTAGGACATCTTACCAAAGAAATCTCCTCCCCGTTCCCCCGCATGTATACATGAGTGTGTACATATATTATCCCTGGTTTTGGGGTTGTGTTTTGAATTGGATTGAACTTTATTTTCTTGGTTATAGAATGAGCTTTTCAGAGTGATTTGGAGTCAGGCAGAACCTAAATCTACTAAATCAAATCAAATTAAAGAGAAATCCTGAATTTGTTTTTGAAAAGTTTCTGTATATGATATTTAAAACCATACAACCACATGCCTTTTGTATATGATGCACAAATACATAAAACCATAAAACCACCTGTGCGCATGTGCATGCCTTTTTTCCTATTGGTTTTGTGAGAGAGGATGTTCATTCTCTGAGCTTGTGGGTTGGTTTATGAATGTTTCTTTACCAGACTTTCACTGAATTTAAGGAATGTTGGTGTTGGTGTTCTGCTTATAATGGCTTTGTATGGTCAGTAGGTATTGTAATGGGTGGACATGTCAGGTGAAAGTCTTGTGATAGTTTCTGTGATGGGGGTCACACTAGGTAAGACTCATTAGAAGGTGAAATGCTGGTTAGGTTGGTGCTGTTGTTGATTGATTGGTTGTGTAGTTCATTTGAATTCTTAGGGGTTTGTAGGCAGGTTGTAGGTTGATGTGTCTGTTGTTGGAATTGTTTGTGCAATTGGTTTTGTTTCAGTCTGAGGAAAGATAATTTTTTAAAGATTTATTTCAAAAGAGAATATTTCAGAAAATTTTTCAAGGTGGAATAAGGTGTTCTTGCACATAATGAATTGGCCACAGAATGTACATGAATGTTCTACTCTTCATTGTATAGTGATTTATCTAGCCTCATTGATTTCTTAAATATGAGTTTTTAGACTTATGGAAAGATTAAAAAAATAATCTGAAATAAAAGAGTGTCAACTTTTATTTCTATCAAGTTTTGAACTATTTACCTTATTTTTATAAGGCAAGAGCTACAATCATTGTGCTCTTATATCAGTCATGGTAAGGATGGGATTAAAGGCCTTTAGAAAGAAATACAGCAGTAAGAAAGGATTTAAGGATTGTTATATGTGTGTGTGTGCATGCACGTGCATTTATGGATGCAGATTTTGATGCTTCTACTTTGTATCTATAAATTCAGTTTAACTTGGTGTGTTTACTCAATCATAATTTAAAAACATATATCCATGAGAAGGAAAGTAATTGGCAATGGTTTTCCTGAAACAACAGAAAGATGAGATATCATATCAGTGAGGGAACTATCCAATGGTAGGATGTGGTAACCTGAAGTACAGATTGCATATGTCACAAGCTGTTGCCAATGTGTTTCAATATAGGTCAGATTTTATTTATTTAAATTAGCTTAGAGTCATGATGGCATGAGCCCAGAAAAAGTCCATAACTATTTTATCAAAGTGGGTCTACATGAAGTGGGTAAAATCTAAAATTTATGATATGGAGGGATGAAAAGGTGTCAATCAGAAGTTTTCAAACTTTTTCAGGTGACATAAACTGTTAGTTAAAACACACATAAATCAGAACCCCTGATTAGGTGATAAGTGATAGTTGCCCTTAGTCTGTGAAAACCCAAGATCTTGTGAAAATCTAGTTCTGCATTAAAAGATTTGAAAAAGTCCTGATAGTGACCATCTTCCACACCCTCTTTAAGGAAAATCAGATTATTAGTTATTGATACTCTAGCAAAGAACTAGTGTTTGTTGAATAGTTCAGGCTTTGTCCTAGAACCAGGTTCTCCTACCATCATAGTCTTGGTGTCAAGCATCCAGAAAGTATCCATGATATCAATCACTCCGAGATGTTATCTTCCAATTGATTTATTAGGAACAGATCTGGCATGTCAAAAGCAATTTCCCAAGTGAAAGTTTTTTCACGTGTTATACAGAACCCACCTTCTCTCCTCCCTTCTCTCCTCCCACTTCTACACTTCATAAATCAGGAGAACCAATTAACTGCAACTGGGAATTCTTAATACGACACACAGAATAACCTTGAACTTTTCAACTCCTCTAACTCTCTAAAAAAAAACATGTGGCAGCTGAATTTCAAAGCTGACACTTGGTGAGTAAACAACAAGAAAAGAGATGTTCATCATATTAAAGATTTCTTCATTCAACCAATGTTCAATCAGGTTTTATTATTTTTCTGTGATAAATTCAGTCCATAGATTTAGTTAAGTTTAGCTTTAATTAAAGAAATATTTGACATAATATGCAGTAGTTAAATAAAAAAGCAATTATTTCTAGACTCTATAATGGTCCAGCATACTTATTTGAAACTCTATTATTTTTATTTTAGTGGGAATGATGTCCAAATAAGTATCATTAGGAGAAGAATCCACCCAATTACTTATTTGTAAACTTTTATTGATTTTAGTTTGTTCTTTGTCCCTTTGATACAATATAGTGGTTCAAATATACATCAGCTTAAAACATTTGAATCAGAATTACAATTCTGTATCATAACCAGAACTTTTAAATACATTTTAATTGAATTAAAATTTAAAATGAGAAACTCCCATTGGATCAAGACATTAAACCTAGAACTGTGGAAAAGAAAACATGAAGAATTCAAATTTCTGATCTCTATGTATTTATAATTTCCTTTGTTTAAAAACAACCTGTGTACTCCCCAAATATGAAAGCTACAATTTTTTTACTACATTTTATGAAGAATTTTTAAGAAATGGCAAAAGAAAATTTAAAAAGAATAAAGGGCAAAATAAGGCAAATAAATAAATAAAAATAGATAAATAGATTAGTTTAAAATTTTCACTATTTAGTTAATCTTAAGAATTTGACTATACAAATCACTGTTAAAATTCAAATAATATATGAATGACAACATCAATAATCAGGACTGTATAAGTAATAAAATATTAATTATAGTAATTTTTACCTGAGTAATTTATGTTAAAATAAATCCACAATTTGGACATGATAAATACTACAGCTACATTTAGGTAAGAAAAACAAAATGCATAGGTACAGTATATGTGGTACCTCACTCAATATAGAATGCATAGGTACAGTATATGTGGTACCTCACTCAATAACTGTGAGAGGGATCTAGGAAGCATAAACAGAGGGATAGAATCAACATTACGTGAAGTGTTAATACCACTTTATAATGCCTTGGTAAGACCACACTTGGAATACTGCATTTAGTTTTGGTTGCCACAATGTAAAAAAGATGTTGAGACTCTAGAAAGTGCAGAGAAGAGCAACAAAGATGATTAGAGAACTGAAGGTTAAAATATATAAAGAATAGTTGCTGGAACTGGGTATATGTCTAGTTTGATGAAAAGAAAGACTAGGGGTAACATAATAGCAGTGTTCCAATATCTCAGGGACTGCCACAAAGAAGAGGGAGTCAACCTATCCTCCAAAGCACCTGAGGGCAGGACAAGAAGCAATGGGTGAAAACTAATCAAGGACAGAAGTAACCTGGAACTAAGGAGAAATTTCCTGACAGAACAATTAATCAGTGGAACAACTTGCCTCCAGAAGCTGTAAATGCTCCAACACCAGAAGTTTTTAAGAACAGATTGGACCATTTGTCTGAAATGGTATAGGGCAGTGGTCCCCAACCTTTTTGTACCAGGGACCGGTTTCAAGCAGAAACATTTTTCAAGGACCGGGGGAGAATCCGAGTTTGGTAGTTTGCTTGCAGACGTTTCATTACCTGACTAGGTAACATCTGATGTTGTTACCTAGTCGGGTAATAAACGTCTGCCAGCAAACCACCAAGTTCAGGGGCGCCTCGGCCCTGCCTCCCTCAGCCCCATCCCTCAGGTGTCTCCCTCCCTCCCTCCCTCCGGTGTCTGCCTCGTTCCTCTCTCAGTCACTCTATCGCTCCTCCAGCAGCCCAAGAAGCCGGGGGTGGCTTTTCCTGTCGCCACAGCTTCCCCGGCGCCCGTTTCACCCCACCCGCCTGCCCGCCCGCTCGCAGTTCAATCCACAGTGCTCCGTTCTACCTGCCTGCCTGCCTGCCTTCTTCGTTTGAGGAGCAGCTTCGGCTGATAAAGAGGCGAATAGTTATTATTCTCAGCGAAGCTGCTCCTAAACAACCAGACAGGCAGGCAGGCAGAACGGAGCACTGTGGATTGAACCGCAGCGGGCAGCAGCGGGTGGGGAAACGGCAGCGCAACTGCGGCAGAGAAAGCCCCCGGCTTCTTTGAAGCAGTTTCTTCCTGGGCTGGTGGAGGAGCGAGAAAGCGACTGAGAGAGCTGAGCCAGAGAGCAGGACAGGCTTCGGTTTGCTTCCTCCCTCCCCTTCTTTCATTTGTGTCCTTGATCCCGATCCCAGCAGCATTCACCGAAGGTGAAGAAAGCCGCCATTTTTTTTATTTTTTTTTCTTTGCGGCCCGGTAAAGAGTGCTCCACGGCCCGGTACCGGTCCGCGGCCCGGTGGTTGGGGACCCCTGGTTTAGGGTTTCCTGCCTAAGCAGGGGGTTGGACTAGAAGACCTCCAAGGTCCTTTCCAACTCTGCTGTTCTATTCTATTCTATTCTATTCTATTCTATTCTATTCTATTCTATTCTAATTCTAATTCTAATTCTAATTCTAATTCTAATTCTAATTCTAATTCTATTCTATTCTATCTATTCATGTGATTCAACAATTTTTCAGAAAACCAAAGTTTTGTGCCTCCAGCTGACTGTCAGTGGAAAGACCTCTATTTTTATTTAATAAAATGGGAATAATTCTTCCATTACAATGAAATGTATCTAATGAAATGAAATGTATCTGATGACAATGAAATTTTGCATCTAGCTTCCTCTGCATTTCTGTTGTTTTTGTTTTAAAAATATGTTTGCATATTTTTAAATTTTATTTATTTTTTATTTATTTATTTGATTTGCCAATTGTTTACAAGATAATAAGTATAAGTGTATACATAGTTGTGAATACATGAAATGGGTACATATAAGAAAGATAAAAGAAGAATAAGAGAAACAATAGGACAGGGACGGTAGGCACGTTGGTGCGCTTATGCACGCCCCCTACAGACCTCTTGGGAAAGGGGTGAGGTCAATAGTAGACAGTCTAAGGTTAAAGTTTTTGGGGTTTGGGGAAGAAACTACAGAGTCGGGTAGAGTATTCCAGACATTGACCACTCTATTGCTGAAGTCATATTTCCTGCAATCAAGTTTGGTGCGGTTAACTTTGAGTTTGTATCTATTGTGTGCTCTTGTGTTGTTATGGTTGAAGCTGAAGTATTCATTGACAGGTAGGACATTGCAATGTATGATTTTATATACCATGCTTAAGTCAGACCGAAGACGGCGTAATTCAAGGTTTTCTAGTTCTAGAATTTCAAGTCTGGTGGCATAAGGTATTCTACAACGAGTAGATGAGTGGAGAACTCTTCTTGTGAAATATTTCTGGACTTTCTCAATTGTACTAATATCAGATACGTAATGTGGGTTCCAGACTGATGAACTGTATTCGAGTATTGGTCTAGCAAATGTTTTGTATGATCTGGTTAGTAGTGTGATATTACCAGAGAAAAAGCTACGTAGGATTAGGTTAACAACTCTTAATGCCTTTTTGGCTATGTAGTTGCAGTGGGCTCTAGCACTTAGATCATTAGAGGTGAGTATTCCAAGGTCCTTTACAGAGCTTGGGTCATCAACAAGATCTTGACTATTCAGCTTGTATTTTATTTTCTGATTTTTTTTGCCAATATGTAAGACAGAGCATTTATTTGTTGAGATTTGAAGTTGCCATTTGTTTGACCATTCTGATACAAGGACAAAATTAGATGTCATTTGCAGGAATGACTGTGGGACTTTGGCCTGTCAAATTTCTATCCAATAATGTAGAGGGGTTTTTTGTACAAAGGAGTCATTATAGGTTTGGAATAAGACAGTTTGCTAATTCTTTCTTCTTGTCACAGATTTGGGAGAGGTTCACATGCACTAATCCCCCACTGATGGGCAATATCTGTGAAAACTACAAACATTATGGGCAACTCCTTGCCAAGTTAACTGTGAAATTTAAAAAAATGATAAGTATATGGAGATAAACTCCTTTATACTCAATACATTACATTCTGATTTAAAAAGGAAAAGGCTTGTAGCTGTTGGATAGAATAAAATGACATTTGTAACAAACAATTCAATATTGTCTGTCCAGTGTTGCTTCTCCTGATCCCACTGATAGAATTAAATCACCTTTTAAATGAAAACAGAGGATAATATGTGACTTAAAATATTTTCCTTTTTTTTTTTTTTTGCTATTTTTGGAGAGAAAGCCCTGACAGCCTAGTCTATGTGATTAGAAAAAAAGTTCCATTATCACTCAACTCTATATTCTTTCTCTTTTACTTTACCCTGTTGTTTCATAGAGGGCTGAAATCCAAAAGTGGTCCTTTAGGGGACAGAGAAGGAGGTGGGAGAAAGGCACAGTAACAAATCACATTCAAAGTTTGTTTGGATCACTTCAGATTGTAGAGGCAAGAACTGGTCTGGTTTGTCCAGGGATTTAGGACTCAAGCAAATCTGATGCATCAACATGGTATGGATGCAATGTATAAATACCACACACAGAACAACCCAACACTCTGCCAGAAAGACATTCCCTGAAGTTAGGCTTCAGCATGAGAACACAAAAACCTCTGGTCCCAGTGTCCAACCCAGATAGGACCCTACAACATTATCCTGAGCACGTATATTTGCCTTCATTTGTGACAGAGGCCTGTCTATACTCAGTTGCTATGTATACATTATCTTCAGCACTTCACCATTTCTGTGTTATGTAGACATTAATTTAACCATTTTTCTTATTTAATTCTAGAAGAATAGAATAGAATAGAATAGAATAGAATAGAATAGAATAGAATAGAATAGAAGAATAGAATAGAATAGAATAGAATAGAATAGAATAGAATAGAATAGAATAGAATAGAATAGAATAGAATAGAATAGAATAGAATAGAATAGAATAGAATACTTTATTGGCCAAGTGTGATTAGACACACAAGGAATTTGTCTTGGTGTAAATACTCTCAGTATACATAAAGAAAAGGTACATTCATTAAGAATCAAGAATCATAATGTACAACACTTAATGATAGTCATAGGGTACAATCAACAAACAAATCATACTAGGAAACAGTCAAGTGGGAGGGGATGGGTGATAAGGAGTGGTGAGAAGATTAACAGTAATAGTAGTGTACACTTTGTAAATAGTTGAACAATATTGAGGGAATTATTTGTTTAGCAGAGTGATGGCTTTCAGGGAAAAAAACTGTTCTTGTGTCTAGTTGTTCTGGTGTGCAGTGCTCTATAGCGTCATTTTGAGGGAAGGAGTTGAAACAGTTTATGTCCGGGATGTGAGGGGTCTGTAAATATTTTCACAGCCCTCTTTTTGACTTGTGCAGTATACAGGTCCTCAATTGAAGGCAGGTGGGTAGTAATTGTTTTTTCTGCAGTCCTAATTATCCTCTGAAGTCTGTGTCTGTCCTGTTGGGTTGCAGAACCAAACCAGACAGTTATAGAGGTGCAGATGATAGACTCAATAATTCCTCTGTAGAACTGTATCAGCAGCTCCTTGGGCAGTTTGAGCTTTCTGAGTTGGCGCAGAAAGAACATTCTTTGTTGTGCTTTTTTGATGATGTATTTGATGTTAGGTGTCCATTTTAGGTCATGTGATATAGTAGAACCTAGAAATTTGAAGGTCTCTACTGTTGATACTGTATTGTCTAGTATTGTAAGAGGTGGTAGTATGGGAAGGTGTCTTCTAAAGTCTACCACCATTTGTATGGTTTTGAGTGTGTTCAGTTTCAGATTGTTCCCGTTACACCACAAGACAAGTTGTATAACTTCCTGTCTGTATGCAAATTCATCATTGTCTCGAATGAGACCAATCACTGTTGTGTCATCAGCAAACTTCAGTATTTTAATAGATGGATCTTTTGAGATGCAGTCATTGGTATATAGGGAGAAGAGAAGTGGAGATAGCACACAGCCTTGGGGGGCCCCTGTGCTGATTGGACAGGTATCGGATGTGATTCTGCCTAGCTTTACCTGCGCTTCCTGTCTGTTAGGAAGCTTATGATCCACTTTCAAGTGTGTTCAGGTACCGCTAGAAGCTGTCATCTTGGCCAAGAACCCTGCTTTGGGAAATAATGCAAATCCTGTATATGGTTGCCGAATGCTGATGTACCCAAGAAGATAGACAAAAACACAAATAAAGGTTCCACTTTTTTTCCAGATCACCAGTGTTAATTTATTGATTGCGACAGGAACTGACCAAACAGCTTGTCTCCAAACCTGATCTCAGGGGGTGAGAAAATAGCTGGCCCAAAGTCACCCGGCTGGCTTTCATGTCCAAGGTGGGACTGGAACTCACAGTCCCCTGGTTTCTCCTGATTTCTAGCCTGATGCTTCAACAGCTAGATCAAGCTGGCTTTCTTTAAATAATAAATAATAATAAAGAATAAAATATAAAGGCTTATTTTACCAGAGAGCATAGCAAGCATATTTAATAAGATCCATAAATGTGGAGATTAGGAAACTGGCATGACTCTGGAGTATATCCTTTGGCTGACAACTTAAAATGCATGACAAGAAATATCTCAGGAGATGATTTATAATAGAAGAAAGAATCTATGGCTCAGGACTGAATTGTGGAGTTCCTGGTGTCCTCTGAGCTTTATTCCTTGCTTGTAGATGTGCCATTACCCAATGAGCTTAGTACCTGTTCACTATTACCCAGTGTACTGATAAAGTTACCTAGGTGGGTAATGAAACATTTGCAAGAAAACAAGTTCAGGGAGCACCAAGAACTCCACTGTTGAGTTATAAATCACAAAAGGGCATCATTCAAGACCTGTGTAATATAACTAGCTGTGTTCCAAGCCAAAGGGCAAGGAAAGCAAAAACAATTATATCTAAATCCAAAGAAAGAGAGAAATGAATATAAGTCAAACCACAAGGAACAAACAATCATTAACCTTGGACCCAAGGCAAAGCTAGCACTTAACAAAAGGATGAGAAAAAGCATCTAACAAAAAGAGATGACTTTAAGCTAGCTAGGCCAAGATACTAAATCTAGCATAAGATCACAGAGCATATCAAGCTAGCCACCCACAGAAACACCTAAAAGTAGTCTCATTAGAAGAAGGCAAAGCTGGAAGAAGGCAGAGCCTCCTCGCTGCCGGACAGTAGATCGCGACTCTCTGCGGCTATGGTCCATGCTCTTTCGTTGGAGAGCCCCAATTATTATGATTAGGGGCTGAAGCTGCCTTGGAGGGGCGGCAGAGTAAGGGAAAGCTGCAAGCCAGGTTGAGGGGAGCCGCATCTCCCCTTCTGGGCTTGGTCTTTTTTCCCCAAAGATGACTGCAGCGGTGGTTTAAAATGGCCACCCCGAAGAGGACAACTCAGCTGGATTAAGATTTGTGCAGGAGGGAAGAAAGAACAGGGACAACTGGGCAATACAACTAAACAAAAGTACCCCGGGATTAAGGTAACATGGTATTTTTAAGAAAAGAAAAGTGAGTGGCGAAATTACAAAGGGACAGAGAGAAAAAAGAAAATATTTTTGACAGCTAAGCGGGGCTTCGAACTAGGAAAGGAAGAAGCTGGAACTAAAGATTTAACAAAATTGGACTAAAATATTTTGGGAATAAACAGGCATAAAATAAAGCTGGACTTAAGATTGTCAAAAAATAACAATAATAAAGTTTACAAATTGGAGACTGGACTGTGCTGGAATATAGAGGTTCGAAAAACCCTAAATAAAAAAATAGGGGGGAAAGGTGAAGACTTTGTATAATGGAGAGTGTCACCTTTTGACAAAAACTTGAGCTCAAACAAAAGGGAAAGCATCCTGTTTCTGAATGAACTTGTGTGGATATAACATTACAGAAATATTGAAACAAAGTAAGAATCTTAGAAAGTGAAAGCAGAACCAGAATAAAGAAAAAAGCAAGGAAAGACTGACTGTGGGATTGATTGATGTTTTTGGTATAGACCCTGGGCTGGAATAACTGAGAACTTTAGAAAATTGAAAGAAGAAAGAAGGAAAGTAAAAGTGGTTTTTTTTGTAGACTTCAACAATCATAAAATATAAGAGTGTGTAATGAAGATATCTTTTCGGGAATTAAAAATGGAACTTAAAAATATGAGAGAATTACTACAGGAAAGAGGCGAATCACTTTGCTCTGTGTTAGAAAAAATGGAAATGGCGATTGAAGAACAAGAAGAAAGAGCTTCAGAGGAGGAGGAGTCGACTCAAGGAGAAGACATTTTAAATAGACAATTAACACAAAGAACGCTACAAAGAAGTGGGGAAAGAAGGAAGGTTAAAAAGTTGAGACTTAAGAAGGCAATCAAAAGAGGGAATACCTGTGAAGTCAGGAAAGGCAGAAAGACCCAGCAGAAAAGGGGAAAGGAAGATATTAAGAAAGAGAGGGATATAAATTGGAATGAGAAAAGATATGGGGAAAAGAGGGGGAGGAGAAGCAGTAAGAAACAGGTGCATGAAATAAAGAAATAGTAAAATGTTGAAAAGAAATTGTTTTTTCAGAGATAATGGTTGATGAATTAAAAAGGGGATTCTGCAGGGTGACAAGGGGTAATAAGAATATTTCTGCAATTAAAAATATTTAGAAAATAGGGTAATATAGATATTGATAACTCTTGTTAAAAATCAAGGGGAGAAAATATGCTGCAGAATCCAATTGAAAAGATGTAATGATTATTATTGTAACTTCTTAAAAATAATGGTTTATTGGGAATCAAGATGAGGGAATAAAGGTATATTTTAATCATTGAGGTGTCACACTCAAAACAGTAAAAAGGGGGAAACCTATACTTTTTTTTTTTTTTTTTAGTGTTAAAATTTGTACTAACCTAGAATTCATAAAAAGAATGTGTAATGGAAAGGGAATATGACAGACTAAAGAACCAGCTAAATTAATAAGTTAATATAGACTATTAAAAGCAAGAAGAGACATTAGTAACTTTTATTATTATTATTATTATTATTATTAGGCAAACACATATTGTTTATCTTTATTTTTAAAATAAATATTAAAGGATTATATTTGAAATAATTGAAATGAAACAAAAAGATGTTTCGATTGAGATTAATGAAAGAGGCTAGAATTAATGTGTTTGTTTCTCTCCTTACTGAAAATTTGGAATGGAAAAGGTAATAATAGAATTAAGTATGCATATATGAATGTATAATTGCTGTCATATTTGTATGTAAAGGTGATGACCCGGAAATATGTTGTCCACTAAAAAGAGGTTTTTGTTTTTAATGTGAAAAACTGAATAAAATTTGTTAAATAAAAAAGAAGAAAGCAGAGCTGGGGGAAATGAACAATCGTGCCCATCAGAAACTGTACTATCAGTACTATAACTCATATCTCTAAGAGCAGGAGTTTCTAACAACTAGATGGGCAGTCTAGTGTGTTATCCAACACTCTAGTGCCTTGCATTGAAGGCAAGACTGTTCAGCAACTATGGAATGTGTAGACATCTTACCTCACGAATTGCTCACATAGAGAAACACAGTTTAAAGAATACTCAATATTTTCATTTTCATAAATTCTTTTATTTTATTTTTTACTCTGCTCTGAATGAATCAGTGCTCTTTTCGTGGAACCTTCTATTCAGGCATGTCAACTCTGAAACTGACCTGGCTGTGGCCATTTTGGGGCTTCAGTGCTGCCACAACTGGAGCTGTGGAAAAGGGAGAGGGAGTAGAGATAGGTTTAATATGGACATGAAAGAGCAATTTAGAAACAAATTAAATCTTCATATACTGTACTGGGGTCAAGCCTTGTGGCTCCCCTACTGCTATGGATGTCTATTTTTCTGTGAACTCTTCTATTGCTGAGCTTAGTGATCAAGTACCGATTTCATGATTTCCAACCAAAATGACAATCCTACTTAATTGGACACAATAGTTTCATTTTTCCAAAGTGTGCATCTTCGCCTATGTGTCGGTCAGACTGTGTCATGAGGAAAAGGGTGCAGTTCAGTGATAGAGTCATTTTTTTGAATATAGAAAAACTAGATTTAATTCCCAAGTTCCCCTTGCAGAGTTTGAAATATTCTGGTTCATAATTTGGGGTAGATGCTGCTGGTCAGTGTCTCTATTGAGTAGATGTACTTGCATCTGATTCACTATGATGCAATTCCCATGTTCTTATTCTGTTTGAAGATCAGACTTTTTTCCCCTGACCAATCATATTTATATATCAAATTATGACAAAAAGGCATTGATGGGGAGAAAAAAGAACTTGAAGTGCACAAATTAAAAAATAGGACAAGCACATTTTAATAATTTGTGCTATGTATGCAATTTACAACATTATAGATTTGCTCTGAAAAACACTGCATATGTTGCTGGTGGAGTATACAGCATGGTTTTATTGGCAGTAGTATTATTTAACCATTTCTAATTCATTCTGTAGCTTAGGGTGGGATAAAGTCAATAATAAGATTTAAGAATGATTGTTTAAAAAAGGGGGATGAGAATCATTGCCATAAGAATGCAAGATTATATAGATTTGTCTATCTTTTTGCTATCCCTCCCTTTCTGGACATAATATAATAAACAGAAGAGGAAACAACTCCCTAAAATATGGTTCCAGGGATCAAGAAGAGATTTGCATCATTTAAATGCCATTCAAGACTACACTCTAGGCACTCAAATAAAGAATATGTTGTCTTATATTATAAAATGTACCCCACATTTTCTGTTGAAAATTTATATGATACCTATATACATCACAGAGCACTCCGTTCATTTTCCTTTTATTAAAAGAAAGGAGATACCCACTAAACACGATTTAAATGAAATGTATGGAGATGAATGTATGGAAAGGAAGAGGAGAACTTTTCCTTACGTACATATCAAACATTGAGAAGATAAGCAGCCTGTCTTTTAAAGAATGCAAATCCTGGAAAAAATGAGCAGTGCCCTTAAAAGATCTGCCCTACAAGCTAGATTCAGAAAATCCATACTTTATTGGTTTTTTACTGATATACATGTATGTGCATGTTATTTTAACCCTATTTGAGCTTTGGGGAAGCTCATATAAGGCTACAATTATCAATATAAATGAATAACAATAATAATTATTATTGTTAATTCTATTTAGTGCTATAATATTATTCATAAATCAACATCTCAGTCTACACTCAACAATTAATTAGTATCTAGCAACTACCACTACAAACTGAATCTCATTTAGAAAAACATTTCTAGCCAGTGGCATAAAGTAAAGAAACACTCCATTGCTAATAAACTCTATTATGTCAACAGAATAGAACATGTTCTGCTTTTGCTTGTGACACTTGTCCATTTTCTATTAGTTTATTGATGTTTTGCTTGTTCATCCTAATGCAAAGATAATTCAACATCAAAAAGCTTTGTATTTAGAGTCTTTATATGCTGTAAATAAATATTTTAGGGCTGAATATACTAAAAGCTCTTGAAAAACTTTTTTCTATTCTTTAAAAATTAAAACATACATTCAGGATTTGCTGAATACAATAAAAGTACAAGGTGAATGAAGCAAAACAAAACAAAACGAAAACTTCAATTTTGTTCACCAGGCAATGAATCAATGGGTACATTTGTGTGTATACAACATTCATGACCCACTGAACAAAAAACATTTGTCATCAAACATCGTGACTGCTGAGTCTGAAGCATGATAGTAGGAAAGTACATTCTGTGTTTTAAAGGTAGCAAGAAACAGAGAATAGTATTCCATTACCAGCAAACCGCAAGAGTGCTGAGAAGATTAATGTGATACTTCTTCCCAGCTTGCTGGGTTTTTTTCTTTCTTTTTTTAACACAATGTATTTCATTGCATTCTGATTCAACAGGGTTGTAACTAACTTCACACTGCATTGTCTAAACCTGATTGTTTCTAGGTGAAACACACAGAATGTCCATATTAAGGTAAGTTAGGAAGAGGAACAGTATTTGCCTCTATTGATCTGAGCCTTAATAACTGAAAAAGTTATAAGCCACCAGGCAACTTTCCAAAGTACTTGTGTATGACAGGTTCTCAACTGTTTCTGACCAGTAGATTATTTCAAGAGGTACCATAAAACTCTGGGGTCAGTAGATGCTTTAACCTATGGTGGGTTTTATTTATTTATCCTATTTACATGACCTCCCATCTCACAAGATTATGATTTTGGTGGCGTATTATCGTTAATTAAAAAGAAAATCCAATTAAATATAGATTAAAAAAATATTCATCATTAAAAATTACAAAAAGTTATATAAAAAGCAGACAAGCAGAGAAAATGAAGTTTAGCTACAATAAGGGAGCCATCACTGAATTGTCCTCAGATTTGGGGTCTCACACAAAGATACACAATCATGCACATGTGATGGAGACAGAAGGGTAGTACTTCCTTTTTAATAATGGACTTGATAGTTGAGGAATTTTTTGGTACTGCTTCTTGGAATGAATAGCCGACATGCAACCAGGTGTTATAATCCTTTGGGAAATGTATTTGTAGGCAAGAGAGGAAAGGTGAACATTCACTGGAATTTGAAAGTAGATTTCGTTCAGCCACAAATTAAAAATCTCAAATCTGGTCCCAGAGGACTTTGTGAGGAAATTCCTCTACATTCCCATAGCACATTATACAAGACACAAAAAGTACATGGTTGATTCTCCTTCCTCTTTATGACATTCTTCTGCAGAGTTACATGGTCTTTCAGTAGTGATTATTTGCCTTCTTTAAAGCAAGAGAGGGAGCCTTAATAAGAAAACAAGAGAAATGTTAGTTTATCTTATTTCCAGGAAAGGTTATACAACACAGCCACATCTTATAAATGATGAAAAAATCATTTTCTGCCTCTTAACAAGGGTGGCTGCTACCTGATTCAGTAACAGTGAAAGGTGCAAAGAAAGCATTTATGTCAAACTCTGGAATTCCTTCCTGAAAAATTCACTCTGCCACTTTTCATTTTGGGTCTTCTTTGTGAGAAAACACTTTTCTGTTCAGGCAGATGTGATACCCAACATGCTACAAGCCTCAGAGAGCGTCAGAGAAGTAGAAAGAAAACATCAATGTCGTATCTCCTACGCAGGCTTGGATATCTTGAAAAAAAAATACAGCACAGATAAGTGAGCACCTATCAGCTCAAAATCAAATCCCACAACAAGCACAACCACTACCTCAATTACAATCACAACTACAACCAAAAATAACCACCAAACCACAGCCAAAAACAATTACTATCCCTTAAAATAATTCCACAAATAATATCTCCTTACTCATCAGAGACACCATGGAACGTGAACAGAAACGTCCAAATGCCATCTTATTTGGTCTCGAAGACACCAACGAATCAGATGACATCACCAAAGTTTGTGATATCATAAGCAACTCAAATACAACAAACATCTCTCTTGAAGATATCATTGAAATAACCAGAGATGGCCATGGGTACAAATACAATGACTCTGTGGCCCCAAGATTTTGTAGAGTTGTACGCAAAAATGAGTCCAGCAAACGCATATTCATTCATACAATAAATGCCATTGCAAAAACCAATCCCAATCCCAAATCTTTGCTCAAGACCAGACTTATCCATATTGCAAAGAATCCGCTCCCGTGAACTCTGCACAGAACTCTAAAACCATCTAGACAATGGAGAAAAGGACCTGTACATTGATTACAGAGTTTATTGCATCAAAAGAAAGTCACACAACCCACAACTCCGCATCCAACCCCACCCCATCCAATCCAACATCACTCAAAACTAGGCATGCACGCCCCTAAATACCTCTATTCCAACAACAACTGGCCTTAAATGCAAGCTATTCAATGCAAGAAGCCTTGCAAAGAAAATACCTGAATTTCTCCTCTTACTAAATACAGCTAAATTTGACATTATATTTGTCTGTGAAACATCGTTTAACACATCTCTCCCTGACTCCATTACCACAGTAAGAGACTATCATGTTTACTGATCAGATAGTGAAATCCGCAGAGGAGGTGGTGTTGCTATCTTTTATAAAAAGTCCCTACATCTAAAAAACATCCAAGTTACCCAGGAGCTTGCTCTTCCTGAGACCATCATCTGTGAACTGTCCTTAAATATCACATTTTGGTTCTTACTATGTTACAGAGCCCCTGATTATGACATTGAACATGCAAACAAGCTAAATACACTACTAACATGGGCAGCATCCTGCCCACACACTTTTATCTTTCTTGGTGACTTCAATCTACGTCATATTAACTGGACCCTTAACGAATGTACAACTGAACCCACACATGCAACCTTCTACAATGTAGTAACAAATCTTGGACTGGAACAACTAGTAACCAACAACACTAGACTTAACAACTGCCTCGATCTCATCTTCTGCAATAGTTTGAATTCAATTTACAGAATACAAATTAAAGTACCCTTTTGCAACAGTGACTACAACATGATTGACTTTTGTCTCAACATACGTCCACACAAAAATCATCACAACGATGGAATCCCCAATTATAACTTCAAAAAAGGCAACTATAATCTTATAAACAACGATCCCTTGATTGGTAATTTCTATTCTCTGGATGCAATATTGTAGAAGACCATTACAACATATTTTTACTTGAAGTCAAAAGAATCATCAAACTATATGTACCATTAACAACTCCCAAAACCAGAAAAAGAAATTACACAAAACAATAAGGAAGCTTCAATCCAAAAAGAAATCACTTTGGTGGGAAAAAAAATCTGGTCACGTTGCCAACTTCAAAAGCCGATACAAAACTTTATGCCACCAGATAAAAACTGAATGCACCAATTATCACATTAAACAAGAAGAAAACCTTCTATGCACCAATTCTACCCACGCTTTCTACAATTTTGTAAACAACAAACTAAAAGACTGAAGGTCCATCCCACCCCTGAAAGGACCTAATGGTAAAGACTGCAATGACAACACTATTAAAGCCAACCTCTTTAACACATTCTTTGGCTCAGTATTTGTAAACAGCAATGGATCATGCCCAGTATTTCCTAGCTGAACCACAGATAACTACAATGATCTAATACATATTGATTTTACAGAAGACAATGTTAAAAAAGCACTACACAATCTAAAACCATATCTATCTATTGGACGGAATATGTACCTACTTCTTTAAAAAAGCTATCCACTGCCATAGCCAAACCTTTAAGCATAATCTTTGAAAAATCTTTCAGGACCAGCTCCTTGCCAAAACTATGGTCACAAGCCACGGTCACCTCATCTTCAGAAAGGGAGACCCCAGCCTAGTTGAAAATTACAGACCAATCTCTTTATGCTGTGTCACCTATAAAGTCATGGAATCAATTATTAACCAATCCATCATCCTCCACTTAGAAACAAACAACCTACTCTCTAATAAACAATTTGGTTTTAGGAAAAACTATCATGTAATCTGCAACTCTTACACTGCAAAAACATATGGACTACACAACTCGATCAGGGCAAAGCAATAGACGCAATCTGCATAGACTTCTGTAAAGCCTTTGATTCAGTGGTACACGACAAACTACTCCTAAAACTAAAATCTTATGGTATCTCTGGACAACTGCATAACTGGATAGAAGCATTCCTGTCAAACAGACAACAAATGGTCAAAATTGGTAGTGTCCTATCAAATTCTGTACCTGTCAACAGTGATGTCCCCCAAGGCAGAGTTCTAGGACCAATTCTTTTCATACTCTACATAAATGACTTCTGTGATCATATCAAGAGCAACTGCGTTCTCTTCACTGATGATATAAAGCTATTCAACACCACAGACAATACTGCTACCCTTCAAAAAGACCTTGACTATGTATCAGAATGGTCAAACAAATGGCAACTTCAAATCTCAACAAATAAATGCTCTGTCTTACATATTGGCAAAAAAATAATAATCAGAAAATAAAATACAAGCTGAATAGTCAAGACCTTGTTGTGATCCAAACTCTGTTAAAGATCTTGGAGTACTCATCTCAAATGACCTAAGTGCTAGAGCCCATGGTAACTACATAGCCAAAAAGGCATTAAGAGTTGTTAACCTAATCTTACGTAGCTTTTTCTCTGGCAATATCACACTACTTACTAGAACATACAAAACATTTGCTAGACCAATACTTGAGTACAGCTCATCAGCTTGGAACCCACATTACATATCTGATATTAATACAGTTGAGAAAGTCCAGAAATATTTCACAAGAAGAGTTCTCCACTCCTTTACTCGTTGCAGAATACCTTATGCCACCAGACTTGAAATTCTAGACCTAGACAACCTAAAACTATGCTGCCTTCATCTAAGTATAGTATATAAAATCATACATTGCAATGTCCTACCAGTCAATGAATACTTCAGCTTCAACCATAACAACACCAGAGCAAACAATAGATACAAACTCAAGGTTAATCGCACAAAACTTGATTGCATGAAATATGACTTCAGCAACAGAGTGGTCAATGTCTGGAATACTCTACCTGACTCTGTTTTTTTCCCCAAACCCCAAAAACTTTAACCTTAGACTGTCTTTTATTGACCTCACCTCTTTCCTAAAAGGTCTGTAGGGGGCATGCATAAGCACACCAACGTGCTTACCTCCCTGTCCTATTTTTTTATATATATTTTTTATTTTTCTTATATGTATCCATGTATTCATAACTATGTTTTTACTTGTACCTATTATCTTGTATGCAATTAACAAATAAAAAAAATATCTGTCTCCAGTTGTACAGGGGGGTAGGATTGTAATTTTACTCCATTTTTATTTTACAGCTCTTAAGAACTGCTCTGATAGATATAAAACTTGGACAAACATTTTCTAAGTAGACAAATACTGATGATACATACTTAGTATTTGATTAGTAATAATATCAATATAGCAAAAGAACTTAGACTTATATACCACTTCATAGTGCCTTACAGCACTCTCTGAGTGGTTTACACCATCAACGTATTGACCATTTATCCAATCATCAATGGTTGGATAAAAAGGCATGGTAATGTAATAGATAATTTTGTGATAGAAATTTAATAGATTGATTTCAAACATAATATAGACATATATAACCATTGGATGAAAGTATAACATAAACTTTAAGATAAAACTTGGAACATCTCATATAAAATGATGGAATAAATAGTTTAGTCATGGATGATTAATAACTGATAAATATATAAGCACATGTTAATCCGACAATGTGAAAATTGACATAAATTGTGAGTAAATGACTACAAAAGGATAGCACAAAAGATTTGCAACCAACTGACACACTGTATGTATATAAAATGGGAGATGGTTTTTATGTTTTTATGTTTTGTATGTGTATGTTTGTTTGTTTTTTAAAAAATTCTTTATAAAAAAAACCATATTGACCACAACAATCTGGTCCTCATTTTACTGACCGTGAAAGGATGGAAGACTGAGTCAACCTTGAGCCCCGTCATGATCAAACTCCTGATGTGTGGACAGAGTTAGCCTGCAATACTGCATTCTAACCACTGTGCCCCCATGACTGTCATTTATTTTATTTATTTATTTATTTATTTATTTGATTTGCCAATTGTTTACAAGATAATAAGTATAAGTGTATACATAGTTGTGAATACATGAAATGGGTACATATAAGAAAAATAAAAGAATAAGAGAAACAATAGGACAGGGACGGTAGGCACGTTGGTGCGCTTTATGCACGCCCCTACAGACCTCTTAGGAAAGGGGTGAGGTCAATAGTAGACAGTGTAAGGTTAAAGTTTTTGGGGTTTGGGGAAGAAACTACAGAGTCGGGTAGAGTATTCCAGACATTGACCACTCTATTGCTGAAGTCGATTTCCTGCAATCAAGTTTGGTGCAGTTAACTTTGAGTTTGTATCTATTGTGTGCTCTTGTGTTGTTATGGTTGAAGCTGAAGTATTCACTGACAGGTAGGACATTGCAATGTATGATTTTATATACCATGCTTAAGTCAGACCGAAGACGGCGTAATTCAAGGTTATCTAGTTCTAGAATTTCAAGTCTGGTAGCATAAGGTATTCTACAACGAGTAGAGGAGTGGAGAACTCTTCTTGTGAAATATTTCTGGACTTTCTCAATTGTGCTAATATCAGATACGTAATGCGGGTTCCAGACTGATGAACTGTATTCGAGTATTGGTCTAGCAAATGTTTTGTATGCTCTGGTTAGTAGTGTGATATTACCAGAGAAAAAGCTACGTAGGATTAGGTTAACAACTCTTAATGCCTTTTGGCTATGTAGTTGCAGTGGGCTCTAGCACTTAGATCATTAGAGGTGAGTATTCCAAGGTCCTTTACAGAGCTTGGGTCATCAACAAGTTCTTGACTATTCAGCTTGTATTTTATTTTCTGATTTTTTTTTGCCAATATGTAAGACAGAGCATTTGTTTGTTGAGATTTGAAGTTGCCATTTGTTTGACCATTCTGATACATAGTCAAGATCTTTTTGTAGGGTAGCAGTATTGTCTGTGGTATTGAACAGCTTTACATCATCAGCGAAGAGAACGCAATTGCTCTTAATATGATCACAGAGGTCGTTTATGTAGAGTATGAAGAGAGTTGGTCCTAGAACACTGCCTTGGGGGACACCACTATTGACAGGTACTGGATTTGATAGGACGCTCCCGATTTTGACCATTTGTTGTCTGTTTGACAGGAATGCTTCTATCCAGTTATTCAGTTGTCCAGAGATACCATAGGATTTTATTTTTAGGAGTAGTTTGTCGTGTACCACTGAATCAAAGGCTTTACAGAAGTCAATGTAGATTGCGTCTATTGCTTTCCCTGGTCGAGTTGTGTCGTCCATATGTTTTTGCAGTGTAAGAGTTGTAGATTACAGGATAGTTTTTTTCTGAAACCAAATTGTTTATTGGAGAGTAGGTTATTTGTCTCTAAGTGGATGATGATGGATTGGTTAATAATTGATTCCATGACTTTACAGGTGATGCAGCATAAGGAGATTGGCCTGTAATTTTCAACTAGGCTTGGGTCTCCCTTTTTGAAGATGGGGATGACTGTGGCTTGTGACCATAGGTTAGGCAAGGAGCTGGTCCTGAAAGATTTTTCAAAGATTATGCTTAGAGGTTTGGCTATGGCAGTGGATAGCTTTCTTAAGAAGTAGGCACATATTCCATCCGGTCCAATAGATAGAGATGGTTTTAGATTGCGTAGTGATTTTTCAACATTGTTTTCTGTGAAATCGATATGTATTAGATCATTATTGTTATCTGTGGTACGGCTAGGAAATACTGGGCATGATCCATTGCTGTTTACAAATACTGAGCCGAAGAATGTGTTAAAGATGTTGGCTTTAATGGTGTCGTCGTTGCAGTCTTTACCATCAGGTCCTATCAAGGGAGGGATGGACCTTGAGTCTTTTAGTTTGTTGTTTACAAAATTGTAAAAAGCACGGGTGGAATTGGTGCTTAGAAGGTTTTCCTCTTGTTTAATGTGATAATTGGTGCATTCGGTCTTTATCTGGTGGCATAAATTTTTGTATCGGTTTTTGAAATTGGCAACGTGACCAGATTTGTTTTTCCTCCAGAGTGATCTCTTTTTGGATTGAAGTTTCCTTATTGATATGGGTAATCTGCTTTTTTGTTTTGTTTTGGGAGTTGTTGGTACATATAGTTTGATGACTCTTTTGACTTCAAGTAAAAATATGTTGTAATGGTCTTCAACAGTATTGCATCCAGTGAATAGAGATTGCCAATCCAGGGATGAGAGATCGTTGTCTATAAGATCATAGTTGCCTTTTTTGAAGTTACAATTGGGGATTACATCATTGTGGTGATTTTTGTGTGGACGTATGTTGAGATGTATGTCATATAGTACTCCTCCATTTTCAAACTTGTATATTTATCATAGTCTGGTATGTATTGCAGTTTTGGCATATTATCTTAAGCTGTTGCTAGTACTGGCTTCTTTTGGACAGTCAGCTCCAACATCATTCCTGGAATCTCTTAAAGCCACTTTCCTAGCTAAGGAATCATGGCCCCGAGTGCACCTACCTACCACTATACATATAAAGTCATATCACTCTTTGATACTGCTGCATATCCCTATGTATTACTGCTTGGCAGTAGGATTTGGGATTATTACATAGGTATCTATGTTTACATATATATATGTGTGTGTACAAGTTTTTTTAATTTACAGTTTATTTTGCAGTTACATTTTTTTCTACAGTTGCTTCTGGGAGAAGAAAAGTATTTATATTTGCAATTGAATTAATTGCGAAGAAATAACAAATTGCTCTAGGTCACCAGTGCTTCTCAAAGAGGTGTTCTGTTATGAATTTCTTGCAGTAGCCACTGTATTTGTAAGCATTAAGAAGGCACTGTCATCCTGAAAGAACAGTCAAAGAGATAAATTTCAATTTTTGTCACACCCTCTATTTATAAGGAAGGGAATATTCCATTATATCTCACTGCCATCAAGTGGATGAAAACTGTAACACCCATTCCACCTTGACACAATTATCCATGTCCTCCACAGTAACTTAGCCTGCTTAACTTAACCCAAATGCATATGACCCCCTCAAATAAAGGATATCTATGGAGGTCTATGGATCTACCAATCAATAAACAGCCCATCAACTGAATACCTGATAAGCATTTTACAATACCTTTATTTGACAATTCAGGTTGGACAGCAAAAATAAAGGACTAATTGAAACCTCAGTGAATCACACATAAATAGCTGAAGGTTTATAGTCCTCACAAGTTTCACACAGTTTTTTTTTTTAACCAACTTTCTCACCATGTTTTTTGATTACTGAAGAAAATCATAAACTGAATTTGTGGGTGTCCTATGTAAGATGATTAAGTCCCCAAAGTTTCTTCATCTTTAATTTATTAAGGAATGTCACATGGCATGCCAATCCTTTTTTCCCCCTAAAAACAAAGCAGCTAAAACATTGTTTTACTTCTCTATACTCACAGATGAAAGTCAATTTCTTACTCACCAGAAAATCTAGATAAGGACAGTATTATACCCCATGATCAATGGCCAGATTTCTTTCTAAATGCTAAATGCATGGAGCATGCTACCTATACAAGCTGGCTATGATAGCCATGAAGTGGGAAAGTGGAAAACCAATTTTCTTGGACTAAAGAATTATCCCTCAAAGCTGTTGTAAGAGTACTATGTCTTAAGCTGATTAGAGAAAAGACAGCATACAAATATAATAGATTAAATTTTGTCTTGTCACAGCATCTAATTTGAGCAGGTACATGGAAGAAATATTGAAACACAAATCCCAACTTTGAACCTTCATTTAAAAACATTGTGCTCTAGGTGACTAGTATGACAACAGCCATTTTCAACATTGGTCCAGTTCAACATGATTTCAGTATGTTATGGGAAACCTTCTAACAATCACAACTACTTTCCATTTCCTAGTGATCCTTTTCACAGATATTGGTTGGGCAACAGTAGATAGAGCAATTTTCCAAAGGGTTTTTCCCAGTCAAAGCTACCTCTTTATTTTATGCATACAGTAAACATTCAGTTTTTCATTTACTAACCATTTTGCTGTAAAAGAATGCTTAAAAGTTGTTAATTGTTCTCTTAATTTTGTGGATACCCATCTCAAAAGACAGATCCTAGTTAATTGTCAATGGCTGAATTATAAATATGTGTAATTTATTTTGTATGTATTGATTTATTTTTTCACATTTTTGAAAAATGACCATCCATCTCCTTTAGACATATAAAGGAGTAGAGAACATATCTCTGTATGTATTAGAGCTGTGCAGTTTTTTTGTATTAAAAGTGATTGAGAAGATGGGGGAACACAAAGATAACATCTATCTGCAACTTTTGAGAACTATGTATAATTCTAGGATTCAGGATTGACAGCTGTTTGGAAATTCCTGTCTGGGATTCTTGTCATCAGCTATCACCCTAAATGTACATAGAGTAAAGCTTTTTGGCTACTTACTCTTATGCCCATCTGTTGAGTTCATGTTCTGCCAAGTCATAAGAGTTAAGATCTTTCCCAGGGCTGTAAGTGTCAGGCACTGATTGGCTTAGATCAGCCATATATATATAGCATTGAAATGTCATCTCTTTGGCAAGATTTTCTATAATGCCAGGGCTTCACATTTGGAGTCTGTGCCCTTCATACATTTATTATTCTGATTATGCATTGATTATGCTATGGAGGAAACTGATTGGAGCTGGTTTATTAGTGATTCTTTTTCCCAAGTGGGTGTTTCAAAAATAAATGTCCAGAAACAGACTTATTCTGATTTATAGAATATTCAGAGATCAACTAAGTATGCATACATTTTATTTTTTTTATTTTTCAAATTGTGCAGCGAAGACTGTTACATGGTTCACTTGTAAATAAGACCACTGGTGTTCAACAGAACTCATTCTAATGGAAATAGGCACAGATTTACAATTTAAAAACACAATCTTATGATGAATAGGAGAAAGACTTCATAATTTAGCAACTATAATTTTTCCAGACCCTGCTGGATCACCTTCTGTCTTGGCTTGTATTTTTTTTTTTTAACTGTATCAGAAGTTGCCTTCCTTTTTAATTAAAAAATATTCACCGCCGACATTAATGGATATATTAATTATTCCAGAGGTAGACAGTAGAGTATCTGTCAGCACCACCCAATCTACTCTGTTCCCTTGACATCTAATAGACTTTCAATCTTTTCTGGGTTTTTTAAATCTTCCAAATTAATAAATAAACACCACATAGTAAATCAAAGCGACACTTTCCAGTATCACCATTTAAACATAGTTTGAGCTTGATATACAGAGTTGCATGTCTAGAAATCCCCTGTCAAATTGTATGTTTCAGTGAATCCCCAAGTGAGCAAAAGCTGTCAGAACTTCTGCAAAATTAATCATACAAAGTTCAATGGGATTTGCTTCCACAGATTTGAATTCATGCTTACTATTTATGAGCAATTGTATGCAGACTCACCATAAGTAAATTGAGACGTTGTTGCTATCAGTTTGGCAGAAGTAAGAACTCTCAAACATTTCCTGTAGCCAGCTAAGAATCCTTCTATTTTTATTCTTATTCTTGACATATTTTCCTAGCCTTCTTTGCAAAATTCTTCTACTACACCTCACCACTATTCTGGACCTTCCATATACTACATGTTTGAGAGGTTTAGAGCAACTTGCCACAGTCAATTTGCTGCAGCCAACTTACCATGGCCAACTCATCATGAGACAACTCCCCATGGTCAACTTGCTATGGGAGAACTTGCCATGGGACAAGAGTTACACTAATACTGAAGAAATGGTAGAATAGAATACTTAAAGAAAGGATGCCAAAGAAGGTACAAAATGAAATGTGAATGACAAAAATTAAAATAATGTTTTAACTATTTTAAATAATTATGTTGAATTGTTGAATTGTCCAGTGGTGAGTTGTCCCATAGAGAGTTGCCAAAGTGACTTATCCCGCAGTGAATTGGCCACGTGGTGAATTGGCTGCTGTGAGTTGTCCCATTCCAGGTTTGAGACCTCCCTACAGATTTTTAATCATTTTCCATCCTGCAGAATGAAAAGGTCATGACCAAACCTTTCTTCTTTTTTCCTGTAAATACTTCATGCTTGATTTGAATTGTTTTGCCAAAATGTTCGACCTCTTTTCATTTTCAATTTCTTCACTGACTATGGAACATTAGCTTCGAAAACGTAGCTATTTAATTGAAGCCATTCTTCCTTCCATCTGCACAATATTTCCTGTGCCATTAACTGCCATGTAACCCCAAAGCATAATACAGCCACTCTCAAGCATAATAGTCATGCTGCAACCCTTTTTCTCCAAACGTCTATTGTATGGCCATGGCCAATGAGTTCAGGTTTTTGTTTCATTTAAAGTTCAAAGCACTTTGTTTCAAAACACTTCAGGTTCACCAAGATTTTATTTTATTTACTTTATTCTAATTTAATCTTGGCATACATGTATATTCAAAGCTACAGAAAAATGTTGTACTTAATTTTATATCATGTTGAAGATGGGTTAACTTCTATTCACTTGAGATTTATTGAAATGAAGCATTTTAAAAGGTTTGCCCCAAATTTGCATGCAGCTCTATCTATCCTAAGCATTCTTTTTTTAAAAAGTTGAAATCACAACTCAGGCTTTTGTTTAAAAGTATAATTATCCATATAGAAAAAAAAGTTCAAAACTAAGTCCAAACTAAGGATGGTAAAAAGGTGAATAGGAATCAGCTTCATCATTATGCTGGAAAATGTATGCTGTGACTAATTGAATGCTCTATCTGTGCAACTGTCATCATAACCAATGAGTTTTTGCCAATGAGCATCTTATATGAATGCACCTTTGGCAGGCATTCCGAATTCCAAGAATGTCAACCAAACTTATCTATCCTTGAATTATATTATCCCTTGGATTCACATATTTGATGAGCTTATTTTGTCCCTCTTGTGCTTCTTGTTCTCCTTACCTTTAGAAGAACTCCACTGGACACAAGAGGAGGGATAGCCATAAAAGCTTCTACTTCCACAACAGACTTTCTTATTCAGAAAGCCTTGCAAATGGAGACTTATTCTGTTTGTTTGATTCATTTTCAGTTTGTTTGTTCATTGGTTTGGAGTGGAAATTACAGTTCCCCCCAGAGATAAGAGGAGGGGAAATCACATGATAACATGAATACTTGTTTCCTAAATAATCATGAATGGTACCTATAAAATTAGTTTGTGGATACTTGGAACAAGTAAATCTGCAAAAGGGAAAATAGGGTCATGGTTAGTCCATGGGTGATTATTCATCTAACAGAATATATAATAAGTATGATATAAGAATATATAATAAGTATGCAGATGAGCATCTGCTTAAAAAAGTGTTTGTTTCTGGTTTAAGCATAAATTTATTCATCTGTACATAATGAATATAAATCTAAAAGCATATTTGATTTTATTGTTTATGATGAGAGATTGGGAGAATTAAAGAATTAGTGAGGGATATACAGACAATGACAGGTTTTGAATGGGAGAGTAAAAATTGCATGACTGCCAGGAAAGAAGAATGAGCCCTGTGTAAAAAAAATAAAATACTAGGAGATAGATTAATCTCTCAACAGAATGAATAGAAAGAGGGAAAGAGACTATGTAACCAGATGAGAAGAAGAAGAAATGTATTGTTACAGACTACCCCAAAACATTTGCAGTTATTTTAATGTGAAATATAAAAAAGGATCTTTGATGGAATTAAGAGGGTGTGGATCTGGAAAAATACATAAAAGATGTTTGAAAAATGAGAATGAGAAAAATACTGTTTAATGAAGACATAGGGTAAAATATAGTTGCAAAGCAGGTTATGAATGAACAAGGAGATAGTTAACATTTAACAGGGGCAGAGAAAATACACATGAAAAATGTTTTGGAAGCAGGTAAGAAGGGCTAAACAAGGAAGTTCTAGAAGACTTTAAAATAGTGAAATTCTCTGAGAAGAAATTAAAGTAAGAGAACGTTGGAAGGTAAATTTTAGAATTTTGTATGAGAGTGATACCAGTAGTAATATGGTGAATGGTAGAATTGAAATAATTGTTTAAATGTGAATGTCACAGGGAAAATAATGAAAAACCAAGTCATAAACACTATCAGAATGTTGAAAAATAAAGTTGCAGGTATAGACTGCATAAATGGAGAAATATTAAAAGCATGTGGTTTGCTTATTAAGTGACACTCATTTAGTAGATGTGAAGGCTGTATTTATATCTGCTATTTGAAAACATCATTGTGACCAATAAAATGAAGCATAGCAAAAAGTTTGGCAGGATTTATTTGAAAAGATACAATAAGGAAAATATGGGAAGTTCTAGGGTAGTATATACTAGGAAGGAAGTTCATAGACCATTTGTTTACTCTTCATTGGATTGTTAAGTAATATATTGGATGTGAGAAAGGATGTTAATTATTCATTTGATTTAAGTAAATAGCCTTGAACTATGGAGTGGAGTTGAAAGTTGATTGCTCAACCATAAGAGGGGAATATGGAAAGCATATAGGAAAATTAATGGAATGATTTGTAAATGGTTGCATATTAAGAGGAGTAACAAGGATGCATGCAGTCCCAAAGGTTTCATCTTTGGTCATTGGAATTGAACAAATAGTGTGATATTAAAGCCTCAAAAGTTGGTATAAATTAATGATTCATATAAAATTAAGATAAAATTACTTCTTCAAGCCAAACTCTACTTTTGGTTATTAAATGAGGATATCCATGTAATTTTCCTGACAATAATATGGAAGTAATTTGTCACTACTTTCTTCTGAAGTATTATTTCAACTTCCCTGTCTGATCTACAACCTTGGGAAGTTTGGCTAGTACCCCATCCAAATACAAACCAGATTTAACATTGCTTAACTTTGTTGAAGACTCTCAGTTGCAACAATGCACTGTCACATACTCATTGCTTTTCAGAGAAGATTTTAAATATTGCCTTGTGTTAATTCTTTTTTCAAAGCAAAATGAAATAAACTAGGGCAAATATATGACAGATATGGCAGATTATATTGATTGAAGAAGTCAGGACAAAATACAAGTCCCAAGCAACGGGGCAAAATAAATATACATAGACTTTCTTTTTATCATTTTGTTTTGTGTTGCTCACTGAGAAAACTTGGTAGAAATTATTTTGCAATTATCCTTTAAAATAATAATTAACTTCAGGAAGTAAACTGCGCAGTATAAGGTGATGAGCCCTTTATTTGAGAAAATGAAACAAAACACCATGTCTGTTTAATTTTAAAAACATAGGAATTTGCAATGAAATATGTTGCTATTCTGCCTCCTTAAAAGCATTCTAAAATAGTAAATATGAAAGGGTGATGAGATTTTTTTAAAATGACTTTGGCATGCGAATTTGAAATCAAGCCTCCCCAGGCATTTTATCTTTCAGAGGAAAATTTATGAAAAGACAAGTTTAGAAAGCACTGAGTGTTTGAACCTAGTTATTTCTTTTTCAGCCTAAATTGCTAGCAAATAATAGTCTTTGCCTTTTTCTTTCCTGAAATGCATACTGCAATATTTTGCTGTGAAATGATGAGAGTTTTACAATAAGGAGAGTTTTACAATGAGAGTCCTACAAAAATCTATGTCACCACCAATGATATGTTCAGTGTGAAAGAACAATATACAAGAAATAGTGCGTGCCTTTACCTTGCATGCAAGTCAGAGAGAGAGTGGGGGAGGGAGGGAGGGAGAGACAGAGAGAAAGACAAACAGAGACAGACACACACACACAGAGAATATAAGATTCAGTTCGCTTCAATTTATTGTTTGCAATTTCCAAAGCCTTTTTAAGGCATTTTTATCACTAGCCTTGAAATAGAAACCATGGAGAGAATTACTTGAGAGAGCACATGTCTAAACCTTCATCCAAAACTGAACTAAATCCACATGGAATCCCTGCACATATATATGATATGTGTCTCTGTGTGTACATGTGCATGCGGACGAATGATTTTCTTCATTTCCACTTTGACATTGCTGCCCTTTCTTATAATAGTTGTCAGAAGCTGCCAAATCACATGAGCAAGTCGGCTATTCTCAAGACATTTCTGGTCTGATTGGAAATAAGGAAGTCTCACAAGAAATATTGCTTCTTGTGAACCTGCAAGCCCTCATAATTTCTGCAGGCTGACTTATGCAAGTGATGAGATATAAAAGACTTTCCTCCCACAGGCCCAAGGTACAAACTATCAATACCCAACCCTTGAAATAAAATGGAAATCAACTCATTTGTCTGAAAGTTGACACCTAGCCCTGAGATAGATAGGTGTGTATATGTGTGTATGATTAAAAAGATGAGTATTTTGAAGGGAAAAAATACCTCAAGCTATTATATAGTACCATGTTTTTCACAAGTGTACCAACCAGACTAATTTCACTTATTGGGGTCATTCTCAGAAGGGCATCAGAGGTTACACAGAGTCTTTAGGCAACACATATTCTGTTCCTTAAAATAACTTCATTTTTACTGGTTTATTATTTTTTTGCCCTTTTTTCTGAAACATCTAGGATAAATAAGAGGCACTCTACCTAATATTAGTCTAGTATATTACATGATACTTGGGCCAAATACTTAATCTGCTTATACTGTTCATAGTATTTGTGGTTAAGAAAATAATTAGTGCCAGCTCAAGAATATATGGCACTTCAGCACCATTTCCCACCAATGCAAATATTAATATTTTTTGAATGGTTTAGAAGGAGAAATGGCATTGGTGCCTCCTAAGCTTTGGCATTTCAAGATGGTATCTACTCAATCATTTGTCTGAAATGGCATAGAGTTTTCTGCTTGGGCAGGGGTTGGATTAGAAGACCTCAACAATCCCTTCCATTACTGTGTTAGATTTAAACCTGGCCCCAGGGGTGGGATTCAAATTTTTTAACAACCAGTTCTGTGGGCATGGCTTAGTTGGTGGGCTTGGTTTGTGGTCATGTGACTGGCTGGGCGTGGCCAACTCAAAATCACTCACATTGAGGCACGCATCTCCTCACCTGGCCTCTCATGACTGTGCGGATGCTGCAACAGTCGTAAGTGTGAAAATGGTCATAAGTCACTTTTTTCAGTGCCATTGTAACTTTGAATGGTCACTCCACACAAGCAAAGTACTAACAAAGGAGGGGGAAAAAAACTCCAGAGAAGTTCCTGAGACAGGAAGTCTAGTCCTGCCAAGAATGTAATAAGAGTTAATGGAGAGGCAGTTTCTGTAAGCAACACCAGAATGTTTCCTTCCTTCCTTCCTTACAGGATTAGGCCAGTAATTTCTTCTAACACCGGTTCTCCGAACTGCTTAGAATGTTAACAACCAGTTCTAGTGAATAGGTGCGAACCGGTAGAATCCCACCCCTGCCTGGCCCTGATAATAAGACAATAATAGTGATACTACTACTGTTTACCATACAGAAACACCACGGTTGATGCAGGTAGAAGTTCAACTATTACGTTTCTGTGAAGCCGCATTCCCATGGAGAAAACATTCATGCATAAAAAATGAATGCTCTTTCCACATTTCATCCCAAAGGCAATTCTCCTCAAGCCTCCTTCTTTTCATTTTTGAATAATTGTATTCTAGCTGATAATTTTGCTGCATTGTTCTAGGACAGGGTTGTCAAACTCCTGGCCTGCGGGCCAGATGCATCACGTACTGGCCATGCCCACACCCAGTTTAGCAAAGAGGAAAAAAAGTCCCAATACATCACGTGATGCCACCACGATGATGTGAGTTTGACACCCTTGTTCTAGGAGATGATGCTAGTTTCTTTTCTTCTACTCTATTTTCTTCTATTCTTCTTCTATCAAGCTAACTTTAGGCACAGCTCAGTGGATTTCATAAATGTATTCATTTAGCAACCCTGATAATTACTGAACACACAAAAGTTAGGATAGTTAATACGTTAAGAAGTAGATTTATAATTTTTGCTTCAAAACCTATTGTCCAACTGAAACTTGATGAAAAAGAAATAAAAAAATACTGTGATTGAATTGAAAAATGGCAACTCTGCAGATGAAGATAAATTAACTGGGGAAATGGGGATGTAGTTTATTTATGGAGTGGCTGCACAATTTCTTGAATGTGTGTGTAGACTGTATTTTTGCCTGATGATTAAAAGTATGTCATTATTGTTCTCTATGCAGAGGGAAGCAGAGCAAAGGATCTGTAAAAATGAAAGTGAAGTTATAGGAAAATAATCTGATCCATCAGCTAAAAAAAACTGATAATGAATAAAATAAATAAATGCAGTGAGGTGTAATGTCAGGTGGGAGACACACAGGCCAGATTTTTGCTCTTTACAAGGTCACTGAGAAATGTGAAAATACAAGAAGGAAAAATTTACTATGTTTGTTGATTTAGAAAAAGCTTATGATAAAGTAAATATTCTCAAATTATGGAATGTTTCGATGAGGCATAATTGAAAATCAGTTGCTGAATACATGATAGTAAACTGAATGCTTAGTAAATTGTTCCAAACCACTGCAAGGACTAAGACAAGAAGGTGTATTCTCTACTTGGTTGCTTAATATAAATTTAGGTATGTCAGGACAAATATAAAATTGAATGAAGTACAGCTGAACTTTAAAAAGAGATAGTTTCAAGAATGAATGAGTGATGAATGGAATGGAATGTCAATAGAACAGAAAAACAAGCAACCCACATAAAAGAAGTTTCTTGGGTGGTTTTGTCATACAAGGAAAATGAATGTGGGTCAAATAGCAGAAAAAATATATGAAGGAAGAGGGAATTGAGAAAAAGACTGAGCATAAGTTAGAATTGATAAGATCCTGAGGAAGAAAGTGACCATTTTAAAGACCATGGAAATGATTTGGAAGAATAAAAAGACATAGAGAAGTAACTAGACAACTATTCATTAGATCATCATTTCAGAAATATTTACTTATCTAAATAGAGAAACAGAATGACCATGAGTGAGCAAAAATCAAAATACACCAGAGCCAAGAAAATGAAGCATCGTCTTCATATAGCCAGGAAGCAGGTCCATTTATACAACCAGGGCCCCAGGCCTGAGCACAAAGCCAGTTTGTAGATTGGAGTGGACCAAGTTTGGGGCTTGTTTCATGTATTTTATAATCACAGATATCCAACATTTGATGTGCCAGTATGAAAAAGGTTACTCCCTTAGATCAGAACAAGGTTACACTACTTTTAGATGTTAAACGCAACCAAATGCTTTCTGAAGCTGATAATCAATTACTTGTAGAGAAAATCTGGCCCATTATTCCATGGCAAAGAAGTTTAACTTAGTAAAATTTGAGATTTTTCTAGTTGCTTGTTTCAGTAGTGACCTAACATTTCTATGAGGCTTAGATCTAGCTGTTTCGAAGCAGAGAATTCTTTAGAATCTCTTGTAGACAAGCTTCTGTATTTGGGATCCTTGTCCTTCTGCCGACTCATTTGTGCTTCCACTCATAGACAGATGGCCTGAATTATATGTACTACAGAGATAACATGTTCTTTAATGATAAGTTATTCAAGTGCAAGGACAGCAAAGCATCCCCAAATCATGAAGCTATCACCTCTAGTTGATATAAGGGTCTTATTGCCAATCTTATATTATTTATATTAATAATAATATTATGATTGTTCAGATTTGTCTTCTGTGATGTAACTTTCTGGGTTTTGGTTTGGCTCTGAGTTTGAGGTCTGGCTATGTGTTCATGGCGTGTGTCAGTTTGCTTGGTTTGGGGGTTGGGATGTGTGGCAGCTGGTGATGCAGCCGTAGTCTGGTTTCTGGACGGTGGTTGCTTTTTGTCAATGGGATGGGTTTGGGTTTGAGTCTGGTGAGGGAGATTGGTGGTGGCATCATATGTTGTTTTGGGTCCGGTGTTGGTTTTCATGGCTGGGACTCATTTGTTGATAAGGGCTAGCTTCCAGATGTCTGGTAGGTGGGAGGTATCATCCCGTTTATTCATATTATGGGTGTGTTTCTCTATTTCGATGGCTTCCCTGATTATTCTCTTGTTGAAGTGTTCAGTATTGGAGATTAATTTGGTACCCTCAAAATTAATTTCATGTCCTGTGGCTTTAAGGTGCTGGAAAGGGGGCAAAGTATTTTCTTCTTTTCTGACTGCGTTCTTGTGTTCTGCAATGCGTGCATTTATTTTCCTGTTGGTTTGTCCAATGTATGTGGCTGGGCAATTGTTGCATGGTATTTCACAAACTCCTTGGTTTTCTAGCTAGATCTTGTCCTTGGGATTTCTTAGGATGTTGGCTATTTTTTGGTCAGTGCTGAAGGCTGTCCTAATATTGTGTTTGTGGAGAATTTTGCTGATTTTATCTGTGGTGCCTTTGATGTAGGGGAGGAGGGTGATACCGTTGTCCTGTTCTGTGTCTCGGGTTTTTTTGGGTGTCTCCCCTAGGATTAGGTTGGTAATTGTGTTTCTTTGGGATCTGTTGGAAATTAATACGTTAGTGAGGGTGTGTAATTCTGTTCTCACGTGGTCTTTGTCGACTAGGCATTTGGTTCTGGAGATGAGGGTCTTGGCTACAGAGTTGATCTGTGCAGGGTGGTAATGGGATTGTGCATTTAAGTCGCGGTTGGTGTGTGTTTTCTTCCGGTGGATGGTATGTCCTAGAGAGCCACTGGGTTTTTTGTAAATTAGGATGTCCAGGAAGGGAAGTTGGTTGTTGGCTTCTGTTTCCATGCTGAATTGTATTTTGTGGTGTAGACTGTTAAGGTGTGTGGGGAAGTTGTCCAGTTTTTCTTTCCCGTGTGGCCAAATTACGAAAGTGTCATCTACATATCTAAGCCAGAGTTTGGGTTTGTGTTCAGATTTGTCTAGAGTGTTGGTTTCAAAGTGTTCCATGTATAGGTTAGTGATGACGGGTGACAGAGGTGATCCCATAGGTGCTCCTCTTATCTGTTTGTATCTTTGTCCATTGTGGATGAAGTATGTGTTGGTTAGGCAGTGGTTGGTCAGTTCTAGGATGTGCGTACGGGGTTTGTATTTGTTTTGGATAGCTGTCAAGGCTTCTTTAATAGGTACTTGGGTGAAGAGGGATATGACATTGAAGCTCACGATTAGGTCGCTGGGTTGTAGGTTTTGTTTCTTTATTGTTTCTATGAAGTGAAAAGAGTTTTGTACGTGTGAGGTGATGGATTCTGTGTAGGGCTGGAGTTGGTTTGGTGAGAAATTTGGCAAGATTCTGTAGAGGTGAGCCTATGGAGCTGACTATGGGTCTGAGTGGTGTTCCTTCTTTGTGTATCTTGGGGAGGCCATAGAGCTTAGGGCATCTGGATGATTTTTCTCTGGGGATGATTCTTTGCTGGATCTCTTCACTGATGGGAGAGGCTTTTATTTTGGATTTGGTGGTTTTTTCCAGGTAGGTGGTGGGGTCTGTATTTAAAGGTTTGTAAGTGGGGTTTGTAAGCGGGGTCTTGGAGTAGGTTGGATAGTAGGGATTGGTAGTCCGATGTGTTCATCATGACCATGGCATTGCCTTTGTCTGCTGGGAGAATGATTACGTTGTTGTCTTTCTTCAAGTTGGTGAGTGCTTTTTGTTCTTCTCTGTGTAAGTTGCTTCTGGGTGGACTGCTGGAGCAGAGGATGTTGGTGACTTCAAGTCTGATTTTATTGGCTACATCTGGGTTAATTTTGGTTAGGCTAGCTTCAACTCCGCATATGATGTTTTCGGTGGGATGCGTTTGGGGGCGACTGCAAAGTTGAATCCCTTGGAAAGGACATTGGTTTCTGCTAGGGTTCTGTCTGATATGTTGTGTACTATTTGTTTCATGCGTTGTTGTGGGTGGGGGTTGGGCTTCTGGCGTTTCTCTAGTCTGTGGAGTTTGTTGGTGTGTGTCTGTCTTGTGGGAGGTTTCTGTTTCGGCTCTCCAGAGAGCTAGTTGTTTGGATTTGTCCCAGAGTGCTGGGTGGATTTTGTTGCTGAGGTTGCTGTAACAAAGCGTGCAACAAACCTTACACAAACATACATCATACACACACACACACACACACACACACACGTGTGTGTGTATGTAAGGTTTGTAGCATACCACTTTGCATTTTTTTCTTTTTCTCTGTGTACTTTGCACCCTCTCTCAAAAAAGAAAAAAGAAGAAACAAAGATCTCTTGCTTCAATCTCTTGTCATTTTACACTAGAAACAAATGCCATCTACTTACTGCATGTGTTTTTGAGTAACTAACAAAGGTGTGATTAACCATTGTTCCTCAAAGAAAGTCAAAGCTATCTCTGTCTTCTAATCTGGAGTCTCAGCTGAATGCCTCTCTTGTACTAAACTGCCTTCTGTCTCCTATAAGCTCTCTCATGTGGAATGAACTGGAAGCAGGCACACCTGACCTAACATAATACCATAAATGGACTTGGAACCTTTTTACATCAATTGCTGATTTGTTTTTCTATCATTTTGAGTAGAACTGCAACTCAACCGTGGTAGAAAGATAAAAAAAAAAGGTCACTGACCAGCTCTATGAATTACTGTACCTTGTCACAGGAGATTTTCTTTTCAGAACAATAGAATCAAAATAAAGCTGCCTGCAACTGCACATTGGTTGGAGAGAGGGTGTGCTCCAAGGTGAGCCTATTCATATTCATAGTCAGCTGAATGTCACTTGTCCTGTTCTGCTCTCCTGTATTTTAGATCAGCCACCTGCTATTTCAATAGTTTGTACAATAGGATGGGTGAGCAATTGGAATGCTTTTCCTGGCTTGTTACTTTTAGAAGCTGGCAATCTGTTGAGCACTTAGGCAGTTTTAGATTCTGCACTTAATGTTCTTTGAAACTTCCCCTCACTTCTTTCCAAGTCTAGTATGCCAATTCGGCTGGCTGAGGCACCTTTTTGAATTCTCTCTGGCACTTTTGCCCTAAAATAGGGCTGCAACATCTTGGCTGCAAAAACCTAAATGAACATTAAATAGCAGCAATATACTACAGAAATAGCTAATACTAGCTGTCATCCTAGTTTTTGCTGCCCAGATTTAATACCTTAATGAAATGCACTAATACTGACAGTGCACTTAAGCATTATAAAATAAAAGCTAGGGCTGTTTTAACTCTTTACTGGAGCAATAGTTAGAATGCAGTATTGCAGGTTAGCTCTGCCCACCACCAGGTGTTCAATCATGACTGGCTCAAGGTTTAATCAGCCTTCAATTCTTCTGAGGTCAGTAAAAGGGGGACCTGGATTGTTGGAAGCAATATGTTGACATTACAAACTGCTCAGAGCAGGGGTTGCCAACCTTTTGGACCTCAGGGACCACCAAACTTATAATTTTAAATCCTGGGGACCACTAATATGAATTTTGAATGACTGTGGTTTGCTGACATTGGTGGGAGAAAGAGAGGGAGAACTGATCTAATCTCTCTCTCTCCCTCTCTCCCTCTCTCTCACACACACAAACAAACAGAGGCAGGGGTGGGATTCAAATTTATTAACAACTAGTTCTTGGGCATGGCCTAATTTGTGGGCATGGCTTGGTGGTCATGTGACTGGCTGGACATGGCTTGTATGTAAATATTATAAATATTTATGTAAATATTGAATTTTTTATTAAAAAAGAGCAACTTTTACCCCAAATCAGGCAAAGCAGGCAGGCAGATTGAATTGCTCACAGAATCACAGATTCACTTAGAGATCTGTGTTTCTGCCCTTGGCTATCTGAGTCTGCACTGCTTCAGTCCTAAGGAACTTCGGCTCTGTTTAAAAGCAGAGCCAAAGATCTAAAGATTAGCTAGAAAGCAAGAAATTCAACAATTTCCTGCTTTCTAGCTAATAGGCACAGCAGAACAGCTGATGGTGGGGGGGAAAAAGGAAAAATAGCAACTTAGCTGGCAAGTTTGCCAGGTAAGGAGTGAGTGGGCGGGAAGGGTTCCCACAGGCCATGTGGGTGGCACAGCCTTGTGTCCCCCCACTGCCTGGATTAATTGCTTTGTGGGGTGGTCTGAGGGTGACATTTCTCTGCAGAGCACTAAAATTTTGTCATGGACCACCGTGGGCTGCAGCCCATCAGTTGGTGACCACTGGCTCAGAGAGTGCTGTAAAGCATTGTGGAGTGGTATATAAGTCTGAATTCTATTGCTGCATATACACATATATGATTTACATGAACATTCCCACAAAAAATGACCTTAGGTTGCATATAAACATTAAAACAACAACTATTGCCATCATAACAGTTTAATAAATATCAAATGTTCAAGGCCACACAATGCAACTTATAAAAAATATCATTGATAAATATTAAAATACAGACTTTGTCTAACTATATGGGCCAAAAGTCTGAGGCAACAGCCAGATCATGGTCAGTTTTAACCATGATTTGTTAAACAAAGCAGACTCAAGTTTTATTTTTGCTTAATTGTTGTTTATGGTCTTTTCTTTTTTAGTTTTTTTCACTTCTCCTCCTCCTTCCTGGCTGCTTAAAGTTTAGGCTGGACAAAAAAATGAACATCATAGCTCCCTTCACAGAATACACTAAGCTAGCATCACAATAAATAAGCCAGTCATTTTGAATATGATTTACAATATTGACTTAAAGGAAACCTTAGTTTATTCCCTAACTCAATTGACTCATCAATAGCAAATGTCAAATCTTAATTATATAAGTAAGTAAATAGGCATAGATTCTTTTTACCGAACAAACATTCCAGCTCTCATTGAAACAACCTACACAGGACAAAAAATATCTCTTGGTTTGGTCAACAGGTTGAACAATTCATTCTGTATTTTCACCATGTTGGGACAACTAATGGGAAACTCTGGCAGTCTTGGCAATAATTTGTCCAGTGGTAATCTCTTGCTCATGAAACAATGTTTAAATAAATTTAACAAACAAATAAATAAATAAATACTCAATGTTTTTCAGAGCTTATATACATAGTAACACTTTATCACTCACAGTGAATCCTGCCTTGGAAAAGCAACTCACCTTCCTTAAATTGACTTCTTCTTGCTGGTTTCTATCAACCTACTTCTAGAAGTAGAAAGAGGTCTAATTGTCCTTCCCTGCACTCCAATCGTCAATCTTCCTCCGTTCTTTCAGCTTTTGGGCAGTACTTTAAATTCTGGGATATATATTTACAGAATAGGGATGCTTGCTAATAATAACTGCAACAGTTTTCAATATGTTCTCTTTCTTTCACTTATGAATGAATATGCCAGAGTCAAAGTGAATACACCAGAGAATAGTAATAAAGATATGGCAATAGCAATAGCAATAGCACTTAGACTTATATATCACTTCATAATGCTTTACAGCCCTCTCTAAGTTGTTTATAGAGCTAGCATATTCCCCCAACAATCTGGGTCTACATTTTACTGACCTCGTAAGGATGGAAAGCTGAGTCAGCCTTGAACCAATGGGAATTGAACTGCTGGCAGTTGGCAGAATTAGCCTACAATATAGCATTCTAGCCACTGTGCCACCATGGCTCAACATAAATCATCAATCAACAACATCAATAAATGTACTGACAGGACAGTTCAAGATGGTATTTCCATCAATGCAGAATAACTTTTTTTTCAGAGGTGGGTTATGCAAATGCACTTTATTTTTTAATGCTTGTTTCTAGTTTTGAGGATTTACAGATATATGCAAAATGGTGACATCATGAAGGTTTTCAACTCAATTTTAAAGAAGCTGTGTGTGGGACTATTTTGGGTACAAAGTAAAGAATGATTGCTTTTCAAAGGAGTGCTTCACTTTGATGAAGATTTATGCCTAGTTTGCTTTACAAGATACTTCACAAAGCAATTTGTCTAGTCTCTCCCCCACAAACTTCCTGTCACTCCAAATCTATTTGGCAATTCCAGTAGACAGAAGAGGCCTATAGACATGGAAGCACTGGATGAGAGGCTACTACTACCACCACCACCACCACCATCCCTCCTAGTTGTCAAATCTGAGTAATAACCAGTGTAATTGCAGTTTATGGTACACATTCCTGGACATCCGTTTTAAATCTCTTTGGTGGAACTTGCCAAATTGTGGGCAATAGTTACAAATAGAACTCAAGAGACTTTTCAGTTGTTTAAGGTAGCGCCTAATTTTTAAGAGTCTGTTTAATCTCACGTATAAGTATATATATCTACAGTATATATAATTAAGGGATTGTGGGAAAACTGCAATCTGGATGGAAGAAAATACTTGATTGGATTCAAAGAAATATTTAATGAGATAATTGAATGTTTTATTTCTGTAAATAAGGTATTGGGTTGAAGAGTTTGCAAAAACATTGTAAATGCAATTATAATAAGATTGCAGGAATGCTAATTTTGGTTGCAATTCTATGCTCTGTGGGATGGCATCTTAGAGATTTTGAAACAGATTTGGCTTCTACAGTAAAAGCACAGCAAACTTTAAAGGTGATGCTATTCCTAGAACCCATGGAAAATTGATTTCCTTGTTGCGTTCAAATTCCAGCTGCAATATCAAGACAAAAGCGAACAGATCCAATATCAATATCAAGACAAAAGCGAACAGGCACTTCAGGAGAAACTTTTGATCAATGAAATCCAGGCTCCTAAAACTTTACACAAATTCTCTAGCTCCAACAGAAATAAATGAGGTGATGTAAATTATATCTATCCCAGCCACTGCTATTGGCACCTTTCCTAGTGGTGAAGTATATAGATATCAGCCATAACATTACATCTGTAGTTTGCCAGTAATACATAAGATTTTTAACTGATGTCTCTCTTGTTCTTTATGAACAAGAACTGTCCTGAAAAAATAGGGCAAAGTGTGTGTTTAAACTTGGTACAATGGTAAAGAAATGAAGAAAGACAAGGAGAAATTGAAAGAGAAGGAGATGAAAACAATGCTTCTTTCTCCCTTCTACCATACTAGAATGAATACAGTAGGTTTCAGTGGCTCATCTAACCTTCATTTCCATCACCATAGCCAGTAAGATTGCTCTGTCTGTTTGTTATCCAAGTTGTTCCTTTCTGGCATTAGCTTCTCATTCCTGATTCTCATTACTGATAGTTTTAAGCGTATAAATAAACATATATTCTCAAGCAGAAGATTTGGTACCTAGATCTTCAAATAGATAGAACAAGAGTTTCCCATTTGTATTATAGTTCAGTTATGGCCCCTGCATTGCACCTCCAAGTCCATTTCCAGGTATGTTTATATTCTAGGTCATTATTATCCAAAGATGCTTTTCAAAAGACAATTAGACTTTATTTATATTTTATACATTTCTCACAGAAAACTATTCTATTTTGGCCCTGTAAGGATGACAGCTGATGCACCAACATTTCATATGAAAACTGTACCTGAATGTGTTATGATACGGTAGCCAAATTTGCTTCTCATATATTGTTAGAGTGCTTGCTATAGACAATATAGAGGACAGAATGTACAATACCAATTGTTAGAAATACCAATTGTTAAAAATCTTGTTGGTTTCTCAGCATGAAGTTATTGCTTTTTTGCTACAAGACCAAACTTCAACCATTTTCAAAAGGTTGCAGATTTCTAACAATGGCCATGGGTCATTGTTACATCACCTGATACATATTTTATGCTACCAATAGTTTCTCTTTCCTGCATAAATTCAATGGTGGTGCAGTGGTTAGAGTGCAATACAGCAGTACAGTAGACTGCAATACATGCAGGAAAGACTTCTGCTGAGTGCCGGCTGCCTGCAATTTGACAGTTCCAAGGTTGATTCAGCCTTCTGTGGTGGGTAAAATGAGGACCCAGATTGTTGGGGGCAATATGCTGACTCTGTAACCCACTTAGAGAGGGCTGTAAAGTACTGTGAAGTGGTATATAAGTCTAAGTGCTATAGCTGTTGCTATTATTTCATATCCGATATACTGTTGCATTTTTATCTTTTAAAAAAAATGTCACACAGCCTAAATAAATAAAAAGAACTTCTATCCTGATTCTACCTTATATATCTCCTGTTGGTGTTGATTGGAGTTTTATATCGCAGGATCTGACTGCTCATAATTTATGTTAAATGCTTCATTCCAAAATACAGTCATCTAAGTAATCTTTTCTCTGAATATGTCAGCATCAAACTGTCCATTTAATTTATAGTATTTAAATGTTCCAGATAATTCCACGTTCTGTAATGCTATTATTCATTTCCCTTCTATTTTTGTCATGATGATGCCTTTGTGAAAGAGGCAAGAAAAATGGATCCAACTTAATTTCTGGATCAGAGTTTAAAACCTACAACTCATTGGTAGACCTTTCCTCAATGATTTTTTAATAAAGACTGCTCTAACAGTTAGCATGTCATTTTTAATCCCTTTGCCTCCTCCATATTCTTCACTTTCTGTCTCAGTTATGACACTGTACAATTCTGTGTAAAATGCTGAAACAAACAGCCTTTGTTCTTTGCTATTTTGATTCTTTCCTGTCAATTGTCAGTACTGTAATATTGGGGTGGGGATATTCATCTATGATTTTTAAATGGGAATCACTTACTTTTGGGACAGCTCTTCCATAACAGGTTGTCCTTGACTGCCATACATCTAATCCTTATGCCACCAAGGGATGAGCAGAAAGAGTCAAGGAAATAACAGCACAACTTTGAGCAAAGGTTCTGACATAAATCATTTTCTGAAGTCAAAATAATCAATATGTTTGTGCTTCTTCTATTCCTACCCACAATGCTGTCTCCCATTTAATGTTTATATATAGTATCTCCAGCCCACTCATTAGCATATTGTGATGCCTGTGAATTTTGGGAACTCAGAGCACAGAGAAGAAATAAAATATTCTTGATGACTTTGTCACAGAAAAGTCACAGAATGCATTTTAGATGAATTATGTTCACAGTATCTCTTTGAACAGCATACATAATGAAATAAGAGCTCACCTCTTGACATAAACTCTTTGGGGCAGTACTTTTTAATCTTCCAGGTTCTTGTTAAAATGGCATTTTGTTATTGGTTTTTTAAATAATATTTTTATTAAACATTACAATTAGAAAGAAAAACTAACACAGTATTTCAAAAATATAAAAAGAAAAATAGCACAGAAAAAAATAGAAAAGAAAAAAGAATACATTAAAACTCCCACGGGCCAGATCCATCATGTGCTGGCCATGCCCATGCCTGGTTTAGCAAAGGGAGGGAAAGTCCCAATATGTCATTGGATGACATTGTGACAGTGTGAGTTTGACACCCCTGCATTAAAGAAAAAGAAAAGAAATATATAAAGAAATAATTTTCTTCTTAATCATAATAGGTATCAACAATTTTAGTAACTAATCATCTTCTCCCAAAATACAACAAATGGTTACTTCTTCCCCTATCTCACATCTTATCCATAAACTAATCTTTCAAGCCTTGTCATTTAGTCCTGGTAAACAAAACTCCATTAAGAGTTATCAATGATAAAAAAATATATCTATTTTAACTTTGATGAAATAGACCAACTGTATATTCCTTACTTTTACTTTTACTTATCTTGACATTTAATCCCTTCAAATAATTTGATTTCTTTTCAATATTTCTTTGTCTCTCCTCACAAAATCCTTCAAAATTTTAACCAGTTTCCTTTGTAAACCCAAGACAGGAAAGTTATCCAGATTACTCTTTTGGCTTGTTATTGGAATATCCCTTTTAATTATTAAAATGTCATCCTGTTTCACTTGTATGTCCAGTATTACATCTTTTTTTGATATCAGTCTTGCAGCCTGTTATTTTTAAATCCTCCTTCAAACCAGTCTCAGTCTTGTCTTGTTAAAACCTGTTCCTCTTCCATAGCATCTTTTAAATACAGTCAATGCAATGACAGACAACCTTAAACTTAGCCTCTGGCTTCATTGTTCACAAATATTCTTCAATACAGTCAATGCTAAAGTATTATGCTCCATTCTGTATTAGTAACTCAAATTGAAGTGTTTCTCCTTTAACTGTAATATTTAATTCCTTCTAATTTCCTCAGTTCCTGCCCAACTATCAAAATCCTATCATAATAATGTGCTTTTTAAAAAGGAATTCAAACAAAATCATTTCCCCACAGGATGGATTCTTATAATTAATTTCAGAATTGTATTTCAAATCCATCTGGATCCTTAATCCTTTTGTAACATACCAAAATCAAAGTTCTAGACCCCTTTGCTGTTTATTCCAAAATATTTTACAAGTACTTAAACTTGTATCTAAAACTTATTTCGCAAAGGATTGAAGGAAACTCATTCAGTGCTATAAAACCTGTCAATCCAAAGGCTCCTAATAACTGAAAAGCAGTTAAGAAGCAATTTCCAAAAGTGATTAAGAAATGAGGCTCAGCAAACCTTATGTCTGTATAGCCTGCATTATGGCTGTGAGCTTAATTGAAATCTCTTGACTCCCAGCTGCTCACCTCACAAGATGTAATGGTATGTGGGAATGATCTTGAGGGAAATGCTGAAAAGATGTTGCCAAAGGAACAATCAGGAAAGAGAGAGAGGAATACCCAGGGACTTAACAAAGAAAGAAACTTAGAAACAGTTACTTTCTAAGCTTCTTTTTCTGACTGTTAAGCCAGTTGAGTGCCCCGTTCCCTGTCTGATTGTTCCTTTGGCAGCATTTTTTTCCTTATCTCTCAAAATCATTCTGATATAGTGTTATGAGATTATCACAGTTTCTTCAGTCTATTCATGAGGAGCAGCTATTTGGAGTACAAGTGGATATTCTTCCATAAAGACTTTGCCATCAGAATTGGATGAAATGTTTTATTTATTTTTATTTATTTTATTTATTTTTATTTGTCAATTGCTTGCAAGATAATAGGTATAAAAAGAAACTTAGCTATGAATACATGGATACATATAAGAAAAATTAAAAAATATATAAAAGAAACAATAGGACAGGGACGGTAGGCACATTGGTGAGCTTATGCACGCCCCCTTGCGCTTATGCATGAAGAAACATCTGTTTCTTCATGGACATCTACTTTGTCATGAATCCTCACTGGAAATCCATTGAAATGATATTTTATGACGGTCATGATTAAAAGTAGCTGACTAAGCAGACTCCTTTGGTCCCCAAAGCAAAACTCTTAGATGTTTCCCCATCACTACCATCCCTGTATTAGTTATCATTGGCTTAGACAACAAGCTACTCTTATAGAGAAGTGGAGGCTCTGGGATATGGCAAATAGGAAGGCTATCAGATTTGGGGTACAAATCTTTGGATAAATACTAGATAGTAGCAAATAATATTCTCTATCTAGTCAGCCAATACTGAATAGAATCTACTTATTTACTCACTTCTCCTTATTGCTTCTCCCACTATTATGTCATTCTAAGCAAATGCTTAGCTGCAGAATGATCCTATAACAAGCTATGGCAATATATTTAATGGTTGATTATGTGCCATCAATCTCTTTTCAACTTCTAATGTTCACATAAATAGATTTTCTCCATGAGAATATATCCCAAGGTTGGTCTTTCAGGTCTTCCAGCAGTGTACTCATGATTACTATTACTGAATCTAGTCACCTTGCTGCTGATTGTCCTCATCTTCTCTTTCCTTCCACCTTTCCCAGCATTATAGAATTTCCCAAGAACTGGGTCTTTGCATAATGTGTCTGAAATGTTAGATAAGCTTGATTTTATTTAAAAATTGAAGATCCAGCTGGGGCAAAGGCTGTTTCTCACCTTCATTGTATTTTCATCATTGAGTGACTCAGTTTGAAACCATAGAATTTGAAAAAGTGAATTTGTGAGTATGCTTTCCAAGACAAAACTCAGAAATCCTGAAATAATAACAGAATAACAGAATTACCTTGGAGGTCTTCTAGTCCAATTCCTTGCTCAGGCAGAAAATCCTACACTATTTCAGACAAATAGCAGTCGAATCTCTTCTTTAAAACCTTCAGTGTTGTAGTACCCACAACTTCTGGAGGCAAGTTGCTTCACTGATTAATTGTTCTGTCAGGAAATTTTTCCTTAGTTCTAGGTTAGTTCTCTCCTTTATTAGTCTCCACTCGTTGCTTCTTGTCCAGCTTTCAGATGTTTGACGGGTGGTAGGAAATATAATTTTTTGGTACAGTCACACTTCCTTTTGTTAATATAAATTTTCTTAAAACCTTATTTTTAAACAGAAAAACTAACATGATTTAGTTAATAATTTCTAATTCAGAATAAAGAAAACAAAGAATGAAGTAAAGAAAGAAGAAAGAGGCAGAAAAAAAGGCAAACTTTAATGTAATATTATATCACTGGTTTTAAACTGTATATTGGAGGTGGTAACCCTTTGAGAGTTATATACAATAAAATTTCATTTTGTATGCCGATTAGTGTACATTCAATAGCCATAGCACTTAGACTTATATATTGCTTTACAGTACTTTACAGCTCTCTCTAAGCGGTTTACAGAGTCAGCATATTGCCTTCAACAATTAGGTCCTCATTTTACCCACCTCAGAAGGATGGAAGGCTGAGTCAACCTTGAGCCTAGTGAGATTTGAACTGCCAAATTGCAGGCAGCCGGCAGTCAGCAGAAGTAACCTGCAGTACTGCACTCTAACCACTGTGCCACCATGGCTCATTTAAAGTGACAATAAAGTTATTCTAAGTTCTAAGTTCTAATCAAGGGACTATATTTACATTTCACTTTTTCATAAAATGTTACACTTCATAAGAATCAAGAACTGTTGAGTGTTGTGGCCCCGATTCCCGAACCTATGCTGTCAGAGGAAGAGGACCTGGAAGATGAGGAGGAGGAACTGGGAATGCCTTCCTCCCCAGGACCTTCCTCTCTGCAATGCCTTCCTCCCCAGGACCTTCTTCCCTGGTAATGCCTCAGTTTCCATCAGACAACAGAGAGGAACAGTCTGAGATTAATCAGGAGGAAGGCATGTCAGAGCAGCCCCTGACAGGGAGTAAAGAGGAAGAGTGTTGGTTCGACCCTAAGCAGCGTCATAGGGAGAAACGTGAGCAGCAATGTAGAAGGCGTGGGAGGGTCAGAGAGTGAGCTGAGTCATTGAGCCACACCCCACAGGGGATAAAAGGGGGTGTGTTTTCTCCTTAAACTTTGTACGGGACAAAGTTTAACCTTACTTCAGATTTTCTTTGTGGACTGCCTTGTGATTTTCTGTGAGTAAAATTTTATTTGCTATCAGTTCGGACTTGGCAGGCAGGACGTGGTATAGAATATTATCAGTTCCAAAGAATTAACTCTGTGAAGTCTGAGCCAGCTTGCCTGCCTGTGTTTGTGTGTGTGTGTATACTCTTTCATCTTTTCGGAAAGAGGAAAGGCGAGACAGAACAGTTGAGTATTATCATATGTTAATAATAGCATGTATATAGCTTGTAATATGCTCAGTATTATCAATTCTTAATACTGTGTATGAAATTTCTTTAAATGTTTTTTTTCCTTTAAATAAATCAAGAGTTTCAAAGTACATATAAGAATCTAGTAACAAGAGAAGAACACACCTGTGAGTAGGAATAGCCACAGGTGAAAACCAGCATAATAAGAACAATATTCAAGCACCAACTAAATCATGGTAATCTTGTAAAAATGAAGATTAGCTTCCCAGAGAGCAGCAGATAGATTTTCTAGTACCCAGAATATCCATTATTGTTGTGGCAGTAGAAAGTTAACACTTTCCCACTAATAAAGTTTACTAATAATGGGGGTCAAAATAGAACAAATGGGGCTCTTTCCCACCCTCTTAAGATACTTCATTCCTCCCAACCAGCTCTTTAAGTCATAGATCCCACTGAGCATAGCCAAACCTTAGATGTGAATCAAATCTTACCCAGCTTAATAAGAGCAATATGAGAAGAAAGCTGATGAAAGTAGAAATAATTTAATGAAGTGCAAAGATGTATTTTCCTCCCAATCCTGCTGTCTGTGACATTTAACTACATACCAATTGAGATAATTAAATGAAACAACCTTTTCCAGTGAGAAAACTAATTTTATTAATTAAAGCACTTTTTATGAGAGGAATCTGAAATTCTTGTAGGATCCCCTATTGGTTTTGAAACATTAGCCCTATATGCAGAAAGTGCAAATGGAACACAGTGATTTCCTGTCTTATCATTCTCGTGAAATTATTTTGAAAAGTAATGAGAGCTATTCTAAAGATGACAGGAACAGATCATTCCTCCGCTATGGGATTTGTAGCAATCAAAATCTGACATAAGCCTTTCATAATTTTCCATGGGAACCATGGTTAAATCTGGGATGAAATTGTATTGGTGGATGGGGGGAAATAGCCCTTAGAAAGAAAGTGTGAGCGGTGGGGGAATCGACAATAGATAGATACATGGACAAACTCATGGTAGGTTGTTTATCAGCATTTCTTGTCCCATAAACAATTAAGCAAACAATTATAGAAAATATTTCCATCCTATGTTCTCATTCACTAATCAAGCTGAAGAACTGGTTAATTCCTTTCTATGAAGTCATATTTGAACTCATCTACATCCCAATAACCATACCAATTGGTAATGTGCCTATACAGATATTTTATTGCCGGAATTACAGAAAATTCTCTAATATACAATCAGCTATATTAGCTGAATTTTGTGAACATGGGCAGTTTTGCATTCTGTTGAGGTTCTTGTACTTATGTCTTGTACTTATGCCTTGTGCACTGCTGCTTTATAAGGGACTACCCAGCACACTGGACTGGAAGAATCTGTAATTTAGAGGAGATATTCAATTAATTACTTAAATGAATAAAACATTTATGCGACTGAATCAATCAATCAGCCAGCTGCTATTTTGTCCTATTTAAGAGGACAAACTGGACTGTTTCTCAACCTCAGTGCTGTGAGAAACGGAAGTCAGAGAAAAAGCCTGGGTGATATTTCCCTCACTCCACTTTTTACTGCTTTCCCTTCCCCTCTCTTCTCCTCTCCTTTTCTCTCCTCTCCTCTCCCCTCTCTCTCCTCTTCTCCTCTCCTCTCCAGTCCAGAAGAGAAAGCAGCTTTGTGTGAAATTATAGAAGCTTGGCCTATAGAACTATAGAAATGTGGCCTATAGAAGCTTGGACAAGGTGTCTCAAAGGCATCCCTTTTGGAGGGATCCAAATTGATTGATGAAATTTCCTTGTCTATTTTTTTCACTGAAGACTGTGAAAGATTAAAAAAAAAGTTTTTAGCCATAAAACTATTTTCCTTGCCTTCAGTCCAGTATCTAGATTTCCAATATGACCCATACAAAGCTTTCAGTCACTTACAGTAACTATTAATAAACCGTATGGTAGGAGTTAATTTGTGTTGCCTTTATAAAATATGCAACCTAAATTCTGGTTTCTAGAATTAATTAATTGACTTCTATAGCAGCTGTTATGCTTATGATGACCTAGGTTAGCGGCCCCCAACCTTTTAGTTAAAGTGACCACTTCTCTAGAGAGATGTTTTTCTGCAGACCAGAGGTTGTGGTTTTGTGTGCTGCCTGCATCCCACAAATGGGGCTTTGGTTTGTAGGAAGAAAAATCCAATCCAGTTCTAAGTCGAGAGAAAGGCGCTGGAAATAAAATGGAGGCTAATTGCAAATTGATGAGCAGAACCAGCATCAATTCTGGAACAGCTGACAAATTGGTTGAATGAGTGGATCTTTTTAGGTTTCTGTGAATTTGAAGCTTGAATTGTTTGTGCAATGAGGGGGCTTTTGTGTCTCTTGCCATTTAAATGGTGGTGGGTTAATTCTATTATGTCCTATAGGTCACATCCTGTTCTTCTTAATCCCATCACCTAGAGCTGAAGATGTTTTGTTTATGAATAGATTGGCCCAGATTTCTTAATGGGCACAAAATCTCCATCTCTAATGTTTTATTATGCAGGAAATTGGGACTGCTTTCTGCCTTTAAGAGCATGTTTCTCATTTCTCCTTTAGGGAAATATAATATTCTGCTCTTTTAATATTCCCCAAAATATTTCATTCTTCTAGAAAGGAAGGGGGCTTCTCACAGGTTGTTTTATGATCCATTTTCTGGCATGCAATGGACCAGTGCCAATCCATGGAGCGGAGGTTGGGGACCCCTGACTTAGATAAATCTGTCAAGATAAATCATTGCCAAAGTCAGAAAATTCATTTAATATCAGAACAGGGTCTGAGTTCAGTTGCATTTTAAAAGCATGTGTTCCTACATGCTTTGCAGGTATATCAAATGCATTGATTGGTACCTGATCAAAACTAGGTTAAAAAACACATGACGTTGAATAGACAGAATGATGAGGTAAGTTTCGCCTTGTATATTATCTCCTGAAAAGGGTAGCATGTGAAAAACAGTCATCTCTAGGTCAGATGGGTGGCAAACAAGTCTAATAAATGAAAAGAAAAGCATGATAATATTCACAAGAAATTTAGGAAAGCCAAAAAAGTTGAAGGACCCCCTTCATTAGATAATTAGATTTAACTTTCTGGGTCTCATGTAGATCTAATAGTTAAAAAGAGGACAAAATATTCTATCCCTAAAATGGTTAATGATGAATAATGCATGAAGTAGCTAAAACAGGCTCTGTTTTCAGAACAGCTGTGATAAAGGACAGGAGAAATTTATTGAATAAATTATTCCTTGTGAATTATTTGTTTAGCTCTAATTAGTAGGATGGAACCAGCTGTTTTTATGCTTATTCTACTTGTATTTTATGCCAAACTTGGTTGATTTCTTTCATGTGCAATGTAGAGTAAGATTTACTTCTTCATATTTACATTCTGTTGTTCCTTGTCAGCCTGAACCCTTCTTATAGGAAAAAATGATTGGCCATTCAAAGCAACTTGTTCCATTTAAAAAATTGGGAAATTGTGTATGGCTTGGCCCCTATATATTAAATATGGTTAAGACAGAGCATATGGGCATCAGTATGCAGACAGATACCTCGCTTGGCTGCTGCCAAGTTCCCTGTCTCACCTGACTCTAGGATCTTTTAATTAAAAACAAGAGAAATAAAAAAAAATTGGTATGCTACAAAGCAAAATAGAATTTCTTGACCAGAATACTTTGGGGGTCACATTAACCTCAATGATATTTTTAGAAACAAATAATGATAAATAACTGCCACTTAGTGTTTTGGCTTATAATGTGCCTACTTTTTCAGGAAAAGGAGACTAACAGGTGGCTGTTAATTCATTTTTTGTATCCTATTTTCTGAAATACAAGTGTGACAAAAATCTATATATCTGTCTACATCTACAGTATATTTATATATCTATATCTGTATCTATATTTAATATATCTACATCTACAGTATATCTATATCTATATATCTCTATATATTGTGATTTAAGGTCCAAAAGCATAGGTAGCAAGGGATCCAATAGGAAGGTCCAATAGGGAAGATTCCATCTTTCTCAGTAAGTTGCTAGGCACTGAGTGTGAAAGGCAACGCTTGACTGTGAAAAGTGGATTTGGAAACAACTAAGCAAGGGGGGAAGTCTTTCTGGATTTGTAGAACAGTAATAAAATAAATGAGAATGATACTGAGGTCTAAATGTTATGTAGCATGAATAACATGGGCAGAAGTATTCTATTATTGTATCTGCAGTCAATTTAAATCATGCCTAAAACATAGCCAGGACTTCACTTTTAAGCTGCATTTCTGTATTTAACTACCTAGGAAATAAACTACATTTAATGAAATGGGACTTACTTCTGAGTATAGGATTTTCTGAGTGAGCAGCAGACTAAAGAACCTTCATCTTGTTATGGTGGAGAGCTTGAACTAACATTTTAATTTTTAATTGTAATATATTGACTTTATTTTTAATTGCAGATAAATAGCTATTAGGGTATACATGCCTCAGTATGTCCTACACTAGTGATGGCTAACCTTTTCAGCACCAAGTGCCCAAAGCACGTGCGCGCATCCCCAAAATGCAATGCTCCCATGCCCTGTGCATGTGCCCCACCCCCCACACACGTGCACCCCCACCCCATGAATGCACATGTGAACCCCCATGTGTGCATCCCACCCCCGCACATGCATGCATGACCCCTGTGTGTGTGCCCCACCCCCGCACATGTGCAGCAGAGACCTGAAGCCCAGCTGGATGGTGGGAGGTGTGCACACATGCCCAGCAGAGCTGAGTTGGGGCAATGGCTTGCGTACCCAGAGGGCAGGCTCTGCGTGCCATAGATTCGCCATCACGGTCCTATAAACTATCATCATCTAACAGAACAAAGAGAGTCTGAACTTAAGTCATTCTACTTACAGAGGCAAGTGTGCAAATACCTACTCTTATCAACTAATTACAACTTGCTTATGTTCTATTTGTCAGGATTACAATGTAAAGTTTCAATACTAGATATGGATAAGGTGCCTAAACCTTAAATGAATGGCACTTCCATTCCATCTTGAGACAGTTTTACATTTCACATCAGTATATATGATTGAATAAGCATTATTTTTTAAAAAAAGATAACCCAAACCTCTATTTGCAATAGGGAAAATTATATGTTATTTCATTCAGTCAGGACTGTTTATGTTCATATGCTACTCTGAAAGGTAGAGACCTAGTTATTAATAGTTATTTCCATATCTTACATATCGATGTTTATGACACTGACCAATGCAGGTCTAGGACAACTTGTCACCATATAGACAGCCTGGAACTATTGAAATAAATTGTTAAAATTCAAAGTAAACTGAAGATTGGGAAGGACGGCTTATAGAAAATGGCTTCTTTAGAGATATTCAAAATAATGAAGAAAACAGTAGGTTAATTGATAACAAAGAAAATATAGAGCTATTCAAATTTATGTCAGCTCATACTCCAAATGAGTGGTAGATATTCTAGCAGACCATTGTGAAGTGACAAACCTGAAACTTGAGGCTGACAGAAATATGATCTGAGATTATCTAATGGATGAATTATTTTTGAACAATAAATCATAGATTAATTTATCAGACAACTGAAGACAATATTTTTTCTAATTTTGAAGGATGAAAGGAGGATCCAAAAAATTGTACAGCTTGACAACGGTGGTTTTAATGATTTGAGAATATCATTCAATCATGGGCCTCATAATTTATATGGTCTACTCTAACCCCTATTTGATCTGCTAAATCATTTCAGGTAGACTTTGTTTGGAAATCTCCAGTGAAGGAAATATCTTCAACTTCAAAAGGTAACCTATTCTGCTGGCTGACAGTTCTTACTTACTGTCTCACTTACTTCTAATCACTAATCTGAATCTACTTTGCTGTAGTTTCAGCCTTCAGAGGAACAAATCCACTCCTTTTTTTATATAGCAACCATATTTATCAACAATCTTCTCTTTAAACACAGTTCCTTTAATCATTCCTCATAGGACTTGGTTTCCAGTCTACTCATCATCCTCATAGCCTTCTTCTGAACTCATTCTAATTCATCAATGTTCTTTATAAATTGTAGCTTCCAAAATTGACACAATATTTCAAGTGAGCTCTAAACTAGTCAGAGTAGAATGCAACAATTATTTCTTGATCTTGACTCTATGATCCTGTCTCAAGATAGAATTTATTTTTGTTAAAAATTGCATCACCTTGTTGTGTGATATGTAAGTTGTGATACTAGATAACTAGAATACCTAGCTTTTCACGTGTATCTCTGCCAAGGCAAATCTCCTTTATTATATAGTAATCTTATAGCAATCATATGTATATATAGATCTTTGGTTATTCGGGTTTTCTCCCGCGTAAGTTTGGAAGTATCTAGGCAACGTTTCGATGAAGTCTCATTCATCATCTTCAGGCTTCTGTCTTCAGCTCTGTGCTTCTCAGAGTGATGTGAGCTTGCAGCTGCTTCTTCCTTTTAACTACTAGTGGGGGTGTGACTTGATTGGGTGGGGGCTTGGCTGTGTTCTGATTGGGTGGGGTGTGTTCTGATTGGTTGGGGTTTGGCTGTGTTCTGATTGGTTGGGGGTTGGCCATGTTCTGATTGGCTGGAGGTGTGTTCTGTTCAGGTGGGGGCTTGGTTGTGCTCAGGTTGGTCTTAGTTACTGGGGATTTGAGCTGGTGAGCTGTGATCTTGCTGTTTGGCTTCGTTTGTGGTCGTGCTGCATCTTCATGGTGGGGGTCAGTTCACTTCATGTATGGCTCAGAGAGGTTTGAAGTGGATAGTGATGCAGCTGCAGTGCGGCTTCTGGTCTGTGGTCGTGTCTCATCTTCTGTGTGGGTGTGAGTCTGCTTTTACGTGGAAGTGTGGTGGTGGCATCTCGTGTGGCCCTCGTGGGTGTGGGTCTGGTGTCATTCATCATGTTAGGTACTGTCTGTTCATGAGGGCGGTTTCCAAATGGCTGGTAAGCGGGAGGTGTCATCTCTTTTATTTACCTCCAGCCAATCAGAACATGGCCAACCCCCCAACCAATCAGAACACAGCCAAACCCCCAACCAATGAGAACACACCCCCACCCAATCAGAACACAGTCTGGTGGAATCATTCCAATTGAAATTCCACACCAACACAGCAGCCATCAAACGCATCCTAAAAAGAACAGAATTGGCCCTAATTAGAAATGAACTTCACACAAAAAGATTTCTCCTAGACCAAATCAACAAAGATCTCCTCACACTTCACCTCAGACTCAGCAACAAGATTCACCCCTTACTTTGGGACAAATCCAAACAACTCGCTGTCTGGAGAGCCAAAACACAGACCACCCTCAAGACAGACACACACACCAACAAACTCAGAAAACTACAACAACGCCAGAAACCAACTCCTCCCCTCACAGCCACACACATGAAACAAACAGTGCACAACATCTCAGACAAGATCCTCACCGAAGCCGAAACCAAGGTCCTTTCAAAAGGATTCAACTTTGCTGTCGCTCCCAAACACATCCCCACAGAAACCATCGTATGCGGAGTTGAAACCAGCCTGACCAAAACCAACCCTGATGATGCTAATAGAATCAGACTCGAAATCACCAACATCCTCTGCACTAGCAAACCACCCAAAAGCAACTTATCCAAAGAAGAACAAACTGCACTACGTAACCTGAAAGAAGACACCAGCATAATAATCCTACCAGCAGACAAGGGCAACGCGACAGTGGTTATGAATACATCTGACTACCAAACCAAGTTAACCAACTTACTCCTAGACCCCACATACAAACCCCTAAAGACAGACCCCACCATCTACCTAGAAAAAACCACCAGATCCAAATTAAAAGCCTCCCCCATCAGTGAAGAAATCCAGCAAAGAATCATACCCAGAGAGAAATCATCCAGATGCCCGAAGCTTTATGGTCTCCCCAAGATACAGCTTTATGGTCTCCCCAAGAAGGAACTCCACTTAGACTAATAGTCAGCTCCATAGGCTCACCTCTATAAAACCTAGCCAAATTTCTCGCCAAACAACTACAGCCCTATGCAGAATCCATCAACTCACATGTAAGAAACTCATTCCAGTTCATCGAGATCATAAAGAAACAAAACTTACAACCCAGCGACCTACTAGTAAGCTTCGATGTCATATCCCTCTTCACCCAAGTGCCAATAAAAGAAGCCTTGACAGCCATCCAAAACAAATACAACCCCCCCAGCACATCCTAGATCTGACCAACCACTGTCTATCCAATACATACTTCACCTACAACGGACAAAAATACAAACAAATAGAAGGAGCACCCATGGGATCACCCCTCTCACCTGTCATCGCAAACCTCTACATGGAACACTTTGAAACACAAGCTCTAGAAAAATATGATCACAAACCCAAACTCTGGCTCAGATACGTAGATGACACCTTCATAATCTGGCCACACGGGAAAGAAAAACTGAACAACTTCCTCACACACCTCAACAGCCTACATCCCAAAATACAATTCACCATGGAAACAGAAGCTAACAATCAACTTCCCTTCCTAGATGTCTTGGTATACAAAAACCCAATGGCTCCCTAGGACACACCATCTACCAGAAGAAAACACATACAAACCGCTATCTACATGCACTCTCACACCACCACCCAGCACAGATCAATTCCATAGCTGAGACACTCATCTCCAGAACAAAATGCTTAGCTGATGAACAACACCTAAAAAACCGAACTAAACACTCTCACCAACGTACTAACAGCCAATGGATTCCAAAGAAAGAAGATTACCCACCTAATCCAAAAAGAAACCCCAACCAAAATCCAAGACAGAGAACAAGAGAACGGCAAAGCCCTCCTCCCATATATAAAAGGCACTACAGACAAAATCAGCAAGATCCTCCAAAAACACAACATTAAAACAGCATTCTGCACAAACAGAAAAATATCCACCATCCTAAGAAACCCTAAAGACAAAATCGAGTTAGAAAACCAAGGAGTATACAAAATCCCTTGCACCGCCTGTCCCACCACATACATTGGACAAACTAACAGAAGAATAAGTGCACGCGTTGAAGAACATAAGAACTCAATCAAAAAGAAGAACCGACCTCTTCCCTGGTCCAACACCTCAAAGCCACAGGACATGAGATTGACTTTAAAAATACCAGAACTATCGCCAAAACCGAACACTTCAACAACAGAATAATCAGAGAAGCCATAGAGATAGAAAAACGCCCACACAGCATGAATAAAAGAGATGACACCTCCCGCTTACCAGCCATTTGGAAACCCGCCCTCATGAACAGACGAGTACCTAACATGATGAATGACACCAGACCCACACCCATGAGGGCCACACAAGATGCCACCACCACACTTCCACATAAAAAGCAGACTCACACCCACACAGAAGATGAGACACGACCACAGACCAGAAGCCGCACTGCAGCTGCATCACTACCCACTTCAACCCCCCCTGAGCCATACATGAAGCGAACTGACCCCCACCATGAAGATGCAGCACAACCACGAACTCGAAGCCAAACAGCAAGATCACAGCTCACCAGCTCAAATCCCCCAGTAACTAAGACCAACCTGAGCACAACCAAGCCCCCACCTGAACAGAACACACCTCCAGCCAATCAGAACATGGCCAACCCCCAACCAATCAGAACACAGCCAAACCCCCAACCAATGAGAACACACCCCACCCAATCAGAACACAGCCAAGCCCCCACCCAATCAAGTCACACCCCACTAGTAGTTAAAAGGAAAGAAGCAGCTGCAAGCTCACATCACTCTGAGAAGCACAGAGCTGAAGACAGAAGCCTGAAGATGATGAATGAGACTTCATTGAAATGTTGCCTAGATACTTCCAATCTTACGCGGGAGAAAACCTGAATAACCAAAGATCCACATACAAATACCCGCGAACCTCAGAATAATATATAAATATATATATATATATATATATATATATATATATATATATATATATATATATATATATATATATAATACAACAACACACACACACACACACACACACACACACACACACACTGCTCAAAAAATAAAGGGAACACAAAAATAAGGCATCCTAGATCTGAATGAATGAAATATTCTTATTAAATACTTTGTTCATTACATAGTTGAATGTGCTGACAACAAAATCACACAAAAATTAGCAACCCATGGAGGTCTGGATTTGGAGTTACACTCAAAATTAAAGTGGAAAAAAACACTACAGGCTGATCCAACTTTGATGAAATGTCCTTAAAACAAGTCAAAATGAGGCTCAGTAGTGTGTGTGGCCTCCACGTGCCTGTATGACCTCCCAAAAATGCCTGGGCATGCTCCTGATGAGGTGGCGGATGGTCTCCTGAGGAATCTCCTCCCACACACCCCAACCCTGAACAATCTGTGGTGCAATGTGGTGTTGGTGGATGGAGCGAGACATTATGTCCCAGATGTGTTCAATTGGATTCAGGTCAACCCCCAACTCCTGGACAGTCTGTGGTGCAACGTGGTGTCGGTGGATGGAGCGAGACATTATGTCCCAGATGTGCTCAATTGAATTCAGGTCTGGGGAACGGGCGGGCCAGTCCATAGCATCAGTGCCTTCATCTTGCAGGAACTGCTGACACACTCCAGCCACATGAGGTCTAGCATTGTCTTGCATTAGGAGGAACCCAGGTCCAACCGCACCAGCATATGGTCTCACAAGGGGTCTGAGGATCTCATCTTGGTACCTAATGGCAGTCAGGCTACCTCTGGCGAGCACATGGAGGGCTGTGTGGCCCCCTAAAGAAATGCCACCCCACACCATTACTGACCCACTGCCAAACCAGTCATGCTGGAGGATGTTGCAGGCAGCAGAACATTCTCCACGGCATCTCCAGACCCTGTCACGTCTGTCACATGTGCTCAGTGTGAACCTGCTTTCATTTGTGAAGAGCACAGGGCACCAGTGGAAAATTTGCCAATCTTGGTGTTCTCTGGCAAATGTCAAATGTCCTGCATGGGGTTGGGCTGTAAGCACAACCCCCACCTGTGGACTTCGGGCCCTCATACCACCCTCATGGAGTCTGTTTCTGACTGTTTGAGCAGCCACATGCACATTTGTGGCCTGCTGGAGGTCACTTTGCAGGCTCTGGCAGTGCTCCTCCTGTCCCTCCTTGCACAAAGGCGGAGGTAGCGGTCCTGATGCTGGGTTGTTGCCCTCCTATGGCCTCCTCCACATTTCCTGATGTACTGGCCTGTCTCCTGGTAGCGCCTCCATGCTCTGGACACTACGCTGACAGACACAGCAAACCTTCTTGCCACAGCTCGCATTGATGTGCCATCCTAGATGAGCTGCACTACCTGAGCCACTTGTGTGGGTTGTAGACTCTGTCTCATGCTACCACTAGAGTGAAAGCACCACCAGCATTCAAAAGTGACCAAACCATCAGCCAGAAAGCATAGGAACTGAGAAGTGGTCTGTGGTCACCACCTGCAGAACCACTCCTTTATTGGGAATGTCTTGTTAACTGCCTATGCTTTCCACCTGTTGTCTATTCCATTTGCACAACAGCATGTGAAATTGATTGTCAGTCAGTGTTGCTACCTAAGTGGACAGTTTGATTTCACAGAAGTGTGATTGACTTGGAGTTACATTGTGTTGTTTAAGTGTTCCCTTTATTTTTTTGAGCAGTGTATATGTATATGTATATGTCTTTTCCCATGTAAGATTAAGAGTATCTTGGCGACATTTCGGTGAGGTTTTGACCTCATTTCGACCTCGCCAAAACGTCACCAAGATACTCTTAATCTTACATGGGAAAAGACCTGAACACACCTAGACCTACATACCTGTACCCATGAAAATCTACGAAAACAAGTATGTATATATGTATATACTCTGATTCTAGGCTTTATATTTCTTTCAATTGAATTTTATCCTGTTTGTTTCAGTTCATTGTTCAAGCTGGTCTATTTCTACTTGAATCTTATCTTTACCTGCTAGAATATTAACAACTCCTAGTATTGTGTGTGAAGATTTGACAAATATCCCTCAATCAGTTTGTGCAGGATTTTTTTAAAGAAAACTCAAATTTAAAAAGTCCTTAATTTCTTCAAGAACATTTGGTGACCTGTTACCTGCATCAGCGTCCAAAGATACAGGCTTTTCTAGCAAATTATGATAGTTCATTGTAAACTATGCTTGTTATATATTTAATGCCATGAAGGCCTTCCTATCTTGACTCAGTGCTCCAGATTAAACAAATTGTCTGCATCTCTTCTGTTCTCAGAAATATAATGAGTTCCTTCTTCTGATTCACAATGGTGCAATAAATTGGAATGAGAGACTTTTTTGGTCTGTTTACTGAATCAATCTGTACCCCTGAAAAAGGAATATAATAAAAACCTGGAATTCACAGACTTGGGCATATTTCATATCTTCACACTGTCTCACCTTTGATGGTGTCTCCTCCTTCCCATCCCCCTGATACCCAACAGCAAGAAGGAGCTAAATAGGGATTTTAATAAATCAGAAGAAACAGATGGATGCATGAAGCACTTGGCTAAGCTAAAAAAAATGGCATGGGTTGTAAATTAAATGTTTATTAGCAGCCCTATCTGCCAAGCTTTCTGAATAGTGCTCTTACATTTCTGAACTGTCACTACATAAAGCAGCTGCTTAGCTCTCAAGGACTTTCCTAAACATTCAAGGTTGTACAAAGCTAACCTAGAGAGTGATTGCTTCTCCATATGTGATAACAGGCACTTTTAGAACAAAAATGACAGTTTGATTCACATATAAATATAAGTCAGTCTTGGATTCCTAGCTTCTTTTTTTCTGATTTTATTTTTGGTGTTCAAGTAAGATGTGTGTCTTTTACACACACACAAAAATCATCAGTGGGAACATTCTGATAGCTTCAGAGGTCAACCTTTGCAAGGGATCAGCAAAAACATAATGATACAGCTCAACAGAAAGGTGATTTCATTCATCTTGCTCATTTGTAGTTTAGCTCTTCTTAGCCCTCAGAAACCAGGATGCTTAGCAAAAAAGAATGAATAATAATGGAGCCTGCGAAAAATTGGGTGTCCTACCTTACAATGTTTTATTTATTTACACTTTTTAGTCCCAAGTGATTGTTGTTGTTGAGAGCAGCATCCATGATATGAAGAGTAATTTACCTCCAAGGTATTTTGTAACTTACACAGGGAAATTTCTAGTTTCAAAAGAAATTTACCATGCAGGCTGGTATGGCTATAAAAATATATAAAAAGCACTTTATTCTAATCAAACCTGTTTTATAGTTCTTTGGATTTGAGCAGAATTCTCAAAACCATGTAAACATTGGAAGAATATGAACTTACAATGCACAAATTTACACAAACACAAGGGGGTTAATTTTAGTTCTCTTTCTTTAGCTGCCATAGTTTTTAACAATGCATTTTTTAAAAACAGGGGAGTGTAAGAGTTCAGGATGTATGTTACATTGCTGAGGAGCTTAGTGGCTTGGATTTTAAAATAGAGCTTTCCCTCTCCTCATGACAACTTTTTGTCATGGGTATGATTTAATACACATTATTAATGATGTGGTGGTCATATAGTCAATGGCTGGGAAGTTCTAAAATCCCATTAGCCTTTTTAACTGTTGCAAACATCCGCTAACCTCTGACTTCTGGTATTATCTCCATAACTCTAGTTTGAACTCAGGAGAAATTGTATACCATTCTCTAAAAAAGCATCCTTCTGTATAATCCTTGACCAGCAAGTTGTTTTCATGAAAAATCCTTTGAAAACTAATTTATGAATCACTAAAATGAAAGAAAATTGTGTCCTAACTTCCAATAGGCTTAATATCCCTGTTAATTAAAAAAGCCCATTCTATAAATAGCTTCCAAATGCCAAACCCAGTCTTTCCACTGATATTATTGGCCTACACTCTGTACTCTTCAACTGCAAATATGTTGCCCACCATATTTTTAAGAGATATAGTCGGGGGGAATCATATTTCTTTTTAAAAAATTAAAGATACTTTATTTTATTAATATTATTTTATAAGTAATGCAAACCATATTTAATACTCCTTCCTCCTCCTATTTTCACCACACAAAAAAAAAAACTGTGAAATGGGTTGGGATGAAACAGAGTGACTGGGCCAAAGTCACCCAGACAGCTTTTTAGGCCTAAGGCAGAACTAGAACATTTTTTCCTGGGAAATTATTTTATTTTTTCAATGTAGCAAATGTTTAGAAGTTATTTTGGGACTCTTGTTGATCCCTATTTCAAAACATTTAAATTCCCTCTACCTTAAACTCAAACTGTTCTCTACGATATTACTCAACATTTCTCCAAAAAATATGAAAGGAATGTTTTTAATCTAGTTGTTTTTATACAGTTGTAGCTAATGCAGTAATAGTAATAATAATGATAACTATAATGATATTAATGATGGATATTATCAGCAAAGGTATTAATAACAATTATATTAATATTTAACATAACATTTTCACAGGATCAACTGCAGGAGAAATTAATATTATATCTGGTATAATATATGGTGGTGAATAGTTCAACAATACTGAGCCATGGCATTGAAATACCAGCAATAAATTTAGTTGCTCAATAAAGTCTTGGCTGTTCAAGGTCTGTGGAGGTTCTCAGTCTTTCAGGTCATAGCTGTCTCAGGGATGCTTTTTTCTTCAAAAGGCAAATGATTTCATGGCAGGAATTTCATTCAGATCAAGGACTTATTCATATTTAGTACAGTTCACCAGTTCCGTTATTATAAATAGACCACAGATGAAGCACTGTTCCCACCCAAGATTATGTTCTCTAGCATCTTATGTCCAATTTCTTCTTTCAGTCATGAAGGAGAAAGAGACACACTACTGTTGGTGATAGGAAAGCAGGGGTGGGATTCTACCGGTTCAGACCGGTTCTATTGAAGCGGTTGTTACGATACTGCGCAGTTTGAAGAACCGGCAAATCATGCCCCTGGCTGGCCCCTCTCCTCCCCTCTCTTCCCACCTCCCCTCACTACCCAATTAGTCCTTATCGTGCATGCACGACATCATGTGCATGTCCAACATCGCTGACTGTATTCTCCCCTGCCCAGTCACTCGTGTCCAATTTCATTTTTTTCCCTCCCGATGATCAGCTGTTCCAATGATCAGCTGTGCTGGGATTCCCCTCGCTGTCTTACTGCTTCACCAAGGAGGCTTCCCCGAGGCCCAGGAGGCAAAAAGGGGTGTGCGGGGAGGTGCTGCGTGCCCCTCCCTCTGTCTTTTTGCCTTCCTGGGCCTCAGGGAAGCTTCCTGGGAGCAAAAAAAGGAGTTCAGGAGGGTGCCACAGAAGAAGAAGAAGAAGAAGAAGAAGAAGAAGAAGAAGAAGAAGAAGAAGAAGAAGAAGAAGAAGAAGAAGAAGAAGAAGAAGAAGAAGAAGAAGAAGAAGAAGAAGAAGAAGAAGAAGAAGAAGAAGAAGAAGCCACACTCACCCAGTCACATGGCCACACCCACCTAGCCATGCCCACAGAATCGGTTGTTAAAATTTTTGAATCCCACCCCTATAGGAAAGACAGGTATAATAAGATTGTGGAGGAAGGACACATCAAAAAGCAATTACATTATTAGTCCCCTGAAAGACTGAGAGGGATCTGTGGTTCATGAAGCAGACTTATTTTCTGTGCTTCTTCTCATCAAGAATCATACAAAATTATCTTGAACTCAACTCCATGCTTGAAAATGACTTCGAATTCAATAGTAGTATATTTTATAGTAAGTTTTGTCCAGAGTAAAAAAATTTAGCTTTTTGACTTGCACACAAGTTTTTGTAAAGAAACTACAGGTAGTCCTCGACTTACAACAGTTCATTTAGTGGCTATTCAAAGTTACAATGGCACTGAAAAAAGTGACTTATCACCATTTTTCAAGTTACGACCTTTGCATCATCCCCATGATCATGTGATCAAAATTCAGATGCTCAGCAAATGATTCATACTTATGAACGTTGCTATGTCCCAAGGCCATGTAATCACCATTTGTGCCCTTCTGACAAGCAAAGTCAATGGGGAACCCAGGTTCACTTAACAACCAGGTACTAAATTTACAACTGTAGTGAAAATATACCACCAAGGTGCTTTATTTTATGCATATTTTATAACACACTGAGATTTCCTACAAAGTGCTTTTTTTAATTGCCACGAAACCTTTCATTTGATGCACAAAAAGTTTGGTAAATTGTGTTCATTGTCCCTAAAAAGATATTTCTAGATAAGAAATATTTCTAAAGGTTATTCTTAAAACAGTAACTTTCTCATATATATTATAATAATAATATAATATAATATAATTAATATAATATAATATAATATAATATAATATAATATAATATAATATAATATAATATAATATAATATAATATAATATAATATAATATAATATAATATAATATAATAATATAATATAATATAATATAATATAATATAATATAATATAATATAATATAATATTATATATATATATATATATATATATAGAGAGAGAGAGAGAGAGAGAGAGAGAGAGAGAGAGAGAGAGTTTTAAAATTTTAAAAAGACTTTAAAACAAAATACATATAATGTGATAAATATTTTGACAATATGAATAAAAAATATTTTAAGAGAATTTAATCAGCTTACTGAGGAAAACCCAGAAAATATTTTGCTTTAACATTATTTCAATCCCATATAGACACACAAACAAATCTGCTTAACCCAATGACATTCAAATTATTTGTGACAATGTAATATACCAAAGCAATTGAATAATATCATAAATGCATTTCATTGTGGCACTATTATTATACAAATGGGAATATTGGTGACATTCAAACTCTACTTTGAAGCCTTCAGTTTGGGAGAACATAATGATTAGTAATTGTACTTAACTTGCAAGCATTCTTAATTCTTTCTTCTCCACACAAAAAATAGTAACTTGTAAAAGAAAGAACATTAAAAATATACTTACAAAAGCCACTGCTTTTGTAAGATTAGAAGCTTGTCTTTCGTTTGTAACTAAAAATATTAAACTTTAAAGTGCTACACATAAAATTGATTATTTTACAACAGACTTGATAGAAATGCTGGATTTATAACTTCATCCTCTGATTTGTTTTATTTTCTATGATTGATAGGAAGGATAGGTAGTTTGTTAAGATAGTTGAAGGTCTCTAAACTTCATGGAAGAAATATCTTAAGTCATAAGGTACAAACAGCAGCTATTAAAAATAGCTCATATTTTCTGGAAGAAGAGATTTTTAGCAATATTTCAAACTCATATGATAGATAAATTTTATTTCCCTTATAATTTAAGGTGTTGGGTTTTGTTTGTTTGTTTGTTACCTTTAAAGCCCTAAACAGCTAGAGGCCTTATCTAAGGAGCAGCTATCTCAGTAGGAACTTGCTCAAACATTAAGGTCAACAAGAGAAGTGATCAGAAAGATACCCCCTCAGGTCTTTTCAGTTTGGCAGACAACAGAGAGCAGGTCTTGTCTTGCGATGAGGTGTGAAGTGTGCTCCCTTGGGAGTTGTTTTCCTGCTGATCCTGCTTTAGGAAGAAAATCAAGATTTTTCTCATTAATTGGTTTTCTTTTGTTTTGTTTTCAGTCTGATTTAGTCAATAGTAATTTTAACTGTTTCAAAATAAAGAGTTGAGTTCTCCTGGGCACATAGATGGAATAGCTATATTATTATGGTCAGTTGTACAGTCAGTCAGATATTTAGACTGGATTTGGCATTTTTACACATTTATTAAATGGGTGAAATTCTGAGACAAATTGGAAATTAGATTTTAGAATATAGAAAACTTGATTTTTATTTCCAAAAGGCTCAGATCAAATTCTATAACAGTTGCCTAAAACAAAACAAAAAGTTGTTGTTGTTTTTCTTCCCAATCATAATTCTCAAGATTTATAATGATGGGTGTGATTGATTTACAGGAATTCTAGAAAGTGAATTAGTTTCAATTTAGTGAAATTCCCATCTGTGTTAGGATTACGACTTTCTGATTTCTTTTTAACAGCCTTACAATGAACTTGGCAAAAAGCATAATGGGGAAATTGCAGCTGGCTGCTACATAATGGTTGCTTGAATCTTGAAAGATTTATATCTGTCAGAACAAATAACTCTATCTTATTAGCATAAAAGTAGAAGGTTTAAAATACAATCATCTTTCCTATTGAGCATAAACAATAGACTTTGATTGATATTAGTTATGTTTGGGAATAAACAATTGGCTTTGATTAACATTATAAGTGTTATATTGTGTAGATCAGAAAACTGGGAGTAAATATTAAAACTTTCACAATCTTTATGCAACATTTTTTTCTTCCTGTCAGCCCTTCAAACTAGATCAGGAAACAAACATCACAAAAGCTAGTTGTAGGGAATAAGGTAGGATTTTCTTGAATTTCTTTCTCATCTTCCCTTCTTTCCTTGGGCCAGGCAGATTTGTATTTAAGCATTTTCTTATTCTTTCTTAAAGTGTGCCTCCATACTCCTTTACACTAACCTTAAGTTATTGTTTTTGTGTTACTAGTGTTGTAAGATTTAAGTTTTTTTCTATAGTGCTAAAAGTCTGAGACATTTTGCTTTGTACAATATTTATTTTGATATAAAAAGTATTAATCTACTAGGTAAATTTCGTCTAAAAGGAAATCATTAAAAAAAGAACTTTGCCACCATATTTCTCCATGGTGGCATTGGTTATCTTCAATAAAATGTTCCAATAGATATGGTTTCAAATGGATCTAATCCAAATAATTTCAAGCTTATGTATCAATTTGGCTTTTGCTTTTTAAAAGAAAGTTATTCTGAATTTATTTTGGGATGGCTGTTTATAAGATGTTGAGCTTCGTGATCAGGTTCAATTTATGAATCAGAAATCCACATTGAATCTATGTCCAACATTAAATTTAACTGGAATGGTTTAAAGCTCTTGTTCTCTTTTTTCTGTGTCTGCTTTATTTAAATTAAACATCATTTTTTTTATTTTAGTGCCATATGCATTTTGTCCTAGAAGAGTAAAATCTATTTTTGCTCATTCATTGATCTTTTCAACAAATTATTTATAAGACATTTTTTATTAATTAGCTTTTCATTCTTAGTCATCATAATTATTAAACCTTGACAAGATTCTCCCCTCCCCACTCCCCACATCCATGGGATTCATTACTTTCTATGAAAGAGAGAGTGTTTCTGTTTTTTAAAAAATCATACAGGTAATCCTTGATTTACAACCATTTATTCATTGATCATTCAAAGTTATGATGGCACTGAAAAAGGTGACATGACTGTTTTTCACACAACCATTGCATTACCACCATGTCACATGATCAAAATTCAGATGCTTGGAAACTGGCATGTATGTTACTAACTTAACAATGGTAGTGTTTTACCTAACAACTGTGGCAAGAAAGGCTATCAAATAGACCAAAACTCATTTAACAACTATCTTGCTCTGCAAAGGAAATTTTGGGCTCAGTTGTGGTCATAAGTCAAAGACTACTTGTAATGGGAGGAAAAGGAGTTTATCCTGCAGCAAACATTTCAGAAATAAAACTTCCAGACTGACTGCTCTAAATAAAGGTGTCCCCCAAATGCCCCTTACAAATTCTGAATTTGCAAATTCTGAATTTGCCCCCCCCCCCCCATTTAAAGCTCTCCAACTTCACTGATAGATATAACATTTGGTTTTAAAATCAGATTTTGTTAGTGTATATTGCATGTATACACATACCCATAATCATCTATCTGTGAGATGTGTGTTTGAATACTGAACATATATTGGAAGATACATTGGGTATCTATTATTTTGTATGGAAAATAATTGAAGTCTGTTCCTAACCTTAATGTAACCAAAATGATGAAATGTGCATTGTGACCTCACAACAGAAGTTCTTCTTTTTCATACTTGTATCACAACATCACACATATTTAGGTCATATTTTGTCATTACCCTACTTTGCCATCATCATCATCAAACAATTCAGAATAGACAACAAGTAGTATTCAGAGCTCTTATTGGTCTATGATTCTTAGGCATTCTTGTTCTTTCCCCTTTTTAAAAGTAATGCTTTACTTCTGTCTCTCTCTCTCTCTTTTTTTTTAGATATCAGGGATTTCTTTTCCTTTATAACCCACTGGTCTTTCAAGCAAATGGACCATTAGTCTTTTATTTCTTTTAAATATGATCCACTTCACTTATACCTAAGTGAAATGACAGCGGGACTTTGTCTGTTGACCTTGTTCTTGATTTTCACATATGCTGTAAAAGAAAAATATCTAAATATGTAGGTTTTCTGATTTAAAGTCCTACATTTGGACAGTTTGTGCATGATTTCCTTTTATACAGATGTGCTTATTCTGAACTATCTACTCATGTGGGGCAATGTCTCAAGTCACCTGTTCATCTCAGTATCCTTCATGTCTAAAAATGTTTTTCTGCATTATTAATTCCTTTACTATATTATAAGTATATCTTTAGGCTTTCTCCCCCCTCCCCCTTATTACCATGATGTGACGTAGTTCTACAATTCTGGTTTTATGTGACTGTGGGAATGTTTATTCACAGTGGGCTGGCAATTGCAAGGCTAGTTGTACTTCCAGTGATCACTAAGATAATAGAACGTTTTTTCTCAAGAACTGGAAATATCTGAAAATAGCAATAAATTGATCTAAATAAATAAATTACTCTTGAATTTTCATGATATTGAAAATATTTTCCTTAGAATTGTAGTCAACACAGAAATGTTTGCTTTAATTTCCTGTTTACGGTAATCATTAATGTCAAAAGTATACAATCAAATGTTTCAAGGTGATGTGTATTATTGTGCTATATAGACACTGTGTAAATCTTCTTATATAACTCATGTTCAATAGATTTTTCAATAGAGATATTATTTGCCTTTTGAACAATCCAAAATAGTTAAGTACTCTAAATTTGGATACAAAGTTCCCTCTCTCAATAATTCTGTATATAAAATGGGTAGCACAATTCTATTCTCCAAAATGGAAAAATTAAATGACTACCTAAATAAAGTGTAGTAGACAATCAAAGATAATGATGTTACATTTAAAATCTTTTCAAAGCTGAAAAGATTAAGCTTAAAAGCTTAAAATCTTTTTAAAAATGTAGTTATAACATGATCTGGGAAATTTTCCAAGCTTTACTAATTCTCCAAAAACCATAGCCAAATCTGATTTCATGTTTAATAAAAAATGTAGTGAATTTTTCCTATGTATGTTCCTATGTAGCATATGTATCAATTTTAGAACAGTTCCTGTCTTTGTCATTCAGCAAAAGGTAAAGGTTTTCCCTGTCCACTTATGTTAGACTCTAAGGCATGGTGCTAATCTCTGTTTCTTAGGTGAGGGAGCCAGCATTGTCCAAAAATGCTTCCTTGGTCATGTGGCCAGTATGACAATATGCCAAGTTGCATAGAACACTGTTACCTTCCCACCAAAGTGGTAACTATTCATCTACTTGCATTTGCATGCTTTTGAAGTGCTAGGTTTGCAGGAGCTGGAGCAAATAATAGGAACTCACCCCATTGTCAGGTGTCCAGGTCTTGAATACAGGCTGTAAGCTTTCCAGCTGACAACCTCAGTGTCTTTAAGCGCTGAGCCATCACACCCCCTTCAACCAATTTTATTCAATAAATCCCATTGAAATTGGTCAGTTCCCCATTCATAAGGAAAATGCATTAGATTCATGTGCTGAATCACATTGTGAGGTGGAAAATGGGGTGAGGGGCATCTCTGCTGTATATTTTTCATTATCTGTTCTTTGTCTCCTGTATCTGCAGCATAGAGTGTTACCAAAAATCTTTTCTTGAAGTGGATACCACATGATTAAAATCTATATTACATAGGTATCAATTTTCCAGTCTTTTAAAAAATGGCTCCACATAACTAACTTTCACCTGTCATTTTTTCCGGTGACAAGACATTCCTTATAATTGGATTTATATTTCACAATTTCAGCAACTTCAAAAAAGATTTAATAGACAGCTTTAAAACAACAACAACATGTGATGAATAATAATTATTAGCCCTGTGAAGATCTACAGTGGGTGGTTTCAGTTCAACACAAATTCAATTGAATCCTGTGATCAAAGTAGATTCACAAACTGAGGCAAAAATCTGCTTCAACATATTGAATGGTAGGTGAAAAGAGCTTTGTTGATTTTGTGCACTTTCTTTTGTTATGTGGGTTAATTCAGACAACATGCTGTGTTACAAGTTTCCATACACAATATATGAAGAAAACTATGAGTGGATTGAGTGGTGAGATTACCTTTCTGACATAAGTAGCCAGGCCCGGTGTTTTAATGTTTTTTGTTTTTTTTATCAGGGCTGAGGGGAGTGGGCAGGAAGAGATTATATTCTTTGTTTTTCTCTGTCTTCTTAGTTTCTAGATTTTTCCTCTCCAGCTAGGATTTGTTTGCTTGGAATGGTTCCATTTAAGAAAAAGTGATGGAGGTAAAGTGAGTCTTGAGAGGTCCTTGGTGCTCTCTGAACTTGGTTCTTTCTTGCAGACATTTCATCACCCAAACTAGGTAATATCATCAGTGCTAGTGAGTCCTATCAGACACTAGCAATGATGATTATTAACTAGTTTGGTAAGGAACAGAGGTGGTATTCAACCAGTTCGCACCTATTCGAGCGAACAGGTAGCGGTTATTTGACATGGGTCGCTGAACCGGTGGCGACCCCTGGCTGGCCACACCCCCAACCCAGTCGCCTGGTCACTCACTTGCCCCATCACTCTCCTAGCTTTCCATTCCCCACGTCCTCTTTCTCCCTGGAGGGAAAGGAAGAAAGGCATGGACGCTGCAAGTATTGCTTTTTCCGTGTGAGTAAAACTGTCTGGAGTGAGAAGGAGTGCGGTCTGACAGAGAGGGTGGGGGTGAATCGAGCCTTGGAGCACTTTTGCAACATAAAAGAAATGCATTTTGAAGCAGATCCTTTAAAAACTTCTCCAAGGATTCCTCATGGATGCTGCAATTATGGCTTTCCCCTTGTGAGTTAAAAGTGAGAAGGAGTGCGGTCTGACAGAGGGAGTGGAGGAATCCACTCCAGCCTTGGAGAAATTTAAAGGAGCTGCTTCAAAATTCATGTCTGTTAAGCTAAAAAAGAGCTCCGTGTGTGTGTCTGTGTGTCTGTGTGTCTGTGTATTTGTGTGTGAGAGAGAGGGGGGGAAGGAAGGAAGGAAGGAAGGAAGGAAGGAAGGAAGGAAGGAAGGAAGGAAGGAAGGAAGGAAGGAAGGAAGGAAGGAAGGAAGAGGAAGAGGAAGAGGAAGAGGAAGAGATAGAAAAAAAGAAAAAATAGGAAGAGAGAGAGAGAAAAAACTCTGTGCTGTTATTTTTAATTGTTCCATTATTTATCATGTGTTAATATTTTACACTGTCCCTACACCTAGAGTGATTTTTCTGCCTTTCTTTTGCCCAGTGATTGAGCACCCAGAACTTCTGGAGATAGGCAGTTCCACTGGTTAATTGTTCTCACTGTCAGGAAGTTTCTCCTTAGTTTTAGGTTGCTTCTCTCTGTTCAGTTTCCATCCATTGCTTCTTGTTTGGATTCTGCTTCTTTGGAAAATACATTGTCCCCCTTTCTTTGTGGCAGCCCCTTAAAAGCCTGTTGCCTATCACACTCTTGGGTAAAGCGTGTGAGCCATTTCCTCCTTTCAGTGGTCCATGAAAGTACATCTATAGTATCCAGATAATAAAGTCAAAAAAGGTGAACAACATTTTTACAGAACTATAGATAAGTTGAGGCTGGATGACAAGGAATGGCTGCGAGGAGAGGGGCCAGGTGAGGCACCCCTTGATGTGAGTGACATTGAGTTGGCCACGCCCACTCAGTCACATGACCACCAAGTATACCCACCCAGTAACATGACCACCAAGCCACGCCCACCAAATAAGCCACGCCCACAGAACCAGTAGTAAAAAAAATTGAATCCCACCACTGGTAAGGAAACATCTGCAGGAAAACAACCAAGCTCAGAAAGCACCAAGAACCCTTCATTTCAACCCTGAGCTATAGATTTTCTCCTTTAGAGTGAGGCTTGATTGAGTAAGACAGTGAATGTGTCAATGTGGAGTAAATAGGTCTGAAAGTTTGTTTGAAGTTGCACAATTCTTTTTAAAATCCAGCCATTTTTTTACATCCACAGTATAGCCAATAGCATATTCACATCTCAAATGCTTATTTTAAATTGGTCACAGAGACGAAGAGAAGAAGAAAAACAACTTTATTGTCACTTTGAATGTACACTAATTGGCATATATTAAAATGAAATTTCATTGCATACAGCTCTCAAAGGGTCTAATATACATTACATAAACATGACAAAATAAATACAAAATTATGCATATACCCACATATATTTTACAACACAGAGAAACAACACCGTCTAGTTCAGATGTATATATGTACATGGCAAGAGAAACGAATCCTGTGAGTTTGCCGGACAGATGCCGTCAGGAACAAAGCTGTTACAAAATCTGGTAGAACAGTACAGAACAGAACATGTTGCTGTTATTTAATATATTGCATTCCTTTTTAAAATTTTGAATAAATAAAAATAAGTATTTATATAATGGACCACAATAGAAAATGTGATGCAGATTCTGGCAAAGTTACATACCTGTCCTAGTTTGAAGGGTGTCAATGTAGTGCAATGTGATGCAATCACTCTTTTGCCATTCACATTAGAGGTGAGACCCCAAGTAACAAACCATTATTTCTTTCTTTTTTGTCAGTATCAAATGCCATTAGCCTTTACAGCATTGAGGGAAGCAATGGAGCAATCACTTGTGGAGGAAGTTGGTGCAGTATACAGACAGCTCTTGGCAAAGAGAAGGACTGCATCCATTTCTGTTAAGTATGGGAGGATGGGTCCAAGAACGGAGATGAGACTCAGATAGTAACAACAGCTCTTTATTAGTGACTTCTGATCTGAGCGAAATATCCTAGCCGCAGCAGCCCCTTTTATAGGGCTGGCTGTGGCTAGGCAGCCAATGACAGCAATTTGACTTTGCCGCGCTTGGTTCGCCCAATCGCGGCAGCCCATTTACAAGCCAATCAGATCAGTCTGAGGCGACCAATCACGACCCGCTGTTTACGGACCAATCCGAGTTGCAGGCTTTCAAGCCCGCTAGTCCGGAACAATTTCATTCTGAACTTTCTTCCTACTACCTCACTGAGCCACCTGTGCCATCAGTGCGTAGGAGAAGATATGATCCTCATGCATTGCATGTGAACATTTCAAACATGTCTCTGCTTCTTTGCTTCCTTCAAGCACAGAATTCACTGGGTCAAAGATAGTAGGTATTTGAATGCAACAGCCATAATGTTGCATTGTTTGGGGCAGATAAAGCAGTCCACCTTGCAGACAAAGTCTTCCAGTACTCTCCTTACTGGCCATGGGCAGAGAAAATGGCATCTGTGGTTGGAGTTAGGTCATTCAACCATCAGCTGCAAACAATGACGTGACATCCATTGCTGCCTACCTTTCTGAAGAGGCAAAGTAAGTCACTGTAAAGTGCTGGGCTGTCAGAACCTTAGTAGAAACACCCTTTATGCCTATCAACTGGAATGAGGTCACCCTATCACCACTACATGGAACTTGAGATGATAGAGCAACTAGTGTTTATGAAAGGGAATTTCTCACATGTGGAATAGGTTTCCACTGTTGTTTCCTGAATGCTGCTGATTTATTGCTATTGCTGTTGCTATGCTTTGGCTTGCTCTGCATCTGTTCAATCAAAGTTTCTAAGTTTTGTCTATGCAGGCTGTTGCATTGGTTTCAAGCAGATCTTCTACTCTCTGTTATCATCAGTATCTGCTAGCATAAATGCATAAGGTTTGGCTTAGACTTTAAACAATATCTCAACTCTGCATGTATTAATAGAGAGGTGAAACACCTTTAGTTTTGCATCCCAAAGTTCATAACATCTGGAAAGAGAGTTGGGTAAATGCTAATCAGGCCTTAACTTATGACACAATTGGAACCAGAATTTCCATCATAAGTCATTGTGGTCAGAAGTCAAGTCAGGCCCAATTTTACAATAATTTATATGGCAGTTGTTAAACAAATCACTATTTGTTAAGTGAATTGATTTCTTAAGAGAATTACATGTTCATTACACTACAGGTGAAACTTGAAAAATCATGTAAATGTTCATTTATTTCAGTAATGCAACTTAAAAGGTGAACCTAATTTATGAGATAAACTCATTACATGCAAAGCAAGATAGTTCAAGCCATGATGTGTCATAATTGACTTACAGCTCATGAAAACCACAAATCCACAATCTCAGAAAATTAGAATATTGTGAAAAAGTTCAATATTTTAGGCTCAAAATGTCCCACTCTAATCAGCTAATTAAGCCATAACACCTGCAAAGGGTTCCTGAGCCTTTAAATGGTCTCTCAGTCTGGTTCAGTAGGAAGCACAATCATGGGAAAGACTGCTGACCTGACAGTTGTGCAGAAAACCATCATTGACACCCTCCATAAGGAGGGAAAGCCTCAAAAGGTAATTGCAAATGAAGTTGGATGTTCCCAAAGTGCTGTATCAAAGCACATTAATAGAAAGTTATGTGGAAGGGAAAAGTGTGGAAGAAAAAGGTGCACAAGCAGCAGGGATGACTGCAGCCTGGAGAGGATTGTCAGGAAAAGGCCATTCAAAAGTGTTGGGGACTTTCACAAGGAGTGGACTGAGGCTGGAGTCAGTGCATCAAGAGCCACCACACACAGACAGATCCTGGACATGGGTTTCAAATGTCGTATTCCTCTTGTGAAGCTGCTCCTGAACAACAAACAACGTCAGAAGCGTCTTACGTGGACTAAAGAAAAACAGAACTGGTCTGTTGCTCAGTAGTCTAAAGTCCTCTTTTCTGATGAGAGCAACTTTTGCATCTCATTTGGAAACCAAGGACCCAGAGTCTGGAGGAAGAATGGAGAGGCACACACTGCAAGATGCTTGAAGTCCAGTGTGAAGTTTCCACAGTCTGTGTTGATTTGGGGAGCCATGTCATCTGCTGGTGTTGGTCCACTGTGCTTCATTAAGTCCAGGGTCAACGCAGCCGTCTACCAGGAGATTTTGGAGCACTTCATGCTTCCTTCCACAGATGAGCTTTATGGGGATGCTGACTTCATTTTCCAGCAGGACTTGGCACCTGCCCACACTGCCAAAAGCACCAAAACCTGGTTCAATGACCATGGGATTACTGTGCTTGATTGGCCAGCAAACTTGTCTGACCTGAACCCCATAGAGAATCTATGGGGCATTGCCAAGAGAAAGATGAGAGACATGAGACCGAACAATGCAGAAGAACTGAAGGCCGCTATTGAAACATCCTGGTCTTCCATAACACCTCAGCAGTACCACAGGCTGATAGCTTCCATGCCACGCCACATTGAGGCCGTCATTGCTGCAAAAGGGGCCCAAACCAAGTACTGAGTACATATGCATGCTTATACTTTTCAGAGGTCCGATATTGTTCTATGTACAATCCTTGTTTTATTGATTGCATGTAATATTCTAATTTTCTGAGATTGTGGATTTGGGGTTTTCATGAGCTATAAGCCATAATTATCACAATTATGACACATCACGGCTTGAACTTTCTTGCTTTGCATGTAATGAGTCTATCTCATGTATTAGTTTCACCTTTTAAGTTGCATTACTGAAATAAATGAACTTTTGCATGATATTCTAATTTTTCAAGTTTCACCTGTAATCTAGCTTTGCCAATGAGTATTCTTTGTCAGAAAGTGGCAAAAAAGTTCATAAGTAGTGACTGCAGGATGCAGGATGCTGCACGCAGTTGTAAATGTGAGCAGGTCTCCAGGTACCCAAATTGTTATCATGTGGCCCCATTGTAACCGTAAGTGTGAGTATAGGACATAAGTCACGTTTTCCAAAGATGTCATAACTTTAAACTATTGTTAAATAAATGGTTGTAGGCTGTAACCTTCTCTTGTCTGGATACATCTTTCCTTTGCTTTGCTATTCGGGTTAGTTGCTCTAAGAAAGGTTCCATGCAGTCAGTTATAAGTTTTATAAAAGTTCAGGAAGGATAGAAAAGGAACACTTTATTTGCCTGTGGCAGGTATAAATCTTAACACTCAATGAATGGTTGGCCCCAAATGCACAGTGCTGTTGTAAAGAAGGATAATGGCCCTTAATTACTATGCTAATGCTTTGCTTTCTTTTAAATAGTGGCAGGGTAATGGCTCTTGTCTCTTGAAATGTGCTATGTTTAGGGAAGGTTTGCAATAATGGGTTTTGTATATTGTTTTTTTTTTTAAGACAAAAGTATACTCAAAAGTTTGCTTTCTTCCTGTTTGAAAATATTAACCAAAGTTGGTTACTATAAAGCAAGCCCCTAAGTTATAACTTCTTTGTGTCTCTTGCCAGCCCACTTTGTCTCTTCCCACCAACTGTCCATGGTAGATCGTTGTGTAGCTCCTTGTTGTTTATTTCACTCCCTGCCAATTCTCTGCCCTATCAACCTGCTTCATCACTTGCCTCTTCCTTTTGTTCTGAACAGATGGTATTTTCTGTCTCCCTGAGTGACTGCTCCCTAGCTGTCCATCAAAGCCTATCATATTTACCTGCTACACCACATGACATAATCTCTCAACTTTAAAAGATTTTCCAGCCTTCCACTGCCAGGCTATCTCTATTTCCCTGTAGCCATTGCATTGTGATGGGCTGCTGATTGCAAAGGACAAGGGAATGGGTGTCACTTCTTGCTTTTCTTCTGATGCTTACTGCCACTGCCTAACACCTCTCAGCCAGATAGATTGGCACTTTTCTTCACTGTGCCAGTTGCTTAACTCTGCCTGCACGTTACAACTGGCACAATTTTCTAGATCTAATTGTCTGGCCTTTTTTATTTCTCTATAAGTCATCTGATTTTTCTCACTCCATCACTTCCCCTTCTGATTAGTCTACTGCTCACTAGAATAATATGCAAAATCTTCCAACTTAAATAGATCATTACTTATACTTCCTGTGACATCCGATCACATCTACCAGTTATCACATCTACCATTCTGTCTCCGTTTCTCCACTATTCATCAGTTCCATTTTGCACAGTCTCCTTAATTATATCATATACAGGTAGCCCTTGACTTAAACCATAACTGAACCCAGAATGATGGTCATAAGTCATGCCGGTTGTCATGTGACCATTCCTGATTTTGTGACCTTTTTTGGGGTGGTCTTGACGATGGATGCCCCAACCTTTTCATATGCCAAAATACCAACCTGAACAAGTTTCTGTGCATCTTTGTTTCTAGGACTTTTTGCAACCTCGGTTACTTGAGCAAGGTCACTGTGTTTTAATGATTTTCTCTTTTCCTAGAAAAGAAAAAAAATCAGCAAGCTTATCAAGCTTCTTTGATCAGATAATGTTTACTTCTCTTTTGTTCTGGACAGCTATGCTTGAAAACAAGTGCTTTTTAACTCTATAGTCAATTTTTAATATTTGTCCTGATTAATTAGTCTAATTACTATTTCATTAGGTTTCTTTTAATTTTGTTCCTTTTTCTTTCAGAATGATCTGCCAACATATAACCACACAAAAGCTAAATCTGGGAGCATTGTACAACCTTGCCTATCACTTCACTAAATGTCCCGTTATATTGAGATAAATCAGAGAATTGATTCAGCGTTGCTTTTCTCACAGAAACGGAACATTTTTTGTGGCTCTGAAAGCTCGAATGGAACTTGTGGAGGGTTAAGGTTGGATGAATCTGCCACTTTCAATCTCAACCTCTTTCTATCTTTCCCTATAGAAATTTGCAATTTTGGATAATAAGTTATTTATTTTGAACAATGAAACAAGCAAAATTCTTTATTTTATTTTATTTACCACATAGCTGCCCATCTTCATATAGTGACTCTGGGTATGTATATAATTTTAAAAAAAACCATAAAAGCATTTAACATCCCAATTTAAATTAAAATTGAAAAAAACAAGATAAAAAAGAAAAGAAGACAAAATGGTGGCAAAGCATACAGAGATTGCATTAATTAATTATCATAAGCAATCAGACAAGTTCTCCTCTCTCATGAGAACATAGGTACTGCCTGATGAAATGCCTAACTAATGATATCCACAGTGTGCCGCGTACAGAGCTTGTTGAAATGATTACATGTAAGTGAGGAGAGGCAGTCCCTCAAATAACCCTTGAAAGCCATGTAGAGCTTCAAACCTCATAACCAGCATTTTTAATTGGACGCAGAAGCAAACTGCTCTCCAAGAGGTGTAATATGTGCATATTTCAATGTGCACATACAGTGAGTCCCTTTGCACCAACTGAAGCTTCTGAATACTATTCAAGGACAGCTCCATATAGAACATATTATAGAGATATTTCTTGACCAAGTTTCTATCAATCTCAGCTTTCAACACTGTTCTGCCATTCTGCTCTTCCCAGAGCTCTTGTTGGAGAAGATTGAGCCAAAGTAAGAGTTATGTAGTTCTTACTTCTATCTTATCCATTTACACTTTCCCATCTTCACAGAATGGCTGCTGTACCAGATTTTTTTTCTTCCAATTAGTTTGAAAAAAGGCCTTTGTTCTTGTTGTGTTTAATTCTTCACTCTGAGCATGTGCTTTCCAGATACCACAGTTCTAACTGTATATCCATATCCTTGATAATCTGGTCCTCTTTCCTTTTGCTTTATCTTTTTGTTTTCATATCTTCACTAAGCCTCTTTTGGTGAACTTCATTTTCCCCCTGCTTAAAATTTATTACACCTGCACTTTTAATGTCAAATGCTTTAGGAACTCCTAACCATGTTGAATTTCCCTTGCTACAGAATCCTACTTATCATTTATTAAAGTCCACTTTTTAAAGTCTAAGGTGCACATTTGACTACATTTAGCTTTTGGTCAAAGAAATTACAGTTAAGTTTCTCACTCTGCCTAAGGCTGTAGTATCTTTTTTTAAGAAATAGTACACAAAATATTATTTTGCAGTTTGTGTCATAATCTGTTCAGATTTTTCAAGCATCGCTCTTTATCTTCCAGAGCTGATTTCACGCACCTTATGAAACAGAAAATGTAGACCACTAAGAGGACCGATAGTATCTAAATCTAATTTGAGCTGATACCAATTGAAAAGCTAAAAAAGAAAATGCAAACACTTGCAAGAAAAAACTCCTCTCAACTGTATCTTCAAAACCCATTGCGATTCTACCCTGCAGCTTATTCATTCAACTGTTACATTAGTAAAGCTAGACTTTCTCACATGCAGACTTCAAGCAGAGAGTAATGGCTCACCAAAGTTGTAAAAACATTTGCATAATGCAGACTAAATATTTCAGGGATATGATATAGGCAAAGGGCAAAGCTCTTAATGTTGATGAATAACACACAGCATATTTGTCAATAATATGTTTGCACAGTGATAGGACTCAAATAAATTATTTCAAGAGTTCATTTTTATGAGACTTATGGAAAGATAAAAAAAGGTCCTGTGACAATTATTTAGGGACCTTCTCTTATATGAAAAACTTGCTTTGCTTAGTGTGAGATAAAGCTAGCTAGATTGCCTTCTTCGGAGCACTAGAAAGGCCTAAGCAACTTTTTATCTTCTGACACAAGCGCAGTAAGATGAGCTTCCGACATGAACATAAGTTGTTTTAAAAAAGGAAAATTATGATATAGAAACACAAAATAAACAAATCATGTGAACATTTTTGAATATTTAAAATAAATTGGAATTTGAATCCAGGTAAAACAATACTTTTATTTCCTCAGTTTTAATTGGCTTTGACTGTATATTACAAAACACTGGAAATACTTAAGAGTAATTCTTTAGTTCAACTCAATAGCAATAATTCCATTCAAACCTTCTATCTAATTAATATGAAACCATACATATGGTTTCAATATGTATACATGTTATACACATTGAAATATGTGTAACATATAATAGAGGATCTGTACAGTCCTCAAATGAAGTCCTGTTGTAGGAAGAGTGCAGAAAAAACTTAGAGGTCAGAACTTCCAACCTTGCCTCAGACCCCACAGGCGTTCTCAGAAAATCACAAAGGTAGAAGTCCAATTATTTTGGGGAAGGGCTGATTTTTCTGCAGAGCAAAAAAATGAATAAACCAAAGAGGACATTTTTGTGGTAAGAAGTGGTAGGTAGATCTTCCCTTTTGGAAGCTAGGTATTTGTAAAGCATGGGTTTCTGAATAGTGGCCCATTTTTTTTTCATAGTGAGAGCATGTAAGATAGCAGTTCTGTGAAATCACCTCCACTATGCCCTCAAAATACCAAACGCGATTTCTGGCCCCCAAAGCTGTTTGCTTTTGCTCTAGATATTTTTTTAAAGCTGAAACATTATTATTTGTTGCAAACATGCAAATATTCTCTTCTCTCTCTCTCTCTCCTCTCCCCCCTCTCTTTCCCTCTCCCTCTCCCTCTCTCTCTCTCTCTCTCTCTCTCTCTCTCTCTCTCGTTTTCCCTCCCCCTCTCTTTCCCCCTCCCTCCCTCTCCCTCTCCCTCTCCCTGCCTCCCTCCCCTCTTCCCCCTCCCTCTCATATATGTACACAAACACGTTACATAGACTACATATTTGGAACATGATGTATATTTGGACTACAAGTTTGGAAAAATTATTTTTGCAATCAAGTCACACTCCCAGTAATCTTACACTATTAAACACAATTCTGGTTTTAGCTTGCTTATTTTAAGCCCCTAATTCCTTAATTGCACCTATAGACCTATGGCTAAGGCAAAGAAAGACTAGTTTGCCTAAGATCATTTTGTAAGTTAATAACAAATGTGAAAGCTATTAATTTATCTACCTCAGTTTGAATAAAAAAGAACAATAGCCTTCAAAGTTGATTGAAAAAATGTAAAACTTTAAGCATTGTTTGGTCTTACTGTCAGACAATAATAGTGAAAAGTATAACTCCTTGGGTTATATAAGGTTATTGTAACCATTTTTTCCTCCACATTTAATATATATCTTAATTAAAATGGCATAAGTGGATAACATTCTGAATTATAGTGTGGTTTCAGTAGTTCCTTACACAATCTTCTTTGTCTGTACTACATGCATGGAGTGTGACAGGAATATTTTTCATTCATCAGGTAAACGAGTTGCAACTCAGTGGTAGGCACATTATTTAGACTCTACAATATGGAAACTTTCTCTGTGAGTTTTCTTTTGATATATGTGGAATTGCTGATACAATATTTTGGCTGTGTGATTGAGCAGTACAAATGCATTACATTCTTCTCCTTCTGCCTAATAAAATTGCTGTGCTCTGCTTTTATTCCCACAGATGAAACTTCTAGGCTGACACCTATTGTGAAAAGCATAATATCAATATAGATTTTAATAGAAAATAGAAGTGGAACTCAAATAGGCAACCCAATCCTGGGTATGTATATTCAGAAGTCATTCCCAGAAAGCTCAGTGGACTTGCTAAATCAGTTAAATACAATTTCAGCTTTAATCATAATATCAATAATTAAATAGCTATTTATTATTGCATCAGTTTGATTGAAAATCTATGCACACTGACTTGGAAATAAAGCCTCTTTATATACATTCTATTCTTTGTTCCACATGAAAATGAGAACAGAACTATTTTCTCCAGGTAGGAGATTCTCGTCTTCCCTTAAATTCAGATATAATACATTCTTGTAACTTGGCTGGACAACAGGAGAGCCTCATATGCACAGAATTCTGAGCATTTTCTTAGTCCTGAAAGCCATGATAAAAATTGATTAAAAAGCAAAAACAAAAAGATTTCTAAAAGAGCTTGAAATGCTGATCCACAAATGTTTGAAAACTTGGAACTGTATCAGCTTTGTGATGATGTTTTCATTAGGGTGATGCTCCTGAAAATCATACATTGCCAAGGTTGCTCAGTATCATTTAGAAAAGATTTTCATGTACTAATGTGAGGCAAAGCATAAGACAAATTTATCAACTACAAAACAAAGCCTTTTGTGACCAGGGCAGTATATAGTCCAGGGCAGTACAAATTGTTTTACAATGTCAATGCCATTATGGAGAGGGATGAGAAAAATTAGAGTCAACACTTGACATGTCTATCCCTTAAACCAAACCACTATGAACCAACTTTAGTTCCCATGACCACTGTTATAATTCTGTCACATTGTCTTGAATAAGTGATGATTTTATGTGATAGGGCCTCATAAGCATTGAGTGAATAAATTAGGGTTTACAAGAGAAACTGAAGCAGTACATTCTCACTCAAACTGTGAACACAAGGGTTTTTGGGAATTCAGGCAATGTCATGGAAGTGATCTGAACCTAAAACCAAAAATTATAGTCCTGGATATTTGTGATGAACTAGGATTCAGACTGTGGTTCAGTTTTGGCTACACTACATTAATACCATAATCAGTGGTGATGAGATGGTTCAATTTATGTTTTGGGAGGAGGCTATAATTCCTTCCTTCCATAGCACTATACTAGTTTCATTGTTTGAAGAGTTATAACTTGCAAATTTTAAGCAGAAGAAATGTAAAGTCTGATACCTAAGTGCAAAATAAAATGGCATAGGGGCATCTATTTAGGAATAATGCATATAAAAGGAACCTTGATGACTTTGCTGACCACAAATTGCCTAAGGTCAGCATTTCACTGTAGATGCTGAAAACCAGAAATGCTCTCTTGGGATTTATTAAGAGAAGCATAGCGCCTAGATCACAAGAAGTAATATTTCAGATCCCATTTGAAGTATTATGTCCACTTCTGAATGCCAAAGTTTAAAAGGTGACCAAGTTCTACAAGGTCAGAGGATGCTACCAAGGATAACCTTAAATGAAGGATCTGGACATCAAGCCCTGTGAACTATTGTTACAGGATCTGAGTTTAGCCCCCCAAAATAACAACAACAGGGATATTAGTCTTTAAATATCTAAAAGATTGTCAAAAAGAAGAATAATTAGTCTTATTTATTAGTGCTAGTAAGACTAGAATAAACAAATGCATGAAAACAAGAAAGAAACAGGTTCAATCTACACATCAGGGGGTGGGGGGGAAAGAGGCTATACATCCGAAAATGTCAGCCACTGAAGCAGACTGTACATAAAGTGAAAATATTCTCTGCTACTTCAGGGAATGGATGGTCATCTGTCAGAGGTTTTCTAAATAGATCCCCATGCTGAAAGGGGTTGAACAGGGATGTCAAACTTGCAGCCCATGGGGCAGACGCATCATATGCTGTCCCCCGTCCAGTTTAGCAAAGGGGGGGAGTCCCGATACATCACGTGATGATGCCATGACAACGCGAGTTTGACACCCCTGCTCTAGAACATTTCCAATTCTATAGTAAGGCTCTTAGATCATTTCAGAATTAACCATGTATGCTTAAAACATCTGTCACAGCCAGTAGGTAAATCTTTATTCCGCTGAGGGCATTAGATATGATGGAAAGTATTAATTTGAATCTAAATTTGCTCTGTGGTTCTTTAGGATTTCTTCCTGGATTCAAGCCTGGTGAAATTCAAATGCATCTCAACCCGTTTACGATCTTGATAAAAATATGGAATTGATTGCTATGTGAAATAAATCCCATACCAATAAGGCTTGCTGACTGATGGCAAGTATTTGCTACTGATCTCACTTTGCACTATTTCATTTTAGATCAATATCACTAAATTCATCATATAAGATATCAAAGTCAGGCTTTAAGTGTGTTTAAAACTGCAGGGCCAGCTTGATGATTAGTGTAGCTGAGATTCAGTCTGCTGGTTTTCAATCTTCATACTTTAAAAGTATTCCAATAAAGTTTCCAAACTCAGCATTAAAGATAATTAACTCTACTAAGAGATCTTTCAAGGAAGATTATATTAGCAGAGCATTTTTTCCACCTTTCTTGTCCCAGGAGTTTTTGCAAAGAGACATGTTTCATCCTGAACAATTGTCAGCTATATTAATTAAGAAAAGTTAGTCAAGTTGAAAGAAAACTGTGCTATAATATTAAGCTGGAAGTAATGCTGGGAGATTTCAGAAACATGACCTTAGCATCTTTTGCATCCCTCTGGAAAAACTTGTTCCTCACAATTTCTTCAAAGAGTCAATCTTGCAAATGTAATACAAGCAACAATATATCAGGGATATGGAAAGCAGGGCCAGTTTGTCAGCATAAGAGAAGACTGGCTCCATCAGAGTCTCCTCCCCCCAAATTGGTTCTTCTCCAAAAGATAGATCCTACACTGGAGAAAGAGTTTGATGTATTCTGAAACTCAGATTTTATTCGCTGAATATCCATCTCTTACAGAATTAGGTACACCCTAGGAACCACCCTGTTTATTTTCTCCTGCTTTTAAAAAGTATAATCCATCACCAAAAAATCATATTTCTCCCTTCTTTCCTTCCTTCTTTCCTCCTCCCTCCCTCCCTCCTCTTTCTTTCTTTCTTTCTTTCTTTCTTTCTTTCTTTCTTTCTTTCTTTCTTTCTTCCTTCCTTCCTTCCTTCCTTCCTTCCTTCCTTCCTTCCTTCCTCCTCCTCCTCCTCCTCCTCCTCCTCCTCCTCCTCCTTCCTCTCTCTCTCTCTCTCTCTCTCTCTCTCTCTCTCCTTTCTGACATAAAATACTAGGTAATTGATATTAAGATACATTTACTTTGTTGTGATTAACAGTTGATATTATTCAACTGTTACATACTTAATTGTTAGTGGAATACCTGGCCAACTGTGTCCAAAGGATTTTCAATTTGTCTTTCAAATTACTCTTACCTTTATCTTTGAATTTCTACTTATATGCTGCATATGCAATAACACGGCCATGCATATAAAACTTATAATCCTTCTGTTCAAAAATTAAGGAGTTAGCAATTCCCATATTAAATTCAAGATATTGCAATGTCTGAGAACTCATCTGTCTTATAAGTTCACTATCATTCAGTTGAGGTACTGAAATACGAGCTTCTGGATGATTTAGTGAAATGTTATATTTTTAAATTTAAGCTGATCTGTGATCTTATATATGTGAAACATCGATCATATACATCTGAATTTGCTGAAGTCAAATTGAAGGAACCAAACAATAATTACAGTACATGTAAAAAAAATCTGATGTACCATCAAATAAAAAGTTATTGTTGTATGGGATATAACAAATGCTGTTTAGTTCATCCATTTATGATCGAATTGTATGTTCCAATAATGATTGTCTTTTTGGATGGATACATTCCTATTTAATTCAAGATTTAATATCCTATTAAAATATATTGCTGTGACAATACCAGATAACGTTTAAATAATGAAAATGCTCATGGAATATTTTGGGAAGCCTAAATTAGACCCATAAGCATCAACTATAGCCCCAGTTATATCAACAATTTTAACAATTAGAATTAGCAAATGACCATTGATATCTATTATAACTTGTTGAACCAATAAAGAGAAATGTTTATTAATCAGAATGGCAAGCTGCTTTACCATGGTTGAATTATTGAGGTGAAATACACCTGTCCAACTCATTAACAAAAGATGTTTATCTTCTATTAGATTAGTCTATTCTAAAAAATCAACATCAGCTTTTACACATTTAAAAGGAAAAGAATATGTGCTAGCAGGAATTATATCAGGTTGGTGTTGAATTTTTCCATTGTGGCAGGGTCTGGATAGATAATTTTTCCCTGTGCCTAGTGTTCTCTTGCCATTTGTGTGCATAGGTTTATTTATGGCTCAACTTTGTTCAGATTGATATTTTCCTGGGGATATTGCTTCTTACCTAGGCTGTGGCTTGAGGACCTTATCATCAGTTTTTAGTCATGGTCAGGTCACTGATTACTTTTTAGTTTACCAGTGCTACTCCTCCTCATAAGAAGATCAGGCTTATTGGATTGGGCCATGGTGGGAGATTTCTGTGGATACTTTCAGACTTGCAATTAAAGTAGCGTTACAATAAAGTAAAATTAACATATCTGATCTCATTTCTTCTCTGAGCTACACAAGAAGGCTAACATCAGTCTTGCAAATTTGAAAGTATAACTCTCCCACTGTGTCTTTAACAGACTGAGAATCCAGGGAGGATCCCTCCTGAATCTCTTTCTCCACCCATTGTGCATCTGAAGGCTATTCCCTCTCTTAACTGACCATTCCCCAGGCGTCATCTCTTCTGCTCATTGCCAAAGGGCATTCTCACATACCAAAAATATATGCCAGTTTTGAAGGAAGTTGTCATATTATTGCTGAACTTAACCATGTAGCTACAGAGAGTCCTAGATACCCAGTACATGGAAATTAAGAGCTGGAAAATGAAAAGTGATTATCTGCACCCTTATACTACCAAGAGATTAGTTCTGCAACACTGGGAAGACAAATGTAATGGCTCTTACCTGAGACTTCCGGTTTGTCGGCTTCGCGAGCGGCAGGGATTTGCGAAGCTGCGCGATCCCTGCCGCGCTAGCCGTTTTGGGGCTCCGACCCAGCCGGGTGCGAGCTAGGCTGCCTGCAGGGGCAGCTGAAGGTAGGGGGATCCGGAGAAGGGTTTGGGGTGCTGCAGACCCCTCCCTGGCCGGCAGAACCCCCTTTCCCAGGGTGCGGCGCAGCGGTCCGTAATGGCCGCCACAAAGAAGCTGGCAGCCGGGTAAGAATGTGCAGGAGGAAGTGGAGAAAGTGATTGAGAGGAGAAAGTTTTCTTGGCTCCTAGGACTCTAAGACATATTTAATAAAATTCCTGAAAAGTATGACTTTCTGAATAATACCTGCCAGAAGAGGAAAAAAGCGGCTGCTGGAAGGTGCTGAAAGGATAGCTTTCCCTCTTTTCCTACGGAATAAATAACTGGATATTAAGAAACCTATTTTTTAGGTGGAAATTGGATTTAAGCGATGAGTGGGAAGAGAGAGGATTAAAAAGAAAATATTTGTATGCTAAGATTTGTTGGAGCAGATGCCTTAAGGATTTGAAGACTAGAATATATTGTAACAAGACTTTAAACAGATTTGGACTTTCTTTCTCTTTGATTGATATCACCCCAGAAGGAGAAAGTGAGAACTCTGCCTTGGTTTGGACTGATTGATAACTTTGGGACTGTTTTATCTTTTTTATTTTCTTTTGAATATTCTGGTTGTTGTAAGAAGAAAGAAGGAGAAAAGAAAAGAAAAGATTTATAATGGCTCTTTCTGTTGAGGAACTGAGAAATGGTGTGGAAGAAGCTTTTCTTTTCTTAGAAATGGCGCTTACTAATTATCAACAAAAATTACAACAGATGAAGACAGCAGAGGAACAAGAAAGAAAGGAAGGAGCCATCTTTAATGAATCTCAGAATTTGATCCAGAAAAAGGAAGAGAGAAAGAAAAGAAAAGAAGAGAAAAGAAGAAAACTAAAGGATTTAAGGACTTAAGATCTAAAAAAACATTTAAGAAAGGGAAAAATAAAGTGCAAAACCAATATGATGATTGTAAACAAAGGGGAAAAGAAATACGACAGAGAAGGGAAGCCGGTAAGGCAGAGGCTAGAAGAAGGGGGGTAGAAAGGTTTGTTGGGAAAAAGAAAGAAAGGGAAAAGGTGGAGAAAAGCTACAACGTTTTGAAATTAAATGGAAAAAAGGAATTTTTATGGATAATGGATAAAGTATAATTTTTTTTAAAAAAAAAAAAGATTTTGCAAGGTACATAAGATGAGATGGTAGTATTGCAATGGTTTAAGAGTTGATAAGAGATTAAAATGTTAAAATGTTTAAAATGATTGGTATTAAAACTTAATAATAGGAGAGGTTTAGAATATTGTTTTAATTAAAGAGTTTAATAAAATTATGGTATTGATGTTATTATAAAATTTTTATTATAGTATTTCTTTTTAATATTTGGATTTATTCTCTAATTATGCATTTAATTGTGTTGGATGTATTAGTTAGATAGAATGTACCAAGCAAAATCTGATTGGGTATTAGATATTATTTTAAAGCTTAATTTGATTAACTTAGGGGGAGATAGAAAGGCATCATACTCTGATTAATGATTTCAGGAGAAACTGATTTTCTTTTTTTCATAAGGGATGAGACAAAGGGATGATAAAAATGGACAAAAGATACAAATATAATGATTTAAACTAAGATGATTAATTAAGGTAGAATTAAGAAGTGTGAAATATGTGGAGAAGTTAATATAGAAGGCTTAGAATGGTAAATAAAATAAGTAATGATATGTAAGATGAGCATGAATATAATTGAAGTCCATGAAGAGAGAGACACCTGGGTCCAAGTTACTTTCCAAAAAGATATTTTTTTATGTTTTGTGTGTTGTGTGTATATGTCTTTTTTGGGGGAGAATTGGTAAAAACTTGTAGAAATATAGAATGAGAATAATGGTAACTAAGTCAGAAAGAAACAGATGAAATAATAATAATGATATTGAATAAGAGTAAAGAGAAGTAAAGAGAAATTGAATAAGAGGTTTTGGTATATTATATGGAAATGGTTTAAAACAGAATTATAATTTATCTGACTTGTTAAATTTATAAGGGAAAAAGGTTTAAACATGTAATGAATAATGATAATTTGTGTGTTTTAAAAATTAATAAAACTTGTTTAAAAAAAAAAAAAAAAAAAATGTAATGGCTCTTACCTAACAGAATAAGGATCTGATATTATTTGTAACTTAAGAACAAGCTGCTGCTTGTGTATGGTCATTTATTTTAATCTGTTACATAGAATTTCATTAATATTGTATACGTCTATGCATGCATGAATAGCTTTTATATATACAATATATGTTATTGTTATTGCATTGTGTTTTTTATTTCTTTGGTACCTTTTTCTTCTATTAAGTTTTATTAAAATAACAATGACAGAAAGTGGTGGCTTCCATTTTTTGCCTCTGCAATTCCATATAATAGTTATAAATTCTGGGCTGCAAAAATCCAGTTTACCAGAAGATGGCACCAAAGTGACAGATCTGTTGTCCAGATTTTTGCAACTGAAATCAGATTCTCTTATCTATATTTTATAACATCTATTCTGTGGAAGGGGACAATTTAGAAGACCATGGAGATGACTGACAGCTGCGAATAGATGGAGAATTGGAGAAAATTGCATTTCCAACAATCTCCAAAATAGAAAGCATTCTAAGGGTTCCAAGTGGCAAAATAAAAAGCATGGATTCAAAATAATCACAATGATGAAAGCAACATTTATTTTTTAATTGCATTGTAATAGATGCTTTCAAAGCAACATGCAATAAAAGCACAAGTAAAAATAAATGCAATGACCTAATTAATCAACACAACATTCAAACAGGAAATTAAAACAGTTTCTGAAAGCAGAAAAGATTAAAAATCATCAGAAAATAAAGCCAGTCAAAACACCATGTTGGAGCCAAAATGTTGAAAATTAATATGGAGTGGTCCTGGAGATTTGAAAGCTTTTTGTTTACCATCAAAATTCTCTCTCTCTCTCTCTCTCTCTCTCTCTCTCTCTCTCTCTCTCTCTCTCTCTCTCTCTCTCCCTCCCTCCCTCCCTCCCTCCCTCCCTCCCTTCCTTCCCCCTCTCTCTGAAGCAGTGTTTAAAGCTGGAAAAAAACTGGTTATGACTGAAAAAGCTTAAAGTAAAGTAAAAAAATATGTTTGGCAACAATTAAACAAATAGTAGGAAATACAGATGGGCAAAGAATAGAATAGGATAGGATAGGATAGGATAGGATAGGATAGGATAGGATAGGATAGGATAGGATAGGATAGAATTCCTTATTGGCCAGGTGTGATTGGACACATAGAACAATATAAATCATAAAATACAAGCAACAAGGTTATAGTCATAAGTAGGAAGAGATAGGTACTAGGAAGGATGAGAAGAATAATAGTAATACAGTCTTAGTAAATAGTTTGACAGTGTTGTGGGAATTCGTTTTTAGCAGAGTGATGGCATTTGGGGAAAAACTGTTCTTATGTCTAGTTGTTCTGGTTGTTCTAGTTGTGTCTAATTGTTCTAGTTGTTCTGGTGTACATTACTGCAGTTCACAGAAATGTTTCTGTTTAACAAAGTTCAATCAAATGACCAAATAAAGTAGGATTGGATCCTGTGATTTGAATCAAGTGGTTGAGAAACACTTCAGAAATTCAATGACTTCTCAATCCAGTGTATCATATGTATGATGTTGTGACTTCACCTACATGGAAAATGCTAATAGTCTCTCTGTGATTAGCCTGAATAGCTAAACAGTGACTTTATCACATCAGGAAGTTATAAATAGGAAAGTTCCTTTTGGGGAGGCAAGGCTAAGATTATTCTGAACTCCATCCACATTCTCAATTCTCTTGTGTGATCAACCATACTCTTTAACATTGCTCCTTGGGCTAATGGATGTCTTCATTATGTACTGGTCTTGCCACTTTACAAGGCAACTCATGTCTCAGCATTCTAGATATAGGCTCTGGGCTAGCTGGTCCAGTATACACTCTATATTCAGCAAGTTTTAAATACTCTCATTGAATGAATGGAAACCAGATGTGCATTTAAAAGTGCTACTCTGAGTATGAATTCCATTGTTCTGTGATATTGTATCTCACTGTGCCTGTTTGTTTCAGCTGTCTCTACAAACAAATTAATATGGAATATTGCCAGCAACTCACAATCCTTATACAACTGAATCATGTCCTGAAACCTACAATAATTGTCAATGGGTCCTGCCCAACTTGGAATACATTAAGTCAATGATAAGGGCTTCTCAGGAGAGGCTAAGCTTGCCAAGCAACCCTGCCAATCCTTTTGGCATTCTACAAGACACATTGATCAGAGGCAAGAAATCTACATGGCCCCCAAAGGGAATCAATGAATATCCTTTAGTATCATGTCCAGATTTTTGGGTACCTCAGAAAAGTGAGTATAAAATTAAGAATTTATCTTTAAAATGCTTCTGAAAGTAAGTTAGACTGGGATGCATCTTTAATTTAATCAGCACAGGCTATTTCCTGGATAATTTGAAAGCTGATGTGATATTCTCTTCTCATTCTGCAATATCTTTCTTCACAGAAGCATAGGAGAACTATTTCAAGATGGTGACAAAGTTGTAAAGGCTGCCAGAAACTTGACATATTCATACTTTTAGATATCATTCTTCTCCCCCCCCCCCCCGCCCCCAAATGGAAGTACTTAGAGATTTTCATTTTACATAGAAACTAAAAACAAGTTTGAAGTGGCTCAAAACAAATCATTTTCTCTTTGCACTTTGAGAGTGCAAAAGTAAACTGTGCCATCTCAATTAGTTAATATCAGGGATGATTCACACAGTCTAAACAACAACCAGAATGCAATTGAACCAGAATGTTTAGGACAACATCTTTGCAAATTTTCATCTTGACCAACAGCTGAAAATGGCACTTTCATCTAGCACTGTCATTATCATGACTGTAATATATCAGGAAGAGATGGACTTGTCTTGTCAGTTTAATGGAGCCTTAGAGAGCTATATTTCATCTGTTTCTAAATGCATCAGATTTATAACAGTATGGATGGCTTAATTTCTTTAGACTGAATCCAATGACTCCAGGGACAATAATGTCAGAGCTATAGGCTGTACTTTCCCCTCCAAAGGCCATGAAAGGGTCCCAGCCATAGATAGAAAAATGCAAAATCAAATGCTTTCCATTTATTGCTTGCAAAAATATCTGTTGATTTTAAGCCCAGAAAGAGAACAAGATATCGAAATAGTTCTTTGCCCTCACGTTTGCCCTGTCAGTCTGTTATTAGCAAGATACAAGAGACAGCAAAGCCTCTGGTGTCAAAGCAATATATTGAACTCTGCAAGTTATATATTTACACAGGTTGCTGATTCTTTAGATGCATTTTGACAATTTCCTCCTTGTAGGGACACTTTCATTTCAGTCAAGACCAAGCTGTGCCTGTTATAACTCCAATCTGAGACAAATGACCAAGCTGTGGTCTTTCTTTTCATGAACATACTGCATTTGAAAATATTTCTTCTGTATTCCTTTTGCAGATTCTTTAAATGTTATTCATAGCCACTTATTTTCCAAAAGGCAGTTTTTATCTACCAAGACAAATATGAGAACAGATGTTTAAAGGGGCAAACGTGGCTTAATGAAAGGCCTACAAACATAAGCAAGTCTTTATCAGAGATCCACAATAAAGATGGGAAAGACTAGAGAAAGATGCCCTAAATTATTATAGGGCTGTAGAAAAAGCCTGTATCTCAGAGAAATGAGGATTCTAAGGCAGACATGGAGCTGACCGCTGAATAGTTCATGAGACAACAATCTGCATCCAGAAGAATTGAGTGGGGTGAATCTCTTTAACCAGGGATACCTGGAAGTTTAATAATAACTTTTCAAAACTTCTTAGATACAGATAATCAGAGTTGGAAGGGACCTTGTAGGACCTTCAGGATTTTCATCCATGGAATCTTTCCCAAGTTCTCTTTGAGTTTGTTGAAATCAGCTCTTTTAAAATCCAAGACTGGTGTCATTATGTTCTGTTGCTTGTGTTTGTGTTATGTTGAATTCTAGTATGACATGGTCACTATCACCCAAGGTTCCTGCAGTTTCAACTCCCTCTATCACTTCTTCTCTGTTTGTAAGAATTAAGTCCAGTATGGCTGTCCTTCTAGTTTCACCCTCTACCTTTTGGACAACAAAGTTGTCAGCTAGGTTGGTAAGGAACTTATTTGATTTCTCACTTGGTGCAGAATTAGTTTTCCAATTGATATCAGGATAATTGAAGTCTCCCATTACTATTGTTGTGTGTTTCCTGCATATGTTTGTTAGTTGGCTGGCAAAAAAGACATCTATTTTTTCTGGTTGATTGGCCTATAATATACACCTATGGGTGGCCATAGGTGGCCTATAATATACACCTATGGCCAAGTCATTCTTTTTTTCTTTTATATTAACCCATATGCATTCTAGGAGGTTTTCATCTTTGGTTTCATGCATTTCTGTAGCAATATAGTGGTCCTTTACATACAGTGCAACTCCACCTCCTCTTTTATGGGGTCTTTTTTTTTTTTAATAGTTTGTATCCTTCTACCTGTATGTTCCAGTCATGGGTTTCATCCCACCAAGTTTCTGTTATTCCAACGATATCATATTTACCTTCATGTATTCGTAGTTCGAGTTCACCCTGCTTGTTCCCCAGACTTTATGAATTTGTATATAGGCACTTGAGATCTTTATGTCTGACACTGTGTTTCCTGTCTACATAACCTGTGTTGTGCCTGACTGTCCCTACTTTCTTGCCACCTGTTTGATTAGTGCGCATGGTATGGCACTCACTGTTAAATGCTTGGTTTTGGTTGGCATCAAGGTTGATAATCTTACCTGCACAAACAGCTATTTTGTATACACTGGTATCCTTATCAGTTTTAGGTTGCTGGGGACAGAGATGTTCTGAATCCATTAATTCCCTGTCCCTGCTGTTCAGTTTAAATGTTTATCCAGGAAATCTGTGAATTTAATGCCAAGTAACTCAGTCCCTTTCTTTGATGGATGCAAACCATCTCTTTTGTACAGTTTTTCATTGGACCAGCTGCAGACATCATGACTAATAAAACCAAAGCCTTCCCTTTGACACCACTCCTTTAGCCACACATTAAACTCTGCTACACGCTGCCCTTTCCCTTTTTATTCCTTGTATACTGGTAGACCCTCTGAAAAGATAAGCCTACAGTCTATATTACTAAGTTCATACCCCAAGTTCTGGAAGTCTTTCTGAACAGAAAGTACATCCTTCTGGGACAGATCATTTGTACCAAGATGTATAATAGCATCAATATCACAGTCCTTGCTGGCATTCTTGACTATCTTAAGAATACGCTTCTTGTCTCTGCTGGCAGTAGCACCTGGTAAACACTTGACCTCTTTCAAAACCTCAGTATCCTTTCCTAAATTTACATCCCTTACAATTGAGTTCCCAACCAGAAGGTGGCTTCTCTTTTTGGATGCCTTGCTCTTCTTATGTGACTGGTGCGTAATACCTGATTTATACTTTCTCCTTTCCAAAGTAAGTTCTTATTCTAGGACCATGATCCCTGGCTTACTTAAGTTATCATTATCACAACTACCTTGACCTGTCACTTTAGTGTCCCTATTAAGGTCAGCAAGGGCATTGTATCTGTTATGCTGGGACACAGCAAAAGTTTTGTGTTTATGGTCCACAGCTCTCACCCTGCCAGATCCCACGGTTGTCCATACTGCCCTTTTCCTGTAGGATCTTTGTGGTAGTGGGGGCTGGTAGCATTGCAGCTCAATAGATGGCTGGATTGGGCACCTAATTTCTGCTTGGAGAGCACAGATTAGAGATTCTAGATAGGTAATCTGTAGACTGGTAATTCTTTTACAAAGGGGATAGTATCCAAGTTTGAAAAGAGTACTGTGAAAGACAGCTGTAAAACAAGTATTACACTGAACTAAGCCAGTCATTTTGAAATAAAATAAAATCACAATCTCAAGCGCACTTACTCTAAATGTCTTATTGGTATTCTTGGTTTATAGTTATATGATTCGCATGCTGTTAGGCACATGGACCGCTATCTTTCTCCTTTCGATTCACCCTCTGCTTCCTTCACAAGCAGCCAGCAGGTCCTCCCACAACCTCTGAGAATTTGAAATGCAATGGAAGCAATTCAAACTGCCTCTCTTTTTTCTACTCACCCTCTGCTTCCTTCACAGGCAGCCAGCAGCTCCTCCCACAACCTCTGGGAATTTAAAATGCAATGGAAGCAATTCAAACTGCCTCTCTCCTTTCTACTCACCCTCTGCTTCCTTCACAGGCAGCCAGCAGCTCCTCCCACAACCTCTGGGAATTTGAAATGCAATATTCATTGCATTCATTGTTTCAATAATTTCAATAATTCAATAATTGTTTCATTCATTGTTTTAATAATGTTGTGATGTAAATAAATTATTTTTCATTATATCTATTTATATATCATCTATCTATAATTTTTACATATACTTTGCCTTTTATTGTTGTTTGACTTGTAGATTATACAAGCACTTCGTAAAATTACAAATGCAATGCACACACTGAAATGAATGAATGAATGCAATTAATTCTATTGATATATTATCTATCTCAATGTTTGTCTATATCATCTATCTCCATCCATCTATCCATACATATCTATCTATCTATCTATCTATCTATCTATCTATCTATCTATCCTCTATCAATCATCTCAGAACCATGATCCCTCATTCAAAATTCTTTCCAAGTTCTAAATTCACCTTTAAATCATCATCCTGACATTTTATGAATATAAATCCAATTAAATGTCATGTAATTAACTTTCATATGATGTAGCATTATTTTAATTTTTCTGAATAGCTGTCTACCCCCACCAGTTTTGACTACAGATAGGAAAGTATAGGAATGGTTGCATGGAAAGTCTGAGACTTAATTACATTTATAAAATTATCATCTTCAGTGTATATGTATGTGTAGGTGTGTTATATATAATAACTACATTATACACCACATTATATTACATATAATAGTGTCCTTGACTTGCAGTTCTGTGTTTGACACTCATTAGCTGCATTTTGCAAGCATTGTTTTCCATCTTTTGAAAATTATTGAAAGTTTCAAGGACAAAGACTAATAAATTTAGGTAGCATTGCTTTAAGAAGATTGATCATGTAACTATTGATAGATGAGATTAAACAAGAAACAACATTACCCTATTTTGTTCTCCTCTACTATAATTCCAAATATACATTATGCAAGTATCTTCATAGATTTTTTTTTTCAGAAGTATCTATGAGATTTTTTTATGTAACCCAGAGAGTAGCAGTGAGGTTGAAATGAATGAACCTGATACAAACAGGTTTGTTATGCAAAACAAGGAAATAACTTTGGTGCTGGGAATCTGAATACTCAAGGCTTATAATTAACAGGATATGGGGAAAGGTAAATACTAAATGGAAAGAGGAGATCACAGGATAAGAGAAGGGCCTTCTTAGTGGACAACCTGGAGCCCAGGAAAACAGAACTGGGGACTTTCTGAAGCTAGCATGAGACATTCCTGAAAAGTTGAGAGAAAGGAATTAAATTTAGAGATGTGGAAAGATATAGAAAATCTGGACTTCTGAAGCGTAAGGGATACGCTTTGGTGCAGAACTTAGGATTTTTGTCCTTTTTTGAAAACCAAATGAATTTTGTGCATTGATTAATTATAAGCCTAATGCACACTAAATGGGTGCTGTTTCCATGCATCAAAAGTTATTGTATTAACTGATTATGTCATCAGCAAATTTTGCCTATTACACTAGCGGTGGACAAAAGGGAACAAGAGCCAGACCTAGAAACTGTTTGACATAACTAGGCTTGATCCAGAAAGTCTGTGATGAAAAACTGGCAGGAAAGGAGGAGAGGGGAGGGGAGGGGAGAGGAGACCAGAGGAGAGGGAAGGGGAGAAGAGGAGAGGAGAATCATGAAATGAAAGGGGGAGATATAAAGATATAAAGCACTAATCAATGCTAAAGCAGCAAGGAAGCAAAGATTTCATGACAATGATTTCTAATATTTATTTACTAGACTTATGTCCCAACTTTGTTTTATCCAACTCAAGATGTACATAATGCTGTGCCTCCTATTTTTCCTGTAATAACAGTACTGTGAAGTGGGTTAGGATGAGAAAATGTAATGATCCAAAGTTACCCAGTTCCATGCCTAAAGAACAAAGAATGCATGGGTTCCCATGGTTTCTAGCCCAGCACCTGATCTACTGCACCAAATAGCCTTATTTATTTAAAACATTGATAGGACTGCCCCATTCAGACAACAAAACCCTAGGTATATACTGTATACTAGTGAACAAAGAAACCAAAACTGAAAGAAAGAAAGAACATCTAAAGAAAAATACAATTGGTGTCCAAGGCTCACAGTTATTGTACTCTTCCAGACTAATCCTTATCATCCAAACCCAAATGCCCAAATAATCCAGATTACCCAGGAAGTCTTCTAGTTTATACCATTTCAGAAAGGTAGCTGTCCAGTCTTTTCTTAAAAACCTTCAATGATGAAGCAGAGAGGAGGGGGGGCAGGGAGAGAGAGAGAGATGATAGATAATAGATAGATAAATAATATTTTAATAAGTAAGTAACTTCTTAAATAGTTGTATATTCTAATTGTATATAGGTATATTTCTCTGAAACCAGATACAATTACAGATAATCAGAGTTGGAAGGGACCTTGTAGGTCATCTAGTCCAACCACCCGCTCAAGCAGGAGACCCTACACCATTTCTGACAAATGGCAGCCCAATCTCTTCTTGAAAGTCTCAAGTGATGGCGCTCCCACAACTTCTGAGGGCAAGCTGTTCCATTGGTTGATTGTTCTCACTGTCAGAAAGTTTCTCCTTGTTTCCAGGTTAAATCTCTTCTTGTTCAGTTTCCATCCATTGTTCCTTGTCTGGCCTACAGGCACTTTAGAAAATAGCTTGACCCCTTCCTCCCTGTGGCAGCCCCTCAAATATTGGAAGACCACTATCATGTCTCCCCTGGTCCTCCTCTTTACTAGACTAGCCAAGCCCAGTTCCTGCAACCGTTCGTTGTATGTTTTAGTCTCCAGTCCCCTAATCATCCTGGTTGCTCTTCTCTGTACTTTTTCTAGAGTCTCAACATCTTTTTTATAATGTGGTGAGCAAAACTGGATGCAGTACTCTAGGTGTGATCTTATTAAGGCTTTATAGAGTGGTATTAGTACTTCCCTTGATCTTGACTGTATCCCTCTGTTAATACAATTTAGGATTGCATTAGCTTTTTTGGTGGCTGCTGCACACTGCTGGCTCATATTTAGCTGGTTGTCCACTAAGACTCCAAGATCCCTCTCACAGTTACTGCTATTGAGCCTGGTTTTAACCCAGTCTATATGTGTACTTTTGGTTTTTCTTGCCTAAGTGTAGGACTTTACCAGGCTTGACTGCAACTCTTTTGTTGACTTTATATAAACATATTTTGGGTTTTTTTTCTTTTTCTCTATTATATGAAATCATTTTGATGCCTCAAAGGACAGTTTAGTCATTGAATCTTTTAAAAAGTTAAATCTTTCAGGTGAAATGCTTACTTTTTTCTGTGGTTTCTTGTGGCACACATGTTATGAATTTGTTATGAATTACACACATGAGAGAGAGAGAAAGAGAGAGAGAGAGAGAGAGAGAGAGAGAGAGCAACTCATACATGAATGCTGAATGAATAGAAATATTTTAATTATCTTGGTTTGATATATCTAACAAAACTTCCCACTTAATAACCTTTTCTTTGTGTCGTTTGAATTGTATGATTGTATGGGTTAATGGGGATAGATAGAAAACAGAAATAATAAGAAAAGACACATCACTGTGGATACAGTAATAAAGCTTCACATATTTGTTTGTTTGATGCATATATATATGCATTTCCAAAACCCTCTTAAAATCTCAAGATACCTTCTTATGTATCTTCCCCAAAGAGGAGAGGCATCACTAAAGTGTAATTAAACTGGGAACAAAATAAGGACAGTCTTTCTATTTAAAACAGGGCTATGCTGATTTATGTAGATGCAATTTTAAAAATATTTGCAAAAGCTTTAATTTCAAATAATGGTGCATCTTAAGGGAAGATTAAGACTGATTCAAGATGAAAGATTATAAACAAAGGAGACCAGTCTAAAACTCCAGTCCCTATTCAAAGTCCCTAGTCTTTTCAAAATGCTATGAATGATACCGTCAAATATGATTTGTTATAATTTAGACTGAAGATATCAGTTTCATATATGAACAAAATGAAATTAGGAATGTAATTTTATGATGTATATATAAAATATAATCCAGTATATCCACCATACCAGAATCTTAAATTCTCCCTCTACTAATATGTTCTTTTTGTTTTTTTTCAAAATTTGTAACAACATAGACAGAAAGATCTGAAGATAAATGAAGCATAATAGGAGACTGTAGGGAGTAAGGAAGAATGGATGATATAGTGACTTTGAATTTTTTCTCTCACCACAGAACAAATCTATTTGAGATGCAGAGGTGGTGCCTCAGTTCAATGTCACTAAACATGCACCTCTAAATGCATTAAGTTAATAATTTAATAGAGATACCAACTGGGAATTTGAGAAACTGGGATCTAACATGTCTGGAAGATATCAGATTGGAGAAAGCTGAACATTACGGGCTTCTGCATAGTTCCTTGATTTTGATAAGGAAAATAAAGTATAGCATAGAAAATTGGGGGAAATGTGGCATTTCAATACTGTTAAGTTGTTCAGGCAATGGTCCAGACAGTAAAAAGTATCTACATTGGAAAAGCTCTGCATATCTTAGTAACAAGCCAGAGATAATGATAATTTAGGGGCACAGGTTCAGCAGATTGTTCTTGACCACTTTGTATCCATAGACACATTCAAGGTGCTGATTAGTTTTCATGAAAGGCTGTCATTCTCTTGCCATACTTTTAACATAATTACTATTCTTCAACAGCTATTTTCGTATTTCGCTTAGACATAGACAATTGAGAAACACATTTCCCTAAATGTGCAATTTTCATCTGTATTGAATGATGATGTGGAATTGTAAAGTTCAATATCTTTGTAATAAAACCATTTTTCTCAGGCAGCTTTTGGCAGTGTATTTTAGGATCAAATCTTATTTAATGACTCTGAGAGCTGGTCAGGTATACTATGACTATAGGAAGATATAAAATAAATGTGCCATGGGAAGAAAAACATAAAGCATTTTAGCTCAAAATTAAATGTTTTTAGATCTTATTGATTTGAATAATGTTGGCTGGTTTTGTTTAATTTTACAGTCATTTGCTCACAGAACTGAATTTTCTTTTAAAAGTATTTTTTATTGTACAAAAATAGACATGGATAGATTTTAAAGTTCATGTTTAATTCTCTCAAAATATCAGTTATATTAGATGACTTTTTCAATTAAACTGGCAAGGCTCTTTGAAAAATGTTTACAGCTTATCATGGGGTAGGTTTTTTGTTTTTTTTTTGCTATTTGATTTAAGGTCAAGCAAGCTGAGACATTTGATCTCTGCATTATAAAGTGAGTAGCTTTGTTTCCCACACAACTTCCTGTTGCACATGTTTCTTTCATAATTCTGACAGAAAGGATGGAACATTAGTGAAATTAAATTAGTTTTGCTGAAAGAATATTCTATTATCATGCTGCAGTTTAAGAAGAATCTGCAACCTAATCATTTTCCTTTGTGACTTTATAAAAGATTGATAGAAGATCCAAAGGAATCTAGCCATTTAAGCCACTGCATTGATACTATGTGATCTATGCATAAGGAAGAATATGTTTTGTAGTTATTTATGAATTTACCTAGTTTATTTTACTTCCCATTGTAAAATTGGCAAAAAAGTTGTGCAACAGCAATGTGGGATATTTTTAGAAGATATAAACATATTTCAAGAAGAATTGTTTTGATAGGCAGTATTTCCAATTTTTTTACCATGCTGGTTGGGAATCCTGAGAGTTGTATTTCCAAACATCTGGAAGATTTGCTTGGAGAGTAAAAAGGAAAGCTCCTTTAAAGAGTAGCTGTTTTATTACCAAAGAAACGTTCCTGCACCTGGTAATGTGAACTACAGTACACAAAATCAGATAATGCATACTAATTTACAGTTTCAAATATATCATTTAAAAAGAAGAATGTGAACTTACCAGCCAATGTCATCATGTAAGTATAGATTTATCTTTTAAAAAATCTAGTAGACAAGCTACCTTACAGAAAGTGCTTTAAAAATAAGCATTAATACTAGCAATGTAAAATCAGTTATGACCTATTCCCAAAGATTTCTACATAAGGAAAAGTTAAGATGTAGGTGAATGTAACTTTTACAGAAGAGAGAAAGATTTCAAGGTCATTGCCTAAGCTACATGTCATTGCTCAGTATGGATTATGGCACTCTTGGCAAGACTGTTATAGCTCTAGAAACTTTGATGAATGTTGCCTTCCTGAATTCTATAAATTCTAGACATACTCTAGCATGGTTGAAGGGCAAGAGCTGGAAAAAAAATCCTGACATACCTCTCTCTCCATGGGGTGGGGGGGGGGGAGATTATAGTTCTTCCACCAAACAGGTTTTTGATATCAGTCCGGTGTACACGAATGAAGCACCATCATTCATTTCCGAAAACAGAGGGGGCAATTCAGAAAATTATATTCTCAAACATTAAGCCAGTTACAGAGAGCATAATGGGCACGAACTGGGTACTCAACCTGAAGATGTACAATTATAGACACAACCATTAAGTTTTAATGTTTTTATTGTATTTTTAAACTGAGAGTTATAATCCTGCCACCTACACAAAAAGGGCCATAAAGTTCTGCAGAGTATTACATAAAAATGTCTGAGAGGTTGGTATAAGCCTGCACATTTTTCTCCAATAGATATTTTGATTTATACTTTCTAGCTTCATTCTACTTCCTCGAATTAGGCTACATTTACATTTTCATAGCATCCAGCTGTCCTGTAGCCATGATTTATTCTCATCCAGTGTAATTAAAGTATTTGTTCTGAGCCTATAGGAATTTTTAGTGTTCTATATTTCTGCACTGTGGCACTCTCCTTTCCTAAATTTATTTTATTCATCAGGCTGCATCCTAAAAACACAAAAGCAATTACCTCCAAAGTTGGCCTCATGAATAAAAAGCATAGCCCATTTAAATTTTTCCTGCCTGCATTTCTAATTTAGTATCAAAAATCAATGTGCCAAGTTTTAGAAATTATAATATAAATAAAATAGTATTAAATAATACTATGGATCAGTTTTATAATCACAACATTAAGAATTAAAACTTCAGTTCAGTGCTTACTCTCCCTCCGCCTCTTTTTTGCATACTCCCATTCTCTAAACAGCAAATAAGCAAAAAATCATGCATTGCATTATAGAAATTTGTTAGCTCAATTTTGGAGCAATCTTGTATTCTCTGTCCAGGTATGAGTTGGTCAAGTCTGCCTGTATATCTCACCAAGTGCATTTTTTTTCAATTTCTTGATTTTTTTTCCCTCTCTGATTTCATATCAGTCTCTGATTCAATGTTTGCTTTTGGGGGGAAACTCTTTGTGCAGCAGCAGAAAAGCCTACAACTGCATATTGTATGATTAAGTTTTGCAGGATTTAAATCACTCCATTTGGGTAAAGATTTAATTGATTGACAAGGCAATGTTTTACCCCAAAGATTCAGATTCATTAGAGAAATGAACTCATAGCTCCAAAGCAAAATAGTAAAAAGAGTAAAACAACAATAAGCGAAGTACACATATATTAATGCAATATATTGCATTATTGCACCATTGTACATAACAATAGACTATGTATTATTTTTTTATCTATTTTTGTATCAGATTTTCATATTACTCTTATTTCTTTTATATAATTCTTAATAACATTATTCAACCCCCATCTGATGTTATACACCAAAGCAACAGTACTTATTTTATAATAAAGTTTTAGAATATTATTTATTTATTTTTATTTTATTTATTTATTTATTTGATTTGTCAATCGCTTACAAGATAATAGGTATAAGTATATACATAGTTATGAATACATGAAATGGGTACATATAAGAAAAATAAAAGAAACAATAGGACAGGGACGGTAGGCACGTTGGTGCGCTTATGCATGCCCCCTACAGACTTTTCAGGAAAGGGATGAAGTCAATAGTAGACAGTCTAAGGTTAAAGTTTTTGGGGTTTGGGGAGGTAGAGTATTCCAGACATTGACCACTCTGTTGCTGAAGTTGTATTTCCTGCAATCAAATTTGATGCGATTAACCTTTGTATCTGTTATTTGCTCTTGTATTGTTATGGTTGAAGCTGAAGTATTCATTGACAGGTAGGACATTGCAATGTATGATTTTATATACCATATTTAGATCAGACTGAAGACAACGTAATTCAAGGTTTTCTAGGTCTAGAATTTCAAGTAATATCAGATACGTAATGCGGGTTCCAGACTGATGAGCTGTATTAGACTATTGGTCTAGCAAAAGTTTTGTATGCTCTAGTTAGTAGTGTGATATTACCAGAGAAAAAGCTACGTAGGATTAGGTTAACAACTCTTAATGCCTTTTTGGCTATGAAGTTACAGTGGGCTCTAGCACTTAGATCATTAGAAATGAGTATTCCAAGGTCCTTTACAGAGCTTGGATCATCAACAAGATCTTGACTATTCAGCTTGTATTTTATTTTCTGATATTTTTTTTGCCAATATGTAAGACAGAGCATTTATTTGTTGAGATTTGAAGTTGCCATTTGTTTGACCATTCTGATACATAGTCAAGATCTTTTTGAAGGGTAGCAGTATTGTCTGTGGTATTGAACAGCTTTACATCATCAGCGAAAATAATGCAGTTGCTCTTAATATGATCACAGAGGTCATTTATGTAGAGTATGAAGAGAGTTGGTTCTAGAACACTGCGTTGAGGGACACCACTACTGACAGGTACAGAATTTGATAGGACACTCCCAATTTTGACCATTTGTTGTCTGTTTGACAGGAATGCTTCTATCCAGTTATGCAGTTGTCCAGAGATACCATAAGATTTTAGTTTTAGGAGTAGTTTGTCGTGTACCACTGAATCAAAGGCTTTACAGAAGTCTACACAGATTGCGTCAATTGCTTTGCCCTGATTGAGTTGTGTAGTCCATATGTTTTTGCAGTGTAAAAGTTGCAGATTACAGGATAGTTTTTTCCTGAAAACAAATTGTTTATTGGAGAGTAGGTTGTTTGTCTCTAAGTGGAGGATAATGGATTGGTTAATAATTGATTCCATGACTTTACAGGTGACGCAGCATAAAGAGATTGGTCTGTAATTTTCAACTAGGCTGGGGTCTCCCTTTTTGAAGATGGGGATGACCATGGCTTGTGACCATAGTTTTGGCAAGGAGCTGGTCCTGAAAGATTTTTCAAAGATTATGCTTAGAGGTTTGGCTATGGCAGTGGATAGCTTTTTTAAGAAGTAGGCACATATTCTATCCGGTCCAATAGATAGAGATGGTTTTAGATTGCGTAGTGCTTTTTCAACATTGTCTTCTGTAAAATCGATATGTATTAGATCATTGTAGTTGTCTGTGGTTCAGCTAGGAAATACTGGGCATGATCCATTGCTGTTTACAAATACTGAGCCAAAGAATGTGTTAAAGATGTTGGCTTTAATGGTGTCATCGTTGCAGTCTTTACCATTAGGTCCTTTTAAGGGTGGGATGGACCTTGAGTCTTTTAGTTTGTTGTTTACAAAATTGTAAAAAGTGCAGGTGGAATTGGTGCATAGAAGGTTTTCATCTTGTTTAATATGATAATTGGTGCATTCAGTTTTTATCTGGTGGCATAAATTTTTGTATCGGCTTTTGAAATTGGCAATGTTACCAGATTTGTTTTTCCACCAGAGTGATCTCTTTTTGGATTGAAGTTTCCTTATTGTTATGGGAAATCTGTTTTTTTGGTGGGGGGGGGGAGTTGTTGTTGGTACATATATTTTGATGACTCTTTTGACTTCAAGTAAAAATATGTTGTAATGGTCTTCTACAGTATTGCATCCAGAGAATAGAAATTGCCAATCAAGGGATGAGAGATCGTTGTCTATAAGATCATAGTTGCCTTTTTTGAAATTATAGTTGGGGATTACGTCATTGTGATGATTTTTGTGTGGGTGTATATTGAGACAAAAGTCAATCATATTGTGGTCACTGTTGGAAAAGGGTTCTTTAGTTTGTATTCCGTAAATTAAAGTCAAACTATTGCAGAAGATGAGATTGAGGCAGTTGTTTAGTCTAGTGTTGTTGTTTACTAGTTGTTCCAGTCCCAGATTTGTAACAACATTGTAGAAGGTTGTGTGTATGGGTTCAGTTGTACATTCATTTAGGGTCCAGTCTTTATGAGGTAGATTGAGGTCACCAAGAAAGATAAAAGTATGTGGGCAGGATGCTGCCCGTGTTAGTAGTGTATTTAGCTTGTTTACATGTTCGATGTCATAATCAGGTGCTCTGTAACATAGTAAGAATCAAAATGTGATATTTAACAATAGTTCACAGATGATGGTCTCAGGAAGAGCAAGCTCCTGGGTAACTTGGATGTTTTTTACATGTAAGGACTTTTTATAGAAGATAGCAACACCACCCCCTCTATGAATTTCACGATCTGATCGGTAAATATGATAGTCTCTTACTGTGGTAATGGAGTCAGGGAGAGATGCGTTGAGCCATGTTTCACAGACAAATATGATGTCGAATTTAGCCATATTTAGTAAGAGGAGAAATTATGCATATTCTTTCTTTATATGGCTGCCTGCCTGCCTGCCTGTCTATCTATAATCTATCTAGATATCTAACTATCTTTATCTATCTCTATATCCATCCATCCATCCATCCATCCATCCATCCGTCCGTCCGTCTATCTGTCTGTCTATCTATCTATCGCCATCTAGCTATCTGGTTATCTAGGTATTATTTCTAAAATATTCAAGTATCTGTGCTTGACATTTTTTTCTCGTTTACCAGACCTTAGCATAGCCCTCCTTTGAAGTATAAATTAATTTTACTCTAATGACTAATAGTTTCAAAATTCCAGGATGCAATGGATTTTTCATGAATACAATCACTTGTTCTCTTTAATGAAGAATAGAAAGTCTATGAGCCAAATATGGTCTATGGGGCTCCTTACTCAGAATACTTGTTACTCTTCTTTTCTCAAGCCTCATTCCTGCAAGTTCAAAGCTTCTTCACTGGAAGCTGATAGAAGTGTGTCCTTGACCAGTCACAAGACTGATAATGCAAATTGTTTTGCTTATGGGCTGCATATCTGCATGGAGCTACAGATGTACATATTCACAATCAGTTCGGCCTTTGAGTCAACTACATGGTCCTTTTCTGATTCAAATGGTCCTAAAATCTACAGGAGAGTAATATGACCTTTGAAATTTTAAATATTAATGCTTTCCTCACCCTTAGATTTCTTTAATCTGCTTTTCAATATCATTCAAGATTTCCTAGCTAGAAAAACATGTCTTTGGTTACCTTGCCTACAACAAATAAGAACATGTTCTTTTTGAAATAATGAGGGAAGTAGGATTGTCTGGCTAAAAATATAATAAAGAAGTACTTCCCAAATGTTAGATATTCCAGAGCCTTTGAAGTATCCTTTATGTTAACAGAGTGGTATTAAAAATTACTTCCTGGTGGAATACTTAATTGTCAAATATTAAAATAGAGTCCTAGAAGAATGGAAATTCTGTTATCTAAATTACAGTTAGCTGGTTTGCCATATAGTTATTATCGGGCAATATTACTGATATACTGCTAAATGCCTGCATGGCATAATGCCCTTTCCAATTTCTAGGTAGAAAAAAAATCTAGTTAAGAACCAATAAAAATGTCTTATATCATTGCTTATTCTTTAGAGAGAAAAACACCACTGGAATATTTATTTAAAAATTTAAAAAATTGACTAATTGTTTGAAACAAAAGAAACAAAATATAAAGACAATTTGAAAATAATCATAGCAATGAGGATTAAGATGCAATATCCTTATTTTTTTCTCTGCCCCATCTCTTAGGAGCTGTACTATAGGAGAATAAAGGGAAAATTTTTTAAAAAATATCTCTGTTCATCCCAGAACAGCTAGTCGTCAACTTACAATCACAATTGAGCCCAAAATTTATGTTGTTAAGTGAACAATTTGTTAAGTGAATTTTGCCCCATTTTACGACCTTTCTTGCCATAGTTAAGTGAATCTCTGCAGTTAATAAGTTAGTAACACTGCTATTAAGTGAATCTGGCTTCCCATTGATGTTGCTTGTGAAAAGGCCTCAAAAGGAGATCACATGACTTTGGGACACATCAACAGTCATAACAGTCATAAATATGAACTAGTTGCCAAGCATCTGAATTTTGATCAAATGATCACGGGAAGCTGCAAAGCTCATAATTGTGGGAAGGGGAGTCATAAGTCACATTTTTCAGTGTTTTTGTAACTTCAAACTATCACTAAACAAAATGTTGTAAGTGAAGAACGACGTGTATTTTATTTTCTTCATTACTTATAAAAACAAAAAATGGTCTTCCATTTAATTCATTCCATTCATATTAACTTTCCTTATATAAACTAATGTTCTGCCTAGCTTATATAAGTTAGTTAAGGAGGATAACACTGTTTTCCCTTACTCTTGGCCCTTACTTCCTCTATATTGATAATAAAAAAAATTCAGTTGGTACAAAACAGAAAAGAAAAATCCCATTTAGAACGTTGCCATTGGACTCTCTCTGAATCCTTTAATACAATTGGGATTTCTTCCTACTCCTCCTAACTTGTTTGTATGGTCTGACCTTATGGCAGCCCCAAGGCATTTGCTATGGATATGATCAAACCTGGGGTTGCCATTTGATTGAAGAAGTTCCCTATACCTAATAAGCTTAATTAGCCAATGCAGTTCTGGAATGTAGTAATGTCTGAATGCCCATAATAAAAAGGAAGAATTGGATAGGTCCACAAAAATTGGGGTAGACTGTCCCTTTCATAATTCCTCTCCAGACAAGGAGAGGACTTGAGATCATCCACAATTGCTCGGGATAGTTGTCCCCTTGAGGAGGCTGCAAGAGAGCGGAGAGTGGAGAATAGCCATCTTGCTCAATCAAGATCAGTACTTTCAAAAGGGCACTACATTTGCATATTTCCTTTTGTAATCACTTTTAGAAATTGCTTGTTAGCTGCTTTTCAGCTATTATGCACCTTTGAATCAGCAGATTTTATAGCACTGAGAAAGTTTTCTTCGATCCTTAGTGAAAAAAATGTTAAATACAAGTTTGAGGAGTTAAAGGAAATTGGAATAAATAGCTAAAAGATAATTAAAACTTTGATTTTAGAAAGTTACAAATGAACTAAGCATTCAGATAAATATGAAGTAAGATTTTGAAATTCATTAAAAGAATCTTTCCTGTGAGGAAATGCCTTTTTGGTTTGAATTCTTAAAAAAATAAGACTTAAAAATTGGACACCAAATGGAAAATCACAATTAAAGAACACTCAAAATTGATTTACAAATACAGTTCGAAGCAACGTATTTTAAAATTGGATATATTGATTATGATTTCTAACCAATACTTCTATTTTTCATTATTTTTGTGCAGAAAACACAAATTTTATCCTGCTCCTCCAAAATTCCAATCACCACAATCCAGCCCTTACAATTTTATTCAGAAAAAAATTCAATATGTTTTTCTTCCTAGTCTATGTGCAAAGCTGTCTTGGAAAGAACTATAATTCTACTACTGACTTAATCTCTTGAATGCAGAAAGGACAAGGTTCATTTCTTTCTAGTTAAATAGAAGCAATGGATGAAGGCAATCCTTCTTGCTTTGTCTGAAATATTGACTGTTGACAAAACTAGAAAAGCAAATAGGATGAGTAGTTCTTCTGACCCAGCTTTTCTCTTCTGAACAGTGTATAACACAACTAAAAGAACCTTAAGAATGTGACTGAAAGCTTTGAAAGAGCTTTAATTTTTAGTTGCATTTTGAAGAACACAGGTATAAAAATTCAGGAGCATAGTTCTGGTAAAATGTTGCATGAAGCCAGAGCATAATAGATTTTTTTCTCATTCATCAACAAAAAGAATTGATGTTATCTTCCCTATTTTCAACACTGCACTTTCTTAGCCTCTACAAAAATACATTGGGAGCATAACCTTTTTTCCTCAAAATATATGGATTTACCCAAACAATCTTCAGTTTAAATTCCATAAGTTTCTCTCCAGCATATACATAAACCTCATTGTTTGGATTGGTACTTGTATGTGTTTAACCATGCACTGAATTTTGTTCTATGCCACTAACAGAAATATCCACCAAAATCATAGAATGAAAACAAGTTTATATTTTTAAAAAGCGCAGCAGGAGGATGGATGGATGGATGGAAGGAAGGAAAGAAGGAAGGAAAGAAGGAAGGAAGGAACTAAAAATATGTAATACTCCAGCTCAAGGCTTTAAATATTTCTAAGCAAAAGTCTGAACATTTTGTCTGTAACTAGACTAGCTGCTGAGCCTTCCACTTTAATGGGATTTCATGGAATGTAACAATTCTTTCTGGGTTCAGTTTCTCTTTTCCCTAGGGTTGTAGAATGGAAAAATACTAATAAAACATGAATTGGTTACTCAGAGACCAAAATTAAGCCAGATTGCTAAAAGCAAGAAACAACCAAATAAGATAATATCTCCATTCCTTTAGGAAAAAAGAAGGAATGTAAAATTGAATGTTATATTCCATCTAATTCAGGTTAAAAAAAAAAGACAAATCCAAGCAAACAACCATAGTTGCCTTAACAAGTTTTTGAATTAGCTTTGGCAAAATGAGATGCTTTGAAAAATGCAAGAAATAAAAAGTAACATGCTACCTAACAAAATATTTGTTTTAACTCTGATTCAAGATAGGCAAATGACATAGAAGAAAAAACAATTCTTGTAAATAACTTTCATGTATTACAGAATGAATCCCGATCTAGAGATATTTTCACCCTTACCAGCAGACATTGAATGATAGAGGTCTCAAGGGGCACCAAAATCAGAGGCACCTACAAGGATTTAATATTAATATTAATAAATGGAGATAGAAGGAGAAAGCACATAACAAAATCCAATTGGAGAGAATTCTGGTAGGATTCCAGAGGGGAGAAATTAAAATTGCAAAACACATTAAACTTAACAGTATTAAAATATAGCCGTATCAGCATTATCTAAGGAATTCAAAACTAACCTAGCAACATAAAACCCAATGTATGGAGAATTTAAAAGCCTGTAAAATATTAATAAATGCTTGGCACATACAGGATTCTAGGTAAGTCAGAAGAAAAATGTCAAGGTATAACCAGCAAATAAATTCTGTTTAATGTAGCCCTTTGTCCCAATTTCTGGACACACACACACACACACACACACACACACACATACATATATATTAGAAGTAAGAAATAGCAAACATTTCTTCCTACTGTTATTAAGAAAGCTTTATGAATGTATCATGAATGTAAGTAGTCACCAGCATCAACCTTAATTTTACAGTGTCTTTACCTTCCTATCATTGGAAGACAAATGAGCATTCAAGAAATGCCTTAAAATCAAACTGGCATGAACTTTGATTAGAGCTTGAAAACAAGCTGAGTACCAGTTCACTTGGCAAGGTTGAGTGTCATATAATTAATATCTGGTTCTGATTAATGGAAGCATGAATGAATTGCCATTTCTGAACCTTTTTCAGAGACACAGGAAAATAAGAACATGAAAAGAACAATTCAACAGGCATGAACACAATCACAAACGGATCAGATCCAAAAACAGAAATAATGAGGTTTGCCACGCTAAGAAACAATGACACCCAACCCAGATTTAGACCATATTGATGTAAGAAGAAAATGATGGTCTTCCTAAATCAAATATATATTGTATGAAATTACTACTCATACATTGCCATGGTCAACCAAAAATAAATACATATATTCAAGCTTTAATATAAAAAAATCTTGTACGTGTTTCTCACCAAATGTTTCCCTGCTGAAGGAGTCATTTGCTTCACATTGGTAACAGATACTGAAATATTCTGGCTCCATTTAAAAATAAAAATAAACACTCTGTTTCATTAATAAAGGAGATGAAACAAATTTAAGATGTTAATGGGCTTATTAGAGAAGCAAGATGGTGACCATTTCTATTTTTAAAATATAAATTATAAATATTGCCTCTATATTTTCTTCTAATTTGCTTCCTTTTAGTTCTTCGGTGAAGTTTCTTAGTCATTAAAAAGCATCCCTTGTCAACTCAAGACTAATGAAAGGAAGAACTACCCAGTACAACACAGAATTAAACTATGTAATTTGATGTCACCAAATATGTTATCCAATAATCTGCATGATTTTAAGAGGACTAGTCTAATGACATTAGGTGTATGAATAGCTATGTAACTTAATAATTTTATATTGTTTCCTGAAAAACAGGCATCTTATTTTAGTATTAGCTGATGATGGGAGGGGGAGGGGGGTCATGGAAGAAGTTCTTGGATTTCATTCATACTTATTTGTCTCACATACATTGGGTTGCGTAGTACCGTATTTATCGGCGTATAACACGCACAGGCGTATAACACGCATCTTCATTTTAAGAGGGAAATTTCAGGAAAAAAAATTTAAATTTCTAAATAAAAACTTTGAAGCAAAATAAGGGTAGCTCAGAACTTTTTTTTATTAATATTATTACCACTTATAAGGTAAATAATGCAAAAGGACAGTAAAAGCAACTGTTTTAACAAAAGAAACTTGGATATTTTGTTTTACAAAAGTTTACTCAGAAATCACTATCTGGGAAACCAAGAAACTCTTCATCTTCACTGCTATCTTCAAAATCGCAATGAACACTGCTGCTTTCACTGCTACTATCTTCATAAATCAGCTCATCTTCTTCACCATCCAAAGCATTACTTATGCCACATTTCTTAAAAGATTTGATAACAATATCTTCTTTAACTGCGTCCCACGAAGTCTTTATCCACTGACAAACTTTTGAAATGCCAGGTCTTTTCATTCGCCCAGAATTCGTCATTTCATGTTGGTTTTCATCACACATGTATTTATTCCATTCTTCACGCATTACGGCTTTGAAGGGCTTGTTAATGCTAACATCCAATGGCTGCAATTGTGATGTAAGTCCTCCTGGAATGACAGCTATTTCTTCTGGGCAATCCTGGTTCTTGTTCGCATCCGAAGCTCATGCCTCTTCATGAATCTTTGGCACCATGATGCTGTTCCTTTGAAATCATGTATTTGCAACTCTTTGCTGATTTTCACTGCTTGAATAATGATCATTTTTGTTGATAAAGCAATACCAGCTTTTCTATGATTTACTACAAATTCCTTCCCCTGTTCTTCTAATTTTGGCCATTTAACAATACCGCTGCGAAAATTGCATTTTGTTTTTGATAATGTCTTGAGTTTTTCTTCCATTTTTCGCCACTCTCGTATTGTGCATTCTGTTGGTGGCTCTCCAAAATGCCTTGCTGCAGCCCTATTTCCATGTTGTTTGGCATATTCCACAACCTTCAACTTGAAAGCAGCTGTATATGCTCCACGCTTTTGTTTTAAATCCATTAGGGATACCAGTAGTCACACTGCAGTGGTATACTTTTTACCTAAGTTTAAATTTAAAAAAGAGTAAGGTACCGTAGTATCAGGGGGTGTAAATTTACATTCTGTACAACGCCAATCATAAGTAGTGAGGCATTTCCCAAACGTCAGTATTTCTTTGCCCCCCAGCAGATTTATTTTGCCATTCTGGTCTCCTTTAAATCTGTGCACACTGCTGCACAACATCTATGTAATACACTAGCACTTTGTTAAATATATATATATATATATATATTATAGAAATAATTTTAGAATATTTTCAGCACATACAGTAATACCGTATTTGCCGGCGTATAAGACGACTGGGCGTATAAGACGACCCCCAACATTTCCACTCAAAATATAGAGTTTGTTATATACTGCCGTATAAGACTCCCCCTCTTCCGCACACCTTCCACTTTTGCACTTTTTTTTTGAGGCACTTTTTGTGCACCGTGAAACGAATCCCGTGAAGCCGAAAGGAGCAGCCAGCCTTCAGGCCGATGTAGGCGGGCCTCCTTCTCCCAGCTCCCAAGGAAACGAGGCACTCAGCGGCCTCCGCTCGCACCGCCTGGCCTCTGCTCGCACCGCCCGGCCTCCGCTTGCCCTCCGCTCGCACCGCCCGGCCTCCGCTCGCACCGCCTGGCCTCCGCTTGCCCTCCGCTCACCGCCCGGCCTCCGCTCGCACCGCCCGGCCTCCGCTTGCCCTCCGCCACACCGCCCGGCCTCCGCTTGCCCTCCGCCGCACCGCCCGGCCTCCGCTCGCACCGCCCGGCCTCCGCTTGCCCTCCGCTCGCACCGCCCGGCCTCCGCTTGCCCTCTGCTCGCACCGCCCGGCCTCCACTCGCACCGCCCGGCCTCCGCTTGCCTCCGCTGCATCGCCCGGCCTCCGCTGCCCTCTGCTCGCACCGCCCGGCCTCCGCTGGCTTCTTAACATTATATCGGCGTATAACACACATACATCATTTGCCCCTATTTTCAGGGGGAAAAGTGCGTGTTATACGCCGATAAATACGGTTATATTATATAGAATTAGTCAAACCGTCGGGTCAGCAATTGAAATAATTTTATTAGGGATTGTATTATACAAGTAAAGCTTATACAATTACAAAATAAAGACATACATTAAAGACAATACAAATGAAAAGAAAAAGAACAAAAGACTCCGTCTGCTTTATTCCCAGAAAGTTTAATCAACATTAAGAATGTATCACTATCACTTAAAATAGAACTAAACATCTCTTCATTTCATACATTCTCCCAGTTTCTATAAGACCATCTCTAAAATCTCATCCTTGCCCATTATATAGCAAAAGTCCAGTAGGGGTTATTGAAAATATAGAACCCTCAGAAAAGATCCTTCTTCCTTTTCCTCCTCTTTGAATGACCCATGAAACTCTCTGCCACTTGCCTCGGAGGAGGGAGAATAAAAGAAGTGACTGACCATGTGTAAAATTGCACTGATGCTCCCCATTCCAATGTGTTCCCAAGGGCCACCTACCTCCACAGAGGGCTTCCCCATCACCAATGGCCCCCCAACTATCCCTACCTAATCATCAGGCATCACTCCCTCATCCACCTATAGTATAGGCTTGTGCAATTCCTGTCCACTCGTGGTTTTCAGAGAACCTAAATGAAACTTCCTCCTCCTTTCCCTCCTCCTCCATGGCTAATCTGCAGAATTGCTTTCCATTTTGCTGGGAGGGAGGGGGAAACCATGGGAGTCATGAAGTATGAGGAAAGCTGTACCCTTGGTTCCCATTTTGAGATGTCACACCAGGTAGGAAGAGAACTCACATTTTGACTAATGGTATCTCCCAACAGTCCTACACATGCATCTAAGTCTTTCCCTTATTATTCCCTTCCTGGCCACCACTATTAAGAAACTTCAGATTTCAGTCTCAGTTCCATAACAACTGAGGCTACGTCATATTTATTTTAAAAAATATATCAATCCAATCCAGAGATGTGATAAATGAGATTAGGTTACAAACGCCACCAAAACTGTGAAGGGCGGACTGTTTGCATTTCAAGGTGTTTCTCTTCCCTAGTTCTTTCTAGAGTGCAACTGGACTAATACATTGGGAGTTTTGATTCTAGAAAGCAAACTCTGATACAAAATATTTGAAGCAAGAGAATCTGGAGGCTAATATGAGAAGGGTGGAGATTCATAAACTGATTGCAATTTGCCAGTCACAGTTTGGACAGTAGGATTCCTGTGTTGTGTTCTGTGTACTGCTTTGTATTCTGTTCCTACCATTGCCACAGGGAGTGACAGTTGATCTTAATCACTCAGTTGTACAAGAGCTATGAATTTGGCAGTGTACCAAGTGAGGAAACAATTGGCAGAGTGATTTCAGGAACATGAGACTTGGGTTGGTCGCTACACAATTGCATTATTTGGAAGTTGCCTCACTTGTATTTCTCCCAGTATTAAAAATAGAAATGATGTGTGACAAACAAGAACCAAATGTAAAAAATAATATTTTTTAAAAGACTCTCTCATACAAAGAGTTGATGGCATATTAACAACAATTACTTTTGATATACATTTATTAAAGTACATTCTTGTGGTTTGATTGTACCCAATAGCCTGATTTAAAGAAGTATATTCTGATTATGCTGCAAGCACTATTCCACCCCACCCGCCCAAAAATTCAAGTATTTCTGATACAATCCTACATTTAGATGTCTGGCAGCCATATATATAAAAGCATATAAAATGTTCACTCTTTGGTTAATGTACTTCTTATATATTGTACTTTGATGAAATACACAAATTAGCTGCAGAAAGCTGGCAATATGTATAAACGTTTAGTTTTCTGAGAAAAAGCTAGAAGTATCCAGTTCTAGAGTCAGTAAAGTCTTAGCAAAACATTTTTGACCTTTGGGCTCTATTTTAAGAAAAAGGTGGTGGGGAAACCAATGGGCCAGGGAGAGTCATGACATTAGGCTTACTTAGGATTAAATAAAAGAAACAGATCCTGAACTGAGACTACTATATCTCTGACCTCTTGACCTATTCTTATTTTTCATGGATAAATTTAGCATTACCCTTCCTCACACTCAAAAAAGCTTAAAAATAATATTTATAAATATTATAAAGAAGGAAACAGGCTAAAAAAAGAAACAAAAAACCCTACAGAACATATACTTACAGACATAGATCAGTAAAGAGAAGTTATGTTTCTCTTTACAGTCATCCATAGATAATCTTCACTAATCAGTTCTACAGCCGCTGAATAGCCAGAGTCATGTTTGTCTTTCAATGTTGAACAGAAAGTCTTTTGGCTATAGCAATCCTCTTTCTTCATCGAGGTGATATTTTTGGTAATTTTTAAAATTGCTTCCATTTGGTAAAATTCGGTGGTTAATTAAATTTTATCTGAATGAATCAATGAGTGAAAAGAAAACTTGTGAGGATATTGACATGCAAGCAATGATGGGCACAGTTTCATTGTGATGGCTTGTAACAAGCTGATTGGTCCTGGGTACAGTGAAGTTGTAGTGTGTGATGGGGGGGCGAGTCTGTGTATCGAGTATCACATGCAAATCCCATCACATGTCTCCCATGTAGGACTATTCTTTATTAAGGGATCTTCCAAGAATACTCCTGGGAGTATAAGACAATTTGAAAAAGAACTGTAAGTACAGGAGAAGCAAAATTGTTCTGCATTAAAAGAAAAAGGTTTAAAAATCAGATTTTACCTGTATAGATAAAATCTGACCAACAGTCTCTTTCAAATGAAAACAAAAGAGTTTCTCAATCAATTATTCCCAGTCCTTTAAAACATTTCAAAGTCTTTCAAAAAGTACAATTATAGCTATTTAAAACAAGAAAAAGTGCATAGGTCAGAACAGGAAAGGGAAATTAATTTCGCTTTTTTTATATTCTTGAGAAAAGCCATGTGATGATTAGAGTCTCTTTTTTTAATATGGAGGCTACTATCTATTTCGGCACACTTGAAAAAGCACTTAAGGCAGCAATATTTTTCCTATAATTAGGAAAAAAATATATGTGTCAGTCCTGAAAGGCAGCATTTTTCTTATCACTGCAAACAATATCCTCCGACTCCAATATTTCTCCACTTTCAAATGAGCTCTTCTTGACCTTTCCAAAATGTATGCATTTTTATAGTGAGACTAATTAGACTTTGGCCTGCTCAATGAGGGTAAAGAACTTTTGCCAATAAATGCTGAGATGATTTTTAAAAAAGGAAAGATCATATGAGATTGGGTTCTCTTCATTTTCCAGCTCACTTTGGTGCCATATCGGCATGTTATTTCTCAACTATACAGATTTGCAGATGAATAATGACTGTCAACGTAATAATAGAAAAGTCTTTGCCTGTGTATGGATGAACACTATTTTTCTTCCCTCATCTTTCAGAGAGGTATTTATCTTTATAAAATTGGAATTCCATCCTTGGTGGTGAAAATCAGAACTCCCACAGCCGTTCAGAGAATGACAAAAGAAACAAATTCAAGAAGAAAAACGAGTATTTCAAAACAGCAAAAATAAGAACAGCAAATGTTCAAAAATGAGGATGCCGTATCTAAAATGGCTGCTTCTTGAATGGCTCTGAGCCTTGCCAAACTTGTGGTTGAGCTGAACCTAGGGAAAAAGAGGAAAAATTAAAGAAGGATTAACAAAACAAGGATTACACAATTCCAGCCAATCAAATCAACTCTATTAGCTTGGATTGCTTCAGGAAATGCATTCATATCAATATATGTTTGAAGTAACATAGGAATGTCATATATATGTTCTTTACCTAATTAAATGGGTTGTTGTTTTTGAAAAAAATGCAAAACTAATCTTAAGAGTGTTTTATTTATACTAGCCAGTTGGCCTTTTCTGTAACTAATTAGGTATTCAGTGTCTGCCACCTAGTGGAATACATAGCAATTGCTTGCAGAGGCATGACAGCTAATCTACTTACTTTGGAATCATAGACTCATAGCATTATAGAGTTAAAAAACAACAACAACCCTGAGTCCAAATCCAACTCATCGCAGGATTCTAAAATAAGTAATCTCTGGCAGATGGGTATCCTAACCCTTGCTTCAATCAGTTTCTTTGTTCCACTGCATTTATTCCATTGTGAATAAATGTGAATTGATGAATTGTGCCACGATTAGGAGAAGCTATGAAATAAAAACTCAAGACAATTTTCTAAAAGAAAATAGAGCCATTGGCAAATTACTGGAGTTAAAAGAACCACTTGGGTAATCTATGGTCAGTGCTTGCCATTGCTATTTTTTAATGTTCAACATTGCTTTGACCTCATAACCATTTTGCTTTCTAAGGGCAAAGTCTGATCTACCTTAAAAGTTAATGCTTTTCTGGCCCTCTTTAAAGCTTGGGAACTTCAGGAATGGAATGGGGAATCTGTGTTCTCTTGTGAGCTACCAGGATTAGGTAAGTTAGCCTTACTTAACACTTTATTACAATCTTAAACCTGTTAATAAAACATACTTAGTTAAATCAGTCAGAGAGTTCATTTTCATTCAATGTGGTTTGCTTAAGGATTACTGAATAAATTGCCTACACTTAAACTTATTAAGAGATAAATACTTCAAAAAGAGTGACTTATCTAAATTGATGGTGCATTCTGCAGACAACTGGGGAAGCAACATACACAAGAATTGTGATCTATTAAGAATCAGGTGACTCTGAATTCATGTGAATCACAAAAGCTTTCCCAGGAGAGGTGATATTAATTTTCTCCATGATAGAATTGGCAATACAATAATATCCATATGCTGAATGGATTCAATTTTATGCATATCACAAGAACATTTATATGTGCAATGAGCTTTTTTAAAGCATACCTTCTAAAACAATGGAGGTATGATCAAAAGTTCTTGACAACATATTTCCTTGTGCCAAGGAATCAATACAATATTTTGCCAGTTGAGATCTTTTACTTCAGTTTTTTTATATCATGGAGAAATCTGACCTATTTTTTTCCTACCCACAATACTGACATCTATTAAAACTTGCTTAATGGTGGTCATTTTTTGAGAACCCAGTACTGCGAAAGCGATAGGTCAATACCAATGAAGGACCATTTCTATAATGAATTAAATGTAGACCACACCTAAAACAACCTCTTCCAATTTAAGCTAATAGTTATAAAGTGTACAGAAAAATCTAGACAGCATTTGAGTCTCTGTTTTGCATTTTTCAAACTCTCAGGATTTGGGTAATATCATCTGTGGTGGAACTTACCATGGATAGTTTTAAAAGTTACAGAATTTGTGAAGCATATGTGAAGAAACTAAAAAGAACAAATGTGCAAACCGAACTCCCATTCTGATATGTTATTCAATCAATTCCAAGAGAAAATTTGAATTTTTTTGACTAATTGTCCTTTCCTTTAGACCAGAATTTAAATATGTTATTGTAACATATTATTTGATTATGATGAAGAGAAGAGAAGAGAAGAGAAGAGAAGAGAAGAGAAGAGAAGAGAAGAGAAGAGAAGAGAAGAGAAGAGAAGAGAAGAGAATAACAGAGTTGGAAGGAACCTTTGAGATCTACTAGTCAACCGAAACCCTATACCATTTTAGACAAATAGTTATTCAATATCCTCTTGGAGCATTTACAACTTTTGGAGCATTTAGAAGTAGATTATGTTCTACTCTTCCTTTTGCTAGGATGGAATGAATGCTAAGCGTCCTGTTCTACTAGATTGGGTTCAAATTTAGTCACAACAGAAAATAATAAAGTTCATTTGGATATCTCTTAATTGATTTCACTGATTTCAGAAAAACAAAATAAAGTCTGGATTTTACCCTGGGTAAGTCAGTGTAACTTTGTTATTATAAGTTTTATATGCACAAAGATGGAAAGACACAGCAATTCCACACCATGAAAGTGTGGATGGTAAAGGTGATAAGAGTTAATGGAAATGATGAAACTGTTTTAATTAAAGAGATTAATCTAGTTTTGTCTCTCCTTGGCAATCGCCTTTGAACTTTTTGCTCAAAACTAGAAAAAATATTTTGATTTTAGGTTTTGATGATTGGAATGCTTTTGTAATTATAGAAATACCTTGAAATGTTGTGGTATGCAGAGAAAAAGGTTGTTTTTGTAGTTCATAGCACCAAAGAAAGTTCAAAGTTGTTATTTTTTTTCTCTTCCTTTGCACTTTTCTCTCCTCTTATTTTCCTAACTTTTGTTTCTTCTATGTTTTTATCTTACAAAGAAATGTAATTTTAAAAAAAGCTATTAAAGACTGAATAAGACAGGTGATATAAGTATCGGGGATGGGTATCAGAGTCAGGGATCCCTAAAAAAAATATGTTTACTGAAACACTTAAATATTTCTGTTTTTCTCTACCTCCTCATGTGGTACCTTTTTATCTTACTTTTTTCCCCCTCAAAACATTCATGCCTGTATTATTTCACAGAATCTCTGTGGGAGAAAGAAATTCTCCCTAGAGGATTTTATGGGTTGCTGGACCTGGATTTAGATCTACTAATCCAGTCCAGTTGGGCCCCCCTATAAATAATATTCATGATTCTGTTGCATTTAAAGGATGTCAGTTCTGTTGCTGAAATATACATGACATTGATGGGATTTGGAGTCTCTCAATATTGATCAGTTTTGCAACCAACAGCCTTTTGTAGCCCAACTCCAATATCCATTCTTGGATGAAAAGCTTACCAACCTGGTTGGTAAGCTTATTCATTTATTTATTTATTTAGAACATTTATATAGGTGCCTACTCATTCACAACAACTCTAGGTGGCTTACAAACACTAAAAAAACACCAAATAGAAAAAGATAAAAATAAAAAAGATTAAAAATAATAATTAGGACTTTATTGTCTTCTGCTTTGTTATAGATGCAGTCTTCATTCCTATGAATATTCTTGCATTTCTCTTGCTAAACATCCTAAAGGCATCCTTTCAAGCTGGAGGATTTGAAAGAAACTTCCTCAAATAGACTAGAAATGTTTATTTTTTAATTTTATTTGGTTTGTCAATTGCTTACAAGATATAAGTAAAAACATAGTTATGAATACATGAATACATATAAGAAAAATAAAAGAAACAATAGGACAAGGACAGTAGGCACGTTGGTGTACTTATGCACGCCCCTTACAGACCTCTTAGGAAAGGGGTGAGGTCAATCGTAGAAAGTCTAAGGTTAAAGTTTTTGGGGTTTGGGGAAGAAACCACAGAGTCAGGTAGAGTATTCCAGATATTGACCACTCTGTTGCTGAAGTCATATTTCCTGCAATCAAGTTTGGTGCGATTAACCTTGAGTTTGTATATATTGTTTGCTCTTGTATTGTTATGATTGAAGCTGAAGTATTCATTGACAGGTAGGACATTGCAATGTATGATTTTATATACTATACTTAGATCGGACCTAAGGCATCGTAGTTCTATGTTTTCTAGGTATAGAATTTCAAGTCTGGTGGCATAAGGTATTCTGCAACGAGTAGAAGAGTGGAGAACTCTTCTTGTGAAATATTTCTGGACTTTCTCAACTGTGTTAATATCAGATATGTAATGTGGGTTCCAGACTGATGAGCTGTATTAGAGTATTGGTCTAGCAAATGTTTTGTATGCTCTAGTTAGTAGTGTAATATTACCAGAGAAAAAGCTACGTAAGATTAGGTTAACAACTCTTAGTGCCTTTTTGGCTATGTAGTTACAGTGGGCTCTAGCACTTAGATCATAGAGATGAGTACTCCAAGATCCTTGACAGAGTATGGATCATCAACAAGGTCTTGACTATTCAGCCTGCATTTTATTTTCTGATTTTGGGGGGGGGGGGCAATATGTAAGACAGAGCATTTATTTGTTGAGATTTGAAGTTGCCACTTGTTTGATCATTCTGATACATAGTTGAGGTCTTTTTGAAGGGTAGCAGTATTGTCTGTGGTGTTGAATAGCTTTACATTGTCAGCGAAGAGAATGCAGTTGCTCTTAATATGATCACAGAAGTCATTTATGTAGAGTATGAAGAGAATTGGTCCTAGAACACTGCCTTGGGGGACACCACTGTTGACAGGTACAGAATTGGATAGGATGCTCCCAATTTTGACCATTTGTTGTCTGTTTGACAGGAATGCTTCTATCTAGTTATGCAGGTGTCCAGAGATACCATAAGATTTAAGGTAAATGTAAGGTAGAGGACAAGACAGCAGGACAGATTACAGAAGGAGGAAGATGATATCTCTAGTGTCCTCTGCCTTGCAGTTCCAGGTTCTCAAATGCAGAATCTGTTTCTGAACTATGAATCTCCCCTGGTGATATAATGAAAACTCTTAAATAAGCCCAGACATAAAAAGACACTGTGAGCTGCCTGCACTTGGTAGTGCAGATTGCAGCTCCCTGCAACTCTTCCCATTTGAAGGGAAGATTCATGAATGGTACTGAAATTCAACTCAAAACATGGGCAAATTAAATTATCACCGCTGTTGTCAAATATCATAAAGTCAACTGAAAAATGCATGATTAGGAACTGGTGGGGCAAAATGGCACATTTAGTTAAAAAGATGTGGAAGCATATGGTGACATATATGCACAGCATCTTCCATAATTAGATTTTTTCACAGCTGCGTTAGAATAATAGCCTTCAGCTTATTCTTATTAATTAGTTCATTTAAATGTCTAACATAGTCCCACATCAAAGGGTCAAGTAGTATTAGTTCAAAAGTATGGGCTTATATCTATATCTGATCAAAAAATATAAATTCCTATAGAGAAACTGGTGGAGAAAACAATAATGACTAGCTAAAGGATGAAACGTTCTAATAAATGAGAATGGATGAGAAGCTTTGGTTTAGTTCTTTCTTTCTTTCTAATAGTTATTAATCACCCTACAGCAAAGAGCTATCACTATGACATCCAATAAAACAGATAAACCAGCAAAATATCCAGGTACAACATATAAAATATCTGCCAATAAAATAGATTTTAATTAAGCAGGAGGAAGGCCAAGTTTCTTTCTAATCTAATTTTGTAAAATGTCAGCAAAGGATCATTAGCTTTCTATGTTCTTGTGCTTCAACAGACACCGTGGTTCATCACCTTAAAGATAAGTAGTTACTTCTGATAGCAAGAAAGATCAAAATTGTGAAGCAAAAATCTGTGATATGCTGTGCTGCTCAGAAACCGTATATTAAGATGTAACTAGAGCAAATAGATGAAACTGTCTACTATTGTAGAATGTTTACTAAAGATGGAGAAGTGAGTGGTGAAATTTGGGCATGCAATTGCTGGTAGGAAGTTAATGGATACTGGGTAGTCTGTGGGAGAGAATGTTTATCAAAAGGGGCAAAATGACTGAGTGTAGGAGTGAGCTTCCACCTCCTTTGTTTTTGGAAGTGAGAGTTGAGTAGGTCAGAAGAAACAGAGAAGTTGAATGTAATGGGATAATTTACATAAGACAGATAAGAAGGAGGGGGGAATCCTGAAATAAATTTCCCAACTTTATTTTGTGCAAACTTTCTTTCTTTCTTTCCCCCCACTCTGATCGTCATTTAATCTGCCCTGCACCTGAGTTTAACTCAGAGGGCTTCCTCCCCTACTGATTATATGTTTCCTCTCTCTAACTGAGAGCAGTTCTTCTATTTGATTGGTTCCCACAAATCAAATCAAATGAGATAACACCCCTGATGAACTGACTCCAAGCAGTTCCAGGTTTCTGGTCTGGAGGGTTAAGGTGCACCTTTACATAGCCATGATATCCCAACTGGAGATGTTATTAAGGTCTTATCCTTGTGCCTAGAGGCTATCAGCCTAGATGAGACAAAGCAGGCTGTAATTGATCCTTAGGAAGATGACGTTTACTGTTTGTAATTCCAAGTCTCTACTAATTCCAGTGTGGTCTCCAAAAAGTTTCAGTAACTGACCCAGGGGAACTGGTCCACTGATTCAAAGTTAGTGCAAATGATAGATAAGGAGGCAGATAATATGTCCATTGAATAGTTTTGCAGCTAAGTCCAAAGATACATATGAATCTCAGTTACTTTCTGCCTTGAGTAGAGGACTGGACAAAATCCATTCTAATCCTTCTATGATCCAATGAATTTAATCAATATATTTAGACTCAGGATATTACTTAACTGAGCAGCGGAACATCTGTGCAAAGTATTAGCATGAACCAGAATTCTGCTCATTCTGTTATTATCTGAATCATCTTTCATAGTCCTTTGAGAGTCTGTCTATAGAGAATTTGGGGATTTTAGTGAGGAGTCAAATAGTTTGGCTAGATCAGCTTTCCCAAGTTAATTCAGATGTTTTAAATGTCATTTTAATAAACACCTCTAATATATATGTGTAACAAAATATTCTATTAGAAATGCCAACAGGCTCAGAGTCAGAAACTGAGTAGAGATATTTGAGTTCTCTGTACCAAAAAAAGAAAAAAAAGTGATAGGCATTTATTTTTGCTTTCCACTCAAAAACTAATTAGTTGATTCTTCAGTTACAAAAAAAAGTAATTTCCTTTTTTTTTTTCAAGCTGCAATTTTTATCCAGCCAGTAGAGTAATTCTTGATTTACATCTTTGATAAGTTGGAATTGAAGTCAGAGATTGTCGCTAGATTTGTTTTATTATACACTGTGTGTGCCAAATCTCTCTTGGGTCTTTTAAAAAATGCCTTTATTGAGCTTTCCAAAAACATTGGACTCTAAAAATAACATCGTTCATTATGATCCCTAAATCCTATGCTGGGAGCCCTCCTCCATATGATATGAGTTCCACAGGGATGTGGCAAAATATCTTCCATATATCTAATGCCCTCACCAGCTGTATCTCCTCTCTTCTATTTTTCTGAAAATCTTAGCATGTAAGGTGATCTTAGGTGATTAGGTTTCTGAAATTATTCCCACTATACGGTCTGCTTTTTTGAGAACTCTGGAATTCTAATAAATGAAATTAAATGCTGGTGGAAGGCTTTATGGTTTTTGATCTGCATTCTCTCCTGTGTTTAGTTAAACAAATTTCTTAATATAGGAGTAGTTTTGAAATGTTGGTCCATATATACAGTGTACACTGAAGATAGGAATAGACCGTGGGCCAGGAATATCTGCAATAAAATCTAATACAAGGGTTTCACTGCAGTGCAGTTTTACATAAGAGCTTGTAGGAGCAGACAGAATGTTATTAGACCATAAAAGCACATCAGGCTGATTTATGGTTTCTGATCAAGGTTTCTGTGAAAATTACTCTGCATCACCAGCTCAAGGTGACTGCTACCATTAATGTGTGGAAAATAAATGAGATGGGGAGGCAGATATCAGAAGAAGTGGCAGGAAGCGGTGAGCCAGTATATACTGCACTGGCTTCCCATTTTGTTTTACAGTGCACAGAACAGTGTCATCCAAATGGTTGCTTTGGGGCAGAAAAGGCAATTCTTGATAATTAGATCTTATGACATAGAGCTGCTGCTGCTGCTGCTGCTGCTTTCCTGAATCCAGAGTGTAAAAGCTAGGAAAAATGCTTCTTGTCCTTCCATGTTTTTTTTTCATCCTCTGTATAATTCTATGAATGTGGGAAATGAGTCAGATAAAAATGACATAATTTGGAAAGTATTTGGGGATTCCAGTTGCTGAGTGACAGATAAGTTTTATAAACAGAAAATATATTTCTCAAGGATAATCCCTTTCAAAACTTGACATTGTGTAAGGTTGGCATATTATATATTGTGTGTGTGCATGTATGCATGCGTGCACCTGCATATCATTTGCAACCAGCCAAATGCATATCATTTGCAACAAACAAGCATGCATTCAGGTTTCTCCTTGTGTAGATTGATTGGCTGATAGTGATATGGCATATTTATATAAAAATATATAAATTAAATTAAAATGTAAAAAAATGGCACATTTGTTGATTTTGGGTTCCTCTGACTTTATATAAAACATTGACAGCTCTGTTGATTAAAATACCATTAAGGTCATATTTGTACATTGGGCTTATAATTTTATTTATTTATTTAGTTTCTATAACCACCCAACTGAACCATCATAGTCTTTTCTTTTTTATTATTATGGTTAGAAGGTCCCTCCTCCTGCACTAAAAAATCAGGTCTCACTTTATATTAGCAATCCAAAAGAATCATTATTTCTGTACATGGTTAAGTCTTTCAGGTTGTCAAAAGTCATCCAAGCATATGACCTCACTTCAAGCAAGCAAGAACTTACGTGGAGAGTATATACTTATATGGAGAGTAAGCATCGTGTTGGGAGAAGTGTTCAGCTAGAACCAAAGAGATGATGATTCAAATTCCCATCTCACCAGAGCAATCTACCTCTGAAGCTTTTTGAAAATATAAAATGAGCATTGGAAGGACTACCTTAGGGCTCCCTAGAAGAAAGTTTGAATGTCATCTAATTATTAGCTATAATTATTGTAATTTTGCTTAGTGTCTTCTTCCATATTCTGGGGCAAGAGTTTAATTTAAAATTTTTAAAGTTCATAATGCTCAGCAAATGAAATGCTCCCTTGTATGTTTGCCTTTCCATCTTACTTGTACAGTTCAAGGAGAAAATCAGTCAAAACCATTTCTTGGTTTCAGCTATATAGCTTTCCAATCAGGGAATTTGGTTTAATCAAGGCTTATTGACATAAACTATTAGCTTAAGCTATGGTTTATTTCTGATTTGCTTAGAATAGCTAGGTAGGGGATAACATATGGAAAATTGTAGCAGCTTCATTTTCTCCAACTTTCAGAGTTTTTGTAGTCTAAATAGAAAAGAAAAGAAACATGAGATAAAAATGAGCCTTGAGTGAAGAATTAAGTATGAAGGTACAGCTAGTTCATAAGAAACAGTGCAGGCAAGAAGAAGTAAAATATACAGTGCATCTGCCATATATCTTGCCTGTTATATTTGAACTTGAGTGAAACATCTGACAGCATGTCCTTTCTTCCAGACAAAAAAAAGCTAGAAAACAGCTCGCTGATCGTGGCATGAAAAGTTTCATTTTGAACCATTTTGAGCATGAAGCATCCTGGTTTTTCACAAAACTATTTAACTGTGAAACTACTGCTTCTAGAATTCTGAAAGTATTTGAGGTCAAAACAAATCTGTTCTGAGACCAGCACACTCTGTTTTAAGCTTCCAAAAATTTTCAAACAGACTGTTTTATGCTAGAAAACAGCATTTTTAGCCCTTAGAGTAGGAAGTTTCACTCTTCTATGCATTTTGCATACCTACTTGATGTTTCCATTTTCTATTGCCATGAATTATCTATGTGTCTATTGTAAATATAATGCTTGTAAAAGCTAGCCAGCTGATCAAATGAGCTCTGAAGTCATGGAATAAGAGAGAGATGATCAAGTGAGTCTCAGGAAATAAACCCCTTCAATAGCATTTCGCAAAAAAACTACCATCAGGAAGGAAGAAGCTTCTTGACATGTTCATGATTTTATAATAATTTCAGGTACGGGGTAGGTTTCTGTGGAAAAAGCAGGTTATCCAGTAAACTTCCTATAAATGGTGCATTTTAATGGCATGGTGCAACAGACTTTCAGAAGACTTGTTACCTATACCTTCTAACCAAAGTAATTAGGAGATCTACAATAGGAAGAAAAATATATAAATGCACAGATATAAGATAGGCAATATCTGGCTCAAGAGGATTACTGGACATCCTGGTATATTCAGAGTATTGCAGTGTAAATTCAGTGCCAGAAAAATAAACACAGTTGACTGAGGCTTCATTTAACTTTTTTATAAACATATAAAGTAAATTTTACAATACCAGTTGTAGATTCCTCCAACATGGAGCAAACTCAAACAGAAGCAGACATGTTACTGGTTCAGAGCTTAACAGCAACTCAGGAGCTCAGAAACAGACATCAGTTCCACCTTAGTTCAGCAGGCAAACAAGCAAATTAGTTTCTCTTTTACTTTAGAGCTGAGCACAGAACACAGATAAACCATGCCCAGATTCTCTCTTTAAGTTTCAGCCCTCAATTCAGCTTGCATTGGTTGACCTTGTTGCTAAGCTCTATTCCACTTCATGAATATACTCTGACATGGTAGACCACAGATTAAATGTGGGCCAGCATTATGTTTCAGATGCCAAAAGAAGTCAATTCTAATTTTGGATGAAAAATAGTGGTGTAGTATCAAGGTAGTAGAAAGTGACACCTTTGTTCTATGCTGCACTGTTAAGACGATGGCAGCATAATGTGTCCACTTCTGGTTGCTATTATATTAGAAGAATACTAAGGAACTGAAATGAATGCAGAGAGGAATAAAGAAAGTGGTAATGGGCTTGGAGGTAAAATCCTATGAAGAACAATTAAAAGAACTGGGTATGTTTAATCAAAACAAGAGAAAGCTAAGGACAGATATGATCATTCTTCAAGGACTTGAAGAGCTTCACAGGGAAGAGATGTGGATGTATTCTCTGCTGTATCAAGAGTAGTCCTAAAACTAATGGGTGGGAGCTTTACAGAAGGAGATCCAAATTCAAAATAAGGAGTAACTTCTTGATGGTGAGAGCTAGTAAGCAAGAGAACAGCTTGTCTTTTGGAATTTTGGGTGCTCTTGCATTGGACATTTTCAAGCACAGCCGCTTGTCTGGAAAGGTATGAGGACTGCTGTCCAAGGCACAAATCTAAATTGAAGCTAATGAATAAATCCCCATGTATAAACATAATAGAGCCAAATTTTTAGAGTATTCTTCAATGTTTCTTTGAATTAGATAAACAATTTTATCATGGATGAACTGAAGGATCAGTAGGGAGTAAAGTTCCTGCAAGGGGGGGAAAACACTAGACTTCTTTTTATTGAGGTATTTGTTTTTAATCTTTATCCTTACAAATATACTGGCTTTCTCTCTTTCCCTATCCACATTCCCCAATTCTTCTCTTCTAGTGAAACAGACCCCCTAATAACCACCCTTTGCTTTTTTCCCCATATTCATATTTTCAACCTTGCCTGCCTGCAGATCCTTCTCTGTTGGCTCAGCTGCCATTTTTTCTCATTTACTAAAAACATGGAATTCATAACTTTCCAAATGTTGTCTTACCCCCATCTGGAGGCTATTAGCTGCTGCTCACACACCTGTCTTAAGCACTTGATTCTATGATTATTAAAAGTATGTTTTCAAAATATCCTGGGAGACAAAATTCGTGCCTCCTAAACTTTGTGCATGCAACCTCTCAATATGAGGCTTTGAACGTGATATAGTGTAAACTCCCCCTTGAAGTATTTCTGTTGTTGACCCTTGTACAATATAAGTCACTACAGGTCTTTTGCCTCTACATAAGTCTTATTTGGTAGCCTGCATGGCAGATGTTTGCAATGTGGTTAACCTTTCAGGCAGCACTGTTAAAAACTGAAACTATATTTGGAGTATTTTTATCCAGTGCCTCACAAAAGCACACCCAGAGAGAGAAAAAGGCTTTATTCAGGGTATTGGGGACATTAGCCTGTGTGGCTAATAAGGTGGATTTCCTGGCACTTAATTGAAAGCAGGTGGATCATTAGAACAAATATGTATCTAATCAAGAGCTTGGTGTCAGGCAATATGATGCCTGATTCATTGCAGGAGGGGGAAAAAAATCCCTTTTTCAGCCAGTAAACTCTAGAAGCTAATGTGAGAAAGAGTTGGCATGCCGAATCCTGTCATGAGCCTAATTAGAATGTATGTCAAAGCAGCTCTGAGTTCAAACGCAACGCTGAAGTTTTCCCTGGTCTCGCTGGTAACGTACACTGTTATTTCACTTCTTCGGAAACCTGCCTTGCAATCACTCCTAGATAAGTAATAGCAGATAAACCCATTAGTCAACCAGGCTTCATATACTAGTTTCTAGGCACCTGGAGTAATTCTCTGATATGTTTCTTTTTTGGTAATTCTACAGGGCTTTCAAAGGCTCCAGAAAGAAGACCATTGAAAACTGTATGCTTGGATTCATAGTGCAGATTATAGCATTCAACTTTCTATTAGCACGCTCAATGAATGCTTTGGTAAAAAATGTGTAAAAAGATGTGACACTGACTGCCAAAGAAGTAATGGTCTCAGTTTTGAGAGATCTGTGCTAATTGTAGAAAGCAACTTGATACAATGATGGTTATTTCCACAAAATCTCTTTCTTAGGCCTTGATTACTCATTGAGACTGTTGGTGATATTAGCCATTTATTAAATAGATTTTGATTCACTTTTGTCTCCTGCTAGGCTTCAACAGAATACTTTTTATTTATTTAAAGTTATTACATCAAAAGAAAGAAAAAGAAAAAGTACAAGAAAATAAAAAGAAAATATATAAATGAATTCCAACCTTCTCTTCAACAATTACAATCATATGTAATCCTCCTTCCTAAATATTTTGCAAATCTCACTCCCTCATTTAACTGGCATCGTTCTTAATCTTCAAATCCATAAATCAATTCATTATTTTCTTCTTTCAGCAAAAAGTCCATTTAAGATTTCCAGTCTTTCAAAAAAAAGTTGTTGTTTGTTCTCTGAACAGGTCAGCTTCAGAATTTCTGAACATTTTGACATTTCCACAATCCATTCTTCCCCTTGGAAAACCTCAGAGTCCAAATGTGGAGAGGGAACCAGGATTTTGATATCTAAATTTTCTTGAATAGGACTGCACATTCATGTGTTAGCCTAAATGCAAGTCAAGTAAATATTCTATTTATACAATATATTCATTTTAAATATGCATATGCTGCTTAAAACCATGATTCTTAGATGCTTTTCAGCAAAAACCAAACAACAGATAAAAGAAAACCCTAATGTGAAGTCATAAAATAGAAATACGATAGAAACATGACCCCTAAAATGGAATAAAACCAACAAAATCATATGATCAGTCGTGCAGCCAACAATGGGGGATAATAGCAGTGAAAAGGATTTTAAAAGCACTAAAAGGTTTTAAAATGAGAAAACCTTTCTGGTACTGAAAAGAGAGCAATATAGAAGTCCACTATTCTTTTTGACATAAGTGCGCTAGAACTGAAGCCAGGAGCATCCACAGGGGGCTGTCAAAAAAAGTTAGGATGGTAACTGTAACTGTGTGATTGAAGCTCTGCATTACCACTGAAATATAGTTTTCTTGGCAGAAATACTTAGAGAATAGCCTCAGCAGGTCATGTTATTTACCATGACTGTTTTATCTGTATACTGTTTTAATTGACAGAGGTCTTTTGGGGTTCTGGTGAAACATAGTTGAATTAAAATAAAGAAATGAGGAAAGATTATTGTTTCAGTAAACTATCCCAAAGCAATTTTGCATTTGAAAAGTTAATGCCAACATTATGAAATGGGTAGAAGGAGATTGCAAAATTATAGTTAAAAGGCATTTCAAATGACAAATTTATCCAATCTGCTACCAACACAGAAACCTGTTTCTACAGCGTTCCTGGCTGGCAGCCACACAGATTGTACTCTAAAACCTATAATAAAGAAGAGCCTGTTGTTTTCCAAGGTTATCCCTTTCACTGCTCACACTGTCAGGAAGTTTTTTTTTTTATAATTAGCAAAAGCAAAAAAATAAGTAAAGTAAATAAAGTCTCTTTTCTATCAAGCTTTACTCCTGTTGATTTCACAGCTGTATCTACAGTATGTTTAGTTCAAATCATTTTTCTTATGATTTGAATCTCTTGGCTTACATTCTACCTTCTAGAGAAGCAGCAAACAAATTTCTTCTATAAACACTTTGCACACATTTAAATGCTTGAAACTGGCTACCAGATAACCCTTTTTACGCTGTCTCTTTCCTAGAAAAAAAATATATCTAATTCCTTTATCCTTCTTCTCTTATCATTTTGGCTTCATTTTACTTGGCTTGTTTGTTTGTTGAGCTCCTTAGCCAGGAGGGTTCCAGCAAGACATTCTTTGCATTTACCTGCTATTAGCATAAAACATTTTGTTATGAACTAGATTTCACATGGTAATCTAATATGGTACACATGATAATCTATATAAATTCATTTAATTTCTGATATCCAATGTTTCTATCTATTGAAGAATATCATTCAGTGGATGAAGTTTGGAGACCTTGGGAAAAACTAAATGGTTCATTCTCTTATTTTACAAAGGAAGTTAGAACTCTATAACAAGGATTCTCAAGGAAATTGGTAGAGAAAATACTTGCTTTAAATTTTTCTACTTTTCAAATTTTGTTACTTTTAGAAAGTATTGATATTCAGGTTTTTGAGACCAATAGGAGGATATCAAGTTTTTTTTCCTAAAGTCATGAAGAGTGTAATTTCTGACAAAACTGAGGTTTCCCAGAATTCAGTATATACAATATATATATATATTTTTTTTAAAAAAAATCCAAGCTAACATCTACTGCTTGATGCTCCTAGACTTATAGATAATTGGTGGTGTGAAAAATCTCTTGCTCTCCATGGAGATAGGAATTCTTCTGCATCAGAAGCTCAACTGTTGACTCAAAGACATTTTCAGAAATACAAGTCTCCATTATTAAATACAACTATTTCAGCCAAGGGTCAAAACATGATGCTTCCCCTCTCTCATGGAACCTGAAAATCCCCCAGATCCAATTTAAAATTATTTATACTAGAGCAAACTCAGGAGATTGTTGGGTCCTTTTAACATGCACATGTGAACTCTTGTCACTGTGAGCGCAAATAAATTGTAAGATTTCAGGTGATTTGATAAGCAGGTACATGGGTCAGAAGCTTTCCAGCCTTCATAATGACTCCTTATTTTAATTATAGTCATATAATATTCCATGTTGCACTTCAGAAACATATATGAATCTTTCTTGGGTTATTGAAGTAATTATACTGGAGTTAGGCTAGCAGTGATCCTAAAGCAGGTAATAAATATAGACTTTATATTTTGTATTCTCTTCTAAATTAGAATGAGAATTAAATCCATTGTAAAGAATCTCTAGGTTAGAAAGAGCACAAATTGTTTTCTGTACTGACTTTTCAAAAAGGAAGGGGAGACAAGGGAATTTTTTTTTCTCTGTACAATATTCACTGCAGGATGCCCTTAAATTACTTTATCAATACACAGCTCAGTGTAGGAATATGTTGAGCTCAGAGTCAATATGTGTTTCTGCCACCTGTGATCATAAAGAGTGTCACCTCCTGCTATAGTAGCGGAGTGCAAATTGGTAGGACTACTCATGAAACAATGTGAGACAAAGGAAAAGTAAACAGCGCTCTGACAATTTTCAACCTGTCTTAATCCTACGTTATTAGAACTTTTGCTCCAGTGTTTCATTTTGTTTTCTGCAAAAGACAAGTTTGAACACAGTTTCCAAACTCTTGACTTCTTTTCCTGGCATCACAACATAAGTGGAGAAAGCACACTTTGGGAAATGTGTTTATTTAAGCTTAAATTGAATTTATTGAAATTACTTCTTTAATAATGAAATTCACATCTGATATTAAACAAGATTTCTACCTGGTATTAAACACATTATTCAATACTGACCTGGTAAGATTTTATTTAATATGTTAAAATATTCATTTACTCAAGTATATTAAATATATAGCAATTATAGTTCTTAAAATTAATGTTTCAGTCTCAAGAGAATAATCCAGGTTTTTAAGATATGTATGTATGTGTGTGTGTGTGCGTGCGTGTGTGTGTGTGTGTGTGGTCTGTTTCTCTCTCTCTGCATTAACATATGCATATATTTGCATAACATAATTGAAATAGATAAGAGAAGCCAACAGATTTGAAAGACTTGAAGCATATGCCTATTTGGCAGGTGTACCTTCTGAAACATGACAATATGACAAAAAAAAGTTTTGAGTTCTCTATAGCTTTAACCACGCACATTACTCTGGCCTACAGATGTACATATTAGTTAAATCAACAGTATAATGCCCCCATGCCTCCCTAATTTTACACCACATTAAGGTAAGCTTCTTTATATCTTTCCTTCTTTCAAGGGCCTCAGGCCTCCCTATATTAGATTCTGTTGTGATATGTTCACATGTCTTTTGTCATTTTGCCACACAAATAATGAAATTAGCAAGTCTTTTCAACACCATTCTAGTACTCCAGCTACATACTTTGTAGCTTTAATGGAGTAGTGTTTTCTATTGAGCCTTAAGACACAAGAAAATCATTGCACTTTCCAATAATTTTTAACTTATTTTAAAGGTTGTGTGAGTCTTGTAGCACAACTGCATTTAGATAACATTGGGTTACAATTAGTCTAAAAAAAGGAGTAAAGTAGGACCATGGACATTGGTCCTAAGCAAAATTAATAGACATATTATATTTATTGCTATTTGAGGACATGTAGACTAGGTGGTTAAAGATTGATGAATGGGTGGTAGTTAGGTTGAATCTGTAGACTCAGTTTTATTTCTTCCCAATTTACACAACATGTAGAAGTAGTATGTATCTCAACCTTATATTCAGTAGTATGGTGGGAACATTTCAAGCATTTTTGGGACATCTGGATTTAGCAATTCAGATATGAATGTTTAGGATAGCAATATCTGCTATGGATCTTTGTAGAATTCAATTGAATTGAAGCTTTCAGCTTGAACACATAAGATTAAGCATGTATGTATACGAGTCCTTTTCTTTGTCCATAATCATGTGCTTCAAATCCTTTACTTTGTGAAGTCAGTGTGAAATTTTGGAAAAATATTTTACATTCAGCAGAACATAATGAGAATTGTTTGCAGTGCAATACAAGCTGTCGGAGAGAATGTGGTTGGAATTTAGGAGGTGGTGATATAACCTTGAAAGAGATGGAAGTACATCCTGCCCAAGAAATCCAATCTCAATCCATTTTAGATAATCATTATCTTGTACCAATGTCCCCCATTCAGACAAAACATAGTAAGGCAGCAAATACAGATAGATTTAAATAAGGTAAATTATCTGGATTCCTTTCAGCTAGGGCTAGGTCATGGCACAGATTTGAAATTGAATTGCTGTTGTGGATGAACTGCAACAAGACTAGAAGGAGATAGTACCAAACCATAGATCACAGTATCCTTTGAGAAATGAGAGAAACTTAATTTTTCTGCAGTTATTCCATTGCCTCCTAAGTAGATAATTTCAATCAGTATTTATAAGGGAAGGCAGGTTGAACTCTTGGATACTCCTGTATGGTTATCCCAAAGGTGCTTTTTTTCAAGAGGCAACTGGACTTCCTGGTTTTTCTTTGAAGACATTTCGCTTCTCATCCCAAAAGCTTTTTCAGCTCTAAATGGATGGTGGGAAATGGAAGGATTTATACTCCTTGCAGACAGCTGGTCATTTGCATTCATTTAGTGGATCATTAAGGTCACCTGGAGGTTTATTTGTATCATCAAGGTCACAAAGTGGTGCAAATTGGTGTGGAGCCTTCTTGGAACTGTTGAAAGGACTGTGTTGTAGATTGGAGATAGATGATGTTGTATCCTTCCCCCTCTGTTGAGAGATAAACCTTCAGGTGACCTTAATGATCCACTAAAAGAATGCAAATGACCAGCTGTCTGCAAGGAGTATAAATCCTTCCATTTCCCACCAACCAGTTAGTGCTGAGGAAGCTTCTAGGATGAAAAGTGAAACATCTTTAAAAAAAATCCAGAAAGTCCAGTTGCCTCTTGAAAAAAGCACCTTTGGGACAACCATGACCTGGATGACTGAGAATCTCCATAGACATCCTGTATGGGTAGTCCCAAAGCTTTATCTTCTCCCCTATTCACTTTAAATCTTTGTAAAACTAGCAGCTATCTACAGTATAAATTAAAAGTGGTCAACTGCAATGTAGTAGTAGTCTTGACCTGGAAACTGTGGGGAACAGAATGGGTTGGAACATTCTCAGATTTAATCCCAGCAAGATGGAACTATTGTCTGTGCAAAGGATGATTATTGAGAAATTCCATTTATAGCTCTTAATGGTATTGCACTTTCCTCAAAGGAGCAGGTATGCAATCAGGGTTCCCTGCACTCACATCTCCTGCTTTAGGCCAGCAGATGGAGGCCATGGTTTGGGGTGGTCTTGGACAGCTCCTTTTAATTCACTACTTGTGATTTTTAATAAGGTCCACAGGAGCTGATGACATTGAGGTTGGGTTCTTGTCATCTTCAGCTTAGAATATTACAGTTTACTTCATATGAAACTGACTTAGAAACTACATCTGATGCAGAAATTAATTCTCCCTCTCCTCACTGGTAGAAACCAGTTTAGCAGAATAAATCTATGCTGGAGGAGCTGCATCGAGTTGCCAATAGACTTCCAGGATCAGTTCAAGAAACTAACTCTATATTATAAAACTCTTTTTGGTTTCAACATAAACAGTTTCTGGTAAAATATGCTTGCTCAGTACAATACACATTAGGCAGAAGACAGGTGTGGTGACCATTTGGAATTTGTCTAACAATGTCATAAGTCAGTATAGTCACAAAATACCATGCTTTAGGACCATAGCATCTCACAACATCTCACAACAAGAGTTATCAGTCCCATTATTATTGTTGTTAACTGAGAACTACTGTACGTGTAGATGAAAATGGCTCTTTCTACTCAAAAAGGAGAGCCATCAGGTCTATGACATTCTGTGGACAAGAAGAAAAGCAACAAAAAATTGATCCTTGGTTTAAATAGGGCTGATATTTGACATATAACAATTACTAGAATTCATTTGTAAAGTCTTCTTTTTTAAAAAAAAATGTAAATCTACTTATTAATATCTGCATCCTTAATATATTCTTGCTTGTGCCTGTTTCCTGTTCTAGTATTTGTCATCAGAAGATAGATTCAAGACCTGTTTTGTTTCTCCATGAGCATTTGTGAGATTTTGACAATTTCTTTATTTCAATCATGCACCTGTTGCTGCTATACTGATAATGAGGATGAGGATTTTGCACCTATAACATTGTTCAGAGGTGCCCACTCTCAGAACTGGCTACTAACTCTGGTACAATATATTCACATGATAATGAAAGCATTCTTCATACATCCTACAATATATTCGTAGATATTCAATTGTGCCAAAGTCCTTGTAAGCAGGGGTGGACTTCAAAATTTTTAGCAACGGGTTCTCTGCCCAGTTGCAGGATGGAGGTGGCCATGATGAGGGTGGCCTAGTCGGCCTCCTGGGGGTGTTTTTGCCCTCCCCGGGCTCCAAAGGCTCTGTGGATGCTGGAAACAGGCCTATTTCCCACCTTCCTGAACTTCCGGGAGGCCCATTTTTTGTCCTCCCCTAGCATCCATGTGTACACTTACCTGCATCCAAAACGGGCCGCGTGGGAACTCCTGGAAGGGGTGGGATGTGGGTGGGTGGGGCCAGCCAGGAGTGGGATTTGGGGATTCTCTGAAATGCACAGAATCTTAGCTAGGGGTTCTCCCAAATGCCTGAGAACCTCCAGCAGCCCACCCCTGCTTGCAAAGTAGTTCTCTACACATTACACATATAGACAGAGCTTCTCCAAGGTATTTCAAAATGCAGGTGGCAGGGTAATATTGACACTTCAAGGAGGTGATTAAGTTTATTCCAGGAGTCCATTGCATACATTTCTGAAACAAATTAAACTCAAGTGAAGCCATGCAATACAGTTAGCTACATTATGTGATTTGGGGTAGGCGGTTGGGAAAAACTTGATTTATTGTGTCAACCCTGAAGCTGATCTGACCGAAGCCATTTTGACTGCTTCAGTGTTGCCACACTGGAGCTGAGGGATAGGGAAGGGAAATTTGAGATAAAGGGGATTTTGTATCTGAAATAAAATACTTTTTCTTGGGAACAAAGGACATTCTATTATTATTACCTTTATTGTAAGAGTACAACATGTGTACAATGAGATTGGCTCCCTTCATGCACCCCCTCAACACAACTCACAGTGAGGACAGAAGTCCCTAACCCAGTCCCAATCTTATTACCTTGTTGCACAACACGCTGGTCCCACAAGTCTGTGTTATTTTCTTCAGAAGTCTGACAGCCCATGGATAGAAACTGTTCTTCAGCCTGTTGGTATGGCTGGCTATGCTTCTATATCTCCTACCCGATGGTAGGAGAGTGAAGAAGTGCTGAGCGGTATGTGAGTCATCCCTGAGAATTTTCCTCGCTCTTCTAAGGCAGTGAGCTCTAGCAATGTCATCTAGTGATATCAGGGAACAGCCCACAATGTTTTGTACTGTGCTCACTACCCTCTGTAATGTCTTTCTGTCTGCAGCTATCAAACCAGCATACCACATCGTAACGCAATATGTGAGGATGCTTTCTATTGTGTACCGGTAAAAGGTGGTCATCAGTTGTTGTTCCACTTTATTAAACTCTAAGGAAATGGAGTCTCTGTTGGACCTTTCTGGCCACCTGGGTTGTGTTGATCTTCCAGGTAAGATCTTTGCTGAGGTAGACTCCCAGGAATTTAAAGGAGGAAATTTTCTCCACACAGCTACCTTCAATGTAAAGTGGGGTGGGTTCCTCTCATCTAACATCATCTCTTGTGTCTTGCTGATGTTTAGGTGCAGGTTGTTTTCTAGGCACCATGAGGATAATTTTTGAACCTCTCCCCTGTACGCTGTTTCATCTCCACCTGTAATGAGATCCAATATGGTAGTATCATCTGCTAACTTAATGATCATAGTGGATGGGTCAGATGATACATGTGTGTACAGTGAATACAGGTAAGGACTGAGCACACAGTCCTCTGGCGAGCCAGTGCTAAGCTTCAGGGAGGTGGATGTGACAGACCCAGCCCTCACTGTTTGTGGTCAGTCCCTCAGAAAGTCTTTGATCCAGTTGCAGATGGAAGACGGAAAATGCAAGTCAGTCAGCTTTTTTATAAGGATGCTCGGCAGGATAATATTGAAGGCCGAGCTGTAGACAATTAAAAGCATCCTGACATAGTTTCCAGGTTTCTTCAGATGGCTCGCTACAGTATGTAAGGCAGTAGCTATGGCATCGTCTGCCGACCAGTTTCCCTGTAGGCAAACTGATGTTTGTCAAAGTCTGGTGGGAGGCATGTCTTAAGGTGTTGGAGAACCAATTTCTCGAAACATTTAATCACTACTGACGTTAATGCAATAGGTCTGTAGTCATTTAGACAGTTAATTGCTGTTTTCTTGGGGACTGGGACAATAGTGACTGTTTTCAAATGATGCAAAGCCATTTGCAGGGAGATATTAAAGATCTTTGTTAGGACCCCTGCTAATTGATCAGCACAAGTCTTTACCACTATCCTCAGCACCCCATCTGGACCTGCAGCTTTACTAGGATTCACAGCCTTCAGTGCAGCTCTCACTTGATGTCCGTATAGGGTGAGTGGCTGGAAATCAGAAGGCTGGCAGGCAGAGGCTACATGGTCTGGTCTTTTCATCTTGTAGCGGGCAAAGAAGATGTTCAACTCCTCTACCAACGAGGTGTCAGCATTCTCACACCTGGTTGGTGGAGTGATATTGCCCAGTGATCAGACCGCATGGTGATTGGACCATGTGACTGATTGTTTGAGAAAGTAGAAAATCTTTTACTTTTAATTAGGTGAAAACAGAGGGAGTTTTCAAAGTTGATTTTCACCAGATATGTGCCAATATGATATTTCCAATAAAAGTATTATTTGAGGAGTTGATTGATTGTAATAGTTGGAAGTCTGAATAACATTGTACCAGGTTAGAATAGAATAGAATAACAGAATTGGAAGGGACCTTGGAGGTCTTCTAGTCCAATCCCCTGCTTAGGCAGAAAACTCTACATTACTTCAGACAAATGATTATCCAACATCTTTTTAAAAAACTTCCAGTGTTAGATCAATCACAACTTCTGAAAGCAAGTTGTTCCACTGATTAATTGTTCTAACTGTCAGGAAATTTCTCCTTAGTTTTAGGTTGCTTCTCTCCTTGATTAGTTTCCACCCATTGCTTCTTGTCCTGCTCTCAGGTGCTTTGGAGAATAGCTTGACTCCCTCTTCTTTGTGGCAGCCCCTGAGATATTGGAACTCTGCTATCATGTCTCCCCTAGTCCTTTTTTTCATTAAACTAGACATACCCAGTTAGGAGAAGGTTAGGTTAGGAGAAGGCTCCATATGTGCCAGATTTTGCTTTGACCACATTAAAGGCATTTGATTTAATCTGTCCCATATCTTAGTATGTGTAATCAGTAATATATAACTGATCATACTACAGTATGATCAGTTATATATTCATAAACTAATGATTACCTTAAACTTAATATATCAGGTAGATGTTTTTAAAAATAGGTAGCTTTCTAAAATAAAAAGGGGAAGGCATTGGCACATATTAGGGAGAAGTAGCCATAGCAGAAATATAACAATAAATGTATTCAAAACTGCTTTTGTAAACAAAATAATAAGAAATAATTGAGTAGAAAGAAAGTATTACAATTTAAAACAAGACAATTCAAATATTCTAAATTGTTAATACAATTTACTGAATGAGAAATGTGGTTTTCAATCCAAGTTCCCTTCTTCTTTGATTAGTTTAAAGTATATATAAAAAAGAATGAAAACAATTTACAATACGATGCAGTTTTTCAAAAGCAAAACAGAGATATTAGGATTTTCCAGATAAAATCTAATTAAGTGGTTAGACACTGAACAGAAATAAAATTATGAAAGAAGAACATAAAGTGCTCTTATCTCATTTCCAGGATTGCAATCCACTATGAAATAGCAAAATGAAGCCATGAAGCATAAAACAAACAAAAATAGATTAAAGGAGATAGGTTTGTCAGATCAAAAATATTCTTTTTCACTCTCTGTGAAAATGGAGAAAATTGGGTTGCATACAATAACAATGCAAAAGAAATGCATGGAAACATTGAATTTTGGGGATGTTTTTACAGATCTAGTGAAGAAGATCAGAAGGAGCACAAATGACTCCCAAAGAAATAGATTTAGAAAATGTATGCATAGTATTATGTGGAGTTTCCCCCCCTCTCCCTTCTTTCAATCAGGATAATAAATAATGCTAATGACCTTTCTGGCAAGTTGCTTTGAAGTCAAATTAGTCCCGAAGGTGATACTGTCCTACCTGGCATGACATATTCTCACAGCACAGGCATATGCTTTGTTCTAATGTAAGATCTGGCTACCCACCAAAACCACTTATAAATTTAATCATGTTTTCCACCAATTTACATTGAAGAGATGTTAGAACAAACTATCCTGCATCCCCTTTTAAAAACTGTCATCCTCATTGGCCAATATCCAGTCCACCAGTAGAAAAGCTAAACTGTTACATATTTTGTTAGAAGATCAACAATTTAATATTAGGAATCCCTGGATGCCTGCTGTGTGCATTGAGTGATTTGTGTGTCATCAGCCTGTCAATAAGTTCAAGAACTTCATAACATTTCCTTAGATTTTCTTCCTGAAAAAGTGATAAAATGCTAGGAGGCAGGCCACACTTTTTTGTGCTAAAAGACAGAAGCAATGAATTAATTCCAATCCTCTGTAATTTCTTTACTGTCTCTTATAAGATTTTTTAACTCCTTTGTCACCCAATAATTTAACTGCTCCCCTGATGTTTTTCTTTTTTCTGGAGTTTTCTGGTTTTGTTTTTTTTTTCCTTTCTTTTATTCATTTCTGGTATTGTTTAATGAGTGGCTTTGCAATGCCCTGGATTATCATGTGACCTTGAATGAAATACTGAGAAGAGAATCCAGCAGAATCTTGGAAAACACAATTTCCTTTGATTGACCTACATTCCCCACCCACCCCGAATCAGCTTAGCTTTCTTGCTTATTCTCTATAATCGTAACTATTTCAGAGCTATTGAACAACATATTTTTTTCAAGATTAGGTCTATTTGCACTGTGCCAGAGTTCTGTTCTATTTCTGCATACTGCCCCCCCCATCTAACAGTCCTTGCCAAGTAATGCTTTACGGTGACATCATTTTTCCCTGATGCTAAAGGTCTTCATGTCCCTTTCTTTTAGCTTTCGAAAGACAGTCCTTAAGGAAGCAATTCTCTTTTTTTGTATTATCTTTCAAACCTTCAAATTTCAATCTCTTTTGAATGTATACTCTTCATTTCATAATATCCTTTATCTTGTTGCTTTCTCACCCCTCACCTCTCTTTCTTTGAGGTAGAAAAGGGAATCATAGGGATGGAAGTCCAGGCTTTATACCATCGCAGTCAAACGCTGTCCAGTGAATTTTGAAAAATCTCCAGTGATGGAGCATCCACAATTCCAGGAGAGAAGCTATTCCATTGATTGTTCTCACTTTCAGGAAATTTCTTCTTACTTTTTGGCTGAATCCCTCTTTAATAACTCTCGGTCTTTAAGTCATTAAATGTATTGGTTCATTTTTCCATCCAAAACTGATTTTCTAGAAAATTCTAAACTGGCTTCTTCCCAAATACTTTATGAAGTTGTTCTGCAGATTTTAGTAAATGTTCTGGTATCTGGAAAGCATCACACCAAGGTGATGATTATTATGATATGAAAATAGGACTAGGAATATCCAGGATTTAGTTCATTGTAGCACAAAAACTTACTGAATGGGTGTTGGTAGAAGTTACCGTGAACGCCCTTTCTATCTATGCTGCGAGAGAGCCCAGGATGGGTTGACTCCTTCCTATGACATCATATCTGAGTCTGTACTAAGATATAAAAGCCAGCCCCCGGGAGAGACCCCAGCTTTGGCGAAGATACCTGAAAGACTGAAAGGTGTCTCTGAAAGCCCAAAATAAATACAGAAATATGTCTTACCCTCTCCGGACAAATCAAGGGAGGGGCTGGGCTCTCTTGCAGCATAGATAGAAAGGGCGTTCACAGTAACTTCTACCAATGCCCATTCTCCTCCATGCTGCATCGAGAGCCCAGGATGGGACATACCAAAGCTTGCATGTCCACAGGCTCTGATGCATGTCCATGCGCTCTAGCCAATTTATGGGAAGGGTCTGTTCTGATCTGGACCAAACGCCCTGAGCTATCTGGCCCTGCATATGGGAACCCCAACCCAGGAGCCTGGCATCAGTAGTTATCACTAGCCTGTCTGGGTCCCTGAACAGGAGTCCACTCCAGATAGATGGGGAATGCCACCAATTGAGAGATCTCTGGATTTGTGGCGGGAGTGGGACCTTGATGAATGAGTGGCTGGTTCCTGCTCGTTGGTAGGGAAATAGGAACCATTGAAGGGCTCGGGAGTGGAGCCGAGCCCATGGGACGATGCCAATACAGGAAACCATCTTCCCCAGAAGTTTGGAAAGCAGCGACAGGGGGACAATTTGATGTTGCTGGATCTGGCTGATGATCTCTGCAAGGCTCTTTCCACAAGATGGGGACAGGAAAACCTGGCACGACATGGTATCGATGACTGCTCCCAAGTGTTGCAATTTGGTTGTAGGAGAGAGCTGGCTCTTTTTGGTGTTGATGGAAAATCCATGGTTCTGGAGACATGACAGGGTAATTTGTAGATCCCAATGGGCCGCAAGGATGGAAGAGGAAAGAATCAAAATGTCGTCCAAGTAGCATTGGATCCTCACTGGAATAGAATGCAGAGATGCCACCAATGCTACCAGAACCTTTGTGAAGACCCTTGGAGCCGATGAGAGGCCGAAGGGAAGTGCTCGATACTGGTAATGGGTATTCTGATAACAGAAACGGAGAAACTGGCGATGATGAGGCCAAATTGGGATGTGGAGGTAAGCCTCAGTGAGATCAATGGAAGAGAGGAGGTCGCCCTCCTGAACGTTCTCTAAAATAGAATGCAGAGTCTGCATTTTAAATCGCCTGTATTTTACAAATTGGTTGAGAAATTTTAGATCAAGGATGGCTCGCCACTCCCCTGAGGCTTTGGGAACGATGAAAAGGTGAGAGTAAAGCCCACGTCCCCGTTGAGATGGGGGAACAGGTTGAATAGCCCTGATTTCAAGAAGGTGCTGAATGGCCTGAATCATGAGGGCTTGCCTGGAAGTGTCCCGAGACACAGGACAGATCAAAAATTTTGGGGGGAATGGGGTTAGGAAGTCTAATTGTAACCCTGACCTAATAGTGCTGAACACCCAGGCGTCCATCGTTGACTTCTCCCATTTGGAGGCAAAGAAGGCTAGGTAACCTCTGATAGGTGGGGAGAATGAAGGATTACTTAGAGCAATGGAAGGAACGACCCCCTCCCCTCCGAAAGGGCCATTTACCAGTAGAAGGTTGTTGCCTGCCAGATGTTTCCACCTGTTGGTCTTGGCATTGGGAGTATGGCCTGTGAGAGCAGGGGAAGCGAGATGAGGTCTTCACTCGGAAGGCAGGAGGGCGATAAGGAGCAGGGCAATAGTCGGCTTTCTTCCCAGAGGAAGAGAGAATTTTATGTTTATCTCTGGTTTCGATGAGATAAGGTTCCAGAGCATTGCCAAAAAGCTTATCGCCTGTGAAAGGAACTGAAGCCAGCTTCCATTTTCAGTGTGACTCCGACTGCCAATTTCGGAGCCATAAAAGTTTTCTTGCTGCTACAGAAGATGCCATGGCCTTGGATGCAAATTTGGCGGAATTGAGAGTGGCATCCGCAGTGAATTCCGCCACTGCAATAATCTTATTAAGGTCTTGGTGAGACTGAAGGTCAGAAGCAGGAAATCTATTCTGGAGTTGGCGCAGCCACCGTATGGATGCCCTGGTGAAGAAGGATGCTGCTGTTGAAGCCCAAACAGCCCAAGCAGCAGCCTGGTGATTGCGCTTGAGGGTCTGTTCAGAATGTTTATCATCCGGTTTCAGGATATCTTCTGGCTCCGTGGGAGTGCCAGAAGATGAGAACGAGACCAGAACCGGAACGTCAACAGAAGGCACTGCCAGGGCATTGTCCAGAGCTGTGCTGACATTGTAGAAATGCTTATCCAGAGAAGATGGGCAAAGACCTGCCGAAGGAGAAGTGCACTGTTCCTTGACCATGTCCAGGAACAAAATGGGAGAAGGCAAAACCTCTGCATGCACTACAGGCTTGGAAAAGACCGAATCCCCTTGGCTAGAGGGATTTTCCCTGTGGCTCAGGAGCCACATCCTCTGGCGACAGCTTGGCAGTGACCAAGGCCTTGCTGAGTAATGGTCTGAAGAGAGTAGGTTTGAAGACCAATGCAGAGGATGTCTGCTCTGGGCGAGAATCCTCTTCCTCTGAAAGATTTTGGTCAAAAATCTCACCCTCTTCACACTCTGAATGAGAGGAGTAACTGTGTTCAGATGGTGAAGGCCTTCCTTCCTCATCAAACTCCTCCCATTCTGGTAGAGAAGAATGGACCCTGAGGTCCTGAGGCCTGTGTAAATCAGGATGATGAGGCAAGAAACTTATAGATTGAGAAGGGAGAAGATCCTGAACCCTTTCCAGAGGTTGAAGAATTTGTTTGAAGCCTTCAGCCAATCCCTGCCTAATGGCTGATGAGACTACATCTTGGATATCCCTTGGTCTATGCTCAAAGATAGAGGCAGAAGGCCGAAGGCCCGCTGCTGTAGGAGTGAAGGTGGCTTTAGGCCTAGATTGAGGAGAGGTTCGAGGCCTGGAGGGAGGGGGAGGAGCATAGGCCACAGAAGCCTGTTGGAAATAAGGCCCAGATCTGCTTAAATCGTGAGGATCTGATTGTACTGCAAGAGCCTCAGAAGACCAGGATGGAGGATGGAAAGGATCATAGATAACTTCTCCTCCCCTGGGAGGGCTTGGTTGAGGCCCACGAGTATCACCTGAAACATGCTGTAGTTGCACTCCCTTCTGTTGAATAGTTCTGTTGAACTGCCCCTCTAGAGCTGCATGTCTGCACTTCTCTGCCCTCAATTCAGCCTGAGTTGCCTTCTTAGGGGCTAGAGCCTTAGCTTTGATTTTTGCAGCCACCTCCCTCTGGACTGATTGGGTGCGTTGCCTACGTCTTTTTCTCCTATTGGGCTTAAGAGACTGTTCCACTGGGGGAAAGCTCTGCCAGAGCCTTATCTTGCTCCATTTGTAAAAGTAAAAGAAGCTGTTTAGAGATTTTTCTATTAAGCCCCTTAGGGTATAAATGGCCCCTGGGCTTACAAAATGGCCTCTCACCTCGTGGTGGAAGGCTTGAATCCAAGATGGCCGCTGACTACAGGAAAACAGGCTCCAAGATTGAAGAATCGCTCCTTAGGCTATACAGAGCCCCGAGCGAAGTCAGCAAGGGAAAAACACAGCAACCAGCTACACGACCAGCTGGCTTGAGTTCTTATCAGTTTGCCAATCGTGTTTATGATCCCTCCAGATTGCAGGCGTGGGGGAGGTCTGCAGACACTGCCCAGCTTGCCTGCAGAGAACTCTGTAAAGCTGCTCCCAATGTTGCATGAGAGAGAGAGAGAGAGAGAGAGACCTGCTCTCCTGGGAGCTGCTTGAAGAGAGGAAAAAAAGTACTCAAGATCGCTGGTGATTGCTATCTAACAGAACAGAGACACAGCTATTGACTGAAAGGAGCTGAGTCAAAAGCTGGGGTCTCTCCCGGGGACTGGCTTTTATATCTTTGTACAGACTCAGCTATGACGTCATAGGAAGGAGTCAACCCCATCCTGGGCTCTCGATGCAGCATGGAGGAGAATGATTTGGGGGAAGCCATTTTTTCTGCTGAACATTCATTATGGTGTTATTTTTTTAAGAAAAAAATCAAAAGGCAGTGGTATGAATGCTGCCTTGAACTTCTAGAGGAAAAGTAGGATATAAATATACACATATACGCATACATATGAGAACATATGATAGTGCCATTGAAGAAATAATACCAGAACTACATTAGATAAAGGTTTTCTTAGGTCTTTAGCCAGACTAACATTACTAAGTCATATTAAAGGTAAAGACTCATCTCTGAAGCACAGAAACATACTTTAGGTCACGGTGTCAAACTCATGGCATCATGTTGCCATCCACATGATGTTTCACAATGTTTTTTTTCCCTTTGCAGAGCTAGGGTGGGTGCATCTGGCCCACGGCCACCAGTTTGACACCCTGCTATAGGTTTATATAGAAATTAGAACCAGGCAAAAATCCAAAATAAACCAGTCTCTTTGTCTCATCATGGCAAATCATTCTTTCTCCATTCAAAAAGGTAGACTGCATCCTATTCATGGCATAAAGTGACAACTGATGGCCAAATCAAAGCTGACCTCACATGGATCTAAAAGTAACAATTGGCCTGAGTAAGAGATGTAACAGATTTTTTTTAAAAAAAACTACAAAGACTATTAAGAAATAAACAAAATAGCGCACATATTTAAAAGTCATTTCTTAGGAATCCCAATGGATGGTTTGTTTTTCTACGGGTTTTAAAGAACAATAGGTCCCTAAATTTTGAAATTCATGATGAAGGTCATAGGAGATGCTGATTAATTATTTGGAGTATATACTTGTGTGTGGTATAAGACTGAGTAGACTAAAAAGTCATTTTCTTCTAAATTAATTTTTCTCTTTCAATTCTTAAATCATAGACATTTTAATGTCAATATTTGAGTTTAATTGAACTCGTATGTTCAATATCCCCTACATCTTTCTTTTATACTCCTAAGGTATGGGGAACGTTTGTTCAGTGTTGTAGTCAGAAGGGTAACAGCTCTGTTCTTGTTTCTCTGCTTTCTCTAAAGGTCAGCCGTGAGATTACTTGAATTAGAGTGTGAAATGTATGATGATTCTATTTTTCCACTGTCCTGTGGATGACTTCTTAGCCTGGCAATGGGGTAAATGACAACATTTAATACAACTGAGACTCAGACGTTTGCTATCTGGATGCTAATCAAAATGATTAATATGCGGAGGGCGGAGCTGGTGTCACGACGATACGGCATGCGATCTGGGAGATCTGAGATCACAGCCGATATCTTTGCTCCTGGATGATCCAAGTGGATCTAAACCATCCCAAAAAGACGGTGAAAGTGAAGAGTGCATCCTGTCAATCCCAGGGATACTGCAAAGTTCTTGGTAGATCCAGGAGAAGCTCTTTTAGCCAGTGGCAAAGAGGCAGCCATTAAAGCTGCTGAAGTTGGGACAGCTCCGAAACGGAACAGACAGAAAGAGAGAGTGTGCTGGTTTGGTGAGAACTTTTTCTTTATTCTAAGATCTGAAAGGACACCCTAAGGAAAAGAAAGAATCTGTAAAAGTTTTGACAGAAGTGATTAAGCGGTGATTTTAAACAGGAATGTCAAAGTAATGTTGTTGTTTTTTCTCATTGCTGGATTTTCTATACATGATCTTATATTTTGAAACTGGACTGTTTTTTTCTTTTACATCTATTTTTTTCTCCTTTTTGATTTTGTAATATTTTAGGCTAGAGGCTCCCTTTTAGTTATTTCTCTTTTTTTAAATATCTTTTTCTTTTTTAATTAATTTTTATTATATCTTGCTTGGAAAAGGAGAGGGAAAGTGAGAGTAAAGAAACTGCCAACTAGAGGCTTGAAAATATTCTATTTCCCTGTGACCAGACAAAGCTGAGAAAGAAAGAACTGGGACTCTTTTTCAAGGACATTGCTATTTGATAAGATAGAGGGAAGAGCATGGGAGAGTATTATTGTAGGTGCTCTTCTGGGTTTCTATCAACAGCTGGAGTCTGGTGTTGAAATCTAGGGGGAAAAGGGTGATAAGTTTTTGGAGAAGAGAGCTATGATAAGAGTCTTGGATAATTAAACAAAGTGCAGTGTGCTCTTTTTACTTTTTCGAAGTTGTGCTATCCCTCCTCACCAGCTTTATTGTATTTCATTTCATTTTATTTTTTCCTTGTAATAACTATTTGGGTTTTTGGCTTTGTTGGAGCTTGTCTTTGTTTTTCTTTTTTTCTTTGGAAGTCCAATCTCTACATTTGCTTTTTATTTTAAAGGGAAAGCTTTAGTATTAATGTTTTTTTTTAAGGGAATAGCCTTTTTTCCCCTTTCCTGGTATTTTTGTTTTTTCATCTACCTTTCTGATTTATTCTTATGCACTCTTTTCTATTTGAGACCTTTCAATTGGATTAAGGTGTTGAAGAACCTGAAGAACCTTCCTTTTTTTTTTCTTTTTTTTTTCAAGCCTTTTTCTTCATCTAACTACTGATTGGATTAAGGTATACAAAAACCTGAAGAAATTTTGTCCTCCCTTTTTTCTTTTTTTTATCATTATTATTGGGCTTCTTTTTTCTACTATTTTTATTTTGAACTATAATTGGTTACTTCACAATTGGATTAAGGTTTAGAAGAACCTGAAGATTTTGAATTGCTTAAAATGAGTAGGAAATTTACAGCTCCTGGTTCTTCAACTTCTACTTCTTCCTCTCCACCATCTGGAGGACAACGTTCAATACAGACAATGTTAAAGCAAGAAAAAGAACAAGAAAAAGTGACTCTGCAGATGATTATGCAAAGAATTCAAAATATTCAAGCAAGGTCAGAGAATATTGAAAAGAGAATAGAGAACATTGAACAAAGAACAGAGAACATTGAACAAAGAACAGAGAACATTGAACAAAGAACAGGGAAAACTGATGAAAAAGTGGAGAACATCCAACAAATGATGTTGAAGTATGATGAGAGATTCCAAAAAATTGAAGAAGATAAACAACGAGACAAGAAGATTGGAGATATTGATAATAGATTGATGGTGGTTGAACACGATAAAAGTGGTATGTTGAGATGGGAGATGGATAGATCAGAATTCTATCTTAGATTCCAAAATGTAGAGGAAGAAAAAGGACAAAACTTAGCTGAGATAATGATAGAAATACTGGCTGAAGCTTTAGAAATAACTCAAGAGAAGATGATGGATGGAATAGATGAGGTTTATCGAGTTTTCACAAGATATGCAATGAGAAATAGCTTACCAAGAGAAGTTCATATTAGATTTACAAAGAAAGCCATTAAAACGCAAATACTGTAAGTGGCAAGAAAGAAAACATTGAAATATAAAGACAAGGAGATTGTGGTCTTGAAACAAATACCCAGAATAGTGAGAGAGATGAGAAGAGAATACCGATTCCTGACTAAAATGCTACTTAAAAAAGAGGTGAATTATAGATGGCTGATTCCAGAAGGTTTAATGTTCACATGGCAAGAACAGAGACATAGAATTGACTCAATTGAGAAAGCGGAATTATTTTATACAGAATTTTTTGGAGGGAAAGAGGAAGAGGCAGAAAAAGAGATCTCACTAATTGAATTCCAAGAGGACTGCCAAATGGCGACTGAAAAAGAAGAAGGTGCAGTAGGTGGAAAGGTGGAAGCCAAAGAACAACATGAACTAAGATCTACGAGAACTGCTAAACTTAACTACAAAATATAATCGTGGAAGAGAAAAAATGATTACAATTAATATAAATGGACTTAACTCAGCCGTTAAAAGAAGGAAAACCTTTCATAAATTAGAGAAATTAAAATTTAATATAATTTGTCTACAAGAAGTACATATTAAAAAACAATATGAACAATTGTTGATACAGCCAAAATTAGGGAAAATATTTACTTCCTTGACACAATGTAAGAAAAGAGGAGTGGTTTTATATATTAAAGAGACCACACCAGCAAAATTGATTTATACCGATGATGATGGAAGAATACTAATGGTGGAAATAATGGACAATAATACAAAAACACTCCTGATTGCAATCTATGCTCCGAATGACAAACAAGAAGAATTGTACAAAAAATTAGATATGAAAATAATTGAACTGGACTATGCTAATATAGTTATGATGGGAGATTTTAATGGAATTGTAGACAATAAATTGGACTATATGGCACAGAAAACAATAAAGCAAAACAGAAAGACTCTCCCTGAATCTTTTTTTAAAATGGTAGATGAAATAAACTTAAAAGATACATGGAGAAAAAGAAATGCTAAAACTGAACAGTACACCTTCTATTCAAATAGACACTTATCATGGTCCAGAATAGATATGATATGGATATCAACAGAATTAATAACTAATATTCAAGAAATAAATATTGAAACAAGTACTTGGGCAGATCACAATCCAATGACAATTAAATGGAAAGGACAAAAAAGAAGATCTAGATGGACGTTAAATAATACTATTTTAAAGGAAAAAGACTTCACACAGTGGATGGAGAAAGAATTGGCTTTTTTCTTTAGAGAAAACAAAAAAGAAGATACATCAATTCAGAATGTATTGGATACAATGAAGGCATATGTTAGAGGCTTGATAATAGACTATACAAGGAAAAGAAATACTTATGAAAAGATTAGCCTCTAAGGCCTTAGACTTAGGATGAGTATAAAAGACTTGAAAAAGAGCTACAGAAAATGCCACAGAAAAAGGACATCAAACTAAAAATGGATATAATTAAACATAAAATGGGTCAAATAGAAAAAGAAGAATTAGCACAGAAAATTAGAGGTGCTAAACAGAACTACTTTGAAGATGCAAATAAACCAGGTAGATGGTTAGCATATAAATTGGGAAAGGAGAAAGAATCAAGGAAAATATTGCAATTAATAGATGACCAAGGCCAAGTTTGCTATGGTAGTAAAGAGAAGAAGGAAATCATTCGAGACTTCGATGGGAAATTATATATGCAAGAGAATATTGATGAGGAAAGAGTTAAACAGTACTTACAGAATGCTAATTTACCTCAGATACCTAAAGAAACTGAAACAATGTTAGAAAGCAATATAACGATGATGGAGTTAACTGAAGCACTCAAGAAGCAAAATAATGTAGAGGCACCAGGCCCAGATGGACTTCCGGCAGAATTTTACAAAACATTACAAGAATCGTTGAATCTTCCATTGCTAGAAGTTATGAATGAAGTTATGTTAAAGAAGAAGATACCTAAATCATGGTCAGAAGCCTATATTACACTTATTTCAAAAGAGGAGGCCGATCCATTACAAATTAAGAACTATAGACCCATTTCTCTACTCAATGCAGATTATAAAATTTTTGCTTCAATATTGGCAGAAAGACTTAAAAAATATTTAAATAATTTTATTCATCCTGATCAAAATGGATTTCTGCCAAAGAGACAAATTAAAGACAATATGAGAGTAACCTTGGACACCTTGGACACCTACGAGGCACATCCTGAAAAACAAATGGCTCTGATATTTCTAGATGCACAGAAGGCATTTGATAATGTGAATTGGCAATTCATGTTATTACTGTTGGAACAGATGGGTTTTGCTAGAAAATTTATTCAAGCAATAGAAGCTATATACTATAAGCAAATGGCAAAGGTAATGATAGAGGGAGAATTGACAGACTCTATCAATATAAGAAAAGGAACAAGACAAGGGTGCCCACTATCACCTTTGTTGTTTGTGTTAACTTTGGAAGTGCTAAACAGAAATATTAGAGATGAAAAGAATATAAAAGGAATGAAAATCAAAAAGGAAGAATTTAAGTTGCAAGCATTTGCAGATGATCTGGTTTTCATCTTAGAAGACCCACTAGAAACAGCATCAAAATTGATAGAGACATATGGAAAGATAGAGACAAAAGATAGAGACATATGGAAAGGTGGCTGGTTTGAAAATCAATAAAGATAAGACAAAGATCTTGACAAAGAATATGCTATTAAGACAAAAGGAAGAACTGGCAGACCTATTGAAAATTCAGGTCATGAATAAGATCAAGTACTTGGGGATATATTTGACAGCAAGATGTAGTACATTAAAAGAGAATAATTATATCAAACTTAAACAGCAGATAGAGCTAGATCTGGCGAAATGGGAAAATTTACAACTGTCACTAAAAGGGAGAATTTCAACAATCAAGATGAATATATTACCCAGAATTTTATATTTGTTTCAAACAATTCCAATTAGGCTTGGAAAAGATTACTTGGAAGATTTAAATAAAATTGTGTTGAAATATATATGGCAAGGCAAGAAAGCGAGAATAAAGTTAAAACTTTTGCAAGATGCTAGAATAAGAGGAGGATTAGGTTTGCCTAATTGGTAGTTGTATTATCAAGCTACAAATCTGATGTGGGTTAAGGAATGGATAGCACTAAGAAATACTAGATTGTTGACATTAGAAGGACATGATCTGTTGTTGGGGTGGCATGCTTTTCAATGGTATAAAGGAACTAAAACACAGGGGTATTTTAGAAGACAGTATATACGGGAGTCTCTGTGGTTAAACTGGGAGAAGATTAAAAGACAATGTTATTTGAAAATTCCAGTCTGGCTATTGACTATTGAAGCATTTTCTTACCCTATAATATACAAAAAGGAACAAACAGTTAGATATGGTAAAATATTGAATGAAAAGGGTGAACTCAAATCTATACAAAAACTAGAGGAACAAGGTATAAAGATGAATTGGTTTTCATATGCGCAAATACATTCAAGGTATGATAAAGATTCTAAAATGGAAGGTTTCTATGATAAATTGACTGATTTTTAGATAAGATTTTGACAGGTACTGATGAAAAGGTGATTAAAAAATTGTATGGATATTTATTAGAAATTAAATTAGAAGAACAAGTTAAAGAAACTATGATTGCTTGGGGGAAGAATTTTGGATATGGGATTGATTTAGAGAAATGGCAAAATTGTGGTCTCAAAATTATAAAATGACAATGTCAACAGGATATAAAGAAAATTTGTATAAAATGTTTTACAGGTGGCTTTTTCCCCCCGACAAGAATAGCAAGAATGTTCAAGAATAAATCCGAAAAATGTTGGAAATGTCATCAGACACCTGGCTCATATTACCATATGTGGTGGATTTGTGCAGATGCTAAAAAATACTGGACTAAAATCCACATGGAAAAAATGACAAATAAACATATAGACTTGAAACCAGAGATATTTTTATTGGGAATTTTACCTGAAATATATAGTAAAGACTTGAAAAGACAAAAAAACATATAGACTTGAAACCAGAGATATTTTTATTGGGAATTTTACCTGAAATATATAGTAAAGACTTGAAATATCTGATTGTAAATGTATTAACAGCGGCTAGGATTGTATTTGCCAAAAACTGGAAAAATGAGAAAACACCATCACAGGAGGAAATTATTAAGAAAATATTGGAATGTACTGAAATGAGTAGATTGTCATTTGAAATTAGAGAACAAGAGGATAAACAATTTTATAAAATTTGGGATCTATTCTATCAGTGGTTAGACAATAAAATACAGTAATGAAATATGTAGACTTTTAGAAAATAATAAATATATAAAGATGTACTTCTTTCTTATTATATCTACAAAATGATTTTAGGATAGATTTGGGATGATAATATGAACTGTTATAAAACAAACTAAGTAAATTATGATTATCTTTTTAAAACATGAATGAATAAAAGCATAGTCAAATGATTGATTAATAATGATACTAAGGTATTTAATTTTTGATTGAAAATACGAGATTATATGCAATGTAATTGTAATTGAAGACTACGAAATGGAAGCACGAAACAATTTGTAAACCAACCGGCACACTGTATGTACATATATGGAAGATGGTTTGATGTTTTGATGTTTTGTTTGTTTATGTTTGTTTTTAAAAACCAATAAAAGCTTTTAAAAAAATGATTAATATGCTACAATGGCCCAGGCTTTGCAAGGTCAATATACTGTTGTTATAAACATTTTGTATTTGCAAACAATATAAGAAATGTGAGCTTTGTAAACTTAATTTACTCATGATCTTTGGAATTTGAGAGCTTACTTCAAAAGGAACTTTAATGTTTAAACCAATGGGGATCATGTTAGAGAGCTATTTCCACAAACAAATGACTTATAAGCCTTTATCAGTGGTCTCCTAGTGATAAACTATACGTGAACTATAGAAATTAATTAATAAGCCTTTCCAAACTTACCATATGGTTCTATTGCACAAAATACACTAATTTGCTCCATATTTCGGTGTCTGATCACAAATGGTTTGATTGATTGCATCATAAAAATATATTTCTAAAGTAAGCTAGACTACAAAACATATGATTTTTTTTTATTCATCAGGAAAGAAAATAACTTGTCCCTCTCTTCCTCCCTGGAGTGAAGATTCATTAACATTGTATTAAGGATAAATATCTGTTATATCACATGTCAGCTATTGGTTCTTTAATTCACTACAAGAAGTGAGATCTACTAATAAGCATTCCCATCTGAGAAAAATTATATGTGAGTCAATTTTAACTAAAACTATCTTCTGCTGGAACTGTGTTAGAAGCCTATGCTCAATTGTATTATTTTACTTTTGTGGAACTAAAGTGCAAGCAACAGCCTGTAAAATATCAGGATTTGCTCCCATCCCAAAACTCCCAAGTGCAAAAAGATATTACAAAAAGATATGTAATGTACATAAGGAAAGTTCATTAAACAGCACTAACATATATTCACATCTGCATAACATGATAGATAAGAATATACCAATTTCCCCAGAGTTACATTGCATAGGCTGCTTTTGCATGAATGCAATCATCCATATTCATACCTTTATGTTTCTCTGGCTTCTCTGGGCTGTGTTGGTTTTTTCCTCTTTGCAACAGATTAATATCAATTTCAAAGCATAGAAGAAGTTTCCGAATATGCTGCTCCCTTATCTTGTACAAAATACAAGTGTTAGATAAGTGGCTTGCTTTTAGGAGTTCATTTTCACCAACACCTTTCTGGGATTATTTTTCAAACAGAAATGAGTGTGATTTCAGAAACGAGTAAAACAGAGACGACAGAGTGGTTTATGGAAATTTTAGAAATTTCACAATATTGTTTACAATGACAAGATGGAGGGATATGTTACCAACAAAGAAGATCCATTCTCACAAAATTCCACACAACAATGGCATTGGAGTATGTATTTAAAAAGAAAAGATTAAGATGCCACATATTATATTTTACTTTCATTAGGTGATGGTTATTTTAACAAGCCAAAAATGAAATACTAAGGAGAAAGAACAAGTTTGTGCCTATATAATACTTGGAATGCAGAATAGTATTCATGATTATCACTGGCCATAAAATATAAAGGTAAGATTTCTGGTCTCTACTTTGAGAAAAAAATATTCAACAATATGTGATGATACTAAAAAAAAAAAGCTCTTAATGGGGAGATTAGTTGATTTCATTTCTTGTAAAAGTTCATTGCACAGAGAGCAGTTTTGTGATATGCTTCCTTTCACTGCATGGATATATCATTTAATACATGTGGCCTAAAAGTAAGTTAATGATTTCTTTATCTTTGTTAAGGGAATGAGTGGTATGATTTATCTCACAGGCTTTGGAATATTCTGGGTGAGAGCAGCATTCAAAGGTAATATTCCCCCATGTACTAAGTTCAAGGTCAGCATATGGACATGTTGTGAGCTTTATCAAAGGAGAGTGACTCTCCTGTTAGTACCAATGTCTTTATATATGGTTAGGAAGCTGCAGTTACCATTTCAGAGATTACATCAGTTCAGATATGCTGAAAAGATGAATACAGATGTTAAAAAGAGGGAAAAAAATCTTCCTTAAATACATGGTTCAGAATTTTGTCATATTGGGCATTGTCATTATTGTGGGATATGAAGTACATATCCAAGATTCTATTGTTCAAAAAATACTTCCAAAAACATCATTTCCTAGCTCTGTAGTGTAGAAGTGAAAACTGACAAACACTTTGTTTCATTGTTCTTTTGCTAATACTGATTCTGTTCTTCACTTCCAAGCATGCACTTGAATAGGAGACAAAACTTACTCTTTGGTGACACCCTGAGGGCAGGTTTCCCTATTACAATATGATATTTTTGCAATTTAGTCCTTTCAATCTTCTGTATACATGCAGCCAGCCTTCTCTAATCCAGTCTAAGAGGTAACATTGATTCTCTGAACTATTGTAGCTGATGGTTTATCATCCAGTCACAATTATGTGTTGATTCTCCTGCCACAAGAAGACTTTGCTTGACTGACTGATGTTGGCCTTCCGAAACTTAAACATTCATCTTAAATTTGTTCTTTTCTAGTTTACATGTTTGAGCATCCATTTAACATTAACATTGAACTGGGTATGTTTTTTGCTTTCCCATCTTTTTTCCCCACTGATTTGAATAAACTGAATTCTTATTTCATTTTAATGCAAATGTAGCTGACATTCAGTTCTGCACAAATTACTAAAAATCCTAACCTTATATTTCACCATTCTGAACTACTTCTTTCTTATTTACACTATTTTGGACAATCTTCTATGGTTCTGCTTAGGACAGAGGTCAACAATTTACCAACTGCTTGGAGCCTTATAATTTTTTTTAAAAAAAACTGCCACCAGTGTGCTCCTAATTATCTCTTCTTACCAATTATCACTGGCATAATTTACACCAAACAAAGATCAACAAATAGGCAGATACCTAATCCAACTCAGAGGTCTAACAATGAGGTGCAGTAGTGACATAATATCTTATCAGACAGAGAAATAATCCACCAATTTTCATCTTTGGGTTTTTCTTTTTCTTTTGTTAGATATGATCCTGAGGTTTCAAAGTCCTTCTGAATGGAGGTGGGGAGGAGGAAGGAGGCCAAATGATGACAGAGTCAGTAGACAATTGATTTTGATATTTGAAAGGCAGCTTCTTAATATATAAGCTGCCATTAATTTACTATCATTGGATGCTTATTATACTTCTCATGACCTAGACCAAATTCAGTTTCATTGAGGGCCGCATCAGGGTTGTGTTTGACCTTGGGGGGCCATGTGGGCATGGCTGGGGTGGGCATGGCCAGCTCAACATCGCTCATGTCAGGGGCACTGGTGTTGGCCCAAACACTCTGTCAGTATGAGCTCCGTTTTCGGCTGTAACAGCCTCCTGCAACTCTCTGCCAGAGAAAACGGCCCTCCCGAGCTCCATTTTCACTGACAGAGGCACTGTAGGCTGTTTCTTTCCTGTTTCCAGGGTGGCTCTGCGGGCCACATCTAAGCACTCTGCGAGCCAGATCCAGCCCTCGCTCCTTGACTTAGACACCCCAACCTAGACAATCTAAAATGTAAATATTCAAACAATGCTGCTTTTATTTTTATCTGTCTGTCTGTATGCTGCCTCAATCACTGAAGTAACTTAAATACTCTAGGTGGCTTCCTTATGTGGATTAAGAACAGCAGATATAAATAATATATCTGTTTTAATTCTCTCTTTTTATTGTGATTCTCAGATTTTGTTTTAATTAGAGTGTGTGACTCTAATTAAAACAAAATCTGAGAATCACAATAAAAAGAGAGAATTAAAACAGATATATCTGTATTTCTTGATTTAACAAAGTTTATTTTTTATTTTTGTAAAATGTTGCGGTTGCCCATTGAAAACCTATGCATTTCATGATTAAAGTAATAAAAACCTAACATTTTAGCTGTGGAGCAACAAGGAAGCTTGGCTCCAACACACTTAGTTTCCTTATAGAGTCATTTTGACCTCACTCATATGTTACTTATCCCTATTTTATTACTTCTCTCTTTCTGTGAATCACATCTTATTGAAAGTTTATATTTGGGTCACTGAAAAATATGCAGTTATATATTGAATCACAATATAAAGTGTATAATAATTGTTCAGCAGTTCTACCTACAAGATCAATGCTTTGGGGTTGATGTAAGGTGGATTATTTATTTGCTTATCTTGCTTGGATTATTTTATTTGTCAAAGCCATTTAACTGTTTCATCTTTCTCTCCAACCGACACAGTTGAGTAACTACAATCGTGTAAAACAAGACAGCTTTTCTGATCCCGAATCATTTAGAGCTTTGACTTGGATTTATAAATGAACCAAGAGCCAATTCATAGTTCAGCACTAAAGTGATTCTGATTGTAGTACATGAAGATCAGAAAAATAAAACCAAAGCAGAGAAAGGTAGAATGCTTGATCTAAACAGACATGATCTAAAAAACAGGGTGTGCTCTGAAGTTTGTTTCTATATCTGTAAGTGTTTCTTCTGCTTCACTGAATACATAAATAAGATTTTTATTCAGGCATGTTCTGAACAGTTGAAATAATATAAAATGCAACTCCTTTTCAGGTGACAATAGCTTGTACATTAGGGCACCGAGATCTGTTCTTGGCTCTATCTGCAGGACTGGATCTTATGTTGAAGGGGGCACTGGGTTTTCTGGCAGCAGACTACTGGGGCAACATTCCCATGGCTATAGGCATGTCTGCTGATGTGAATGTGAAATACTGTATTTATTTTCTGCATACTGAAAGTATGAGAGCAGTTTTCAGTAATATTTTACAGATGCAAGTCAAACTACAGTGATGGGTTTTGCTTACTGGATGGGTATTTGGACAAGTACCCATAAAGTGTCTGTGCCAGTCATCCACTTGATTGAGTGTATAGGTTATATGCATATTAGGACTATAGACAGCTTTGAGTGGCTGATTCACTTTGATGAAATTTCAGCTGAGTCAACCATTCAAACCAATTTACAAACTGAAGTAGGGACCTATTTTATAGCAGCAATTAAAACTGGGTACCTCTCAAGCATTTTGCACTTAATGTGTACTGCATTCTAAATATGGGTGGAAAATGGACTATACTTTTTAAAGCTTACATATTTGGTATGGGAAGGGAAGGCTAATGTGCTTGCTAAACTAATTGTTCAAAAATAGGGCTAGGGTAGTGAGCCTACAAATGACTTTTTTTTGTGCCAACCTCTTTCTGTCTTAAATGGTACCATACTTCATTGGGCAATCCTGATTTTACTGCATCTCCTAATTAATTGAGCATGTTATCCTGACAGAAATCATTCCCACCTGTGATGAGAATGTCTTTTCCAAATTTGCTAACCAGCTAGGCAGCTTTTCTGACCCTCCAGGCAACCCAGTAATCAAAGCTAATAAAGCTGCAGAATCTAAAAAGGTAAATTTTGTGGCCGTTTTCCCCCAAGTTCTGCCCAGAATAGGCGAGTATTTTTATTAATGTGCTCCACCCAGCCTGGCAATTGACTTTCCTATTCAGCTATGCCAGATAAGCTGACATGATCAAAAACAGCAAACACAAATCTATAGCATCTCAGAAAATGGGTAGGTAAGAGCTGCTTGGTTTTTTGTTTTTGTTTTGTTTTTGTTTGTTTTAATACAACTTTTGAAAGTTTGTATTTTTTTTAAAAATATTGAGACAGGACACTTTCTACATTGATTCAGCCAATTTCTCCATGGTCTGTTCGTTGAACAATTTTGGGAACTCTGCTGCTGTTCTTTCATCATCTCTTCTATGTTTGCTCAAAAAAAAAAAAAGCATATGATGATAAAATATGTGATGGTATCTAATTGATTCTTGGCAAGGTTAAATATCTCTAAAGAATCAAAAGAATCTAGTATCCCCCGCATTTTTGTCTTGTATTGCAAAAAGTGGGGCAGCTTTGGGTGTTTTCAAGTTTCTTCATTAGGCAAATGAGAACTCTTTTTGAATAGAATATTAACTCTCAAAGCAATTGAAACTGAATCAAGTAGCCATCAAATCTCATGCCACAAACTTGAATTGAATCATGTTTTCTGCAGAATTTCCAAGTGAAATTGAATCAAACCTGTTTCAAGCAGGTCTAACACATATGCTTCTATATAGATTGATTCAAGTGGAGGAAAATATTATGTATATGGATTACAAAGGAACAATGTAAATCCCCATGAAGAGGCTCTTATCAGAATTCCTTTTTTTTTTTTGTTTAAAGAATCTTGCCTCTCACATTTCAGCTTCTATTGAATATATTAATAATCATTCTTCCAGTCAGATGCCACTTTTGTCTTCTAATATTCTGATCAGGTTTGGTAGTTAAGAAATGTCTGTCGTTGCTTTTTTATTTTAGTGCTCAGTCATTAAAAACCATGAAGTGTTCCGCCTGACCACAAAAAAGAATTTGTGTGGGTGGGTGTTGGAAAGTAATTATGAAGCTTTTATTTCACTAATTATTGTTCAGCTTTTGAAATGTCATTGTAGGTCAAAGTAATGGCAGTTATTTCAAACTACTCTAGAATTTAAATAGGAAGGACAAACAAAACATAGGGACATACAGACACCTCAGTTCAAAGCAAGTGAATTCACCTTCAACTCTGGTATGAAATGGAAACTCGGGGGCTTTAAAAATGGCAATGCAGGATTATGACAGCTTTTCTACAAAAAAAATAATCAGACCTGAATCCTGTAGATAAGAATAGCCTGCGGTGAAAGGTGGTTCTTGGGTTGATAAGCAGCCCGGTAGCCATTTCCAAAACAATCAACAAGTGTGATGTACCTGTCCTTCAAAAAATAGACAAGCTTACTCTCCTTTACATAGAAAGAGTACAAAGAAAAAGAAGCAGAATCTTTGCCTTCTTTGTCTATACAGTATATAAGGTTTTCATCTGAAAGTAAAGTATTGCCTGGAATGCTTATATTGTTACTTTCACCTTCTTAACACTGATCAGAACCCTGCAAGAGCTGTTTCTTGGAATTAACCACTTGGAGCTGAAAGAACATGCATTTCAAAGCCAGACTTTAGAATCTTCAACTAAATTAGACATTAGAAAGGATCAAATTGTCCAGACCTTCTTTAAAGTAGTAGTAGTAGACTACCTGGTTTATGCCACCTTAGATACAATCCCTGGAAAAGGATTGTAGGATTGTCTGTGGCCAGGATATATGGTGTGGTGGTAATGGCAGTGGTTTAAAAAAAAAGTCAGCTGCAACCACATTAATGAAGTCCTGACAGTAAGAGATAACCAGGCTGAGCCAAAGGGAGAGGTCAAACACATCATCAGTTTGACATCCCTTCGCACCCACAAGAGCTCTAAGTCCAGCCCTCCTAGAATCTTGCTGACTCTTATTTACCACCAATTTGTGGTATTTGACTATTTGCAGTTCCGATTCTTGTAGTGAGCTCAGATTCAGATTCAGATTAACAGAGTTGGAAGGGGCCTTAAATCATCTAATCCAACCCCCTGCCCAAGCAGGAGACACCATTTCTGACAATGGCAATCCAACCTCCTCTCCTCTTCTTTTCTTTAGGGAACCTAAAATCATTGCAGGTTTCTTCCTTGTCTTAAGATAGAGACAGGAACCTTTATATTTTTAAAGTTTGAAGACTCTGCTTCCTTAATATCTGAGATTTCTAGCAGTTCTTTTCATCCAGGGATCCCGTAACATCATGGACCTGAAATCTATTCTAAAGCTTAAAACCGAAAGAATTCTATTGGACAGGGTTGGACTTTTCTATTATATCCTTCCATTGGCCTATCTCTTCCAATTGGCTTTCTTCTATCTTCCTGGAGGTTTCTTGATCCTGTTATCCCTCTGCATGATTACAGATTACAGATTAACAGAATTGGAAGGGACCTTGTAGATCATCTAGTCCAACACCGTGCCCAAGCAGGAGACTTTACATCATTTGTGACAAATGGCAGTCCAATATCTTCTTGAAAGCTTCCAGTGATAAAGCTCCCACAGCTTCCAAAGGCAAGCTGTTCCATTAATTGATTGTTCTCACTGTCAGAAAATTTCTCCTTACTTCTAGGTTGAATCTCTTCTTGTCTATTATTCCTTGTCTGGCCTTCAGGTGCCTTGGAAAATAGTTTGACCCCTTCCTCTTTGTGGCAGCCCCTCAAATACTGGAACACTGCTATCATGTCTCCCTGGTCCTTCTTTTCACTAGATTAGCCATACTGAGTACTTGCAACCATTCATCATATGTTTTAGCCTCGTCCCCTAATCATCTTGGTTGGTCATCTTGTTTGATCTTCTCTGCACTATTTCTAGAGTATCAACATCTTTTTTTATAGTGTGGTAAAACTAGATGCAGTATTCTAGGTGTATATAGCAAAATTTGTTGATAATAAAATGTTGGCTATTCCAGCATGATGAAATGGGATGGACATGAAGTAGGCAGTAACCATTACCTGTGTTCTGCATTGGCATAGATTGATTGAAGTTTTGCACAGCTATAGCAATTTAAAACTTGCCGGCACAAATCATGGTTGGCAGTGTTTTGTAGACTTAGGAAGCATACTTTCATTTTATCCTAGACAGCCATAAGCTTGTGCAAATATGAAAAAGTATCTGATTAATTTTCAGTTGATAAGAGCAGAAAAGTTTATTTTACTAAGTATGAAGGATAGTAAAACAGCAGTGGAGGATTCAAGAAGAACCACTTTTAAAGTCACAAGGAATGATGACCTTGCTCAGCAGCTCTGAAACTTTTGGAGATCTAATTCTCCAAAAGGAAATTTAATGATAGCAATAGCAATAGCACTTAGACTTATATATCACTTTATAGTGCTTTAAAGCCTTCTCTAAGCAGTTTACAAAGTCAGCATATTGCCCCCAACAATTTGGGTCCTCATTTTACCCACCTCGGAAGGATGGAAGGCTGAGTCAACCTTGAGCCTGGTGAGATTCGATCTGCCAAATTGCAGGCAACTGGCTGCAGCAGAAGTAGCTTGTAGTACTAATAATACTATACAATAAGTCCCAAAATATTGTGGTCTCACTGTTTAAAGCATTGTATATATCCAGGAAGGGTGGGGAAGGGATGGTGGGAGGAAGGAAGGAAGGAAGGAAGGAAGGAAGGAAGGAAGGAAGGAAGGAAGGAAGGAAGGAAGGAAGGAAGGAAGGAAGGAAGGAAGGAAGGAAAGAAAATAAGATTTAGGATTTTTCCATTATAATTCAACAATTAGGATATGCATATGAATGTGAGCGAGAAATGAAAAAATGTTTTTTTTCTCAACTGGGTTTTTCCATATCCAACTAAATGAAGAGTTATGATGGTGCAGGGGTTGGAATGTATGATTGCAGGCTGAGTCTGCCCATTGCAAGGAATTTGATCCTGACTGGCTTGAGGTTGATTCAGTCTTCTATCCTTCCATGGTTGGTAAAATGAGGATACAGCTTATTGGGGCAATATTCTAACTCTGCAAACTGGTTAGAAAGGGCTGTAAGTAACTATGAAGTGGTATATAAAATTGACAGACTACAAGAATTATATGGGAAAATATGCTACACTGAATATACAAATGAAACAATTTTTTCCTTGTTTATATCATTTTTTCTTTTTAATTGTATTTGTTTAACACCATTATATTTTTTAAAAGAAATTGTGAATCTGCTTTCATGAGTAGTTGAGTTGCTGTGCTTCTTCTTGCCGAAAATCAAGAAAGATTTTCCAAATCTATTTTGAATTATGCACAATCCTATTAATTTGCCTGCCTACATTCGTCATCTTCAAAAACAACATGGCTGAAGATAATTCTGTTTCCACTGTACCTTTGCTCAATTGACAAAGCATTAGAAATATGATCTCATTTAAATTTATATAAATAAATTATATCTAAAATAATTGTAGGGATTGCATAATAAGTAATTAAGTGACTAACAATTTTTAACAGCATAGAAGAGTGAGAAAGCTGCTATATTTAAACTTCTTATTTTATCTGTCTATTTAAACTATATCAAAGTTCTACTTTAAGGCAACACTCAAAATTACTTACAACAGTTTCAATTACAACAGACCTAAAAATCAATTAAACACTTCCTACTATATAGTAAAAATGAAAACAATGGCAGACATAGCAACCAGATAAGAAAGATCAATTTAACAAAAGCCATCCAAACAAATTAAATTACTGTTGGAACTGAAATATCCTTGCCAAGAGACAGAAGGACAAGGCTATTAATGAAAAATTTTGCAATCTTTGTAATTCCCTTTAGCCAAAACTACTCCAACTCAGCAACATGGTTTTCAAAACAATAGGGTTTGCCGTAAAATAAAGCTTACCATACTGTAGTTTGAAAAAAAAAATCACCTCTTAATATGCAAATGAATCAAACAAATAAGCAAAAATGACCCTCTCCATAGTCTCCATTTGGTGATGGCCACATTACATGATTGCTGTCACCGTCCTAAATGATAAATATGATGACTGTGCAATGCTTTGGCTTCAATTCCTGAAAGATACTTTGGAGAGTGCAATCCCAGAAAAAGACAAGTTGCTTTGAAGATCAGTAAGCAGGTGCACCATTTGGACTCTTGTGTGCTCAAGGCATTTTTAAAGATTAGATCAAAAGCATTGCAGAACCTTGTGATACAACACAACTATCCAGATGAGCTAAAATATAACATGAAAATGTTTATGCTCTTGCAGTTGACTCCTCCATCTTCTGTCCCCATCCTGTAATGATTTCTGATCCTAAGTTACTAACCTCGGCCATTATGCCTTGATTTTTATTCAAACAAGAGGAATTATTAGCCAACAGATAACTGTTCTAATGCATTGGGATTCAGTCTCTTTTTTAAAAAGTTCATAACTAATAAATAGGCCTCAATTTTGTATTGTTTATGGTCCTAGATCTTAAAATGTCAGTGTTGGTAAATACATTTGATGTCACATCTAACATGATGGTGACTCAGATACTAGACTTGTCAGTCCAAGTTTGAAATTGAGCTCCTGTCCTTGCCCCAACTTCTGCCAACCTAGCAGTTCAAAAGCATGCCAATGTGAGTAGATAAATAGGTACCACTTTGGTGAGAAGGTAACAGTGCTTCATCATATCATGCTGACTACATGACTGCAGAAATGTCTTCTGACAATGCTGGCTCAATGGCCTTGAAATGGAAATTAGCACCTCCCCCTATAGTTGGCAATGACTAGCAGAGAAAAATCGACAAGGATTCCTTTTTTAAAAAAAATCTAACATGCCAAAATAAAATATTTTGATTTGGGCATGTTATTATTAGTTGAATATCTGGTAATAAACTTATACTGGTAATATATTTACAGTATTGTATTATACTCATTTGTATTCCTGAAGAACAAATGGACATTTCAATTTATAGCACATAGAGCAATAGTGAAAGAACTCATTGCCAATTCTAGATTCAACTTAAGGCATAGGTCTCAATCTAGAATAGATCAGAAGAGCTTTTTTAAAAAACTAAACCAAATCTTCCTATCAGTCATACAGGAAAGATTCTCCTGAGTCACTTACAGATTGTGCAACACTCTATCCATACCTCTGTCACAATTCTGCAAAACATGTTTGTCTTGCATTCTGGTTTTTTTTAAGTAATGCATTTTTTAAATATGGTTTTTAATAGTTTTCTATTACATTTATTTTACATATTACAGAGAATTGTTTCTGAGCCATTACACTACTACTGGAAAGGTTGATGGAAATAGAGCACATACAACAAATACTATTACTGAATAAATTAAAAAATACTATGTAGAGTAAATTCAACTTATTTTATTTCCCAAGTATAACCCATCTGCATTATCGAACTATTTTGTCAGAATGATTAAACAAGTATTGCAACATTACATCCCCAAACCAGCTTTTTACCTGTGTGTTTGTAATGATATGACAAATATACCAAAGGTTTATGTCACAATACATAATTGTGACACAATTATGTCACAATGCTCATTTTCATTTTTGGAATATTTGTTCCATCTAATCTTATATCCCAGAAGCATTTATAATACCACTTTTTATCTTTAAATACATACTTTCTTTTCTGTCTTCCTTCAATTACTTGACTAACCTCTAGTCCTGTTAAACAGATTTTTAGTGAGTCTGTCCAATCATTCTGTTGGTTTCCCTTCTGAAGAATTTAACACAGCACAGCTTTCCCTTTTTAGACACCAGAGATTTCTCCCATCACCTGCCACCTGAATCAATTATTGAAAAAAATGTCAGGGATTCAAGGATGTCTACAATGAGAGAAGGAGCAGAATTCAAGATTGCGGCAACAACTATGCTGTCAGTGTCTTATGTGTGTCAACATAAAAAGGTTCAGGGTCAGGCACAAGAAATCAGCAACCAGGATTGTTCAAATGTGTACAAGCTTACTCCATGCAAAGCACACATATAGACTGGGTGAAACTAGGCTTAATAGCAGTAACTGTGAGAGGGATCTTGGAGTCCTAGTGGACAAACAGTTAAATATAAGCCAGCAGTGTGCGGTGGCAGCCAAAAAAGCCAGCAAAATCCTAAATTGCATTAACAGAGGGCTGCAATCAAAATAATGTGAAGTACTAATACCACTCTATAAAGTCTTAGTAAGGTCACACCTAGAATATTGCATCCAGTTTTGATCACCACACTATAAAAAGATGTTGAGACTCTAGAAAGAGTGCAGAGAAGAGCAATCACGATGATTAGTGGATGGAGACTAAAATATGTGAAGAATATATTAGGATATATATAGGAACTGGGTATGGCTAGTCTAGTGAAGAGAAGGACCAGGGGAGATCAGGCAGTGTTCCAGTATTTGAGAGGCTGCCACAGAGAGAGGAAGGGGTCAAGCTATTTTCCAAGGCACCTGAAGGCCAGACAAGGAATAATGAATGGAAGCTGATCAAGGAGAGATTCAACCTAGAAGTAAGGAGAAATTTTCTGACAGTGAGAACAATCAACTAATGGAACAGCTTGCCTTTGTGGGAGCTTCATCACTGGAAGCTTTCAAGAAGATATTGGACTGCCATTTGTCACAAATGGTGTAGAGTCTCCTGCTTGGGCAAGGGGTTGGACTAGATGATCCACAAGGTCCCTTCCAACTCTGTTAATCTGTAAACTGAAAACATGCAGAGGGATAACAGGATCAAGAAACCTCCAGGAAGATAGAAGAAAGCCAATTGGAAGAGATAGGCCAATGGAAGGGTATAATAGAAAAGTCCAACCCTGTCCAAAGGAATTCTTCCGGTTTTAAGCTTCAGAATAGATTTCAGGTCCATGATGTTACGGGATCTCTGGATGAAAAGAACTGCTACAAATCTCAGAGATTAAGAAAGCAAAATCTTCAGACTAAAAATATAAAGGTTCCTGCCTCTACCTTAAGACAAAGAAGAAATGTGATGATTTTAGGTTCCCTACTGAGATGGAGTCAAACACAGATCTATTGATTAGGCAGCCTCTCAAGAGAAGTTGCTGCCTTTCTAGGGCACTCATTCAGAGTCTGATGGATTTTTTAAGCCTAGTGAGAAATATTCTACAATCTACTGATCTGTATGGGGGGGGGGGGAATAACACAGCCTTGAAAATACTGCAAGGGACCATGAACTTCTGGACAGGAAAATAAAGGAGATGGAGACCCAGGTGGCATTTTATTCATTGCTTCCTGTTGAAAGACTTGACTCAGGAAAAGAGAAGACAATCATTGGCAATGCTAGCAGGAATTGTTTGGATTATTTGATACTGGAACATATATCTGATATTAAGGATTCCTGCCCCTCCCACCCCCCACCCCCACCCACCCCCAAAATCCAGAGTCTGTAGCATCTTTTCCAATTATTAAAAGGCATGCATTTTTTCATTGAGAAAGAAACCTGGAACAATTCTGAATATAGGAGAGAAGGAACGGGGAATATATATTGCTATAAATATTGTAGTAAAATGTATCACATCTTTGCTTCCTCCTGTTTCTCTATCACACATAGACAGGCACATGAACACTTGGGCCAATTTATTTTCACAATAATTATGTGAGATAAGTTGCCCAGTGCCACATCAGAGAGTCTTGCCTGAAGCAGTACTATCTCAGCTCAATGGCTGAGCATAGATTTGAATCACTGCATTGCCCTGGATCCTTCCAGGATATGCCTGGTAGCTCTATGCAGCAATCTGATTTGAAGGTAGGAAAGAAGCACATTTTGGCAACTCCTTAAAGAAACTGACTCATAAAAGTATTGCTTTAAAATATATTACTTTTAGATTCTTTTGCCATTTTATATGAATGTTCTCAGTGGATATGGAGAAGCCCAGAGTTGCTTGGATATCAAATTAAATATATATGGTATGCTGTAGCTAGCTTTCATTAAAAATATTGTTAAGATAGACAAAATATTTAAAAAAAAAAGAATATTCCTTCATATCCATTATAGGGAATGTATATTCCATTTTGAATCTGTTAAGAATTTTTCAATGTTTGGAATTGTCGAACAACATTTAACTCTGGTTACTGATGCTTTGTACTAAATGCCAAGAGAAAAAGAAATTTAATTTCACTATATTGTTCCTCTTAGGATTCTTGGATTTTATGACTTATTGTGATAGAATTCTTAGTACAAATTAATATGAATTAAAGAATTATGGTTTTATTACAAGGTTTTTTAGCAACAAAAAATAAATGCAGTGTTTAAAATTATACAGTGTTGCAACCAATACATATTTTCTTTGCTTGGCATCAACAATTCTTTTTTCTGCCAATTATACAGTGACTTCTCATCAATACAATACTGTAAACACTTTTTCCCCTTTCGTCTGATATTTCAGATCAGTGAACACACACCTGTTAACCAGTCAACCAACTTGGAAGCTAATTTTCAGGATGTTTCCATTTCCAAAAATGTGAGGCAGTAAGCCAAAGCTAGAACAGACAAGTAAATATCCTTTCCCTGTGGCATATACAGCATAATGGGAATCATAGTTAATGATCTGAATCCAAACCCAAACCTTGTTTTATGGAATGCTCACTCATTGTTAAGCAAAGCCGTTTGGGCATAAGCGCATACTATTGATTTTAAAATTGATTTGTTTTAATAACTAAAACACGGTTCACAAATCACTCTTCTGGCAGTTGTACCAAAACCTCATCTGTGTTTTTGTCAAAGCTTGGCTCAAGCTGTATAGTTCATATAGCTTGGTGCAAACTCCATCGTCCAGAGTTTAAAACTGTGTCTTCCTCATGGCTCAGGAAGGTGCTGAACTGTCTTCCGTATCACTGGAGCAAGCCAAATTAATTGATCAGTATGAAGGAAAGAAACCATAAAAAAATCCGTTTTCTCTCACTCTTAAAAAAAAAAAGTGTTTTCTGCTGCTACTTTTGACTATACGACAATTTATATTTCAAGCCTTTCCTTGTAATTATTGTAATTATCATTAATCATCAACATCCTCATGCAATGGAAATACAGAACACTGAAAAGGTCACCATAATAGAGAACGCAACTGTCTTTCAAAGATGATATGAGGCATTAACTTTCAGCTGCCTCACTTGCATGTGACAGAAATTGCAATGAAAACAGCAAATGGGGCAACATTTCTCTGCCATTGGAAAAAGGAATTGAGAGGCAAAAAGTGAAGGGGGAGGGAGTGAATGCTCACTATTCATAGAAACGTATGTCTTTTTTAGGTCTTGTCATAGGAAACTGGCTTTTATTTTATTTTTTCTCCTTGTTTCAATCCATTGCAACTCCCTGTAATCAGACTTATTCAAAGGGGGAAGAGAAAGGGAAACAATCCATGAATGTAAAGCAAGTCCATATATTAGAGCACTAGAATTATTATTACAACAATCGCTGCCTATGGCAAAAGATAGGAGCCTCACAGTGCTAACCCGCATGGAGATTATGAAGAAATGGGAAAGAATGATTCTAGAACATCTGTGGGGCCAATGGACACACAATTCCTGCTGACAAGAAACAATGGATGGAAACTAGTCCAGGAAAGAAGCAACCTAGAACTAAGGAAAAACTTCCTAACAGTGAGAACAATTAACCAGTGGAATGGCTTTCCTTCAGAAGTTGTGCATGCTTCATCACTAGAGGCTTTTAAGAAGAGGCTGGACAGCCACTTGTCTGAAATGGTATAGGGTCTCCTGCTTGAGGAGGGGGTTTGGACTAGAAGATCTCCAAGATCCCTTCCAACTCTGCTATTGTGTATTCTTTCATTGTAATAGACAGGATAAGACTACCAATAAAGGAGAATATCTGTAGTTCAGGGTTGAAATAAGAATAAGACCAAATGTGTGGATCAGAGGCCATATTTTTTTTTACAACAACATGCATAAACATTACAAATAGCACAAACATTGCAATTGCTCACATAATAGTACTCACTAATTTATATGGTTACAGTGCTAGCCAGCAATCCAAGATTTGCCACTACACAACCCAATTTTCTTCAACATCAGAGGTGTTATTCAGCAGGCTCTGACCAGTTCTGGAGAAATTTTGAATAGTTCGAAATACCACGTCTGCCTGGCCCCACCCCCATCTATTTCCGAGTCCCAGCTGATTGACTGGGTCTTCTTTTGTCGCCCTGCACAGGAGAATGGAGCTGGAAAGCAGGTTAGTGGGGTGGGGAGAGTATGAGGATTTTATAGTATTCTTCCAGTGGAGTGGGGTGGGAATGGAGATTTTACAGTATCCTTCCCCTTCCATGCCCACCAAGTCACACCCACCAAGCCACCCCCACAGAAGTGGTAGTAAAAAAAAAATGATTCCCACCACTGTTCAACATGCTGCCCTCCAGGTTTCTGGACAATGTACATATCCTAGGATTACTAGTTCCTGGCAGTCACAGAGCAATATTTCATGTTTCAACTGCCAGCAGTGCTAGGATTAAGATATTTGTCCATCCGCATAGTCCTGCATATAACTAAAATAATCCTCATGGTCAGGATGTCCTATTGATATTAGCCTACCAATGCAGACATCCATAACTGGCATTCTTTGTCTCCTTCTCCTTTTTTGGAAGAGACTGTTTCAGACTGAACACACGCTTTGCATATGAAATCAGTAGGCTTCTATTACAAAGAGAAGATGAATCACACAGTCTTCGCAAAAGAATCTGTTTTATTGTTTTAATGGGCAGGTTTATAAAACATGTAGTTAGGTGATTTTTACTAAATTATGCTAATTGGTGTTTTAGAAGTCCATTTTAATCTGTTTTGATCCCTCCAGTGTCGAAATGAGAGCTTTGCAAGGAAGGAAGCTTTTGTCTTTCTGCTTGTAAAGAAATTAAACACAGAATACTCCTTTTTTTTTTTTTTGATCTTCACTTTTAATGGAAATGATCTGTGTCCATGGGAAACAAACAGAGATATGCCCTTGTGTTGCCCAGAGAAGGAGACTTGTGCATCATTTAGAATTCACTGCTGCATTTTCCACACATCCAATTACGGAGAAAAATATATATTTCTTTACCATCATTTTTGTTGGTCTTGATTTATTTGTGAAAGACTTTGATTAAAATGCACTTACATAAGAATGATAAAATAAGCAAGGCTGGAATGACAGGAGGCAGGCGGGGCAGGGCGATGAAAGCCCCGTTGCCACTTCCAAAAGATTAATTGGATTGGAGAAAGGGACAGTAATGGAGGAATGAAAATTGTCATCCTGAAAATCCCTATTTAGCTTGCCTGCTCAGAGTCTGTCTTTCGGTTTTTAATGTTGGCTAGCCCAGGCTTAGAAAACCCTGCTTTGAAATGATGTTTTTTTCTTCCTGGAGCTATTCATTTACATGAGGAGAATTCCTTTCAACAGCAAATGATGGTGTCCTTGGAGAACACATTCGTATTCAGCATACAGCACAGACATTTGAACCGCTGTAGTCTGCCTAATTATTTAGGCCATGTGCATTATGCCATGGTACCTAACAGCTGCTGATGGTTGGATTAAGGAGAAGAAATATTTAAATGGATGCAGGAGCACATGTGCTGTGATGATTTTATTTCTTTCGGTAGCTTTTACCTGTTCCCTAGGGTGGGCAAGTTAGATAGACAGCATAGCAGAAATCATTTAATTGTGTCAACAAAGAGCAATGATGTTTGTTTAAAGCAAATTTTTTTAAAAAAATCAGTTTTGCGGGAAAATTGATAAGTTGATGTTTACTTGACTGTCACAGTGGCTTTCTCAATTCAGAAGCAAAATTGGTTTGTTTCATCTTAGGGAGGTAGGAGTTCCTGAGAGATCAGAAGAAAGAAATGCTATGTAAATTTGGATTAGACTGTCTCTTCTCTAAATCAATGAAACAATAGGGAGGTAGATGAAAAATCAACTGAATCATCTATTTAAAAGAAACAAGCAGGATGGTGCTCTCATTTCTTTCCTTGTACATAGCTGCTTTTAGCATTTGCTCTGTGTGTTTGCTTATATGTGTATTGAGCTCCTAAGACAAAGGAACTCAAAATGAACACAGTTGACTTCACAGAAGCTGTCAATAAATATCCAGGTACAAATAAGACTGCTATTCTCCAGAATCTACAAACAAAATTATTCCAATTTTTCTAGTATCAAGCAATAAGCATGAAAACATATATTTAATACCTCTTCTATCATGAATCATACTAATTAATGGATCTATTTGCATTTCTTTTATTGTGTGACTTGATAAGAGAGAGACGGAACTCTCAGAAAAGAAAGTGAATGAGGGAAATGTTATATTAAAATAAGCTGCCATCAAAGAAAATATCAAGCAATGAAAACAGAATCTCAACCAGTAACAAGGATTATCTGACTGATGTAGTAGATGCAAAGACCATTCAAAGTAATGCCGTAGTCAGTCATGCAGAAGATGTATGTGGATCTTGAATTACATACTGCTTATATAAAGCTTATCCAAATGATGTGTCAATGACAAAATTTTCTTTTAGGTTTGTTCATCTCAAGAGGCTTTTGGAAACCTTGCATTTTAAGAGATAAGTGAGTGAACAAGGACTGAGACTAAGAAACAACATCTGTCTGCAATGGCACAAACTTTGTAGAACAAACTAGTTTTAGATGTTAATCTAGCTCCCACAAAGATGGCCTTCAGGAAAGCAGTGAAGTATAAATTAGTATGGTAATTGTCATCTTTATGGGAAATGTGGAATTGCATTATTTATATCTATCCTGAGCACTTATTTATTATTTTTTGTTTAATGCAGATGTTTTAACTGTTGATTCTTGCTGTTTATGATGGATATTCTAATCATTGTTTTGTGATATAAGCCATCATGACTTCGAATAGATTGGTGCCCTATAAATCCAATAAACAAAAAACACAGTAAAGAAAAATTCAGACAGCTCATAGATAAAGTGGCTTTGAGTAAAATACTCATTCAGATTTAAAATGTATTGTGTGCATTTGGCTCTTAATTAATAATTCTCACCTTAGCCTATTTCACATGAACATGACAAAGAGAAAAAGGCAATGAACAGTGTGATCCATTATGACTATCCCCAAAAGGTGTGATGACCCGGGGCGTGGCACAAAAATAACAAAGTCACAAAAGTAGATAAATTCCCTTTAATACCTCCAACTTGGCTCCCAATGTCAAGTTATCCTCGGCTGGAGATCAAAGTCTTCCAAAAACAGTCTACAAAGGGAAGAAATGCAGTCTGAACCCAAAGTAAAGATAAATTAGAAATAAAAAAACCAACACAAACCACACTGAAGTAATTAACATGACAGGCCAGGATAATAAATTGCAGACTTCCAAAAGATAACGAAGCACACACAGTTGGGAGGACACCAAAACCCAGATAAGCCTCAACTAAGATAATGCATGCTTTGCTTCCAGCAAGGTGCTGTGTGCAAACCCCTTCTTATATCCTGTTCTCCCAGCTGCAACTAATGAAAGGGATCAGGGCTTTTTTCTCTCTTGTAAGCCACATTACTCCCTTCTCTGTTCCTCCCTGCATGCCCTAGGATGAAGAGAGGATGGCCCTGGGTCTTCCTCTGAATGCGCCTTCCCCGCATTCTTCCACAGCCACCAGAGCCACACTCCCACTCCCTGTCAGCTGCTCCATCTCCCCTTCAGAATCAGTCTCCCAACAAGGGCATGACAAAAGATGACACATGCATCATACTAACCAGAGCATACAAAACATTTGCTAGACCAATACTCGAATACAGTTCATCAGTCTGGAACCCTCATTACGTATCTGATATTAGCACAATTGAGAAAGTCCAGAAATATTTCACAAGAAGAGTTCTCCACTCTTCTACTCGTTGTAGAATACCTTATGCCACCAGACTTGAAATTCTAGAACTAGAAAACCTTGAATTACGCCGTCTTCGGTCTGACTTAAGCATGGTATATAAAATCATACATTGCAATGTCCTACCTGTCAATGAATACTTCAGCTTCAACCATAACAACACAAGAGCACACAATAGATACAAACTCAAAGTAAACCGCACCAAACTTGATTGCAGGAAATACGACTTCAGCAATAGAGTAGTCAATGTCTGGAATACTCTACCCGACTCTGTAGTCTCTTCCCCAAACCCCAAAAACTTTAACCTTAGACTGTCTACCATTGACCTCAACCCTTTCCTAAGAGGTCTGTAGGGGGCGTGCATAAGCGCACCAACGTGCCTACCGTCCCTGTCCTATTGTTTCTCTATTCTTTTATTTTTCTTATATGTACCCATCTCATGTATTCACAACTATGTATACACTTATACTTATTATCTTGTAAACAATTGACAAATCAAATAAATAAATAAATAAATAAAAATAAACTTTTACTTATTTGCTTGCTTTATAGCCATGCATTTCAGTCAATGACTTTGAATGGCTTACAGTTTAGAAATATATTACATTATATTTTTTTTAAAAAAAATTAAAACAATAAAACCAGTAAAAACCAATTCAAGATATAAAAGTGCAAGGTATTTGATTGGTTAGCAATATAGCCAGGAAACAGGACCCTTGGCACATTCAGTGCCCCAGACTTGGCAACATAGCCAGGTTTTTAAAGTCTAACGAATTGTTGTGCAATATTTATATCACAATGTCTGATGCAAGTCATAAGTTTCGCCATTTGTATCATGATATCTTCATGATGCCCATCCTTTCTGAGAGACTAGTGGGCTTCCTTAAGCAATGGGTTGACCACTGTGAAGTTGTGCTGCACCAGATAGGCCAGGGGTTATATTTAGCAGGGCACTGTTTATGTACTTGTATTCTCCGAATAAATGTTTCATCATTACCATTTAAACCCCTATAAACTCCCATGCATATCAATACTATGTTGAGATTTTTGGAAAGAAGAGTAAGATAAGTAAGATACAGTACAATAACTGGATTAGTATCTTTTAAATATCACTGTCAGTGGAGATGTTGGAAGAAAAAAATATAGATATTACAGATTTATAAAGCCCCACAACCAGTGCCCTGCTAAATATATTACATTATATTTTTTTAAAAAAATATAATTGTTGGTTTGTATTGTTGTGCAAAGAGAAATTTCTCCACTGAATTCCCACCTTATGGATGGAAATTGGAAAAGGAAATGAGCCCTGCTCTCTCCCCGTTTTTTACATTGCATCTTAATGTTCAATTTTTCCACTCTTTTTTCAAAGCTATGCAATTACACTTTGGCATATGTACCAATATTGTTTTTATGATTTCTTTGTTTGTTGATTCATTTTTCTTTGTATTCCTTGCATTTTTCCATTTGAATCTTTAGAACAACTTAATATTATATTTATAATAAAATAAATCCCTCCCTGCCTTTTTCCCCTCTCAAAAAACCCTTTTTGGGAAAAAGGCAGGGAGGGATTTATTTTATTATAAATATAATTTGCAACATAAGTTTGAAGTGCCTTTATATATTGTAGACAATTTTCTGGTGACAAATATCAATAATACATAATTTTATCAACATTCTCTCAAAAAACCCTTTTTGAGAGAATGTTGATAAAATTATGTATTATTGATATTTGTCACCAGAAAAATTGTCTACAATATATAAAGGCATTTGAAACTTATATTGCAAATGGGAACAACATGAAGGAACAATTTGTCATCTTTGGTGAATGTGTAAATACATCAATTCTTAAGGATTACCATACAATGAAACAGATACTTTTCTTTTGAGATTGATAAAAAAAACAATTGGAAAAAAAGCCAGGGACTTTTTTATATATATTTGATAACTGCAGCAAGATTATTATTATATGCACAAAACTGTAAAAATTTTGCATTACCCATTATGGAGGAATAATTGATAATGATGATGGAAGTTGCAGAGATGACTGACTTAACTTCCTTGATTGGAGAAAGGCTATATTCATGTTTATTGCTGACTGAAAGCCCCTTATAGACATTTTTTGGCAGAAAATAAAAAGAAATAAATGTATATCTTATAGTTTTGACGATTAGAAAAAGAAGAGATAATAGAAAAAAGACAGAGTTTGTTTTTGTAACCATAGAGTAAGAGGTAATTTTCAAATGCACTTATAATTGTAAGCTACACTTTTCTATTTTACTACTTTTTTTTTGCACTTCTTTCCTTTGTTCTTTTTCTTCCTGTTCTTTTTTTTTACTGTAAATTATTTCTTGATACTTTTTATCATCTTTTAAAAATTTCTAATAAAATTATGTTTAAAAAACTTTTCTAAAATGTTCCTAATCTTTTTCCCTTCATTAATTCTAATCTAAGAGGCTGAAGGAACAATTCCCCTTTCTGTTGCAACCAGTTTGCTGAATACTTTAGAATGTTCTGGCAGAACAGAATTTGTTTTTAAAAAACAACAACTTTAAAAAGCAATTTTATTTTGATTCTTGTTATCACCCTTAGGATAAAGACTTTCAAAACCAATTGGTCAAGTTTCCCTGCTATCTTCGAAAGAATTGATTCCTGCTCATTCTTAAAGCCCTTCTATAAAAAATGCAATGATTCCAAATATTACTAAACATTTAATATTTATCCTTAAACATATACTGCTATTTTAAGCCTCAGGGGTGATTTTCTTTACCATTGGATCACATTTCTTGTAATGAGGATGAATACTTTCTAACCATTGTAACAGTTGTTGCCTACATTCAGAGTGGACAGCACATAAAAGCCAGGAAATCTATAGGCAATGGCATGAAATGAAATATATGTTTGCCCTTTTATAGGCTGAAGTTGGTTGTCCAAAATTTATGCCTTCAGCTGTCAGTTTAAACAGCAGCTAAAGCTCTTTTTTAAAGCAATTAAATAAACTTATACTGATCACTGATTGGTGAGACCACTCTAATAGGGCACAGTGGAACTATAAGTTTGACTAAATGGTTGAAATATCTTTGATTATTGAGTAAGCAACATGTCCCATACTTCTTAGGTGAATAGAACAGCTGCAGGGGTATAACACCTAACTTTCAAGTAAAAAATTATATGCAACATTAATGCACTCTTTTACATGGTATTCCCTCTTTTCCCATTTCCCAAATTGTTTGCACAGGTGGTAGGAATCATTAAACAGTAGCAGCTCCTTCGTGCAATTCCATCTTTATATTATTTTTCTATGCCAAAGCAATAGGATTCAAAGTTTCCTCAAATAGTAATAAGTTATTCAGGCCAACTACAAATCCACACAAACATGCACAAACACACACTGAGTGCTTGGAGGGGGGGAGCTCTACTTCTTCCTTCCTTCCTTCCTTCCTTCCTTCCTTCCTTCCTTCCTTCCTTCCTTCCTTCCTTCCTTCCTTCCTTCCTTCCTTCCTTCCTTTTTTCAAGCAATTTTTTCCCTCCTCATCATATAGTAACATTCTGAAGGTTTAGGAAAGACACATTTTGCACTTTTGTACCCTTTTTCCTTCCTTCTTTCCATCCTCCCTCCCTCCCTCCCTCCCTCTCTCTCTCTCCCTCCCTCCCCCCCTCTCTCTCTTTCTTGATGCCAATCAAAACCAAGCATTTAATAGTGAGTGTCATACCAAGTGCATTAATCAAACAGGTGGCAAGAAAGTAGGGGCAGGCAGGCACAACACAGGTTATGGAGACAGTAAACACAGTGTCAGACATAAAGATCTCAAGTGCCTATATACAAATGCACAAAGTCTGGGGAACAAACAGGGTGAACTCGAACTATGAATACATGAAGGTAAATATGATATAGTTGGAATAACAGAAACTTGGTGGGATGAAACCCATGACTGGAACATACTGGTAGAAGGATACAAACTATTAAAAAAAAAAAACCATAAAAGAGGAGGTGGAGTTGCACTGTATGTAAAGGACCACTATATTGCTACAGAAATGCATGAAACCAAAGATGAAAACCTCCTAGAATACATATGGGTCAATATAAAAGAAAAAAAGAATGACATGGCCATAGGTATATATTATAAGCCACACAATCAAGCAGAAAAAATAGATGTCCTTTTTGCCAGCCAACTAACAAACATATGCAGGAAACACACAACATTAGTAATGGGAGATTTCAATTATCCTGATATCAATTGGAAAACTAATTCTGCACCAACTGAGAAATCAAATAAGTTCCTAACCAACCTAGCTGACAACTTTGTTGTCCAAAAGGTAGAGGGTGAAACTAGAAGGACAGCCATACTGGACTTAATTCTTACAAACAGAGAAGAAGTGATAGAGGGAGTTGAAACTGCAGGAACCTTGGGTGATAGTGACCATGTCATACTAGAATTCAACATAACACAAACACAAGCAACAGAACATAATGACACCAGAGTCTTGGATTTTAAAAGAGCTGATTTCAATAAACTCAGAGAGAACTTGGGAAAAATTCCATGGATGAACTCCAAAAAACAACTCAAGAATCTTGGGAAACTCTAAAAAGTATGATCACAGAAGCCCAGACCAGCACAATACCACTTAGAAAGAAAAACAAGAAATCTAAGAAGAAACCAGTATGGCTGCACAAAGATCTCTCTGGCAAATTGAAAGAAAAAAGGACAAGTACAAAAAATGGAAAGAAGGACATACAACTGAGGCAGAATATCAGCAGATAGCCAGAATCTGCAAAGATGAAGTCAGGAAAGCAAAGGCTCAGAACGAACAAAGACTTGCAACAAAAGTCAAAAATAATAATAAAAAAGTTTCTTCCAACATATAAATAACAAGAAAAAAATCAAGGAAACAGTCAGTCCACTAAAGAGAGAAGACGGCAAGGAAGTAACAGGCAACAGAGAGAAAGCAGAACTGCTTTACTCATTCTTTGCATCCGTCTTCACGCAAAAAGAAACTATAGCTCAACCCACCAAAAACATAACTGTAAAAGACAGACCAGAAATAAAAGTTAAAATAAGCAAAAAAAAATAGTAAGAGAACACCTGTCTGATCTTGATGAAAACAAATCACTGGGGCCTGATGGATTACATCCCAGAGTTTTAAAGGTCAGAGGTCATCTCAGAACCACTGCACCATATCTTTCAAAAAACCTGGAGCACCGGGGAACTATCAGAGGACTGGAAAAGAGCTGATGTGGTTCCTATCTTCAAAAAAAGGGGGGGGAAACAGACCCAGGAAACTATAGACCAAGCAGCCTAACATCAATACCCGGGAAGATACTGGAAAAGATAATAAAAAAACAGATCTGCCAACATCTAGAAACAAGTGAAGTAATAAATCTCAGTCAGCATGGGTTTGTTAAGAACCCATGCCAAACCAATCTTATTTCATTCTTCAACAGAGTGATTAAATTAGTAGACCAGCAAAATACTGTGGACATAATATATTTAGATTTCAGCAAAACATTTGACAACGTAGACCACAACCTACTTCTTAGTAAGCTAGAAAAAAGTGGAATAGATAGCACCACCACTAGATGGATTCGCAACTGGCTGGCAAACCATACTCAACAAGTAGTCCTTAATGGGTCTAAGTCTACATGGAGGGAAGTAAGTAGTGGAGTGCCACAAGGTTCCGTCTTAGGCCCAGTACTCTTCAATATCTTCATTAATGACTTAGATGAGGGAATAGAAGGGGAATTTACCAAATTTGCAGGTGATACTAAGCTGGCAGGAATAGCTAACACCCAAGAAGATGGATCTTGACAGACTAGAACACTAAGTCGTATCTAACAAAATGAAATTCAATGTAGAGAAAAGTAAAGTCCTATACTTAGGCAAGAAAAACCAAAAGTACACATATAGACTGGGTGAAACCAGGTTCAATAGCAGTAACTGTGAGAGGGATCTTGGAATCCTAGTGGACAACCAGATAAATATGAGCCAGCAGTGTGCAGCCGCTGCCAAAAAAGCTAATGCAATCCTAAGTTGTATTAACAGAGGGATACAATCAAGATCAAGGGAAGTACTAATGCCACTCTATAAAGCTTTAGTAAGACCACACCTAGAGTACTGCATCCAGTTTTGGTCACCACATTATAAAAAAGATGTTGAGATTCTAGAAAAAGTACAGAGAAGAGCAACCAGGATGATTAGGGAACTGGGGGCTAAAACATACAATGAAGGTTGCAGGAATTGGGCTTGGCTAGTCTAGTGAAGAGAAGGACCAGGGGAGACATGATAGCGGCCTTCCAATATTTGAGGGGCTGCCACAGGGAGGAAGGGGTCAAGCTATTTTCTAAAGCGCTTGTTGGCCAGACAAGGAATAATGGATGGAAACTGAAGAAGGAGAGATTTAACCTGCAAATAAGGAAAAACTTTCTGACAGTGAGAACAATCAACCAATGGAACAGCTTGCCCTCGGAAGTTGTGGGAGCACCATCACTTGAGACTTTCAAGAAGAGATTAGACTGCCATTTGTCAGAAATGGTACAGGGTCTCCTGCTTGGGAAGGGAGTTGGATTAGATGACCTACAAGGTCCCTTCCAACTCTGATTATCTGTTATCTGTTATCTTTGATTTTGTAATAATATACTTGAAATTTCCATTAAAATGGTCCAGTCTCCAATCCATTAAAACATACATCCTATTCATTTTAGACACATATGGAAATCACCAATTCAGAACGCAGGACAAAACTCAGAAAACGGGAATTTGAACAACAAAGCTTTTATTTTTCTCTAACTATATTTTAGCTGAAACAGTTTTAACTAAATTGGATGAAATCCAGGTAAACCATATTGGGAATGGAAATTACACAAGTGTTTTGTGTAACAAGAGTCTTTACAAATCAGGGTGGATATGAAAAAAATGTTGTTTTTTTTCCAACCCCTACTTCATTTGTGAAAATATTTAAAAACATAGAAACTTATCAACATACAAAAGATAGATAACATTTTTGGGGGCTAGTGGAATTTGGGTACAAAAGGAACGAAGGAATTTTCTTTGATATTCTCAGTGGTTTTGAAGGGAATGGATATGCAACCAAATTGCTTGATAAAATTGGAGGCAGCAAACAGGATAATAAACATCTTCAATTAAAAAAAAAATAAAGATTATACATGTATATACTGAATAAAAAAGAAGGATTTACACATTTCAAATGCAGAATAGGAAGTTCTGATTGAATGGAAAGCCCACCTTAACTTCTCCAAGAATGTTCTTTAAAATATACCTGTACAGTGTAGTCCCAAAATGCCATCATCATCCTCATGCACTTTGCTTACTAACTCAACATCTTATGGCAAAGATTGATATATGCTTTTGTAATTCTTTTAGGAGTATAGCTGGATTTTAATTGCAGTGACCCTACTTTTGAGTCTGCAATAAATATGATTTTCTTCATCTTCTAGCTAAGACTCTAAGTATATCAATCCATTTGGGCAAATCCAAATTTCTAAACTGCTCTGTTTGTATCTATTGTTCTTGAGTGTCCATAATCTACTTCCTTGGATTTGGTACAGGAAGAACATTCTTTCATAGAAAATTTAATGGCAAATCATCCCTTATTCTCAGGCAAAAAAAACAACCCAAACACCAACAGATATTTATCTACTTATTCCTCCCTGTTGAGTGTCAGATTATCCATTTATTACTTTCATGATAGTTATTGAAAATGATACCCAGATATATAATACCCTATTGATTTTTATTATTTGAAGAATGCCTCTTGATTTTACATGAAGTCTGGAGACATGATGGAACTGCTCATCATGCTGGAGGCTACCACATTAACTTGCTGTGTATCAACTTTCCTTTTATTTATTTATTTATTTTAGAATTTTTCTGTAAAAAAACTTCTTTAAAATGTGAAGTCTCAGAAAGAGCTTGAGATGGAGGGGAACATCAAAGGAAATTTCTGCAGGCCACAGAAGTACTGTAAAAGACTACCAAAATCTAGGCAACTTTAACAATCATTTGCCAAGCCCAATCTTATCTTATAGGACTCTATGGAAGATAAAAATAGGGAAAATAAGTGCTTTGACTCAACCTCTTGGTGGTCAGGTGAATAAATAAAAGGGTATTCTTGACCATACAGTGACAAGTACAAGGCTGTTCTATTACTCTCCCAAGCAAGAGCAATCAGAGTTTTCTGGAAGATCATTAAGCATGGAAGGCTAGCAAGAAGATTACTCTTCTCAGAGATGATTAACCAAGTATATTGGAAAGAGTGATGGCTAATTCAAGGAAGGATCTTAGCTGTTTTGCCTTGGTTGATTAAACAAAGACCAAAAAATGCTAAACTAACAACTCATTTTAGAAATTCTAAACAGTTTATTGTCCAGGAACTTATGGGATGTTGAAATTGTCCACACAAAAATGAACAATTTACTTCTCTATATGTCCCTTTTCTAGTTTTTCTGAAGTGCAGTTTTAAACAAGCTGGGGGAGGGAATCATCCGCTTGTTTAGTCAAAGATATCCAAAATGGCAGCTTTAAATGCTAGCCTTTTATTAATATGCTCTGCTGCATCATTAAAGAGCTGAAAAATGAAAAGCTAAACTAAGGAAGACATGCCTAGAAAGAATCCAGTAAAACTGCAAGGCATTTTTATGAAGAGATTAATCTAAGCAATGGTTATAAGAGTTTTGTCTGCATTACGTGATACGACAATAATTATAAAACTATTTCTGACTAGGGTTCCCCCCGCAATGCTTGGAGCCAGAGTTCAGTTAAGTTCAATTCACATTGCCAATAGAGACATCAGTGTGTTTTGTGTTTGTGCTTCAAATTTACACTGATGAAAGGCTTTGTTTCTACCACTATTACATAGTCTAGAACAAGCTCTGATCCAGTAGAAATCCTTCTGCCCAAATATCCTACTAGACACGGAAGATTTGAAATCTTTCAACCAGTGTCCTAAGTCAAGGACACAATAATGCTCCAGTTCAATTCCGGAAGGGATATTGATGTTTCAGCACCATAGCTGAATCAAAATATTATCTCCTTCGACAGAGGAATACATTCAAAAAATAATCAAACATCCCAACCTTAAATACTCAATTGGGTAAATCAAAACTGTTCCCAACACAGATAGTATTAGATTGCCTGTAATAACATTGTATGATGTAATCATCTGATACTGCATCATCTTATTTCAAGTATTTTTCAGGAGCAACCAATAACTATAACAAGAAAAAAAAAACTGTGTAAGCTGTGATCAGCATTGGTTTGCTTTCTGCAGTTTGCTACCCAAAATCACAAATTTGTAAAATATGTGCTGGCTTGGAGATCTATGCTGCTTACAGAGTATAGAAGTAGTGATTTATAAAAAGGAAATAAGATATAAGAAAAATTGCAGACATTGTAACAAAAATTGCAACATACCCTAAAGGCATCATGAAATGAAAGTGACCCAAATTAGAAATGAGAAGCAAAACAGTCTTGTAATGGTATTGATTTTTTAAAATACCCTTGTATTTTCTTTCTTTGTAACCAAAACTCTTATCTAAGGGTTTGTTGCAACTTTAATTTCTCTGCTTAGGATCATCTTAATTGTGCAGTTTTGCCCATGGTGAAAGTCTGAAATAAAGAGGTCAGTGTAATGTGTTTTAATAGATTTAGAATTTGCTTTCCAAGGGGGAAAAAAAATCCTATTCAATATGTTGTAATCTTAAAAATAATACACTACATCAGATGTAACACACACTAAAAAAAAGCAGCAACAGAAAAACTTCTTAATTGAAAGTACATCAATTAAACAAATGTAGGAAACTATAAATAAGTTTTTATAAACATTTCCCAAAATGCAAGAGGAGCAACAAAAAGGCCTTGACGTATTGTAAGATTTTAGATGTTTATCTTAAGCTTTGGTAGATTTGAAGTGATACATATAGTCTTTGAGATAAACTAAATCCCACTTATAGCCTTAAAGTTTATAGCAGAGTATCCCTATTAAAGGTTTGTTTCATCCTCTAAAAGTAGTCACCACTCCTAGAAAAGGAAGAAAATAAAATAAATAAAAGGAAGAAAAGTAACATATTGACATACTTTTGGATATAAGCTGATGTTTAGTGAACTGTACAGCATCTTCCCAGTTTGAATAACGTAAACTGAACTGTGAATTCTTAAACGGCAAGATGGAAAATCAATTTCTATATCCCTGGACTTGGTTTGATTTCCATTGTTAATTGAAATTTCTAACCTGCCACTTGTTGCTACCACCCTATCGTTTGGAACTGAACTGCCTACAAAGTGGTCAGCATTTTTAAAAACCATAACAGTTGAGCTAGAAAAATCTGCATGAAAGGTTTAGGCCTGCTTCAGAAATTATTCAGAAGATCTTCAGATCTCACATGAGTTCAAACACATTTCTCTTCTATTCATTAAAGCAGGCCATCTTTTTTCAGTTTTCCTTATGAGAGAGAAAGAGAAAGAGAGAGAGAGAGATGCTTTAAGAGTAGCATTAACTGTGATTTATATTTATATACTATTATAACTCTTGTCATGTCCTAACTGGTTTGAGGATTGAGCCAAATTTATTGTGGCTTAATTGTGATGTAAATGAAATGCTGTGGCTCTATTTAGCCAATTTTCAAGCTTATCCCTTTTTTTGATCTTAACCTTATTGGTTTTGAAAAGAAATGGTGGCTTGATACTGTAGTTTTCTTCTCTTTATTAGGAATTGCTCAGGTATAATAATAATCATCATCATCCTGCATGCAAGAGAATGCAAAGAGGTGGATTAAAATAAAAGCAATGTTTGTTTCCAAGGGGGATAGACATGAGGGGACGACTTCAAAATTGTAGCAGCTTCTATTACAACAGCAATTAAATGGCAATCTTTGCTTCTTGGTCCAGAATTTTGAGAGTGGCAAATTCCTTTTGAGGAGAACAGAAGTTTAGGATTACCCTTACCATCAGAAATTTTACAGCTAACTATACATTGTGCAAAAACCAAGTCAAACTTCTCCAACTTGTAGTATTGGCACTTCAATATACAGAATTTCAGCAAAAAATGTCTCAAAGTTCCAGACAAAAATTATGACAGGATAAGGAGGAGGAGTGCTGAAAAGGGGTAATTGAAATCCAACTTGCAAAATCAGCTTAGTAAAATGAAGTTGAAGGAGGAGAAGCAATGAATGGAACAAACCCTTAACATTCTCCCCAGGAATCATTTCCCTGCATTATTTAAGGTCAAATAAACCTTTGAAACCTTATGGGGAGAAGTGGCCTGAGGATGTTTTGGAGTGAGGAAATAAATGGGCTGGGAAATTGTTAAGTGCCCCATCACTTAACATCGCTATTTCTCTGTTCTTCATTCTTTGTTATTAGTTGCATTTGACTTTGAAAATGGCATTGGGCCATTAAAGTTAAATGCATGGATGAGTAATAAATAGTCTCTTAGAGGTAAATTTATTTATTTAGCATATGGCATATCATACATATGCATATCATACATATGGCATATCATACAGCCAGTCATGTTTGATCTACAGTTTGACATGGGACCCCATAGTCACACTGAAGGGAGGATATTATGCCCCACTTATACAGAGTCCTGGCAGATGCTGTGTGAGGTGCGAAACTAGTTCACCTCTTCATGATGCACTCTGGATAGCACAACAACATGAACTAAACAAACTAGCAACTGATGGCAGCTAGACTACTCTATAGACTTTTCTGGTTCTCAAAATAAATGGCAATAAAAATCAAAACAGAAAACAGACCTTTTCTTAGAAGTAAAGGGGACTATGTATCCAACCTGACTTTTAATAGTATTACTGACAATATAATCTCTGTTTGAAGAGTGGGTCAGATACATAGAAGAGCAAGAAAGAAATACACTCATATATATATATAGACATAAGAAATGAATTGCCAGACAAGATGTGCAGCATATTTGCAAGGTGGAATTGCAATATGTTCATCTTCAGTAGTTCCAAAGCAGATAAAAGATACATCTGTCAAGAATGGTGCTTTTCTATGGCCTAACAAACACAAACAATGGTTAAAGTGATGAAACAGATTGTGTCTTTCTTTTCAATCTGAAGGTGTGGGAGCTTATTACTGAATGTTTTTCCATGATTAATATTTCATGAAAATACAACAAAAAGTATAAAGTTAGAAAGACAGAATAAGAAATACAGATAGTCCTTGACTTATGACTGATTCTTTAGCAACCATTTAAAGTTATGGTAGAGCCCCAAAAGCAACCACTCCAGTGCCCCTGTGTCTTTTCATCCTTGTGATTGACCATGGGGTGCTGCAGCAGCCACCAACCTATCTCCACCCATCCCTTCATACTGGGTCCCTATAGGCCTTAGGCCTGTTTCCCAACCCACCAAACCCCAAGGGTTGGAAAGCAAAGCAGAAGGTGTCTCAGGGCTGTAGGAGGCCTCAGAGGGGTGGGGAGACTTTGGAAGGTCCAATGAAGGGATTATAATAGGTCTCCCAGGGCCTCCCACACAGCCCCTGAGGCATCCTGTTGATCTTAGCCAAAAGGCTGATAAGCAAACTGCATGTTCATTTAACAACTGCATCAGAAAGAGTAGAAATGAGGGGTTGAAATAAGGTGATCACATGAGCCCTTTACTTACAGACCATCACAACTTCAAACCATAATGTTCTGCTCAGCTTTCTACTAATCAGGGGTGTCTTCCAGTTCTGCACACTTTAAAGGGCCTCCAAAAAATTGAAATAGATTCAGAAAGCCAACAAAGATAATTGGAAACTATGAATTGTCAAGGTTCCAAGTAATACATCCCGTTCAATAAGAACTCTGAGGCAGGCATATTCCTCACAGAACATTTTATTGGGACATATCCCATATCCATGAGGGACCTGAATAAATTAGGCCTAATAAAAGAGGGATATTGTAGCCAGGGGTGAGATTCCACCAGTATAACAACCAGTTTGGTGATCACATGCTTCGTTAAAATACTTACCTTCTATAGCAGTCCCTGTGAAGAAAACAGCTGAGGTGTGGCAAACCCCTCTGCCGCTCGAATCAGCTGTGCTCTAAAGGACAGGAAAGTAATGGACAGGAAAGGTCAGGAAAGAGCAGGGGTGGGCATGCAGGCCCACATGCTTGTCGCAGCGAACTGGTTCGGAGACAGCTGATCTTCGGAGCAAGGGGTTCACTTGAACTGGTCCAAACCGGTAGAATCCTATCCCTGATTTTGCACTCTTTAAGTGCCACATAGAAAAAAGGCATAATGTTTTCCCCCTCATTAAAGGAAATAGAGACTGAATAATTAAGCTATATTACAAGAAGATAGGCTTCAACTGGAAATTAGGAACATCATCTACATGTTAAGAATGGCTTGTCAACAGAGGCAATTTCTTGAGAAGAAGATATGTTCAGGTATGTATTTCCTGTTTGGAATGAGGCAGTGAGTATATGTGTCTTGTCTGAATTATTTTCAAACTCCTGAATTATTGAACTATGGATACCTTCATTATTGGTAAATAAAACTTTTATTACATAATGTTTTCATTTAATGACGTATTAGAAAAGCAATCAAATCTAAATGTTTAACAACTGGTTTAATTTCAACTGCACCTTTATTTAGTGAGTCAGGCAAGATGGTGGAAAAAGTTTCTTCTACTACTCTGTTAAAAGAGATCCTGGATCAGGTACAAGTTGGTTAAAGCTGTGGCAGAGCTCAAACATGATCTAAAACAGATACAAAAAAGAAAAAAGGCTTGCTATGAGAAATGATTGGGTACCCACAGTTATAACATTTTGGATAAAGAAATTATTTATTTAGAGTCATAATTGAGAAGGAAAAAATATATGTTGATTGGCATTGGTAAACTCCATGTCAATCAAACCTGGCTGAATTTATGGAGGATTTTTTTTCAGAGTGGGAATGGATTTGCCAGTTAAGATTAATCATATGACTAAAATTCTTTTAATGATAAGAAAAAGTAGAACCGGTTCCATATTAATTTGGGCAATTCCTCCATATAACCACAAAGGGAAATTTTATATATATTTTCCTAATGATCAGTAAAGTCTCTTTGAAGGAGAATTGTAGTCAAAGCAAGTGATCAATTTATCCTGATTTCACCAAGAAGGTTTCAGGAAAAAAGGAATATATTTACAAGAGCTCAAGCCCTGGCCCAGATCATTACAATTTCAAAATTTCATGCATTTTCCGGCAGCCATATTCTATGTTAATTATCAAGATCAAATCCACAGATTTGATAATCCTCCAAATGCAGAGGCTTTAGCCTATCTTTAAAATCTACAGATAGATAAATCCATACTTTTTTGAGTTTATATTTTGGTTATCTTCAAGATAGAGACTGTGGGCATATTATCAATTCCAGCAGTCATTTTTAACAGACAGTACACTTTTATTTTCAATCATTATATTTGAAACTGTGTAATTTTCAAAGTAAGATAAGAATTTTCAAGATAAGAATTAAGATGAAACTGCTGTGCCATTGTCTTTGGGAAGTTGTCAAGGTTTCTTTTTACTTACATGATTTTTTTCCTTTTAATACTTTTTCCAATCTCTTTAAAAATGTCACTTGTTTATTAATTACATTTTTCTTCTTTTGTAAAAATAGACTATATATGTATATATGTGTGAGTGTGTGTAACAGAATGGTACTTGAATGTTAAATTAAGTCTTTGTGGAAACTCTATGTCTGTGAGCAACACTAGAAAATATGTTAAATATTTAAAGATAGAAAAGTTAATGATTAGATATTTGTGAAATGGTACAGGTCATAAAATAAATTGGTATCAAGAGACTATAGATAAGTGGATGAAAGCAAAATGTATGCATGAAGTTAGATACTCAGTATAAAAAGGTTCAGAGAATATCCAAAACAAAATCTAAATCTTAGCATATTTAAAACCATTAAGAGCAGATATTGCTTGTCTACAAGAGTCTCATTTAATGGAATGACATAAATCTTAATAAAACTATAAATGAATGATTGGGTGGGATAGGTTTACCACACAGATACTTTGACGAATGCTAAAGGTGTGGCCATTTTGGTTCAAAGAGATTTCCTATTTATATCCAATTGATGTAAATGGGTATTATTTAATTTTATGTGCTAAAATAGCAGAGACTGTAAAACCATTGTTCAAGTTTATGGACTTAATTTAGAACTTTTTATTATGTTGCATGAATGTTTTTGGCATCTGCATGAGTGCATTTGTGGTAAAGTGGTAATAGGAAGAGATTTTAATGAAATATTGGCTCCTGACCTTGATAGAAAGATACCCACATTTAAAAAAAACAATCATTAGGAAGGGAAACAATTTAAGACTTGTTAAGGTATCAAGAAATTGGCATTTAAATGTTTCCCTGTAGAATAATAAAGAATGTATAAAATAATGTCAGTAAAAACCTACAATATTTTGATTTGCATTCAGAAACATCAATTGCTCAAATTTTGGAATGGGAAGCACAGAAAATATATATTCAAGATAGAATTATTGCTCATGTATCAAATAAAAATAAAAGGGAAAATAAAAGGGAAAGTACCTTGAAAGATGAATTGAAATATTTATGGGCAAAGGTGATTAGATGCCTATCAATAATTTTATACAGAGAAATACAGAAAAAGAAATGTGAATTAACTACTATAATGCCTTAGCACACAAAATTTATGCCACATGCTTATGACAGAGATACTGGGAGACTGGCAAAAGAACTGCTAAGATTTTGACTACTCAATCTGGAGAAAGATAGGGTGATCATTGCAATTATAAAAGTGAAAGAGATTAAATTGTTAAAACTTCAACGGGCATAAATTGTCCTTTTTTTACATTTTATTCAGAATTGTACAGTATTGAACAAAGGTACAGAGTTCTTTTTAAATAAAATTAATTTCCACATTTAGATGTTATACAAAACAACTTTTATTTGCTTCATTATTCAAAATATTCGAAACATTATTTAAAACAAATAGTTTTTAAAATGACAACTGATAACAACAGTACTAGGTGGGTTCCCTACTAAGTGACATAAAACATTTATAGATCTTTTGGTGCCAAAATTTTGTCAAGTATATGAAGAGGTACTAGAAATGGGAATTTTATCACCAGCATATGACCAGGCTTATATAAGAGTTCTACTAAAAGCAGATAAAAATCATACCCAGTGTGGAAATTATTGTTTTATTTTGTTAATTAATGTCAATATCAAGATTTTAAACAGCAAATAGATTTCATAAAATGATATTGGTTGCTATTAAGTATGTTCAAGGAGGATTTATAAAAGCTAGGCAACCATCAGATAACATTGGGTTAGTTATGGATCCAATAGAGTTGAATCTATTCAGCTTGAAAATTACAAAGATCTATTTGTAATTTTATCATTAGATGCTGAAAAGCTTTTGATAAAATATATACAGTAAACACCATACGATTGGTGTATTAAATAAATTTGGATTTTGTTTGGAATTCAAAAAAATTGATTAAGATATCATATGGATTACCCACATCTAAACTGCAACTTGATGGCACATTTACACTTACTTTTCCACTTTTCAGAAGAACTAGATAAGGATGGTTATGTCTATCATGTGTTAAAATGAAAAGCTAAGATTATGTCAAGTTACCAGACGACCTGATTCAACATTATCAATTACTTAGTATAACTTTTCGAAGATCTGAAATAAATGAAATTTCCCTATTGCAGGTAATTCAATCAAACCAAGGAAAGAAAGGAAGGATGTTAGTACATGAAAATAGTTCATCAAATGCAGTCAAGGTTCTGTTGCATACTGTCCAGAATAAGACATTGAATTGAAACACTTCAATACTTCTTATAGAAGCAAGTAATTTGAATTAATAATATTTTCAAAAAATCATCTCAGTTTCAATAAATCTCATACATAATCAATAAAAGTCATAAATACTTTCATTCTCCAGATTTAAGTCCTGTTTGGTGTTCTCAAATTGCTGAGGTGCCTTTGTACAGCCAAGGCATTGTTTTATACTAGCTAAATCCCTGCTTTTTATAGCAATTTTTATCTGATGAATCATGATTTACTGGACCAAACTCTGTAGTTAGCATAAGAAGACAACTTCTGTTCACCACAAGAGCAATACATAATTTCTCTGTTTCCTGTTATGATTCGATTTCTTTGAGCACACAGTCAGCACAGTTTTGATTGCTCTCTCAATATTTCATTGGAAAAAATCATACTTTTCTAAGTGACACTTTCAACATTTATCATAGCAATAGTATTATACTACAGTAGTATATACTAATTCCTGGCAAATTTTTCACTGTCCTTGCTTTAATTTATTTTTAAAAATGCAATTTAATCAAAGAAAGTGCAAAAGAATGTACAGAATAGCTTTTTCTGTTGATGATGATGATGATTATGATGATTTTAAGTTTTAAAATCCCAAGTAAGCCAGTGGCTCTGACCTAGTAGGAAAAATTGGCTATACTTCCAAAATATGTCCCTAGTGTTCATTCAACGTTAATTATGACACTTTGATACCCACTCCATTAAAAAAAATAATTATAAGTTGATAAAGTAAAAGCATAGGCATTAAAGCAGGAAAATGGGAGGGGGTTTAAAATAGTAGCTTAAAGTAATACTGCAGTAGCTCTGTGCATCAATGACTCTAATAAAATTTCTCTCTGACTTTCCACCTGCCAAAACAGCATATTACTTGCTGGTTCAAGGCTTCTGCTAATGTCCAAGAAGAGGAAGCTGTTGACTAATGTGCAACAATCAAAATAAATGCCTAATGAACCTTGAAATGAGCCTGCCTACTGGAAACTGTCCCCATACCTGAAAATATACCCCTATAGTTCACACACCAGTGGCCACTGTATATGGAATGGAAATAACTATTATATCACTAATATAAATAACGGATGCTGGAGGAGATCTTCAGTGAATGAATTTGAAAATTAGGTTGTAAAATTAGATTGGCTTTAATATCTCAATGAAGTTGAAATTATTAGATGGAAGGTTTGGTGGAGATTGAGCCTATCTGTTAGGTATTATCCACAGTTGATTAAAGAAGACTATAATAGAGAATCATCAAGTTAGAAATGACCAAAGGTCACTGGAAACCAATAGCATCTATTCATCAGCCATCCTCTCGCTTGCCCTGATCAAAGGAAATCATGGCACCATCAGAACATATATGCTGTAGCCTTCGGTTTGCACTTGAAAACCTGTGAGCCATATGCTGCCTCCATCTATGAGCCTGTATACAGCCTTCATTACATCAGTGAATTTAAGAATGAAGAGAATGTGAGAATCATTTCTCACAATATCAAAATCAGAGTGTTTGAAACCAAAGTAGTCCATTACTAAACAAAAGGTGGTTAGAAAATAGTAGTCTATAGTAGGCTAAAGAAGAATGGCTTCAATGCTATCATAATACAAGATTGTGTGTGAGAGAGAGGCATAAGACTTTGAACTTTGATTTTACTCTGAATAAGACTGGCAATTGAGACAAAGCAGTCAATGGAATTTTTTCCCAATAGCTTTATTAGCTTTGCCACAGTAAATCTACTTTTCAGAAGTTCCTATATCCTGAATGTCTCATTTATCCGTTTTCAGCTCAGCTTGTCATGAGAAACCTGAACCTCTTTCGAAACAGAACTGTCCAAAATTTCAGGGTTTTGATGATTGCAACACTTTTGAGTGTTTAATATTCCACCCACACTATCCATTTTTCATTTTTTATGTCATTCTGTTTTATGTCATACCTACTTCTATCACTTCAGCTTACACAATAGCCAGAAAACCAGCAGAAATTGTCCCATGAATAGACTGTCCATGCTTTCCTCAAGGGGACATCACAGCACAAATTTATTGAACATGGGCACTCTAGATACCTTCAAAAATTATTTGTAATAATTTGTAATGGAGCAGGAGAGAGAAAATATTCTATGTATAACTGGAGGATAATTATAATGAGATGTGTGTGCCACACCCTATAGAATACTTTGTGTAATTTGGCTTCCAAAATGCACTGAAAGTTTAATCATGGCTGTTTGTTGCACACCTGATTTAGAATCATACATATTTGATCCATATGTGCAGAAAATTTAGTCCATGGGGAAAAAATGTTTATATACTTTCATGAAACTGATAAGTACCAATATCTACGTACTGCAGTTTCTGAGAACAACAATAAGTAGAGAAACATGATTTCTAGTTTTCCCACTGAAATTTACCCTGTGATTGAACAAAAATGTCACCCTGCTAAGTGGCTTCATATCATTGTAATGGGAATTTAATTTTACATAAAGGCTATGATAGATACACTGTGAATTGTTGCTAAGTGAGCAAACACTTCTAGATACTGGTAGCAAAAAATGAACTTTTATAATGAACTGGCTTCCAGTATATTATGAAAAGTTATCTTAAAAGCATTGCTTAGCAAATAGCATTTCCAAGCCTCATGACTGAGAATATGAACCAAAAATGTAAAAATTGGAAGGTCAAGAATTGATATCTCTGTGTCATAAATGCTAGGATCACTAGGTTACTTGTCTGGAACAAATTAAAAGAAATTGTCAGATTTCACAATCCTTGCTCATGAAGAATTCTGGATGAGAAGCTGCAAGTACCTATGAATAGCTTTTCACTGAGTATCTTTGATGCTTGATGGTTTTCTATGTATCACAAACCAAAGGAATGACATGTTGTTTTCCTTCTAAATTATCTTGAGATTCTATCTCACCTCCTCCTTTATTCCTAGGCCTGATTCAATATGATTGTACCAGAGGTACAGGTAATTCCATTTCCTCCACTGTCATTACTTTATTTCTATCAGTCTATGGAGATTCTCAGTTATCCAGGTCATGGTTGTCCCAAAAGTGCTTTTTCCAGTAGCAATTGGACTCTCTGGCTTTATTGCTATCAGTTTCTTCAAACTTCAAACATTCCACATGATCACGAGTACATGAAAAGCTCTATGCTTTCTTCATGCAACTTGTTAGGCTGATTGCATCATAGAATAGAATAGAATAGAATAGAATAGAATAGAATAGAATAGAATAGAATAGAATAGAATAGAATAGAATAGAATAGAATAGAATAGAATAGAATAGAATACTTTATTGGCCAAGTGTGATTGGACACACAAGGAATTTGTCTTGGTGTAAATACTCTCAGTATACATAAAAGATACATTCGTCGGGAGTCAAGAATTATAAGATATGACACTTAATGATAGTCATAGGGTACAATAAGCAATCAGTCATACTAGGAAACAGTCAATATAAATCGTAAGTACACAAGCAACAAAGTTACAGTCATACAGTCACAAGCGGGAGGGGATGAGTGATAAGGAGTGATGACAAGATTAACAGTAAGAGTAGTGCAGACTTTGTAACAGTTGAACAGGGTTGAGGGAATTATTTATTTAGCAGAGTTATGGCTTTTGGGGAAAAAACTGTTCTTGTGTCTAGTTGTTCTGGTGTGCAATGCTCTATAGCATCGTTTTACAACCTAAATATTTTCACAGCCCTCTTTTTGACTCGTGAAATATACAGGTCCTCAACTGAAGGCAAGTTGGTAGTAATTGTTTTTTTTCCTGCAGTCCTAATTACTTTCTGAAGTCTGTGTCTGTCCTGTTGGGTTGCAGAACCAAACCAGACAGTTATAGAGGTGCAGATGACAGACTCAATCATTCCTCTGTAGAACTGGATCAGCAACTCCTTGGGCAGTTTGAGCTTTCTGAGTTGAGGCAGAAAGAACATTCGTTGTTGTGCTTTTTTGATGACGTTTTTGATGTTAGGTGTCCATTTTAGGTCATGTGATATAGTAGAACCTAGAAATTTGAAGGTCTCTACTGTTGATACAGTGTTGTCTAGTATGGGAGGGTTTCTTCTAAAGTCTTTATCTAAAGTTAAAGTTAAAGTCTAAAGTTAGAAAAATGTGTGATATCAACAGGACCAGAATTTCATTCATGTGCTACCTTGGTAAGTGTATAATATCTGACTGGGGTTCACAATGTGTTTTGTTTCCTGACTGCCTTGCACTAGGCGGTAACAGGCTGATAAATAGATATTGTCTCAACAGTTAGCTGCCTACTGCGGAGAATTTTTTGGAGTCCAAGAGCCCTGATAAAGCTATGAATAACCATTTTTAAAATCACAAAAAAGACACCAGCCATCAATATTTCCCAATTCACAGGAAGATTCAACTTTTGATGTCTTATAAGAGCAACTTTTTAACCAACTCGGATGCAGTTGTTCTTATTCTTTCTATAATTTCTAGGATTTAACAGTGATTCCAGCTTTCTTCCATAAAAGAGCAATTTTCATGTCCTCAATGGATGAAATAAAATTCCACTCTAAAGAGATCAGTTATTGACTGGAGCTCAAGGACCTCAGTAACAATTTGCATCTCATGATTTTCTAGTCAAGCATTCTCTTTGAAGAATTGAGGGAGAGGAGGATGTTAGAAAATATAGCTAGAAAAGAAGATCTAGATTAAGCTGTGGTTAATTCTTTTTAATATATTTTTACAATTTTTCTTAAAGAAGACCAAACACAAACACAGTGAAGCATACCTTGAGTTGAATTAAACAAATTAAACTGGTCAGGCAAAGACCATCTGGCCAACTTTAATCTTGTAAACTATCAGAGTGTATTCACTGAGGAACATCTTCCAATAAGCCACAAAATCAACATAAAAATGCAAGAAAATATGTAGGGATGTCTGTGCAAGTGTCTGTCTGTCTATTCTTCTACAAGTTCTAGAAAATATATATAATAAGGAAAAAATCTTCTCTAGATCCATGTACAATGATAACTTAGATGACAAAACATGACTAAAAGCATTCTATAATTCAACCAACCAAGCAGAAGCTACAGGCCCAAACCTGAGGCTTCAGAATGTAAATCTCAATTTATTTTAAAAATTGTTTAGTTCTAACTTGACTACAGTGTTGAATTTCATCCTTCCCTATAATAGCAATAGCACTTAGACTTATATACCACTTTATAGTGCTTTACAGCCCTTTCTAAGCAGTTTTACAAAGTCAGCCTATTGCCCCCAACAATCTGGGTCCTCATTTTATCCACCTCAGAAGGATGGAAGGCTGAGTCCTTCTTGAGCCTAGTGGGATTTGAACTGCCAAATTGCAGGGAGCCGATAGTCAGCAGTAGTGGCCTGCAGTACAGCACTCTAACTACTGCCCGACTGATTTCTTGGAGGAATTGTTTTAAAATAATGTTGTTTTCAGTGTGCCATTGTAATTCGCCATGCTTTTGAGTGAATGAGTGAGGAAGCAATACTTTTCTTACTTGACAGTGACTTAATGGCATATAATCAATCAATCACCAACCAATCAAACTCTTCCGTATAAGAAGACTCCCATAACGAACTATCTCAGCAATCAGTCCAAAGGACATATGTCAGCATTCATGTCTATTTTATGGAGTTATCGTGATCTTTCTACAACAAATATGCACCAAAATTCAGGGTACATAACAGTAAGCCATAAAGTAGCTTATTTTAGTTGCTATTATAATATGAACTCACTAAACTTCACTTAGCCTTAAGGCTTCCTTAGTAAACCATGTTTTTTAAAAAATTTCTGACTTAATTGAAATTGGCCTGAGAAAGAAAAAAAAAACTTTGTCTAATTGTACACACACAGCAAGATGCATACATTCTGCCCTGTTATCTCTGATGATATTCCATATCAACTGATCCCTCTCCCATGTCTTTATTTTTCGACTCTATTTTTCTACAACACAAGCCTTCTAAGCATCTCCAGGATTGCAATGAAAAACAGTAAGGCTTTCATTCGAATGGCATAAATCTTGTGAACTTTGGAAGAACCTGTTTGCATCTGGGTGAATGTTTCACTCATGGGGAAGATAGCATGTACTGTGCTGATCTTTTTATCTCCTGCTCCTCTCCCAGTGTTGACTTTTAACATCTCTCTGGTGCTTCAATATGCCATTTCTTTGCTCACCCTCTCTTTAGTTGCAAAGCAATGGTGTGTTTCAAGATCAAAGTTCCTATCTAAGGCTCTCCTGAGATCCTATCAGTAAACAAAGAGAGCCTTTCTTCTTTTCTTTGTGGGCATTATTGTGCCATAGAAGGGATTGATTTTTCTTTTTGAAAACAGAACTTGAGATGAAAGTCTCTCGTCTGCATAGTTTATACAAAAAGTTTGTAATATTTCCTTTCTCCATAGTGCTAAAAGACCTCTAGCAGGAAGACAATTAATATGAAAAATGAATGTTTTATACACTAAGAAATGGGAGACTCTTTGAATATCAGCCTCATTAAATCCTCATTATTTACAGTTGAATCTGTTCGAATTATCCTTGTAATTTTCCCACTGCTTTTCTGTTTCTTCCATTATTCTTGCTGGCAACATTTTTGTCATATTAAGTGTCCAAATTTATACAACGTACTTAATTATTTTGACAGTATGTAGGAAAACATGTGTGTTGAATAAAAAGCAGGTTAGCTTATATAAACTATTAAGTGCCTAGCTCGGAAATCTAAGAGAAACTAAACAAGTGAAATGAAGGAGGGAATTGTAGCTCAAAAGAAAGAATATAAAGAATTTATCAAATTAAAGGGAATTATCAGCCAAAGTAATTTTACTGCTTTGTCCTCATTGTTATTTTGCATGGAATAAAGCTAAAAAAAGAAGACAGAAAAGAAAGGAAATAAATGAAATAAATTACACCATTAAAATGAAAATCTTGCTGCCTTTTTTTGCATCCTGAACAAACCCAGAAGGCTTTAATGAAGAACAAGACTATAGCTGATTGGATTTCTCTGTAGAGTTAAATCATTACTGCAAAAATATGGCCATCTCTTATTAATTTCAGTTCAGAAAAATTAATTGTATCATATACATCTACATTTCAACATCTCATACTGCTCATACTGCACTATCAGTCAGCTTCTGCAAGACAAAGCTTCAGATCATTGTACTAATTAAATGAAAAACAAATTCCTCCCGTCATTATTCCTAAAATCTGCTTTTACATGTTAATGTGCATTAAATAGCCACTATCCATTATACAGTGTGTGACATTCAAGAAGCGGAGGAGTTTGGCATTTGATAATTCACATTATTTGAGATGTGATATCTGGTATTTGATTTCTGATGGCTTTTTTACAGTTGAATGGCATTTCATATTATTATCTGTTTGCTAATACGTAGGAACTTTCAGTATTTTAGAAATTGGTTATTGCACTATTGTGAACCCAGGCAGAAAACATGCCTTCCAACTGTACTCATCCCGCTCCAGCAAAAAAAAAAAAAAAAGCATACAGATATTCTTTTTTGTACTAGGATCTTCTAAAAAATGAGTGGGTTCAATTGACCTGCTAGATCAGGGGTGTCACTCACATTGTCACCTTGGTGTCACATGACATATCAGGACTTTCCCCCCCTTTACTAAACCGGGCATGGGCGTGGCCAGCAGGTGATGCATCCAGCCCATGGGCCGGGAGTTTGACAGCCCTGTGCTAGATAAAGGGTTACTATTAACACCAAACTCCTTTACCTTATTAAGACCACCTTGGATCCTCTTTACTTGCCGGAGTAAAGTTATCCTTTACTTGTACAGAGATTCAATGTTCCTTGATGCTTAGATTAAACTCCAATATTCCCTCTCCATGGGCAGCAGAAGTGTTCTTTCTCCTCACCCTTATTCATTATGAGAAACAAGAAGAGCATTCGCTTGTAAACCATCAATATTGTTAACTTCTTCAGTAACAATAGCATTCATCCATACATTTCTTTGTTTCTTTTTTGGGTGTTTATTAGGATGGTTAACCACATTTAGATTTACAATGAATCCATGACAAAAAATTTCAGTGTAGGATGCCATACCCTTTGTCATTTAAGCTCCAATCTATGGCACATTTTTTAACTGATTTTCTAATTTATCGATTTCAAGGGATATAATTAATGGTGCCATGATATTTACATAAAACATTCTCACCTCTTACTGCTGTTTTTTCAAAAATCAGAAATACTAATTTTCATTTTGACAGTGGTTTACTCTCCAAGCTTGTTACAATTTCGTTACCAGACTAGGTAACAACATCAGCAGGATTTTCTTTTCCTATTCTTCTTAGCTTATAAATGTCTTGTGTGCCAGTGTGGTCAATTGGTCATAAGTTGGTTGTTCATTCGGAGCTATATTTAAATTCTGAGCAGCTGATTGGTTGTCTTGTTGATTGGTCATTCAAATACTAATTTTTATCCCAGTAAACATAAAATATTTCTCTATCATTAATGCTTACTGTATTCTGTTAGCAGAGTATAAGACTCTTTACCTAGAGCTTCTCATCCATATTTAGGAATTCTTTCTTTCTGAAAAAGATGCACTTTTCTATTTATTCTTTGATAGAGGCCAATTAAAGACATGAAAAGCTGTATCTTGATATACAGTAGCCTGGCAGTAGTATATGTTTTTCGGTTCAGTGTTTAAGTTCAACTGTTCAAATTGGTGAAGGTGAGACCTGGAGGTAGGAGCAACTATCAAGTATTATTATATTTGCAAAACACAACTTAAAGTCAGTCTGCTTGCAATGATATTTTTTCTATCAAATGATAAATACCCTGCTTCCCATGCATCCAAAAAACAATGTAGTGCATAATTCGATCGCTATAGCATGGCCATTTGTGATCATCAGGATCCTGATTCTCAGAGCAGATGCATCAGGATTTGAATTTGGAGAATGCTAACTATGGGAGATTTTGTATCCACATAGTATTAGATGATACACGGCAAGTGCTCAGGTGTACATCTCAACCTTGAGCCATATGAAAATAGTGGCCGAAATGATGTCCTAAAGACTTACAGATTATTGGAACCAGATGGGAAAGAATAGACTTCCCCATCCCAATCCAAACAAGACTGGATTTGGAGACCATTTGAGTGCAAGGATGGATACTATGATCTTGTTCCAAACTGGTCTGTAAACTGGAGGTCCTTTTGGTTTATAGCTCTAACATGAATAGAATAGCATTTCCTCCAAATTTGAAATACCTGTAACACTTTTGAACTGAAGAAGTCCATGAAGACCTGGTTGTTCCAGCAAACATTTGGGACTGGAGTAGAAATCCACCCCCAGTTTCCTGATGGTCCATATCAAAGAATGTTTCATTATACATTAGGATTAACTATTATAAAGTACCACTAATGTATTATTTACCCCTAGTTACAGTTGGAGTGTATGCCTTTTAGAATGAGTTGAAAATCATTCTAACTTGCCTGAGAAATAAGTATTCCCTTCTGTATTTGTGTCAAAATATTGAACAAAGCACTCAAAAATAGCTCACTAAACTAAATCTAATCTCAAACCATAAGGCAATAAGCCCCCATTGTGATTAAGTGTGCAGAAACTTCAAACAAGGCTAACAAAACAAAAATAAGCAAAGAAGCTGGGTTCTGTCCGTCCCAGCCTTTCACCTGCATGGGTGCTGATTAAATGTAGATCGGAGGCCATGCAGGGCAGACTATAATATTTGCTTGATGTGTTCTGGCTGGACTTTCCCCCAAAGCCTGCTTGGAAAAGTCCTTGCATTTAAGGAACAATATTATTTCATATTTCTATCATGTTAATTATCTGATCTTCATTGCTTTCCCACAATATAGTCACTATTTTATATAAAAGTAGACAGAACAATGCTACTGTGATGGTAGTGGAGCAGATCTTGAGCAAAGCATCTAATGCATGCAATCTGCCAATTCATTTATAGCACAGGAGGGATATTTTAACTTCCTTATTCTTTTATAAGGTCCCAGTATACCTACTTCTAAGCAGTTACATACACAGAGATAACAAATGTCAGATTATATAAATAGCATGCATCTAATTATCCTTTAAAGTGAGTTTTCCTGTTTGGTTCAAGAAGCCCATATATGGAGGAAAGAAGATCTAATCTTTTTAAACCAACTTGTTTTCCAAAATTACTCTTGTAATGATAATATATACATGTATAAAGGGACTTCTGCATATATTCCACTGGATTATTTTTTAACATTTTACAAAACGATTGGTCTGAAGAAGAAAAAATAGGTCTATAACAATTCCTCATCTAGATTACACATTGTACACTTTCTCTAGAATTAAAGAAACATAGCAGGGTAACTATTGCCTACATATTTGATATAAAATGTAGTTTAGATCTCACATTACCTATTTATGTGAGGATTCCAATTTGCGCTATTAATAACTTGGCATTAACCAGTGGTGCAAAGAATAAGGAATCTTTATCTCACTGTGGCAATTAAATACTGTAAGCAGTAGAAAGAAAAGAAAGTGAATTAAGAGGAAAATTCAAAAGGTGTGAAGGAGTGGGCAGGGTGAGGAAAAAGTTGAAAGTCAGAAGGAACCAAAAAGTTAAAAAGTTAAAAAAAAAAGTGGTGGTAAGCAGAGGATGTATTCAGCAGGTTCTGACCAGTTCTGGAGAACAGTAGTGGAAATTTTGAGTAGTTTGGAGAACCAGCAAATACCACCTCTGACTGGAGATTTTACAGTATCCTTCCCCTGCCATGACCACCAAGACATGACCACAGAACCAGTAGTAAAAAAAATTGAATCCCACCACTGGTGGTAAGGATCCAGTGCTTAAGCTACATGCCTCTTTGTCTAGGATTAAGCAAATATTTGATGGACAAGCATCAGACATGAGCCACCCGCATTCTGAAGGCACAGTAACATCCTATCCTCTGAATTTCCATATTCTGCACATAGAGAAACAAATCAAAGACAGACTGGGAATGCTAGAAGAACTAGCAATATTAATAAGACTGAAAAATCTTGTTCCATTATACATTAGGATTTGTATTGAAACATTAATAGTGAAAATTATATGTAAGTAGGATAGTAGAACAAGGAAAATTAATTAATAGTGAGCAATTGAAAGAACAACAGGGAATGATCTGGCACTACCTACTCTCAGAGTATCAACCAAAACCCAAATGTGTTCCTTCACCTAGAAAAGTTGGCCTATCTCTGCTTCAAATACAGTTTCCCCAACTCTTCCTCTCTCATGGACCAAAAGTGAAGACTCCAGGACTCCTGCACAGGTAGTCCTTGATTTACAATTACAATTACAATTGGGACCAGAATTTCCATTGCTAAGCAAGGCAATTGTTAACTGAGTCATACCTGACTTTATGGCCTTCTTTGCCAGAGTTGTTAAAAGCATTGACTTTGCATTGCATTGTCTTTGCTTGTCAGAATCCAGCTGGGAAGGTTGCAAATGATGACTGAATGACCCTGGGATGCTTTGCCAATTGCAAACACTCAAATTTTGATCATGTAACCATGGAAATGCTGCAACAGTCATACATGTGAGGATGAGTCCCAAGTCATTTTTTTTCAATGCTATTGTAACTTTGAACAGTCACTAAAGAAATAAGTCAAGGACTACCTACAATTCTGAGTTCCTTTCAAGAGTGACTTGCAGAAATTATAAAGTGGGATTAGGGCTCTATTGAATTACATCATTTCTCAACTGGCTTTAGCCCTTGCACAGTACCACTGATGGAGCAGCAATAGTGGTGAATTTTTCTTCTGCTGTACCAGAAATATTTTAGCTGTTATTAACAACTCTCCCTAGCCAGAAATCTTCTCCTTCATCAATTGGCCTTATTTTATCTAGTTTTCTTTATATAACAAAAGATAATAGAGATTGCATACAAATATACAAGGTATATTATACAGACTGATCATTAAAATGTTATTTTATTGTCCTATTATTAATGTCCCATATTAAGTTTTACTTCTCCTTATACAGCTGTGAGCCCCTGCAATGAATGTTATGTATACATTTTATAGCACTAAAAATAATAATAATGAACCCGTGGAGATGTTACAGTGAAATAAGATTATATACCCTAAATGGAAAATACATAATAGACATTTGAAATATAGGAAAATAAATATAATTAGGAAAAGTAGTTTAGTAAACAATTAATGCTATCCATAATTACAATATGCAAACAAAGAAATCTTGAGGGAACAATTGGACAATAATGAGATTTTAGGTGCTGATTGCAAATTATTTTCTGAAGTAGTAAAAATAAACTTTCATACATAAAAATGAGTAAGAGAAATAGATTTTTTTTTTTGAAAAAAAAATACTATGCAACACTTTTAGAAATCTTGCATCATTAAAATTATAGCCAATATGTAAAGCCAAAAACAGTAATAAATATCACTTTGGGATTTAATAGAGATTCCTCCTCCTTTAAAAGCTCCCCCCCCCCCAGATCTGATTGTAATAATTTTCTATTAATGAAGCAAGGATTATGCAGAAAAAATATTTTGCATCTTTCTACCAGTTCCCATTTAACTGGATGAAGGTGAATTGCTTTCAATTTTTGTTTCAAAGGAGAGGAACATATACTGGAAATTCTACTGAGTAGCATGTGATGTTACCCTTGAATTATTAAGTGATAAGAGAGTCAAGGGAGGTACAGTGTTCTATCTTACACAAATGTATCATTCAGCCATTTTTATCTTCCCTGACTTCTCCTATCCGCCTGCAAATCCTCAAGGAAGACATAAAAGAATATCTTCTGTTCTCAAGTGGAAAGTTGTGAGTAACCAGAAAGTACTGAAAAAAACACCAATAATGGCTTCCAACAACCAAAGTCTTAAAAACACCACTTTAAAAAGAAAAGAAATAAGAAATATGCTAGAAAATAAAGTCAAAAATACAAGTCTCTTTTGCAGGGAAGAAAAAAGGTTTTCAAAATTACAATTTCAATGAAATCATCAAGTTTATTAGTCCAGTTTTACTGAATAGATAAGGAATTCTGTTTATATTAAACACAAGCAAGCTTCTTTTAATTTAGTGGGATAAATGCATAAAATGCAAGTTATTTCACAATAGTCATAATAACGATGGCATTTGTTGGCTTTTGTACCTGGATTTCTGCTTCCATAAAGCCTAAGGAATTCATCTGAGCAGTTGAGTTACTCCTATTGCGTTTACTTTTCAGAATATTTTATTGATTTGAATGAATAAATGAATGAATAGATTAAAGTTGTAATTCTATAGACATATGCTACGGTTTATACCCAGAAGTAAGACTTGATTCTAAGTATACATATATTGAGAGCCAGTGTGATCTAATAGTTCAAGCATCAAGTTAGAAAATGGGAAACCAAGAATTCTACACCCAGCTTAGCCAGAAAGCCAGCTAGTGATCTTGAGCCAGTCATTCTCTCTCAGCCCTAGGGAGGAAAATGCAATGGCTAACCATTTCTGAAAAATCTTTCCAAGAACATTGCAGGGACTTGTCTAGGCAGTCTCCCTGAATCAGATGTGAATGAATGGAAGAGGGGGGGGGAAGTATGTTCTACCTGTCAATGAATACTTCAGCTTTAACCATAACAACACAAGAGCAAACAATAGATACAAACTCCAGGTTAATCGCACCAAACTTGATTGCAGGAAATACGACTTTAGCAACAGAGTGGTCTATGTCTTGAATACTCTGCCTGACTCTGTGGTTTCTTCCCCAAACCCCAAACCCCCAAAACTTTAACCTTAGACTATCTACTATTGACCTCACCCCTTTCCTAAGAGGTCTGTAGGGGACGTGCATAAGCGCACCAACGTGCCTACCATCCCTGTCCTATTGTTTCTTTTATTTTTTTTATTTTTCTTATATGTATCCATGTATTCATAACTATGTTTTTACTTATACCTATTATCTTGTAAGCAGTTGACAAAAATAAATAAATAAATAAACAAACAAACAAATAAATAAATAAATAAATAAAATAGTCTAGAATATTTAGCAATTTTTAAAAAAGCTTACAGCTAGTTGGAAAGATATTTCTAACTTTAATTAATTTATTCCAAAATAAATGAGGAAATTCATCATATTTGTTATCCAATAGAAGAATTTCCTTCCATTCTTAGGTATTTCTGGAATTAAATATATATTTACTATTCCCAGAATTATTCTATGTAATTTTCAAAATGTAAAATTAAATATTCCTCTTTAAAATATTCCTCTTTAAAAGGAAGCCTTTTAAAGGACAGTAGTACAGTTTGCCAAAACAATGCAGTTTACCACATTTATATATATTGGGCACAATGAAAATGTTAAGTTAGCATAAATGAAAAAAGTTAGAATCTAAATTCACTGTAGAAGGTAATAAAAATTAAACGAATATAATATGTTTTACAGACCTGAGGCAAATTAAACTCTGTAGAATAAGGTAAAAGTAGAGAAAGCATAATTTGTTCAAGTATGGGAAATGGTGCAGATAAAATTATTTTTATTTAATTATTTATACTATCCAATTTTGTTTAAAGAATAAAACAGTAATTGTATAATAATGCTTTTAAGATTTTTTTCACAAGTGCTAGAAAAAAAACTCCACTAAAATGCAATCCCTTATTAAAAACAAAGAAAAAAGTGCAAGTTATAAAAAGTTAATGAATCTACTAAGGCAAAAAAAAATAGCAGCAATAAACAAAGAAAAGTTTATAAATGAACACATTCAAACAAAAGGGTACATGTGCATATGTATTTTAATAACACATTAAAAATGGATGGTAGGAATATTAAGCCATCCAGAATTAAATAAATATTATCTTAAGCTTGTTAAAGGAAAGATAAATAAACCAGAGATACTTTTACTATTGAAGGGTATCTAAAATTGGTGAATAAAGTGACAAGTATATAAAAAAAAAAAAAAGACTGAGTTAGATAGAAAGAAAAGTGTATGTGTTAATTGCAGCATTTATAAACAAAAGGAGAGTAGCTACCTTTTTTATTTAAATTATGGAGGTCAGTTTGACCATTCAGTCTCTCAAGACAGAAAGCTAAATAAAACAACCTCAAGACAGTTGGCTTACCAGATTCTGTTTGAGCACTTGTAAAGAACAATGGCCACCACTTCTGTAGCTAGTTTGTTGCACTGCCAAATAATTATTACTCTTAGGAAGTAAGAGTACTTTCAGTGGTGGGTTTCAACAATTGAAACCCACCACTGAAAGTACAGTTGGTGAGCATGGCTTGGTGGGCATGGCAGGGGAAAGATACCATAAAATTTCCATTCCCACCCCTCTTCAGGGGAAGGATACTGCAAAATCTTCATTCCCTCCCCACTCCTGGGGGAAAGTTATTGCAAAATTCTCATTCCCTCCCCACCCCACTAACCTGCTTTTCAGCTCCGTTCTCCTGTGCAGGACAACAAAAGAAGACCCAGCCGATCAGCTGGGAAACAGGAGGCAGAGAATAGATGGGGGCGGGGCCAGTCAGAGGTGGTATTTGCCAGTTCTCCAAACTACTCAAAATTTCCGCTACTGGTTCTCCAGAACTGGTCAGAACCTGCTGAACATCACATCTGAAGTATTTCCAATATTCAATCAGAATATGCCTTCCTCTCTTCTTTATTTTTTTAAAAAACATGGCTTGCTTACTTTCATTCTTTGAAACCTATTCCAATTTCCCTGAATCCTTCTTTAAGTGTGGTACTCAAAATACAATACTTAAAGCATCCTCTGATCAAGGCACAATAAAGTGGAGCTAGTATTTGTGTGGCAACCAGTTCTCACAATCTCCGAGGCAAGAAGCCAGAAACTAGAACATCTACTACCAGAAGAAGAAACTGGTAGAAGTTGTTTGTCCTACTCAACAGGGAGTTACTGGAGAAGGAGATTTAACAAAGCAATTACTGGAATTCTTCCATAAACCACTTTCCAATTTTTAAAAAAATATTTCTAACATTCATATAATTTCTTAACTAAATAATTAAATAGCCACAGTGGCACAGTGATTAGAATGCAGTATTGCAGGCTACTTCTGCTGATCCCTGTCTGCCAGCAGTTTGGCAGTTTGGGTCTCAGCAGCTCAAGGTTGACTCAGCCTTCCATCCTTCCGAGGTCGGTAAAATGAGGACCCAGATTGTTGGGAGCAATATGCTGACTCTGTAAACCGCTTAGAGAGGGCTGTAAAGCACTGTGAAGTCTAAATGCAATTGTCAGCTTCAATGGCTCGCACCACTTCTTTGGATGGAGAATACCGGGTCTCAACAAGTTCCCCAGTATCTCCCCCCACAGCTCCCTCTTTGGTCGCTTCTTTCTCCTCCATCTTCCCTGAGTCGTTGCACTACCTGATCAACAGGTCAGTCCTTGGGGCTCAGTACCATGGACAGCCCCCTAAATCCGGATGCTGCTTGATGATTTAGAGATTCGGTTAATGTCAGCATTCCAAAAAAAAAACTACAACTCCAAAACTCTGAGACAGACATCTTATCAAAGTTCCATTTTATTAGAGTTGTCATACTGGCACATCTGGGAAAACCTGAATCTGAGAGTTCGCTCAGTAACTGAAAATCAAAGATTTTCCCCCTGCACCCCTCAGTCAATCACATGGCCCAATCACCATCCATTCCAGCCTGAGACATCCTCTAACCCAGTGATCCCCAAGCTTTTTTATGCCGCGGCCCGGTACCGGCATCAGCTGGGCGCCCGCGCCCGGTACGGCATCAACTGGGCGCCGCCATCTTTTTGATGAAAAAGTGCTTCCGGTGACCTCACCGGAAGCACTTTTTCATCAAAAAGATGGCGGCGCTCAGCGCTTTTCCGGTGAGGTAGAAATGGCTTTCTACCCGGAAAGCTCACCGAGGCTGCGCCGCCATCTTTTTGATGAAAAGCCCGTGAGCTTTCTACCCGGAAAAGCTCACCGGAAGCACTTTTTTATCAAAAAGATGGCGGCGCCAGCAACCAGCGGCCCGGTAAGACTTGTTCCGCGGACCGGTCTCGGTCCGCGGACCGGTGGTTGGGGACCCCTGCTCTAACCATTCCCTTGTCCAGGTGCAGGATGACATGACCTTGACTGTAAAGAAGAATGCTATTATGTGTAACTACATACACTCTAACAAATGCCCCCTCCCAATTTCCCAGGCACAGAAATGTGGCAGCATGGAAACTGGTACTAATATGGCTTCCAAAACTGACATCTATTGATATTTCTGTGAAATGCCCCATAGATTCAACACATTAAACTACAAGGTCATGAGGAAAAGCCTTATTACAATAGTAATTTTGTGCCCTTAAATGCTGTTTGTTCCTCCAATCTAGTGTATGGATCTCTCAAGCAAATGAAATAATGAAAATTTCAGAGCATAAAGATTGTCATAATGGCCTATAGCTGGCTTTACCTTAGAAGCTTACAATTTGAGGCTGCATTGACCAGATTTCCACTAAATAATGTATATGAAGAATGCCTCTTTGGGGGAAGGCAGCCATAGAAACTACTGCTTTTGAACATTTTTTAAAAAATGTTTCAAACATTCATATATTTTCTTAGATAGATAATTAAAGTCCCCATAGATTCAATGCATTAAACTACAAGGTCATGAAGAAAAGTACTGTTGATTTGTTTTTTTGAAGTTGTAGATGTTTCTGTTTATTTTGTAGAAGTGCTAAAACTTCTTTGTTGATTGAAGCAGCTATGAAACAATATGGATTATTTTGGAAGTAGGTACCTAAAGATTTTAAAATTTATAACAGTGTAGAATCTGAAAATTTCTCTGTTATTAGATGCAGGATGTTTCAAATCAAACCAAGAAAGGACAATCCAAGACAGATTTATATTGCTTACATATATTTGAGCAATTGGATTGTGACTGCTAAATTAAATTAAACAATAGATACCCTCCAACTTTATGCTCTTTCACATAACTGTATGAATATTCAGCATTTTACAGATGAGTCTAATTATCCCTGGAACTTCAATCAATATGTTTGTGCCTCCTTCATTGATTAACAATAGCTTTGCATTAGAATTCATATTTGCATGAGTGTGTGTGTTATGCAATGAATTGAATAACATTATTTTATAGTATGATAGCTACAACCCTAAAGATTATAAAAACTGTTTACTTGATAACAAGTCCCATTGAGTCCAGCTGGGTTTTTATTTATTTATTTGTTTATTTATTTATATTTATTTTGTCAAGCATGTGTTAGATAACAGATATAAGTATAAACATGATTATTAATACATTAAATGGATATGAATAAAAGGGAACACTTGGACAGGGACAGTAGGCATGCTGGTGCGCTTATGCTGGTGTGCTTATGCACCAGCATGCCTAATTACAGACCTCTTAGAAATGGGTTGAGGTCAACAGTAGACAGTCTAAGGTTAAAGTTTTGGGGGTTTGGGGAAAAAAACCACAGTCAGGTAGTGTATTCCAGGCATTGACAACTCCGTTGCTGAAGTCGTATTTCCTACAATGGAGTTTGGTGCAGTTTACCTTAAGTTTATATCTATTGTGTGCTCTCGAATTGTTGTGGTTGAAGCTGAAGTAGTCATTGATGGATAGCACATTGAAATACATAAGTTTATGTACTACACTTAAGTCAGACCGAAGGCAACATAGTTCTAAGTTGTCTACAATTTCAAGTCTGGGTGCATAAGGTATTCTGTTGCAAGTAGAGGAGTGGAGGACTCTTCTCGTAAAATATATCTAGACTCTCTTAATTGTATTAATGTCCAATATGCATTGCGGTTTCCAGACAGATGAGCTGTATTCAAGAATTGGTCTAGTAAATCTTTAATAAATCTGTAGTTAGTAGTACAATATTACTGGAGAAAAAGCTATGCAGGATTAGGTTAACAATTGTTAATGCCTTTTCGGCAATGTTGTTACAGTGGGCTCTGGATGTTTTCTGAATAAATTATCCAGATTCTTGTCTGGTAAGTAATCTTTTTTATCCCTCATGCGAACAAGCTCTGTCTGTTTTAGTAAACTGTAGAAAAATCAACTTTATTACCTGGCAGGAAGAGAGAATGCTATAATTTTATACAACTTATACAATCAAATCTTGGATGGGGAAGAAAAAGAAGAATGTGACGTTAATGCGTATCAAAATATTAAATTAATCCCATATGCATGAAAAGGAAAAACTTACGTTTTGACTCTTTGTTAGCTGCTCGAGTCAAGCTTCTGTTTATTACTTCATATTTTTGTGTGACATTCCAGTTTGCAAGATAAAGGATTTTCATGTGTTAGACTTGATGGTTCCTTTTGGCAGAAGGGAAAGCATTCATGTGCTATGTTATCTCTTGAGACACCAAAAACAGTGTGCCAGAAACAAACTAGCTATTGATGTTCAAGAGAGGCAAGGGTTTAAAGAATGCAAGGGATCATCTGGTGAGCAGATTTCAGCATCATTTGCATAATGCTAGCACTTTGTCTTTCATTTAATCCTGTTTTGTAAGGTGCTGGAAGATGCAAAAGCTGGAAAGTCCTTGGACTGTAGTGACATTTGACTAATTGTCTGCTGTCTTTCTGGGGCTCCAGGCGGACTTTGCAGAGAGCATCTGTCATTGATCCCACCTCTCTTTGAACTCATGGCTGGGCAGCAAGACTATCAATATGTTGTTAAGTAACTGAATTGAGTGTCAAGAGGCACTATCCAAATTCAGTATCGGTGGGAAGAAAAATTGTGAGCACAGGAGGTGACTGAACACTATGACGATGTTTCCCTGATGCCAGGAGAGAGAAGTACATGTGGCAACATGGTGACTTCTCTCTTCCTCAGCTGTTTAAGAACCTGATGTGTTCCTGGATTTTCCCCAGGTCTTTTAGAGAGGCATTGAGTAGGGAGAATTGCAAAGTAACCACATGCCCTTTAGTAACAAAGCCAAGGGAAGATGAGAGCCAAGTTTTAGAAGGATTAGAAAGCATGATGGGAAAAGAACTGGCAAAATGCTATTCCTTTATGTCATTGAACCATTACATCAGAGTTATTATAAGTGCATCATGCTACTGAACCAAAGTAATCAAATTCTCCATAATGTCACTGTATGTTGGGTATAATATTTTACAGTCTTTTAAATGCATTGCTGTAATTTCAAATAAAAAAGGAAAAGAATAATGCTGGTATAGATTTAAACAATTATATAAAGTGCAATAAAAAAAGAGGGGGAGTCCCTAAAATATGGGCAATTAATCAAACAAATTTTGAATAACCAACAGATCTAAAATACCATATGGCTTATATATTCCAATTCACCATTAACAACTTAGAGAGATATTAGACATTTCATTAGACATACCAAATTTCTAGTCAAGACATGTCTCTCTGAAGCTGTTAAAATATTTGATTAGGAAAACTGAAACAGGAAAAAAAGGAAAAACCTATAAATAATAAACAATGCACTGAAAAATATTTAAAATAATATGTAGATTATATAGCAGATCAAATTTTAAACTTTAGAATCCATATTTGGGATGTGGCACAATTTCATGTATAGAACCGCAGTCCAAGAAATGGTATGAAAATAAAACTGAATATCAACGTTAATTTCTAGATATGAAGTTATTCTAAGACATCTAGGCATATTCCCACAGTTTAATTATAACCCTTTTTCTATAGGTATGATCAGAGATCTTTTCCAGTAAAAAGCATTTACAATCTTGACAGTTGTCATATATAATGTCAGTTCAGGGTATTTTGAAGAAATGTGTGGTTTAGTGAAATTTAACAAAAATATTGAAGGTTGAAATGGAAATACAACTTTGAAATTTGTTCCATTCTATGATAAATTAGTTTCCAATATTGTTGAGCTCTGTAACACTGCCACTACATATGGAAAAAAATATTCAATCTATTCACTACATTTCCCACAAATTGCAAGAAAGGAGTTTTAGCAATCATGACTGGAATAATGTAGCTGTGATGTAACATCTTATACCACTTTTCTTTAGGTAATGTAATATTTTTTTTGTACTGACGTTTCCACCTTTCCATGTAACTGTATTCAAATTTTGCATCCATTTAATTATATAGTTTTTGATTGTTCAGTTTCTGAGTCACAGATTCTAAACTGTATACTGTAAAGGTTCAATGTTCAGTTATAAGTTCTGCAAATTCAGACAAACTTTTTAATATTCCCCCATATTTCTTTAATTCTTTTGTTGATGCACTGCTTAATTGACACTACTGAAACTAAACAAGTGTGTAAGAGAATTCTTTAGTAAAATTTTAATTTTGTTCTATTAATAACAAAATCTTGTAATCTAAATAGATGATTGTGCCTCCACTTTTTTAAATTAAATTTTATTTAGTTTTCAAAATTTAAAAACATAAAATAAAACTTAATACATCATTATATCAACATCAAGACATCTTTTACATTTCCTTATCATCTTTCTATATACACATTTCTTTCATTATACAATTTCAACTTAATATAAAAATAAATATATATAGATACGGATATAGATATAAGTATTTATAAAGTTTCTTATTCTTTATTTAATTGCCATTTTGATTTCTTTTTTATTCTTAAACCATTCATACCAGGCATCTCATTTCTTATTGCTTTCTTCATCATAAAAATGGATATTTGGTAATGAAGTGAGAGGAGAAAAGTCTTGGTTTATTTTCTCTATTTTTTTCTTATTGGTTCAATATATCTTTGCAAACCCATGGAAGGTCTGTCCTTTCCATTGAGGTGATTGTCCCATAAGGAAGTATAATCCATTCTGAAACCAATAATAAGCAACTTGCATGACTGCCATAATTTTGACATTTTAATTCATAGATTTGATTGTGCATTTTATTGCAATGTATTTAAATCAACAAAAAGATATATGTGGAAATAAATATATTTTGTGACCAGGTTAAGTAATGTTAAAGAACAATGTTTCTCAATTTTGGGATGTTACTACTTTCTAAAAACAGCAAATAAATTTGTTTCACCTGGAATTTAAAAATGATAGCTGGGCAAGGAAACAGCACTGTTAATAATAAAGGCACCGCAGAATATTTAATATCCAGAGTATATTATTAAAATCCTCCCAGGTGTCGCCAAATAGACCAGGGAATGGGGGGGTATTGGGGGATAAAACTCAGAATGAATTTTTATACTGTTTCTATTTTGTCTAGACCAATTTTTTTTTTTTACTGTAGTTCCTTTCCCATAAGTGTAATGAACCAGGGCAAGGCACAGAGGCAACACAGTCAGCTAATAGTTCGAACTCCTTTTTATTGCTCCATTTGTCCCTCAAATGCTCCCACATTTATGGCAAGTCCCAGAGTAAAGCACTCACACACATACCTCCAGCAGCCTCTGACTGTGAGTAGTCCAGTAAAACACTGCTAGCACAATGGCTTCAAGGCGAGAAGTCCAGCGAGGCAAAGAAACAAAGCAGCAATAACGCAAGAAGTCTAGCTCAATCCAAATGTTGGCAATGACACACAAAACTCCACAAATTCAGTGCTTGTTCCCAACAAGTGCCCCTCCCCACAGTGTCTCCTTAAGTCTCAGTCCCCAGGTGTGCCCTGTGAAGAGGGTTGGGATGCTCTCCTCCCGAGTTGGCCTGCATTGCTCCCGCCTCCTCTCCACTCTCTGTGCTTTGGGATCAGGAGGGGACGGTCCTTGTTCATCACCTGAGCTCAGTCGCTCCTCATCTCCATTGCCTGCCCTCTCTTCCCTCCCCTCGGTCATCCTGCCCCCGTTCTTCTCTGCTGGCAAACCATCCCAGGCCTGAAGGACCTGGGGCTGCTTTGACCTGCTCCTCCCTGTGTTCCTCCAGAGCCAATGAGACTACTCCCTCAACTTCCATCAGCCCCAGCTCCAGCTCATCTTCCTCTGAAGACTGAGGCTCCAATGAGGCCATGACAATAAACCTGTGCAATATGACTCAATTTGAAAATCCTACTAGGCATGTGTAACATAGGGCTTCTTGGAACCCCTTTGATGTGGACAAAAGCCCTTTATGTATTGTCATATGGTTTTATACACTAACATGGTAAAATCTTTAATGAGAGAGTAATGTTATATCATGTCTTTTTTATAAAAAATACAGCTCAGTTCTATACTACTGAAGCTATATTACATCTTGTAAATATGATGCTGAAGAGCAGTATTAACAATACCATATAGTCAACATAGGAAGTATTACATGCTAATAGTAATGTTTAAATTCTTTCTAGTTCACCTTGCTGTTTTAGTGTGATAGGCTGAACACTAAAGGCAATGAAGTCAGCCATGACTGACTCAAAGAAGTAAATATTTTAAAAAAGATATTCCTATATGTATCTGCAGCATTATGTACATTATTTCATCAATTAAAATGAACTTTCAAGAGTTTGAGTGTAAATAAACATTATACGGGTTACTGATTATATTGATTATTTTATCTTTCCTCCAAGGATCTCTGGGCATTGGATAAAAATTGTGAATTTCATAGATAAGTGGGGATTTGAACAAAAACCCCATCCTATCACAGTACTATATAGGCTCTCATCTGTGACTTACTATTATTACGTCCCATAAAATTAGTCATAAAATATATTGAACCAAAAAGATATTGGCTCAAAAGATAGGAACAGGTGTCTAAGCTTTTGAATCAAAAAGATAGCAGTTCACAATCTTAGGCAGCCTTCTCTAGTGTAGTGTCCCCAGATATACTAAATTTCACTGGATGGATCTGGGATCTTAGAAGGAAGAAGAAAAGGAAAAAGAAAAGATCAAGTCAGCAAATTTTTTAAAAAGGTAATTTATTAAGATTTCCACAAAGTCAAGTAAAACAGACCAAAGTCACTGCCAGCTTTTAGCTGTTTAAGAATGTAAGAACTAGATTAGAATGTAAGAACTAAATTAGACTTACCTGTTTTCAACTGCAGGTGGCCAAATGTTTCTGTGCAATAAAGCAGATGTTCAAGGTAATGATATTCCCTCCTACATACATATTCACTATAGTTTGTCCCAAAATATTTTTCCTTGAGTGTATAATTTTCATTAAGTCAGGAATTGAATCAATTTTAAAGTGTTTGATTTTAATGCAGGTTTTTGAAAAAATGGATTGTCATGAATTTGTGTGAAAAAAATATTCCTGTTTGAAAAACAATACTTTCTGTATGCATTTTTCATGATGTATAGTTTTGAATGCAATTTTCTTTAATATTTGTATTTTTATATACAACGTTCCATGAAGTACACATTTGAGTAGAAATTACGTTGCAAAATACAGAAATTAAATTAAACCCTGATTCTTATGTTCTCACTTATGTAATAAATTAGGAAATTCAAATTAATTCAGAGAATGTAATATCTCCATCTATGTACATTTCTTTCTGAGCAAACATTCATAGGATTGATCTCATGTTAACAGGGTCACTGGGTAATGTTTTGAAACATTTGTTGGAGTGATCAAATCCCAGCCTTGGCTTTTTTTCTAGAAACTATATTTTATTTGGTTAGACCAGTATTCTTCCTCCTGAGCAAACACTTACAAAGTTTTCTCATTTTGTCAGAAACGCAGGTGATTTTTGGTCACCCAGTGAATATAATGTTATAAATAATTTACTCCTGAAGCTGATCAATCACTCATAAACAACTCAGACTGTACTGCCAGAGTTTATTATCTTGGCAGAAGACATAGTATAAGTTATGACTTTATATTGAGGTTGCCTGTATGGCATTTAGATTTAAGTTTTCCATTCTGAATTATTTACAGAGCTCGTCCCTGCATCAAATCAACCAATTCAATCTCTCTCGTGTCCATCTCATTACATAAGCATTACCCTCTTGGTACATTTACAAGACTGAAATGTAATATTGGCTGAAAGTGCATTTCTATGAACCAAATTCAGCTACTGTCGTCTATGCCTGGTCATTATGTATGCAAGTAGATCCTGAGTTAAATATACTATGCTCCTGACAAATGCATTTAGACACAGCATTCATCTCCCTCCACATGTATATGCACAATGCTAGAATATCACATTTTACCCACAAGTCAGCAAATAGTTTGTATTTGACAGTGGCAATTCTTATATTGCCAAAGAAGGGCTTAATCTGGCTATGCTATTCTATTCTTTTGCTATCTGCTATATCATGTAAAGCAGGAGATATCAAACTCATGTCCCAAGAGCCAGATGCATTATATGCTGGCCACCCCCCATTTTAGCAAAAGGGAAAAAGTCACAATACGTCACGTGACAATGTTACACCACGAGTTTGGCACCCCATTTCAGCCTGCAACACACTGAATTATTCTGATTTAGTTAATCTCTCTCAGCCCAATTTACCTTTGTTGTGCTGTGAAAGCAGGATAGACCTGCATGGGCTCCCTACCCTTGGACTTTCAAAGGAGAGATACAAGTCACATACATAATAATCAGATTTACTCCCTTTTTATTTTTACCTGACTCGTTCAACATTTAGGCACACATACACACTGCATATACTATATATACTATCCGTATGGTATACATGCCTCACCTCTCTCTTGTGGCTAGTGTTTAAATGAAACAGTTGGTACTCCTCAGAGGGAAGACAAAAAAGAAAAAAATGCATAGAGAAAAATGGAAAGAAAATTTGTGTGTGTGTATGAGTGTGTTTGCAGTTGATGTAAAGGTGTAAAAAAGTAGTAAGTAGTTCTCATTAATTTCCTTCTTCAATTTCATCTGCCTCATTGTACATTGTTGCCATTCTGAACTGTTCTGCTGCATGTTCTACTGACTTTCCAATGCCATCCCTCTACACCACTTTTTCTTTCCTTTGCTTATTATTATGGTTTGTCACACAGTCAGCCAGATGTTCATATTGGACTTGGCATTTTCATTCACCTATTTAGTCTGTCCCAAGGACCAGAGATAGGCAGATATGGATGTTTGATGGTATTAACAATATTGTTGCAGAATGTAAGTTGTTCTGAGTTAAGCTACCCTTTGCCATTGACTGATGGTGAATTTGTCAATGCAGGAAACATTCAAATGGTGCTCCGTTTGTTTTTTGATTGCACTCAAGAGACCTAGTACAATTAGTACTACCCTTTGTTTTCTTTTGACATAGTTGTTCTATTTTTATTTGCAGGTCTTTTTATTGTGTTTTCTCCAGTTCTTTCTCTTCTATTCTGCTGTCTCCTGATATTGCTATATCCACTATCTGGACTTTTTTTGTCTTTCTTATTGGAAATTGTTAAGTCTGGGTTGTTACGTGGCAAATGTTTGTCAGTTTGAATTCTAAATCTTCTTCATTTTCAATTACTTTCTCTATTTTATAGTCCCACCAATTCTTGCTTGCAGGCAAATGGTTTTTCCTGCAGATTTTCCAATGCACCATTGTTGCTTCTTTGTTATGCCATTGTTTACAGTCAACCTGTGTGATCTTCCTACTGCATATACTATATGCAGGGGTGGGATTAAGCCGGTTCGGGCCTGTTTGGGCAAACTGGATGTTAAATTTACATCTGATTCGCTGAACCGGCAGTTGAACCGACCAGCTGGCCCCGCCCACCTCTCTCCTCCCCTCCCCTGAGTCTCCACGCAGCCTGTTTTGGATGCAGATAAGTGAAGGTTCCACGTGGAGGCTCTGGGAAGGTGAAAAACAGCCCTCCTGGAAGTTCCAGAAGTCCGGAAACAGGCCTGTTTCTGGCTTCCAGAGGTCCTCCAAAGCCCAGGGGAGGCCGTTTTCCCCCTCTCAGAGGCCCAAGGAAGCCTCCAGACTCTGGAGAAGGTAAAAAATGGCCCTCCCTGAAGTTCCAGTAGGCCACGGCCACCACAGCCACACCCACCCAGCAACTGGGCAGAGAACCAGTTGCTGAGATTTTTGAATCCCACTCCTGACTGTATGTATATGTATGTATGTATACACACATAACACCCACATATTTTACACAAAGGATCTTACTTCAAAAGAAAATAGAAGTGGCATTTCTCCACTGCTAGTAATTATTAGGACTGTCAATAAGGAAGATAGTTTATTTAACTTTGCCCCCCATCTTAATTCCTCTATTCCCCGAGTTCCTCAAAATATTTTTTCTCTATTCTTATCGGTATCGTTTGGAATAAAATGAGTAGTTCTGGTAATATATTCATTTTTATAGTAGCTATTCTCCCTATCAACCGTAGTTGTAGGTTCTTCCATTTTTCCAAGTCCAACTTAATTTGTTGCATTAGTTTTGTATAGTTATCTTTAATTATAACTTGCTGTTAACTGGGTGCCTATGTATTTAACTTTCTTTACTATCTGGAGATCTATTTTCTCTGTCAATTCTTTTTTCTGTTTATCTGTAAGATTTTTAATAATCATTTTTGTTTTTTCTTTATTTATTTTCAACCCTGCTACATCTCCATATTTCTCGATTTTCCTTATCAATTTAGGACCAGTTTCTAGTGGTTATTCTAAAACTAGATCATCTGAAAATCCTTGTAATTTGTATTTTTCTTTTTTAATCTCCATTCCTTTTGTTTCTGGGTCTTGTCTAATATTTCTAATCAAAACTCCTAATGTTCATATAAATAATAATGGGGATAGTGGACAGCCTTGTCTCATGCCTTTTTTTATATAGAAATTTTCTGTCATGTCTCCATTCACCAAAACTTTTGCTCTCTGGTGTGTATAGATTGCCTTTATCATATTTATAAACTTTTTGCCAAAATCCATACAGTTGCAACATAAATTGCCAATTTACGTTATCAAACTTTTTCTGGGCATCCAAAAAAACCAATGCTAATTGTTTTTCACTATGTACTTCATAATACTCCAATGTATCTAAAATTATTCTTACATTGTTTCTAATTTGCCTTTTGGGTAAAAACCCATTTTGATTAGAATATATAGACTCAATCAAAAATCTTTTAAATCTTTCAGCAAATATTGAAGCAAATATTTTATAGTCTGCAATTAAGAGAGATATTGGCCTATAATTCTTTATTTGTGTTAGGTCTGAATCTTCTTTGGGGAGCAAAGTGGTGTTAGCTTCTGTTCACGTGTCCGGTATCTTGGTTTCAGATAAAACCTCATTGCACATCTCTAACACGGACAAGCTTAGTGTATCTTGTAAGTCTTTATAAATTTCTGCTGGTAAACCATCTGGGTCTGGTGTGTGTTTGTTTTTTGTTTATTTGTTTGTTTGTTTTTTGGTCTTTTGATTGCTTCTACTAGTTCTGCCATTGTAATTCTTTCATTCAGCATATTTTTCACCATTTCTGGAACTTTTGGTAAATTAGCTTTTTCTGAGTACTGTATTATTTTCTCCTCTGGTATTTTTTTTCACAGTCATATAGCTTCTTGTAAAACTCCTGTATTAGATCTTTTTTCTTTTCCATTTGAAAGTATAATGTACCATCCTCATCCTGCAATTTGCTTATCCATTTCTTCTCTTTTTCCTTCTTCAGTTTATAGGCTAGCCACCTTCCAGGCTTATTAGCATTTTCAAAAAAAATTGTTTCGCTCTTTTTATTTGCTGTGCCAGTTCATCTTTTTCCATTATATTTAACTTATGCTTAATCATCTCCATTTGATTTTTTTAAAGTTCTTTTGTAGCTCTATTTCAAGTCTTTTATATTCTTCATTCAGGGTCTTTTGATGTGTTTCCTTTTCTTGTTTTTCTTCACTATAAAGGTTATAGCTAATCCTCTGATATATGCTTTCGCTGTGTCCCACACATTTTGTAATGAGGTTTCCTCTTTCTTGCTCTCTTTAAAGAAAAATCCCAGTTCTCTTTCCATCATCTCTATAAATTCTTTGTCTTTTATTAAAGATTGGTTTAGAGTTCATCTTGCTTTTCTCTTTTGTCCTTTCCAACTGATTTTAACTGGATTGTGATTGGCCCATAGGTTTGCCTCTATTTCTATCTCTTGCACATTTATACTCAATTCCGGAGTCATCCAAATCATATCTATTATAGACAAAGATGGATGCACATTGGAACAAAATGTGTATTGCTTTTTCCCTGGATTCATTTCTTTCCATGTATCTTGTATTGATAATTCTTCTATCATTTTTACAAAGGTTCTAGGTAGAGCCCTTTTTGTTTTGTTTTTTGTTTATTTTACTTCTTTTGTAGTCAAGTTTTGTACAACTATTGCATTGAAATCTCCTATAAGGCAAATATTTTCGTATTCTGTGTCAAGTATCCTCTTGTGAACTTTTTTGTAAAATTATTCTTGACCATTATTTGGTGCATATATGGTGACCAAAAGTATCTGTTTTTGATTTGAAATCATTTCCACCATCAAAATTCTCCCTTTTTCATCTTTAAAGATTTCTTTAGCATTTATTTTTTCTTTAACATATAGTTCCACCTATAAGGCATATACTTTAACATATAGTTCCACCTTTTTTGTTGCGATAGTGAATAGTTTTCCCAATTTGGGGTTCTCCAATAATTTATAATGGTGTTCTTTTAATATGTATTTCTTGGAGTGATACTATGTTGTTTTAATCTTTGTAATTTTGAAAATATTTTTTTCTTTTCATAGGAGAGTTCAGTCCATTTATGTGAGACAAAGAAACATATTTGTTTCTTCTTGCATTGTTTTACTTATATATAGGTCTTATACTCCTCATCGCTTTTATTTCTCTGGGTTCTTTTGTTATTGCTCCTTCTTGCTCTGCTTGTTCTATTTTCTCCTTTTCACTCTCATCTTGTTGTGGCTGTTATTCTTCCATCAATGGTACTTCTTGGCCTTTATGCACTGTCTCTCCTCTTGTTTCCTGCTCCTCTTCCCTATTAAAATGGTAATCATAAAATTCCATTGCTTTATCTAATGAGTCTAGTCTATATCTTTTTTCCTCCCAGGTAACTAATATTCTTTCAGGTATCAGCCATCTAAAACTCACATATTTGATCAACACTGAAGTCAAAAAATGGTACTGCTTCTTGGCTGAGAAGCGAAACATCTTCAAAGAAAAACCAGAAAGTCCAATTGTCTCTTGAAAAAGCATCTTTGGGACTTTTTTTAAAAAAAACTGTGTGTGCTTTTAAAGCAGGGTAATCATTACTTTATGGTAAATTAAAGCCAGTATATTTGTTGATATCACAGATTAGGGTAGAACATAATTTTCACAGAATAAAATTGAGATATTTCTGCTAAGCAGATAAAGTAGAAAAGAAAAATATTTAATATTTCAGGTAATCCTGAAATTTCTCTTGGATTGCAGGACTTTCCAGAATGTCATTAGTGGCTTGATGGCCTAGTTACAGCCTACAAACTTTACATTTTCTACTATAACTATGGTGAAATTTGTTAGTTGGAAACTGTTGGAAACTGTGAAAGTACTGTAGCTTGTTAATGACTATTTTAAAATACCATATGTGAGGCGTCAATGTTTTTATCAAATACCATCTGGACTCAAGTTGTTCTGTTTAGTAGATCATTCACATCACGGTCTGAAACATATCACTCTGGTCATCAAAAAGGCAAAGAGGAATTGAGGATGAGTGGTTAAATGTTGTGATCAGAAAGGCTGAGAAAACTTCATTGTCAGAGCTTTCCTATTGAAATCTATACTCAAGACTAATGTAGGTTACAGAGGCAGTTCTCCTTATACCTTTAACTCAATCTGACACAAGTAGATGTCTGCCTGGACTCACTAGACCTGCAGTTTCCAAGATCTTCAAAGGTCATATGAATCAGATTTAAAGGCTACTGCAGCTTCAATTTGTTAAGAGTTTCACAATAGAGTTAGGTCCAGTTGAAACAAGTCCTTTACCCCTGAGCAGTTTTCATTAGCCTTTTTGCTTCCCATTTCATGTAAGAATGCTTCTATAGCTCCTTATTACAGCTTATTCTGCTCAGAAATGCCTTCTTCTTCAAGTTCTTCTCTCATCTGCAGTTAGGAATACTGGGAAAATAAACAAGAGGCATTTTTAAATGTTTTTTTTTTTCAAAAAAATCTGGATATTTGGGCTATTGTAGTCCACCATGGGTTGCATAATAATCTCTGGGGAAAAAATTATGTGTGGTGATAGACATCTTGAACTCAGGAAAGATGATGTACTCATGCAAGTATCATATCTTGTACTTTCTCACATGCTTGTCTAGTTTGTGTACTTATGACACCATGAAAATATAGGTAGTTTCTACAAATGACAGTTGGGCTTGGGATCTTGTTCATTAAGAGAAGCAGTCATTAAGCAAGATGAATGCTTTGCTCAATGACTGAAATCCTGGCTCTCCCAGTTGAAGTTGTTAAGACTTCCTTCCTACCTATTTACCTACTACCTTTCCACCATCCACCCCCCCTTCATTCCCCCCTTCTCCCCTTCCTTCCTTCCTTCCTTCCTTCCTTCCTTCCCTCTCTTTACCAGGTGGGGTAAGTGGATGCCACCAAATGGGAAAGGAGCCTAGTCTAGTACTTCAGAAGCCTTATTCTCCAAATTGCATAAGGCTTGGCAACTGGCATGAGACAGCTTTGGGAAAGAAGGCCTGGAGTGGCCAAGATCTGCCTTGGTTTGGCTGCACAATCTTCTCACCAGTAAGACAAAGCTGGATGAAGGTGAATGGCGACCTCCAAATTCTGGGAAACACTGGGCAGCAGGGAAATCATGCTATTATCCAAGCCTCATGTGCTTTGGAACACAGTAGCATCGAAAACGCTAGGGCTGAAGTCAAGGCCTTAGGGTTGTAGCAGCTGTCGGAGACTGCTGCAAGCCCTAGGCCTCTATTCAGGATAGCTTGAATTGGGGGCAGAGGACACATAGGAATATGGAGGTCTTGCAGTATCCTTGTTGTCATAAATGTGGGTGGTCTGCCAAGCAACCAAATTTTTATCACATGACCTCAGGGACACTGCAACCACTTTAACCTCAGGCACAGGTCTTAAGTACCTTCATTCAGTGTCATTATAATTTCAAGGATTGACTATATCATTGGCATTCTAGGAGATAATCCCGGTAGGAAATGAGATTGTTCCTTGTAATATTCATCACAGTAATATAAAATCTCAGGAATCATGACTCCTTTTGAAAACATTTCTCCTTTATTCATTAAATATCCATTAAATACAAATTTTCAAGACATACACAAATTACAATTAATTCTTAAAAGAAAACCATGCAGATAGGATTCTAACAAAAAATTAGCATTCAAGTTTACTTTCTTTATTTTATAACCTTCCAATTTCTTTTCCATTTGTATTATATTTTGCAGATTGAAAACACAAACAGGACTATTTACCAGTTAATCCAAAATACTAACACTAATTTATGAAGTTCTTAAAGGCTGAGAAAACAAAATCTGGAAAAGCATTAATTTTGGCATGTTCCTTGTCTAATCAGAAGTAAATATTCAGAAGTGCCAAATTACATTGTCCAAGAAGGAGGATTTTTACCTATTACAGGCTTTCCCTTCACTGTATCTAACTTTATAAATTAGTATTAGCACCATGAATTCAACTAGGCAGTCTGTGAATAGTTCTGCTCGAGGTTTACAATGTAAAAGATATAGTACAAATTATCTGAGACCTAATTTACAGTCCTTTGGTAGTAAGCAGAAACACCCAGCTCACTTTGGTTGATCTTTAAAAAGCTAAATAGAGTGACTAAGGAAGCCATCACAAAATCTCAGGACTATAAACTATTTTTATTTAATTATTTATTTATTCAATTTTTATGCTACCTTTATTGTTTTTATAAATAGCTCAAGGCAGCAAACATACATATTGTAATTTTTTTAAACAAAAACAATCTGTGAAGTGGAATAAGAAAAAGGTCTCCAAGCCAGCATTCTTGTCTAAGGTGGGACTAGAACTCAGTTACCTGGTTTCTAGGGCAGCACTTCATAGGGAAGTGAACAAAGACATGTTCTAGAAAGAGATGATGGTCAGTCTATAGTCATCAGAAGAAGACATTTGCTTTAAAAAATAGATGTTGTTTCCAATTTTTTTCTAAACCAATAGAGGAATTGGTAAAGGGTTTTACTCATTCATACTAGAACAGCAATATTTAACTCATACTTCTCTGATTTCAAAACTCTATACAATTCTATCACTGTGTGCCCAGAAGGTAGAGAGACATTATATTTTGTGTCTGAATCAATAATAAGGCTTTAATAATAAAAGGAAAGAAGGAAGAATATTGGATTAAGGGTTGAAGCCATGCTGAAATCAAAGTAATTCTTTCAAACTGTTATCTTAATCATAACTTTTTTGTTTGTTGCAAGGTGGGGGGAGTATTATATTAGAGATATGCAGGTTATGGCTGAGCACACTTAAAAATTTTTGAACCTTACACCAACATATACAGAACTAATCTCTTGTATTCAATGGTGAAATTCAGCCGGTTCGTGCTGCTTGTTAATTTTTTTGCATAGTTTGGCTAATCAGTGGTTCCCGCCACTGGCTGGCTCCACCCTGCCCACCAGGGTTACCATTCAGGGTAGGGAGGCTGCAGAGGCATGACTAGGAGCTGCGCTGATCAGCTGAGAGGTGTTCCGGCCGTGCCGTGATACTGATCAGTCAATTCAGTCAGACCTTCCAACTTCACAAGATCTTCTTTTCTCCAAGAAGTTGGAAGTCTGACTGAACGTTTTTAAAACTGGTAGTCACGTGGTCTTCTTTTGTTGCCCTGCATGGAGGTGAATAGAGCTGGAAAGCAGGTTAGTGGGGGAATGGTGGTTTTGGAATGTGGTGGAAGTGAGGATTTTGCATTCTAATGGTTCTGGAATGGTGAAAGTGAGGATTTTGCTTTATCTTTGCTCTGGGATAGGGTGGAAGTGAGGATTTTACATTATCATTGCTTTGGGATGGGGTGGAAGTGAGGATTTTGCATTATCATTACTCTGGGATGGGGTGGAAGTGAGGATTTTGCATTATCTTTGCTCTGGGATGGGGTGGAAGTGAGGATTTTGCATTATCATTGCTTTGGGATGGGGTGGAAGTAAGGATTTTGCATTATCATTGCTTTGGGATGGGGCAGAAGTGAGGATTTTGCATTATCATTGCTTTGGGATGGGGTGGAAGTGAGGATTTTGCATTATCATTACTCTGGGATGGGGTGGAAGTGAGGATTTTGCATTATCATTGCTTTGGGATGGGGTGGAAGTGAGGATTTTGCATTATCATTGCTTTGGGATGGGGCGGAAGTGAGGATTTTGCATTATGATTGCTTATAAGTAAGTAAGAACCAGTAAAAGAGGAATGGCAAAATCCCTGTCTGTAAATAATCGTTTTTCAGTCTTGGCAAGTTTAAGATGGGTGAACTTCATGCTGCTTTGGGAATTCTGGGAATTGAAGTCTGTGCACCTTAAAGTTGCCAAAGTTGAGAAGCATGGGTCTACACTAGAGTTTAGGATTTTCCATTCCTATTTTATTTAGAGTTTGATGCAATTATGTAAATCAGTTGTGGTTTCCTTAACAAATAGTGATTAATGTGATATGAACCATTACTGGACTTTTTGTGAGAAACTGAAATTAAAAGTTGATCTGGGTTTTGATGATTAGAAATAATGGGATTATGGAAATAATGTAGACAAATGTTAATCTTAGAGTAATAGTTTGATATATTTTTTTACTTATATCTGTACCAAAGAAAGTTGGAAGCCATTCTTTTTTGGTTTTCCTTCTTTTCCTCTTTCTTTCACTCTTTTTCTTTCCTGAACCTTTTCTATTTTCAAATGTTTTTTATTTGTTTATCCCTTAGCTTTTTTTTTTTTTTTATGTATGAAGGTACAAATACTCAGCCGTTATAATTCTACATGCCTTATTTACAGAAATCATATCAAAATTTAGAATGAAATCCACTGGGAGCCATCTCATATAAGGCAGGATCTAAGTCCCTCTAACCAAAAAGTGTTTATCAATAGAAGAGAATACTTTTAGCTTCAGTGTTGAATTGTGGGGTCGTAGGTGCTCTCTGACCTTGATTGTTTTCTTGCAGATGTTTCATTACCAAACTAGGTAATATTATCAGTACTAGAAGGGAGTGGAGTTTTTTCTTATTTTCATATACTAGTGGCTTACCCTGTCAATGTTGATCAGTTGCTTTACAAACAGTGTTTTGATTGGTGCCAAGTCTCTACAGCCTCAGGCAGAGAAGGGCTACTCTGCACCCCTGCCTCAAATATTCTTTAAAATACAGAGTTTCTCAGTATTCCTTTAGGAACCTCCAACATGCAAACTGTGGTTACTCATCCTAAAATGAATCCTCTTTACCTGGAGCTTCAAAATTTGCTGTTTGCTGGGAAGATGTGTAGCTAAAAGTCAATCTACATTTAGTGTACATCTGACTTAGGGGATATTTCTTCATAAAAAAACAAGTGTATTTTCTGTGCAGTTCACACACCCCTTGCTCGCTGGATCTGGATGTCACAAAGCAAAGCCCACATTTTGTAATTAACCCACATGCCCCATTTTGGCTGGCAGAGCGCTACAGGAGGCTGAGTGCTGTCATGCCCCCTGGCCATGCATACCCAGCCATGCCCACCCAGCCACACCCACCCAGCCAGTCATTAGGGCAGAGAACAGGTTGTTAAGTCATTTGAATCCCACCACTGCTCATTTTCATTAAAGCAGTCCCTCTTTTCAGACCACTGCATAATCCTGAGGAGAAACACAGGTACTTTCAGAGTCTCCACTTTAAAGAACAGACACTTTTTTTTCAAGATCATAAAGATATTTCCAGGGTGAGAACGGCTGCTTTCATGAAAAATAGAGAGGAATTATTGTTCAATACAGGCTGTTTAGAAGGGAAAGGTATATGTATGAAATCTGTTAACTGAAGAATATTTAAAACTATAAATTTCAGAACAAGTATAGCTCTATGAAATGGTGGCCACATATGCCTCTAAAAAGCAGTTTGGGTTTTATTGAGGATGAAAGGATATTGATGGGAAACAGCATTGAGGAAAATAGAATTCGGTGAGAAAATAGCCTTTAAAACAATAAATAGTGTGGATAGAATAGCAATAAAAAAAACATGAACAGCATTCACAAAGCACTCAGTGGGGGAAGGAACTGTCAATGGGAAATGGCAATTAAGGGGAAAGTAGCAATAATTGGGGAATTAGTATTCATTGGGGAAATATCATTAAAGCAAAATTCAGGGAATAGCATAAACAATACATATGGGCTAGAGATAGGACAATTAGTACAGCACAATTTTTAGGAAGGGGGAAAGCCCTATGTGTGCTCTGTAGAAGTCCTTTTCCCATGATCCGTAACTCAGAATTTGCTGGACATGATGAAGGGGGATGGAGACTGACATTGGAGATGATGGAGAAAGTGAAGAAAATCACCTTGGCAGAAGCCAAAGGAATGGGGGGGGGGGGCATGAGTTAAGCCAACTGGAAAGTATGTGTAAGTGATTCATACACCTTCCTAATTCACATGAGTGTAAGAAGGGGAGGAGGCATGGCTCAATTAGACTTTCAAAATTTGTCCAATTGGCCAGATTGCAAGATGGTATTCTTAGAAAATCATCCTGCAGTCCTACATGTCAGCTTGCTCTCAGGCAGTTCCAAGAATCAGACACAATTGAATGGAAGAAAAAAAAATCAAATAAAGTTGGCTCCTAGGCCTACCTAAACTTTTCCTTATTTTACTAATGGCACTGGGCACTGGAACTACATTTCCTACCCTATTTATCATACTGCCAAACAATTTGTGATATCCACAAACTTTAATCTTTTAGACAAAGGCCATGTGGTTGACAGATCCTCACCCAGATTTATCTGTCTCTGTAACAATTGAATCAGAAACCTCTTCACCTTGAGGTATATCTTTAATGTAGAAAATTCTTAAAGTATTTGGTCATTTCTAAGAGATCCTTTGCTTCTTCCTGGAAATGATTTCCTGAGAACTTCATTGTCTGTGACTGCAAAGATATCAGACATAGTTGAGTGCTACTAACTCATCCGCAAAGATCTTTTTCATAAGCATCTTTTTTTGCCAACTTCTCTAGAACTTAATGGAACAAATTTATTTTCTAAGAGCCAAGAGTATCAATCAACACCTATGACTTCTGTCAAGAAACAGTGCAATGTTTGATACATTGTACTTGATACCTGTGCTGGCTACCTAACTATATGCCTATAGTTATTTAGTAATGTTTATTTATTTTTATTTTTTATAAAGACCAATTTCATAAGGTATCAGAAGGCCAAATTCCCTGACCTTCTGTCCAACTGCCAGGCTTGCATAGACACTGTACTTGGGAGTCTACTTCTCTGCAACTTAGGTACTGTTAACATTTTTCTTGTGGTCCCTGTCATTTAAATCTTACATTTCCTGCTATGGGTTTTTTGTATGAATTCTGAATAGTAATTAGGAGTAGTCTTAGATGGGAAATAAGAGATGGGTAAGAAAATAATCTTGGGAATAATGTGGGTTGAGTTCCTATTCTTTTCTAAAACTGTATTGCAGTATTTTGTTTAATCAAATTTCAAAACTGAGTTGTCAAACTAAAGCCTATGGCTAGGTTTTGCAGACTGAAATTTGTTTTTGGCATATCATAACATTTTAACATGTCAAGTTAACATTGCTGGTTTTATAAGCAGACTTTAAAATTAAATAGGTTTGCTTTGGTTCTTCATGGTTAAAGAAAACACAATCACACTGTTACTGTGTCAGCCAGAGGACAGTATTGCAACAAAAGCTATGCAGTTCATTTTTGCGGGATTCTTTCAATTGGGACTAAGTTTCTAAATTTTGCAAATTTTCTAAGGAACTTCTCTTGGTTTAAGATAGTTCAGATAAACTTGGTTTTGTAAGTGAGAAGTCAGGCACTGTATGAATGCCCAACTTGCAGGTCTGAGTCTCAAGTGTTTCTTAAAAAATACTGACAATTTGTCATTATGCTGTGAGACTTTATCAGCTGGGGTGTCTTATGTTTTTTGCATTATTATTGGCAAAAGTATAGGCACTGTTTTTCATTGTCCCTTTAAGGGGATTTTTTTTTTTTAATTTCCATTTCTAACTTATAACACAAGTATCTCCCAATAGCTTCCCACCCAAGAAGCTACCATATTTGCTCCTGCTTAGCTTCCCAACAATAGCAAACTTAGTCAGGTACTGCCATCTACTGAGGCAATTCTGCTAGATAGGAGCATAGAAAATATTTTGTAGGCTAGCCTAGAACATATTTTGTTTGAAGGGCAGGATATAATACTTAATTAGATCAATATTATTCTTATACACAAGCTACTCCAAGAGCCTGTTTTGCTGAAGAACATGGTAAAATGCTTTAAATAAAGAAATAATGCAGCAGCATTTTATCTCCATGGCAACTATGGAAGTTAATAACAGCAGCTGCAGAAATTGTGCAGGTGATAAAAGCTTTTATTTTTCTTTTAACCATATGTGGTCAGTTTTGTGTTTGAATTTTGGACAATAGCATTTTCTGCTATTAAATTAGAGAAACATTGTGATGTTCAGGTTTATCTCTACAACAGCAAATACCAGAAGGAAATATGTACTTTTTTTCTAAAAGGGAACACAAAAGCAGAATTGTGGATAACAATTTATAAAAATCAGGGACATGTTTATTCTAGTTTGGTTAACAAGTTATCTATTATCTGGAATTTTATAAAAAATGGGTGTTGTAAATGTTAGCATATGTTATAGTAAACATTTTCCCCTTGAGCTTTATTTATATTTATTTATCTTTGTATCACACTTTCCTTCAACTGAGTTCAACCTATTCTATACAGTAAATAATTACAGAGTGGAATAATTATTTTAAGAATAGAGAAGGATAACGACATGTTTCTGGAAGAAAAGCAGTATACAAATAAATGAATGAACTAATTTATCTAATTCAGACCCTAAGACTAGAAAAAGTAAACCTTTGGTAGGAAGTTCCAAAGGAAGAGCCAGGGAATGTGGTTATGATCAAGCTTTCTGCTGGAATGCAATTAATGTTACAGAGTAAGCTTTTTATGAAGCAAGCAATCACAGATGTCATTCTTAGACTTCACATAATGTTCTACTTGGTGTAAGCTAATGTTGACAAGCGTAGCAAATTTCACAGAAAGGAAAACTCAAAGACTTACCCAAAAGGTGTGATTGTAGGTATCCCTTTCCTCCTTTTCTATATACCTTTTTAATTTAGTATCATTTAGTGACTTTACAAGTTCATTCGTCATTCTATCATAACCTACTTGGTATTCTAGGACTTAGAACTCATTACAATGTCTAATCTGGACTCTCAGCTGTATTTGATCTAAGTCTACAAGTCTAAGTCTGACTATATTAACTATGTATTAAGGAATCATCACACTGTTTACATCTTAACATTTCTGAAATTATTTTACCTCAGGAAAAATAAACTAAAATAGAACCACCATCATGGATTTTTCCAGGTAAGAGCCAAAGTTGGAGCCTTCCAGGACAGAACACCAGAAGCAAGAATTTATTTGACTTCTTACTTCAACAGAAAAATAGGCCATAAAGGAAATACATTTTAAAAGAGTTTGAGAAGGATGGAATAATCAGGGTTTTTCCTTTTAAGAAGAAGCATAAAGTTTAACAATATATGTGGTACACTTGCAGAGGCTTATTGCACTGATTTTAAAGCTTTAAATAATCAAAACCACTTTGATCCAGAGTGCTCTGAGTTGCAGATGATCTCCTTGTTTCAAACTGGCCATGCACAAAGAAGAAACTAGGAAATATATTCCCTTGGGTATCAGGATAGAAAAGTAAATGTTAACCTAAAGGTCAAGGATACTGCAGAGTTGTCAGTTCTGATGGCAACGTTAGAGACCTACTGTTCCTCAAAACACAAGGAGACAAGGGAGGGAGATAAATTCTTTACAAGAGATCAGCAGGAAGGTGAAAGATCAGATTCATAATGATATCTGATAGTGAAACTCGTACATAGTAATCCCAATAGGGATGTAAAAGAAATCCGCCATGGTGTAATCTGTTAGTACTTTGTTTCAGCAGTTGTGGCTATAATGCACATGTTGCATAAGTGGCTGTCACATCGGCTCAAAAATTACACATAATACCATCTATATCTGCAAAGATTCTGTCTATCCATCCTTCATGTAAAGCTGTGTGTCATTTGTATCTAAAGCAGTGCTTGCTTGGTAGGGTGTTTGGATTGTAGGAGGTTGACTTCTGACTGAGCTATGTGCATCCTCATTCTGATCCAGCACCCAAAGCCAGTTGGGATTGTTTCCCAAAACAAATAAAACCTAGAAGTATTCATGTGATAAAGAATGAAGATGGGGCATAAAATGCTGGTGGTACTTAAATGCAGTCCACCAGAGATTACACAAAAGAATACACACTGCACGGGAAGTGAAGAATGAATATATTCCTTATATAGAATGAATATATTGATATATATTTGAAATGGAGCCACGTCCCATTACAATAGGAAATGCTGCAGAAAGTCTGTTTAAGGAAAAGTCTGGCAAAACATCCAGATGGCTGCTATGCAACTTGCCATAAAGCCGCTTACCCAGTTTGACACCTGTCTGTTTGCACACAAAAGAAGAACACAGCTCTGTTCCGTTCCTAAATCAAGGAAGGCAGAAGACAATGTCAACACTTTATCGTGGTATTTTAGTTCTGCACAGCACTGGAAAGCTATAAATTTCCCTTCATATTCCATATATTCCAGTCAAGCTGGGGAACTTACTTTGCATGTTTAGCATGCTGCAGTCATTGTATGGGGAAACAAAGAGGAAGAGGAAGAGAATACCCATTCGTGGAAAGGACTGGTCGGATCAATAGCACTGTGTCCTCTTAATGAGCTTTGTTGCCTTTTTTCCCCTCCATCTCCAACAAATGGTTCGATGAAGCTCCTTACTGTTGCTCATTAATCCCTGCTCAAAGTCACAGAAATCTTGAAATCACTGAGAGCAACTCCTGTCAGCCAAGAACAAGGGGAAATAATAATAAATATGCCCAGGTCCAACTCTCAAACTTAACAAGGTGTATTTTGGTAGTGGGTGGAGTGATGGAAGTAATAAGCACTACAGCAAGGCAGAACATTTTTCCATCTTTTTTTATTGTAATTGCTGCTACATTACATCTAACACATTCTCCTCCTGCAACACATCTCTTCTAGCAGCTCAGTTATCAACTGTCTCTAAAACCTTCTATTGTAGAGATGTGCTATTTTCAACATGACATTTCTGGTCTATTTGCTGAATGCATCACCTGCTAGTTTTAGTGTGGCTGGATGATCCATTAAGAAGAGAGTCCAAGTCCAGAATGAGATGGGTGCTGCTGTTGCTGCTGTTGCTTTTTTTAATGCTTTCTGCTGTTCTTTTATCTTCTCTTGTGATTCTGAGGGTATTTTTTCCCTCTCTTTCCCCCTCCCTTTTTCCCCCATCTCTCTTTCTTTGTGCTACAGAGCTGGTGCTGAATGCTGATGAGCCATCTTTCTACTGCAGCCTTAGACAAACAGTAACTTCTCATTTCAGCCTAGTACACTTCTTTCAATTAGCTAATATCACAGGGACATTAAAAAAAATGATAGTGAACATCAATAGGTGAAGCAGAACATAAGGGATAGATATGATGATGATAAGGTCATCCTAGCCAAATTTGACTAGGATTGTGGAATTACCTGCACAAAGCATTGCTATGTAGATGGTGTCTTAAAGCCTGAGTGCTTTGGTGTCAGAGAAGGCTTCTCTTCTTTGTGGTCCATTTTGCAGTTGTCACAAACTTATCAGGCATGGAATGAGTTGCCTCCGTTAAACCTGGGGTTGGTTGACTGCAGCCTTGCTCAATCCACTCTGTTCATTTTATTAGAAACTACACCAACCAGCCAGAGGTAGCTTTAAAAAATGTGGCAGGGGAAAAGAATGTAATAAAGCTTAAGGCCACCTAAACTGCAAAACAGGAAAAACCAAAATTAATCCATCATCCATCATCTCTTACTCCCTATGCCTAGAAGAAAATAAATATTTGCTTCTGTAGTATTGCCCTCTTCCTTCTTCTAAAAATCATTTATTCTATCACTACCTCTATTTGCTCTACACAGCAACAACTTTTCTTACAAATAATCAACCTATCCCTTTTCCTATTCTCCTTTATGTTTGTGACTGTAATCCTGTAGAACTGCTTAATTTTATAATCTATGGAAGAATAATGTTTCTTGAGCCCCATGTAAAGCACATTGCAGTATTCCACTCTTGAAGGGATTTGGGCATGTATGAGTGACTGTAAGCAAGGCCCGCTGATCCAGGAACAGGTGCAACTGGTGCACAAGACTAAGCACAAGACAAAGTTCATAAAGCTGCTGTGAGCCATGAATGACATCAGTTCATCAAGCAGGAATCATGACTAGATTGTGCACTGGGTCTACCTAGAGCCATTTATTCTTGCCAGGATTCAGCTGAAGCCTATTGTTCCCCATTCACACCCTCATAATATCTAGTCACCAGATACATTATTCATGGCATTGTTTAATTCACTAGGGATAGAGATATATAATCATCGGCATAGTAATAATAACTCACCCCCTAGTGACAGAGGTGAGAAGAAAGCACCAAATTTTGTGGTATGTCACAAAGCTGAGGCCAAGGGTGAGAAATATCTTCAATCATTACTAAATGGAATCAATTCCAAAGAAAGGAAGTGAACCAGCCTAGCACCCTGCTACTTATCCCCAATTCTCTGAACTGATTCAGAAGAATACCATGGTCAATGGTACTGAAAGCTGCCAATAAGTCAAGTAGGGTAAGGATGCACTATCTACTTCTTGCTCAAGCCAGAGGTCATCCAAAAGCATGACTAATGCAATTTCTATCCCATACCTGGGCCTATACTCTGATTGGAAAGGATTAGAAAATCTGCTTCCTCCAAAGCCCTTGGTTATACAACCAACTTCTCCATCACCTTTCCAAAAAAAGGGAGATTCGATACTGGATAATCATTGTCCAGTGTGGTGAGGTACAGCAATGACTTCTTGAGGAAGCAGTAAAGTAAGACTCTTTAAGAAGTGGAACAATCTCCTCACTCAAAAAAGAATTGCCAACTGCTAGAACCTGCTCACATGATAATCCCTGGGCCACTTCAACCAGCCAGGCAGAGCATGGATCTAAAGAATAGGTGGCTGAGTTCACAGTCCTAAGGCACCTTTTCACTTCTTCTGGTCCAACAAGTTCAAAACTTTCACAGATAGCCCTCCTAGACACCTCCGTAAGTATCTCCTCCAAATCTACAAACAAGGCCAGCATCCAAGAATGCATCTGAATAACTTTATCCAGAAGATGCTGCACAAATGTCTTTGCATGTCCCTGTAAGAGATCCTACACCCACCCACCCATTACCTAAGAGGGCTTGCATCACCCAAGATACAGCTTTCAGGTGGCAATCTGTGGATGCAGTAAGAGCAAAGAAGTACTACTGCTTCACCAACCCTACCTCCACAAGTTAGGCCTTAATAGAAGCTATAACTCATGTTGGGTTAAATTAATATTTTGATAAACACAATGATGCTCTAGATATCTCTTCTGTCTTTTCATCTGTCTCAGCAACTCTGTGAACCATGGACATTGGCAAGATCCCTGGAGATAGGAGAGATCACATGGGTGTGATCTGATCGAAGGACTCAGCTGCCCTCTTATACCAAGTGGCTTTGGATAAACTATGCAGCAGACCAACAAGGACAACCTTCATTCCCTTTAAAATTCTTGTGGGATCATCAGTTGCCATAAGTGGACCAATCTAATAGGCACAGCCTTCCTGAAATGAATAGCGACATTAGAAAATTCTATAGAAATTGGGGTGTGATCTGGGCATGATAAAGGGGACACTTAAACCTCCCCCAATTTCAGATCATATTGCCACTGGCTTAACAGGAACACCAAATCTGGTGTGACCACTGTTCTCAGTTGGGCTCTGGATGACCTGGGATAGAGATAGACCCAAGGCTGTCCTGAAAGTCATGAACTCCTAAAACACCTCAGTTCCCATTACTAGGAAAGGCAGTTTAAAGGCCCCACAGAACCATGATTCTAGAGAACTCTACTACCAACCCAAAAAATTGAGTTCTGGAGGATTAGGGAGGCTGCTATGTAGCAGGGGGCTGGTACAACAGCAACAATCTTAATTAATCCCTAGATCTCAATTTACTGAACATGATCTTACATCTGATGACCTATGGGGTAGAGCCCCTGAAAGCTATCAGTGGTTCTCTGATGGCAATCACCACACCTCCACTCCTGCTCTCAGAATCTTGACAGATGCCCCATTTGAAACCAGCTGGGTAAATTTCAGAAAGGGCCACAATCCCAATTTTAGAACTCAACTACATCTTAGTAATACATGCCTGGTTGGCTATCTCATTTATGATCAAATCATGGCTGATGGAGATTTTATTACAGATGATCTGGCATTCAGTAGCAGCCCTGGTCTTTGGCTGTTAAATGTCTGCTGGTGTTGGGGCTGAGATCAAGGAGCTGGAACCCAGAACTATTACAAAACATGAGACAATGACTCTGTGGTCCTTAAAGCAGTCTACTCCCTGGCTCTTGCCATATCTCCCTGTGTTTGATATAACCATGAGGTTATAGCTTGCTACCACCCAACAATTATAGCCCCATTCATACCAAATCTGCCAAGATGTGGGGTTGAGAATGTTCTATGTCCTAACTGTGCATGTAGAGAGGGAACATTAAACACCCTAAACAGTTTTGGTCCGATGACTCTTAGCATCAACAAGGCACCCAGCTTTCACTCCCCACCCACTACCATGCATGCATACACATTAAAACCCATTCAAAACCTCCCACCAGCAAGAGAAGGGCTCTCCCCATTCATCCCCCACCAATTCCTCCCTCTGGCTGTCACCCAGAGGGAGGAATCAGATCATTCATCAAGCCACACAACAGAGACAGATTCCTTCCTTCCTTCCTTCCCTCCCTCCCTCCCTCCCTCCCTCCTTCCTTCCTTCCTTCCTTCTCAGTGCTACCCAGAGGGCAGGCAATAGTGGTTGTCATAGGAAGAAATACTCTCGCCTGCAGTTTTATTCTGTTGCTCCTCCCCACAGGCCACTGCTCTTGCCTTCTGAGCCTCAGTGTCTCACCAAAAAATAGAGAATATGATATAGAAAAGGAATTGCCTGAATTTTCAAATATCCTACAGCCACCCACAGATGCCTACTTGCTTTTTGCCTTATGATTCTGTGTGTTCCTAGGCTGCATGGTGATCTGGATTTTGGACTAAATGCCTCCTGGGTGATGGTAACTTTGCCCAGCAGCTTATTCAGGTCCTCGTTGTTGCAGATGGCCCATCTCAGCCACTCCTGACTTCCAGCTACAGACCAGTTCTCTGCAAGCAGTGTGGTCAGAGAACTAATCCACAGGCCAGGCCAGAGCAGCTCAGTAGTACAGCAAGGAAACGCCATCAAATTCCGCTAACATTGCAAAACAATACAAAACAATGAAAATGGCAAAAATCAAATGTGATCATCCTCTTTTCCAAATCTCCAGTGCAAACAGCCTAAGCAATTCACTCTTCCAGGTAAGCCCCACCAAAAGCACACATATACAATAGTCCATAAAAATAATCAAGAGGACAACACAAACACAACTCCTGCTTCCTTTTCCAACTTAACCACATCAGGGAATTCTTTTTCAAGATGGTCAGTTCTTGCCATCAAACCATATTTATGATTTGCCAATATTATAAAATGTTGGCAAAAACAGCATGGTGCCACCCAAAACTACCCCATATCTCAAGGACACGTAAGATCTGATGAGCTGCTACAGTATCACACACCCAGCATTCAAAGAGACAGGAAAGGAGAGAATTGGGCCTGGACATATCTAAGCCATATGAAAGGAATAATATCAAGGGGCAGCAAGGGACAGAGTCAAGATCATGGGGAATGATGGTAGTGCTCTGTACCACACTGGTAAGACCATATTTGGCAACCATTTCATCACAACACAAAAAGATGCTGGGGGCCTAGAAAAAGCACAGAGAAGACACCAAAAACAATGAGGGGTATGAAGATTAAAACCTATGAGGAGCAGAACTAGGTATATTTAGCTTAATAAAGAGAAAGCTGAGGGAAGATATGATAGCAGTCTTTCATTACTTCAAGGTCTGCTACAGAGCATTAATTTGTTCTCCATAGCTACTGAGGATAATAGGTAGAAGCTTATTAGAGGTAGATTCAACCTGGAAATGAAGAGGAATTTCATGACAGTAAGAAGTATTAAGCAGTGGAACAGCTTGTCTCCCAGAGTTCTTGATGCTCCATTGCTGAAGGTTAAAAAAAAGGACAACCAATTGTCCCAGATGGTATGAGGAATCCTGCCTTAGGCAGAGAATTGCACTAGAAGATATCCAAGGTCCCTTCCAGCTTTATGATTCTATGATTCTGTGTAACTGTGATTTTTGTGATTCTATGAAACATGTTATAGATGAAAGCAAAGAATCACATACTGTACATCAGTGGAAGGGTGTATATCTGGTAAGAAAACTGTTGATAGAGTATTGCAACAAAAAACAATGATACACATTACACGTAATTGGCTGGCAGATCAAAGTTCTACAATAGTAAGTGAAAGATAATATTTCATGATGGTCACTGGAGATCATATCTTTAAATCTGAACTATCTGGAGAAAAAAGTCTGCAAAAATCCTACACACATTATATTACAAAAATACGATATGCACACATATTTATTCATAATGTATTAAATAGCAATAAAACTAAAACAAGTATGATAATGAAATCTGATTAGGTGTTCTTTTAAGGATGGGGGATAGGGTAAATTAAATTGGGACTACTGTGATTTGGGAAAGAGAAATCTCTCTCTCTCTCTCTCTCTCTCTCTTTCACACAGAAACATTAGTTAAGCAATGTGAAGCACTCTGGGAAGCTAGTATTTGTCTCATTAGGAAAAAAAAATATGTGCATCCAGGGATTGAAAATAGTTCAAAGAATTCAAACTTGTTTGACCTTAAGTGGCAGCAGAGAAAGAATGGGGGCCAATCTCCATTCTCATCTCCATTCTCTGAAGAGGATACCACTGTGTTAACATCTGGACAATCTGTCCTATCCTTAGCACAGACAAAGCTATGTACAGTATTAGCAGCTGGTTCACAAATGAAACAAACCAAGTAGCTTGGAATCCACACTCCCTGATGGGACTCTGAAATGTAAAGAACAACAAACATATTTACTGAACATTCTACAAATCTACTGTAATGAGTGTGATGTAATAAAGTGTTAGTTTTCTATCAGAATGAAATAGAGGAATTTAAACTTTTTTTGGCATGGTTGTTTGCTGCTGCTGTTGTTGTTTTTGTTGTTTTTGTTGTTGTTGTTGTTAACCAAGACTTTAGGCCGGGTATTCTTTTCCCTGTCCATGAATTTTCATCCTGACCTGCTAGATGACCTTGGATTTCATTATTATAATCTCCAGAGCTATCCCATCATTAGACATGGTGAATTAACTGCCTCCAACAGATGTTGGAAAAAAATAGCAGTGATAATTCCCCACCCATATCTTATGCGTTCCACAGTTCTTATCTGTGTAAGGAAGTAGGGAGGGGAACTATACTTTTAATGGAGTAAGCTTTATTCTGGATAAAGGTGCAAACTATACTAGGGCACTCATGTCTGCCTCAGGTTCCATGGCTTGGCTTGGATAAGTTTGAATAAATCATAGAGATGGAAGAACCATTTTGGCCACAACATCCTATCTCACTGTCAATGGTGAAATCCAAATTAAAGTATCTCAGACAGATGGCTATTTAACTACTGATTCAACACATTCAGTGAAGCACAGCCACCACTTCTCTGAGTAATTGTGCTCACTGTCAAATTGTTCCTGCTGTTTGGAAGTTTTTTTAAAAGAGAATCTGATTTTCTGTAACTGAATTCTGTAGTATTAGAGGAGAGAATCATAGCTCAGAGTTGAGATGTTGAAATCTTGGTGCTTCCTGGCCATGATTTTCTTCTTGCAGATGTTTTGTTACCAATCTGGGCAAAATTTTCAGTGAAGATAACAAAAGGCAGTAAAGATGACACATCAAAAGTCAACAACTTTATTCCCTTATGTCAAAGTATTGATAATGTTACTTACAGTATATTGGTAATGAAATTTCTGTAAGATAACTAAGATTCCAACATCATTATCTGGGTCCTGTACTTCAAAACAAAAGATTTTCTGTCTTGCTCTTAAAAAGGTTATATACTTTCAGATATTTGGGGACAGTTACCACATTCTCCTTTCAATAGAATAAAATGAAACATCTCCCTTAATGTGCCTTCACTGGACTGTTCTTAGTTCTTTGATCAAAACTACATATCTTGGCCTTCTCTGACTCATTCCCTATTTTTCTAAATCTTTCTTGAAATATGGTGCCCAGAATCACACTCTGAAATAGGATCTGACCAAAGCCAAAAAAACTGAAACAGTTTCTTCCCATGATTTAGAAATTATAGCTGTTGAGACAGCCTAAAACTGTATTTACCTCCTTTGAAGCTACATCATACTGCCACATTCAGCGAGCAATCAACTGCTATTCCAAAATCTTTTACAAAGTACTATCACAGGACAGATTTCTATCATCCTCTGCAGATGTATTTCCTTATTGATGAAGTTTCCTGAGTTAAGACTGTTCACCTTGTGTCCATTAATATTAATTCTGTTACTGTCTTTCTCTGGAATTTCTCTAAAGTATCTTTGAATTTCATTTGTGTTCTCTAGGTATTAGCTACATCATCAGATTTGTGTTATTTGCAGCCTTGATAAGCATCCCCTCCACCTCTTGATCCAAATCATTAATAAAAATATTGAAAAGCAGAGACCCAGGAAAGAGCCCTCTGGGAGCACACTTGATTCCTCTCTCCAAATTGATGATGAACCACAGATAAACACTCTTTGAGTATGATTTTCAAGCCCCCTAGGTATCCACTTAATTATCATGCCACCCAGACAACCTTTAACTAGTTTGATAATCAGTATATCATGGAGTACTGTTGTGAAATGCTTTGCTAAAGTCAAGGGTTATTATCTGCACAGCATTTCCTCAATCTATTAAGGAAGATGCCTTGGTTTAAAAAAAATAATTATGGAAATGACCTTAAGAAATCTATGCTGACTAGTGGTAATTATTATTTTGTTTTACGGTGCTTATAAACTGATCTCTTTCTTGTGAATGAAGGCAAATGTGAGGATCTTGGGATAATGTTGCAAGATACAATCTCAGTCGGTCATCAGGACCAAAGGTTTATTCTTCCAAGTTTTCAGGTTCATGCTGGAGCCCATCTTCAGGGAACTTCTCTCACTCTAGAAGTTCTCTTTTTGTTTCAACTACAATCTCTTAAAGCATCTGTGTCTTACTGATTGGTGTGTAATTTTTAGGGTCATCCTTTTTCCAGTTTTGAATGTAATTCTTAGGATCGCCCTATTTTCATTTTCCCCCAATCTATCTACACTTCACCACTTCTAAATTTCTCAAAGGTAATAGGTAAGATTTTAACTAGATCACCAGCTACTTTCTTCAGTATCCCCAGATGCAATTAATCTCCTCCTAGAAATTTAGCTCATTCACAATAGATAATTCCCTGGCAATGTTTCTGTCAATCTTAAACTGCAGTCCTGTCCCTTCATCTTGTTCCTTATAATATCCTAGTTTGTTTTTAGTTCTTTTAATTGGAGAAGGCTAAGCCCAAGTAGGAACTGAATAGCTCTGCATTTGTATTTTGTATAGCTCTGTATTTTACTTCTTTTACAGAGCAGCCAGTGTACTGATTTTTTTTTTTTATTGTGAACATATTTAGTGGTTTCCTCTTCCTTTACTTCTCCTTGCTGTTTTTATAATCCTTCACTAACCTAAGATCATTCATACAGTAGGGTATGCTTCCATCCTGGCTGTCTGGTTCTCTCCTTTGAGCTAGTCTTTTTTCATTTTCTGTATGTGCCTCTTTTAATTTTTTCCATTCCTGCTCAATGGAATTTGGAAGGAATTATTTAAAGCATGCTGGGACTTGTCTATCTGGCAATCTATCACCATAAGTGAAACAGAACAGGACCACATTGGGGTAGTGGGGAAACTAGGGAAATAAATATGGGGGAGAGCCTTGGTGCCTTTGTCCTACAATGGGCAAGCAGCTCAACTCCCATCATTTCAAGTCCCCTTTTCTTCTGATCAGCCAGAAATTGTCTATGCAGCCCACTCTGTACTTTCCAGAATACAGATATATTCAAATCAGAGAGATACAACCAGGGGTGGGATTCTACAGGTTCGCATCAATTCGCTAGAACTGGTTGTTAACATTCTAAGCAGTTCGGAGAACCGGTTGTTAGAATAAATTACTGGCCTAATCCTGTAAGGAAGGCAGGAAGGAAATATTCTGGTGTTGCTTACAGAAACTGCCTCTCTGTTGACCCTTATTACATTCTTGGCAGAACAAGACTACCTGTCTCTGGAACTTCTCTGGAGTTTTTTTTTTCCATCTTTGCTGGTACTTTGCTTGTGTGGAGTGACCATTCAAAGTTACAATGGCACTGAAAACAGTGACTTCTGACCGTTTTTCACACTTAGGACTGTTGCAGCATCCCCACAGTCATGAGAGGCCAGGCGAGGAGATGCATGCCTCGATGTGAGCGATGTTGAGTTGGCCACACCCAGCCAGTCACATGACCACCAAGCCATGCCCACTAACTAAGCCATGCCCACATAACCAGTTGTTAAAAAAATTGAATCCAACCCCTGGATACAACACTATGGAGAGGTGAGAGCAGGGGGAGAAACAGACACCGATGCAATGCATATAGAGTACAGCCTTGCATTTACAAAGAAACAGAGCCAACACATGAATTCACCTTCATAAATCCCTGGTGAGAAAGTGTGGACATACACATAAACATCAAACAGGTACCCACACACTTATATGCAACAACTTACTTGGATACACAAAAGAAAATACCTCGATCTCCTATGAACCCTCTAAATATTAGTGTGTACATGGAATGTATAAGCCTTTTCTTTCCTGAATATCGATGAATAATTTAAACAGATCTATTTCAGCAAACCTTCCATTTTCTGCCATATGTCTTATAACTGAAGTCCCTATTTAGATTTTCGTTTCTGTACACCCAGATTTAATTTAAAGCCCTCCTAACCAAGCTTGTAGCCCTTTGCCCCAAAACATTTTTAGTCTTTGTGAGGTGCAACCCATTTGATTCTTAGTAGTTCATCACATAACACAAACCAGGATCCCAGCAACTAGATTTCTCCCATAGACCCCATTTGTGTAGGCAGTCATTGATTAGCAGTGTTCTTATTTCCCTTTTAGGTCCTCTTTCATGGACTAGAAAGATGGATGAAAATCCTATCTGTATTCCCAGGCTATTGAACATTAGTTCAAGATTTTCAAGCCTACATTGATATCGTTATCGATGTTCTTTGCAATATTTTTAGTTTCATATGTGTTAGCAATGAAGGGATAATTGTCAAAGGACATGATAAATCTTGAAAATTATGTCAACATCCCTTCTCCTATTTTTTCATTTTATCACTCAATGAATCTGGTCAGCATACATTTGCTTCAGTTCCTTTTAGAAGTGAGTTGTGGATTATCACAACTCTTCCTTTTGTTTGTTATAGCACTCAGTTGTATTCTTTTGCCCTGTAGGAATCCATTGTCCTTTTTCATTCAGCAGCATTTCTTTTTCTTCTCTGAGCACTCAGAGCTAGTTTTATCAGAGTCTGAAAATTGTTTTTCAGTTCCAAGGATGTAAAATATCTTCTATGCCTCTTGCTTCTAGTTATTACTCTCAACTGTTAGGCTTGCTGCTCTATCTGACTGTTTTCCCTACAGAGAGTTGTGTCTACCGACAGCTTCTGTGATAGATCTTTCTTTGTTTGAATTGATAAACTTTTGTTCTTTCTTACCAGCTGAAGTATATCTATTTGCTGCTCCAATCTTTGAATTTTTGTTTAAGGACTGCTACAAATTTCATTATAAATATATCCCAAAATCACCTTCAGACAGAAAAACAAACTTACTATAGGCCTTGCAAGTTACATCTGCTGATGTACTTTCACAAGCTAAAGTTGAATTAAACAGAGAAATAGAAGCCTCAGATTTTCAGATGAGTCAATCATCAAATCTTGAGGGGGAAAAAACAGAGATTTATTTTTAAACTTTTCCAACAAACTCTTGCTTGCTTACTCTCTTTGCTTACTTAGTGAGTTACTCCCTCAGACCTGGCTGTTTTATATTATTCTTTCAGGCTCTGAAAGTCAGAAGTTCCTTCATTTTCAGTGTTAGTTTTGAGACCTTAAAAATCCAAGACAACTTCCATCTTGAACATTGTTTTGTTTTTTTTAAAATCCCATTCAACTTGCCCTTTGAATGATCTCTGCTCCCAGTCAGTGTTAAAAACTAAGAAAATCCTACATGATTGTCATGACCAATACACACAGAAAAGCCCACTTTATCTGTAATATGTGACATTCTCATATATGGTTATCTCAGCCAGTTTACTCAACCCAGTTTTCTGGATGCACATAATATACTTATCACAGGTTAATCATAAGAATTTAAGAAAAACTCTTACCCAATCAAGCCACTAGTCCAGGGGTGTCAAACTTGTGGCCTGTGGACCAGATGCGTCACATGCTGGCCACCGCCATCCCCGGCTTAGCGAAGTGGAAAAAAGTCATTATACATCACATGATGACATGACACCACAAATTTGACACCCCTGCACTAGTCCATCTATTTTTGGTATTCTATGTCAGGGATCCCCAACCTTTTCGGCGCCGCGCCCGGTTCCGACATCAGCTGGGCGCCGCGCCCGGTACCGGCGTCAACTGGGCGCCGCCATCTTTTTATGACGAAAAGCTTCCAGTGACGTCACCGGGCGCTGTTTCGTCATAAAAAGATGGCGGCGCCAGCGCTTCTGGTGAGCTTTTTCGGGTAGAAATGGCTTTCTACCTGGAAAAGCTCACCGGAGCGCTAGCGCCGCCATCTTTTTATGACGAAACAGCGCTTCCGGTGAGCTTTCTACCCGGAAAAGCTCACCAGAAGCGCTTTTTACCAAAAAGATGGCGGCGCCCAGCAACCAGCGGCCCGGTAAGGCTTGTTCGCGACCCGGTACCGGTCCGCGGACCGGCGGTTGGGGGACCCCTGTTCTATGTCATATGGTGGCCATCTGGATGTTTTGGAGAAACTTACAAAGCTGGCTTGGAAAATTATATCCACCCATAAAATGTCTCCCAACAGCCAGTATTTAAGACATACTGCTGTGAAGAACAGCCATAACATTTTAGCAATTGCCAGATAAATCCTCCACAAACTTGTCCATTTACAAACCAAATTGACAAACATTACTGCAGTTATTCGCAACAAAGTCCACAATTGAACAATGTAGTTATGTGAAAATAGCATTTCCATCTGACTGCCCTGGACCTCCTATGACTCTACTGATGGGGCTGGGTTTGGATAACATGTAAGCTAAACTATGTTTGACTAGTTTGTGGCTTGTGCAAAGACAACCATTATTTCTTAAACCAAGAGCCAAGAATAGGAGGAAGATGAGAGATGTACATCACTATTTTTGAACAGAAGTGTTTTTTCCCTTCACATCTGACTCTGCATGTGAGTTTTTATGGTCGTTATCTCATTTCTTTCAGTCCAGGTAGGCTAAGTGCAAAGCAATTTAGTCACATCTCAGGAAAGGGCAAGTTGGCTAAGAATGCCAATGTGATTTTACATGGTGAAAGTTCACAGAGCTGTTAAGGATGGATGCCACTCTAGCCTTTTTTCCCTTATAATCATCCATATTTCACTTCAAATCCTGCAAGGGCATATGACATTATTAATGTTTTTAAACAATCCAGGTGGGTGATATAGCCAAGAAATAAAGTGTTAATGTGGGAAATCATATCTATATGCTTGTTTGCATGGTTGAGTCCTCTGAAACTGATTTCAAAAACTGAGTCCTGCAAACACTCATTTATTCAAACAAATGTGTTATTTACTTTCAAAAGGGAGAGGAAAAAGAGAGATGATGGTTATTTAAATTTTCTGTCTGAAAGCATTGTGTAAAGTAAATCTCCCTTGACTTGTTACTGTCAGTTGCCAATCTCATTATTTTAAGCTCAGACTGCTGAACTCCTGCTGTGGCATGATGAGTGCTAGGAGAGATATTAGGAAAATAAAAGGAAGAGTACAAAAGTCAGCAGGAATCCCAATTCGAGAAGCGTTCAGAGAAACTCCATCTGGTCTCTGCAGCCACAGCTTCAAACCCTGATAGTAGGTTTATAGCACCTCTCTGTGGCCTCTTGTTGAGCTGCCACTTTTATTATGAAATGAAAATATTGGATCTTTTCCTTCCTTTTCTTTAGGAAACAATGTATGTTTTTTTTAAAATCCAGAGGGAAGACTCCTACTCCATCTCAATTTGACTAATGATTTTTATTTAGGGAGGAAGGAAGGAAGGAAGGAAGGAAGGAAGGAAGGAAGGAAGGAAGGAAGGAAGGAAGGAAGGAAGGAAGGAAGGAAGGAAGGAAGGAAGGAAGGAAGGAAGAGATAATGTAACATAGCAAAGCGAGAGAAGATAGTGGGTGTTGTGTTGCTGTATAACTTACTGTCATTGGTTAACTGCACACATTAATGAAAGCAGAGAATAAATCTTTTTTGTCAGGAGACAATGGATGTGTTTTTATCATTATATGATCTTTATCTCCCTGTGCTTTTTCCTTTAGTTATCTATACCAGCGGTCGCCAACTGGTGGGCCACTGCCCACTGGTGGGCTGCAAGAAAATTTTGATGGGTCACAGAGAAATCTCACCCCAGAGCACCCCCGCCAAAAGCAATTAATCCAGGTTGCACAGAAACACAAGGCTGCGCTGCCCACATGGCCCGTGGGAACCCTCCCCGCCCACTCACTCCTTACCTGGCAAACTTGCCTGTTAAATTGCTATTTTTCTGACCATCAGCTGTGCTGCTGTGCCAGGAGATTTAGATTAGCGAGGAAGCAGGAAATGGTTCGATTTCTTGCTTTCTAGCTAGTCTTTAGATTTTTGGCTCTGATTTTAAGCACAGCCGAACCTCCCTTAGGTCTGAAGGTTCTATTATTCAGTGCAGACTCACAGCAAGCAAATTTTATGTGACAGACTGAGCTAGCCAATGGCAGATAGGTAGATCTCTGAATGAATCTATGATTCTGTGAGTAACTCAATCTGCCTGCCTATTTTGCCTGATTTTGGGTAAAAGTTGCTCTTTTTTATTAAAAAATTCAATATTTACATAAATATTTATAATATTTACATACAAGCCATGCCCAGCCAGTCACATGACCACCAAGCCACACCCACAAATTAGGCCACATCCACAGAACCAGTTAGTGGTCCCTGGGATTTAAAATTATGAGTTTGGTGGTCCCTGAAGTCCAAAAGGTTGGCAACCCCTGGTCTATACAGTCTGGCGTGCTGATATGGAATAGACTATTCAGGTTGTGTGATAAAGCCTTGAGTAACAGCCTTATATAGGACTGATAGAAATTGCAGCTAATGGGAATATTCTGGAAATGGCCAAATGCACTCTAGAACTCAATATGGAAAGAGTAGTTTCATGACAAAATCTCTAATGCTAACCATCATGCTCCAAGTACCATCAATACCCTTGCTCTAAGGCAGCTTAAATTATTATGACCAGGAGGAAGTTGGATGGCACAATTTGCTGGGAACAGAACAACAACTTTGATCCTTAAACATCATGGCCAAGGAGGTTCAATACCTCCATTAGATTGAAATGTCCAACCCATCACAGCCCCATGGACAACATTCCTCCAGGCCTTCCTCTCATCTACTGTCCTCTGGAGTCCATTTAAACTTACTTACACCTACTGATTCAGTCACTCCATCCAGCTGCTTCATTCTCTGTCATCCTCTTCTTCTTTTGCCCTCAATCTTTCCCAGCATTAGGCTCTTCTCCAGTGAGTCCTTCTCATTAGGTGGCCAAAGTATTTGAGTTTCATCTTCAGGGTCTGGCCTTCTAAAGAATAGTCAGGGTTGATCTCCTCTAGGACTGACCTGTTTGATTGCCTTGCAGTCCAAGGGACCCTCAGGAGTCTTCTCCAGCACCGTAGTTCAAATGCCTCGATTCTTTGGCACTCAGCCTTTTTTATGGTCCAGCTTTCTAGATTGAAATAGAATGCTCCTAATTGGTCCAGCTCGAAACAATGGATTTTTAAAGATTATGCTGTGTAATTCTAATACTGCAACTCAAATTTGAAGTCTTCCAGAAACTATTCCACATTAGGTCACCTCAACTGAATTCAGAAATAAATAGAGTTGGCATTTTATATTCAGCTATGTTTTTTTCAAAAATTGCACTTGTCTAGCTTCATGTGACATATCATAAGTATAGCTTACCAACCACAATGGCTGAATCCACTCAACTTTGGATAGTTAGGCACCATTAATCTGACTTGAATCCTAACACCTAAGAAATGGACAAATATTTGTCATTTCAATCTGCTACAGCAATAGCCTATAGCTCCTCCAAGGATATTTCAATAACATCTTTGATCCCTTATATTCAACTTATTCATTTCTTGTCCCTACTATCCTTAATCTTGCCAAACATAATATTTTTCTCTAAACCATTATGTGCTCAATGTATGTGACTTTTGTTTGCTTCAGGGAAGCAATCAGTCCCGCTTTGGTCCACAACTGACTGATTAATTCATCTTGCTGTCCATGGTATTCTTAAAAACTATTTCCAGATCCATAATTCAAGATCATAATTCCAGATCCATAATTCCAGATTTTCTCAATCTTATTACTTAATTTTCCTATAACTATCACTGCATGAGCTATACTGAACTTGTTATCAGTGAAATATCCTTTATGTTATTGTTTAAGCTTGTTATTGCCTTCTTTCTTAAGATTAATCTCCTCTTTAATTCTCTAACACACTTCCAGCTTTATTCTTGAGCTCCAGGAAATAAAATTTTCTACAACCATCATTTCTTTATCATCAATTCTATATCACTAAGCATGCAGGCTGATATGAACTTGGATTTTTTTTTCAGTTTCCAGTTTCATAATGAGTTGCTTTTAATTCTTCTTTGCTGCTAATTAATGGTGGTATTATCTGCATACTATCTCAGATTGTTAATAGAATTTTGATTTCAGCATTTCTTTCAATCCTATCATTTTTATAATGTTTCCAATATAAACTATATAAGTACAGAAGCCAAGTGCCATCATGTCCCACTTCCTTTTCTATTGCTATTTTAGATTCTTCACATTTTATATCTCATAAGTTTAACATTATTGGAATGAGCATAATTTTTCTAATCTTATGCCAATCTATAATCAGAATAAGATTTGAACTCTAAACTACTTTGTTTTTCAACATTAAGTTGTTACAGATACTTCTTATTCATTCTACAGAAGAATTCATATAATATACTATGACAAAAACGAAAGAAATCACTGATTATTCAGCACAAAATGTGAAGTAGGTCAACATGAAGTGATGAAATTGGGAAATAACCTCTAGAAAGGGTTTATTTGAAATTTTTGAAATGGTTTCTGAGAATGCCCTAGGGAATCATGTCAAAGGACAAGGAATATATTAAGTACAGGAAGACTATTATGTTTTGTTCACTGTAGTTCTTCAGACAATGAAAACTCCAGAGGTACAAACATTTCACCCAGGGGTTAATTTCCTAGAATTGAGTTACTGAAAGCTTATGTTATTAAAAACTCTATCATTTATTTATACAGGGGTTCTCTCCCTCTCTCTCTCTCTCTCTGTTTAAGAAACTGTAGTTGGTTTTTTGGTATTGAATTTATTGTATTGTAAGCCACCCAGAGTTACTTTGGATTGTGAGGTGGGTGGCATATAAATTTAATAATGTTGGAGAGAGACTGGCCAAGCCAGAGGAAAGAGTCAAATGAGGAATTAGTTTGGAATCCCTATGTGGCCACAAGAGGACAATATCTGACCTTCCCTTGAATGCCACAAAACTTATCTAACCTTACCCAGATGCAAACTGTCAGTCTGAGAAGATTCCTATCCATACTCTTCAGTAATAAAACAGCTAATCAAACTTTTTATATGTGGATCTGGTTGTTTGAACCTAACAAATAAACAAACAACTTTAGGCTTTGTACTAGAACATTTGACTAGATGAGAATACAGATGGGCAAAAAGATGTCCATTCAAATATTGCTTGTGAGTTATTTATGAATCATTTTTGTAACACAATGAGCTATCTGCACTGCTAAACTTTTTTCAACCAGTTTAGGTTACTATTGCTCCTAGATCTTTTACAATCAGATGTCTCAAATTTCTTTGAAAATTCAATATCAGTAATTTGATCAGGATAAAATTGTCCTTATTGTGATAATTATTGTGATTTAATGCAGCCTATCCCAACCTGATAGCTTCCACATTTATTTCTGGCTTGGAATTAACAAAGTTGCAGGTCCAACATACGGAGAAGTAAATGAATGTTTAGATTATGCCCAGTACTGGGCTTCTTTGAAGTAATGCTTCTTACTTCTTATTAGTACATCTAACTCTTTCTTTGTCATATGCCTTTTCAAAAAGAAGATGATACATGGCGGCTATCTCTAAGTAAGCATTACTGCCTCTACTGACATTTACTAGGAACAATTTATGACAGAATCTGAATAAGGACTTAATGCATAGAAAATAGAGTAGAAGTAATATCTGGAATTGTTTAATAATCCTTCCTTCCATCCTACCTGCCTTCCTTCTTCTATATAGTATGAGTACCATCTTGTAATTGTCAAAATTCAAATGAGTTTAATATTGTAAGAAACAGCACCAAACTGGATCTTTGTGTATATATAAAAATTATACTCAACAAAGTTAAAATAATTCACTTTAAAAGTTCATATGTTCATGATTAATTTAAAAAGAAAACCTCCTGGAATTTCAAGATTATAAAGTTAAATAGTTCAGAATATGTCAAGGACCATTAAGAAAAGCTCCCTCACCTTGAGTTTAAAAAGATTATACAGAAACCTTTGTACAAAGACAAGGAGCATAGGTCAGTGACCTCAAAGACCCCAAGTCCTTTTTCTAATAATGAAACATTCCTACTGAAAGTTCCTGCAATTCTGATGAAAAATTATCGTTTTAAATGCTCAGAAGTTCCACTAATTTAGTAGAATTAGTTCTAACTCTTATGAGTTCTTTTTTGCCTGCCACCTCTAGTTTCCTCTGTTTCTGCAGAGGTCACTCTTCAAGGAGTATAGCAAATGACTACTGTAATATGAACAGATAAGAGATTTTTGTATTTATTTTAAAGCTGAAATCAGCTTCTCCATTCTTTGAACTGTAAGCTCCTTTATGAATTTCATCCAGACAATTTATGTTAGAATGACTTATAAAAGCAAAGAGCTGTGATATGACCATAGAATCCAAATGGTATTTACTGCCCATTGGGAATTTTCTGAATGGTATGGTGGAGGGGAGAGAAGACTTCAGCTTAATAAGTCATTCTAAAAACGGATTGTAGGATAAGCTGTTTCCTAGTTTTATTGGTACTGTACTTCTTTTATCTAGAAACAAAGTCCTTGATATGTTCCATTTTTTACCAAGGACTAGGACTGGAGACTAATTTTAATTCTCTAAGGCAAGTGAGTGACAATGAGTATTGAAACATTAAGCCAAATGTTGCATCTTCCTTCCTACAGAATGTCCTTGTTGCCCTGGAAATGTGGTATATAAGAAGCTAAACCATTAAGGAGTTATCTCAGCTTGCCAAGGCTCAATCCTTCCCTATGTTAAATGGTTTTCTTTTCCCTTAGCAATCTAAATCAAATGCTTAAAAGCAGTTATTGGAGAATGCTAACCAAAATGTAAGTGAGCCATGTAAGACAGATTGATGATACCTCAGTGCAATTGTGCAAATAACCATAAGCAAATGGCCTCATTTGAGGAGACACAAAAAATTTAAAATGTTACTCTATTCTTTGCAAAAAATACCATGGGAAAAGTTTTAATTTTCTTTGTAAGCAACTGACAGAATCTTTGTTTTTCAATCTAAAGTTACAGTACAGTAGGAAGAAGGTTATCTTGACCTGCTTAAAAGATAGAAATATCAAGTAAGTCAGGGCAAAGGTGAAGAGAAGGAGCTAGAAGTCAATAAAGAGTTAGCTAGAATGGAGCAAGGAAGGATTATTTTGCATCACGGTTGTAAGAAAAAAATACGTCTCTATTAAAGTTTTGTGAGAGAAGCAGAAGTTTAAAAGAGGACATAGGAAAAATAGAGAACTAATTGAAGAGATCCTTTTCTAGCCATAAGACAGTGGCCCTAGGAGTAAAAAAAGATGTAACTAGAACAGATCTAAGAATTTACCTGCATAACCAAGAATGTCAGCCCCCTCATCCCAATCCAGAAAGGCACGTTTTGGATATGGGATAGCTTTAGAAAGATGGCAGAAATTATGGTCTCGAAACTATAAATTAACAATGTTGACAGCATATAAAGAGAATTTGTATAAGATGTTTTACAGGTAGCATCTACCCCCAGCAAGAATAGCAAGGATGTTCAAGGATAAATCGGTGAAATGTTGGAAATGTCATCAGATACCTGGATCATATTACCATATGTGGTGGACATGTGTGGAAGTCAAAAGATGACTGGACTACAATTCATACATGGCTGGAAAAAATGACAAAACAGCATATAGACTTGAAACCAGATATATTTTTATTGGGTATCTTACCTGAAGGATACAGTAGAGAATTGATATATTTGATTATTAATGTTTTAACAGCAGCTAGAATTGCATTTGCTCAAAACTGGAAAAATGAAAAAATTCCGATAGAAGAGGAGGAGTTGAAGAAAATAATGGAATGTGCAGAGATGAGTAGATTGACATTGGCAATTAGAGAGCAAGAAGAAAAAGAATATTATAAAATATGGGATTTATTTTATCAATGGTTAGATAGAAAAATAGGAAAATGAAATATATTATAAATATAATATAATAGTAAATATAATACAATAATAATGATATGTTATAATTGATTGTTATAGAAGGAATTATAATATGAATTAGAACTTGTAAAAATTGAAGTTTACTCGAAAAGAATGTGAATTTGCAATTAAAGTCTAATGATGATGTAATAATAGTATAATATGACATGGAAAGTTGATTAATATAATATGAATATAAATTTAAATTTAAGAGTGAAAGACTATTGATGTTGTGCACAAGAAAAATATACCAACTGACACACTGTACAACTGAAAGAGGGTTTTATTTGTTGTTTTGTGTTTGTGTTTGTGTGAGTGACATGCATGCATGCCCACTGGTCTTGCATGCGCACCAGCCCACTACTCATGTGGCCCAGTTTTGAATAGGCCACAGCCTGGTAGTGGGCCGTGGTCCACAAGTTGGGGACCCCTGGTCTAGATAGCCTCTCTCTGCAGTTAGTCACATTTTTCCTAAGATCCTAGTGCAGCTGTGGAGGTCAGAGGGGATCAACATATTCTCCAAAGCACCTGAAAGCAGGACAAGAAGCAACTAATCAAGGAGTGAACCAACCTACAACTAAGAAGACATTTCATGACAAACATTTAATCATGAAAGAATTTGTCTCCAGAAACTTCCAACAGTATAGGTTTTTAAGAAGAGATTGGACAACCATTTGTCTGAAATGATATATGGGTTTCTGTTTGAGCTGGGGGTTGAAGGCCTCCAAGGTCCCTTCAAACACTGTTATTCTGTCTTCTCTGTGATCCTTGGACAAGACACAGTTGTTTTAGCAATTTGTAGGAAGGTGTTACCTGTGTACTACCACACACTCCAAAGCATCCTATTTACCCTCCAAAGTGCTACATAAATCTGAAATAATTTCTCTTGGAGGATGGAATAAACAAATTGTATATCCAGCAACTCCATTTATTTAGGGAACTTTTGGAAATGTTCCTTAGAAATTAGAGATGAATGAAATAATATGCATGCACATTGGGCTTTTACTTACCTAATATAAAATAGTATTCAGCTAAGCAAAATCTAAATTTATCCAGTGTAGCCTTTCTGTAGTTATAACTTATTATTATACCGCACCTCCATCATTTCCGGGGGGTGGGGGAGAATACCTTTGTATAGTTGGGCTTAGAAAAAGGAAGTATGTGCTAGACATTTCCAAGAACATCATAGCCGTGCTCAGTTCATTGTACCTCATTACCTGTATATTTTAATGTTTTGTTCCCAAAATGCTGAAGCAGCATGCAACTTTCCATCTGACCTTTTAGCTACATCTGCTAATTAAGTGCTCTTTGGGGATATTTTTATGACAATATCTTTCTGTGTGCAAAGCTAAAAGATCTTGGCTGTTCACATATTGATTGTGAGCTATAATCTTCATTTGCCAAAACAGGTTTTTCTGAAGTGTGATTTTCCCCCCTCAAGAGTTACGGGGGGTGGGGGGGGATGGAATCCTCAATAATGAAAATTGTCTAGTATCATGGTTAATATTCTGGGTCGAAGCACATAGAAATCAGAATGAAGCATTGTTAGCTCTTCTACTGTAATATGTTGTTGCAAAGGGGCTGGGTTCATACACAACTGAATTGCACAGAAGGCGTGGGGAATGAAGGCTGCCTTAATATACCTCAGGGCTATCTTTTGTTCCTTTTCTTAGATTCAAGGACATGATATATAAAGAAATAACTCTAATGCTCTTTCCCATAATTTAAGCAGCCTATATAACAGTACCTGTGCTTCAGTTTCAGAGACTAAACAAAACCAAGAGGTGCTTGAGGAAATATCTCAATTTGCTCCAGATCACTCCAGAGGCAGTCTTGTTTAATTCAGTGCTTGAACCAGGAATATGATTGGGAAAAATTGAGCTTTGTTCTGCTATAATCTGGCACGAAGGAAAAGGAAGAGACTACTTTCCAGCACAACTGAATCATATTTGCAGGCAAATTAGAACTTTTAGTGAGATAAAACTATAAAATTGTTTTTCATCCTAGGAGAATTTTTCCACCCAAAGCCAAGAGTTCTCTTTTTCTCCAAAGTGAGATTAAGTTACAAATGATGCTAGGATCAGATGCTAGAATTACTTTGGTTTAACGACAGTTCACTCACTGCTAGAACCAAGAACATCACCACAACTACCACTACCACCATCACATTTTCCTTCAGTGGATTTCTTTTACATGACTACGCCAAAATTTACCAACAGGGACTTTCTAAGGGGATGAAGTAACAGACATGAGGTCTTCCTAATCTTTTCAACTAGAGCAGGGGTGTAAAACTCGTGTCGTCACAGAGGCGTCAAATGACATATCAGGACTTTTTTCCCCTTTGCTAAACTGGGTGTGGGCGTGGCCAGCGTGTGACACATCCAGCCTACGGGCTGGGAGTTTGACACCCCTGATCTAGGGTCTTGAACTTGTTTCTGTCTGGAAACTGACTCATGTTTATTGTTTCCACTAACTTGCCTGAGTAGTTTCAGATCACATTTACAATAGTCCTCTTTTCTAAGCATGCCTTTTCTCTGTTGCCTTGAATTCTAAAGATATAGAACAATTCTTTAAGAATAATTCTAAGAAAATTCTAGGCATTTTCATTTCTTTTTGCAAGAAAAAGTATATTTAATTGTTAAAAATATATATTATACAAACGCTATTCCCAAAACATGTTTAACTTGACCACTGCAAAAGGGCTTTAGCTTGCTGTGGGAGTACATTTGACTTATGCTACTAAGTCCCAGGGCTTACATATAGCATAAAACAGATTCTGTCTTGCTTAGAGTTAGTAAAATTCATTGCGTTATAGAAATACCAAATCCCAACCTGCTATTCTGTGTAGACTACCTAGTCCTACAAGAAAAGGGTCTTGAAAGTAAAAACCAGATGAAAAAGCAAATGTCTCATTATATTTTTATTATATCCCACATTTATTCTTTTCATAAATAATACATATAATGCTGCTGCTTCCTTCTGTTTTTCCTAAGGAGGAACTATAACTCACCGCCTCCTGGTTTCTAGCCTGGAAACTGGCTCATAGTGAAGCTGTTGGGAAGGAACGAGAAATGCAGTGAAGACATGCACTTTTTCTGGATTAAGGAATCATGGGATGGATACTAAGCAGTTTCCTGGTAAAAGTGGATGAAGGTTTTATTCTCCAAAAGGTAATAAAGCAGATTTTATCAGGTTACCAACCTGGCTTGCTAAATGTTTGATGAGAATATAGCCACAGAGTTGAGGGATGTTTAAAAAATACATTGAATCAATAAGAGCTTCCAAGCTTAATGAGGTTTTCTACGCACATACAAGGTGGCAGTGCATCGGCATATCAATAATCCAGCAAGCAGCATCACACGCATGGGTAAGCTTCATATGGAATTAAAGGAATTGCAAATTATCACACTTAAAACAGAGTACTAAATCATTCAGAATTAATTCTTCTGATACAGCAATCATTTTGTTCTTCCTATTGCCCCCAACCTCCTTATTCTGAAGAAATTAAAACTATAGAGATATTTTTAAATAGAGTATAGATTTTATTAATGGGTTCCATCCCTCCCGTCCCCACTCCAAGTATTATAAATGTTTTTAAGAAGAATGCTTGTTATAGAAATGATAAGGAGAAGTAAAGAATAAGTCATGCTGGTTGGTGCTCTCCTTAAAACTAATTACCATAAGCTGCAGAGTACAGGTAGCCTTGACTTATGGTCATACATTTAGTTGACTGCTTAAAGTTACCACAGTGCTGAAAAAAGCAACTTATGACTAATCCTTGTAGTTATGAGTGTCACAACACCTCCGTGGGGACGCATAGGGGCCACGGTGGTGCAGTTGTTAGAATGCAGTACTGCAAACTACTTCTGCTGACTGCCAGCTGCCTGCAGCCTTCCATCCTTTCAAGGTCAGTGAAACGAGGACCCATTGTTAGTGGTATATGTCTAACACAACAAAAAAGGTTGCAAAGTCAGGGACAACTCCCTTAACAGACACCTTGCTTAGTGATGGATATCCATCAGTACCAGTCTATCACTTGTGGTAATTGTGGTAATAAGCTGAGAACTACCCGTATTGTTGCTGCTACAAAATCGGTAGAATCAGGCTTGACTACTGATGACTTCACGAATACGTCTGTGCAATATTCTTAACCCAGAAAGCATTTGTCATTGTTGTCTCCAAGAATATTTTTAAACCTTGAGCCTAGCCACAAACTTTGGTACTTCTTGAAACTCACCAATCCAAATATTAATCATATCTGACTCTGCTTAGTTTCCATATCCAGAAAATGTCAGCCATATACAACTGCCTGCTGAGGTTGCTGCAGATATGGATTAATGTATTTTTTTCCTGGACAGATTACTTTTGCTTATTTTTATTTATTATTCCATTTCTTTCCATTTCATTTCATTTTCTGCATTAATTTGTGATTTTAAAAAGAGCCTCTCAATATAGCATTTCAGTTCATGGTATAAAAACTTATCAAGATTGCTATCTCTAACCTGAAGAGGTTCTCCTGACTACTAATATGTACTAATGTTCATCAGCTTGAGATCACAGGTCTACCTGAATCTCTCAAATATGCATACAACTCCATTATAAAGATAAGCCATTTTGAAAACATGGATTCCATGTTAATCGGTGTTTGAAATTTCACTGCAGGTATTGGAGCGAAGGTTCAAGATTCTAAATGAAATGCATTAGTTTATTGATTCACAATGTTCAATAGAGAGAACAGAAACAGTTTTAGGTCTAAAGGAACAAAGAACATAAAGGACAATATATACAGGCAGTACAGTGGAAAAATCAACAGTTCAGAGCAGTTTTCTTAACCTTGGCCACTTTAAGATGTACGGACCTCTACTTCTGGCGGGAGAATTCTGGAAATTGAAGTTCTACACATCTTTAACTGGCTAAGTTTGAGAAACACTGACCTAGAGGTATAACAAATGAATAGAAAAACATTACTGCAACAATGTGAATTAGAAAATCAGCATAAGAATGGCATAAGAACACAAGCTAAACAGCTAATAAAAGCTAGAAGAATATATTTATGTTCTATGCTATCACACCTTCTGCTGCCTGTTACTATTAAATATGTCCAGCCCAATTAATTCAATGTATCCTAAACTGCCTATGTTGTTCTAATAATATATCACTTTACTATTAAGCCCAAATAAATTCATAACTGTTTGATCAGTGTCACTTGAACAGGAGGCCCCATGGACTATGTAGGCTGGAGCACTTTTGTCTTCTGTTATGTCAGTGTAGCACTTAACAGATAACAGATAATCAGAGTTGGAAGGGACCTTGTAGGTCATCTAGTCCAATCCCCTGCCCAAGTGGGAGACCCTACACCATTTCTGACAAATGGCAGTCCAATCTCTTCTTGAAAGTCTCAAGTGATAGTGCTCCCACAACTTCTGAGGGCAAGCTGTTCCATTGGTTGATTGTTCTGTCAGAAAGTTTCTCTATATTTCCAGGTTAAATATCTCCTTGTTCAATTTCCATCCATTATTCCTTGTCTGGCCTACAGGTGCTTTAGAAAATAGCTTGACCCCTTCCTCCCTTTGGCAGCCCCTCAAATATTGGAAGACCATGTTTCCCCTGGTCCTTCTCTTTACTCGACTAGCCAAGCCCAGTTCCTGCAATCGTTCATTGTATGTTTTAGCCTCCAGTCCCCTAATCATCCTGGTTGCTCTTCTCTGTACTTTTTCTAGAGTCTCAACATCTTTTTTATAATGTGGTGAACAAAACTGAATGCAGTACTCTAGGTGTGGTCTTACTAAAGCTTTATAGACTGGTATTAGTACTTCTCTTGATCTTGACTGTATCCATCTGTTAATACAACTTAGGATTGCATTAGCTTTTTTGGCTGCTGCTGCACACTGCTGGCTCATATTTAGCTGGTTGTCCACTAGGACTCTAAGATCCCTCTCACAGTTACTGCTATTGTGCCTGGTTTCACCCAGTCTATATGTGTACTTTTGGTTTTTCTTGCCTAAGTGAAGGATTTTTCTTTTTTCTACATTGAATTTCATTTTGTTAGATACGACCCAGTGTTCTAGTTTGTCAAGATCCATCTGACAAATTGAGCCTATCTTCTTGGGTGTTAGCTATTCCTGCCAGCTTAGTATCATCTGCAAATTTGGTAAGTTCCCCTTCTATTCTCTCATCTAAGTTGTTAATCAAGATATTGAAGAGTACTGGGCCTGACACAGAACCCTGTGGCACCCCACTGCTTACTTCCCTCCATGTAGACTTAGACCCATTAAGGACTACTCGTTGAGTGCGGTTTGCCAGCCAGTTGTGAGTCCATCTAGTGGTGGTGCTATCTATTCCATTTTTTTCTAGCTTACTAAGAAGTAGGTTGTGGTCTACTTTGTCGAATGCTTTGCTGAACTCTAAATATATTATGTCCACAGTATTTTGCTGGTCTCCTAATTTAGTCACTGTGTTGAAGAATGAAATAAGATTGGTTTGGCATGATCTGTTCTTAACAAACCCATGCTGACTGCTAGTTATTACTTTACTTGTTTCTAGATGTTGGCAGATCTGTTTTTTTATTATCTTTTCCAGTATCTTCCTGGGTATTGATGTTAGGCTGATTGATCTATAGTTTCCTGGGTCTGTTTTTTTTCCCCTTTTTTAAAGATGGGAACTACATCAGCTTTTTTCCAATCCTCTGGTAGTTCTCCGGTGCTCCAGGATTTTTGAAAGATATGGTGCAGTGGTTCTGAGATGACCTCTGCCAGCTCCTTTAAAACTCTGGGATGTAATCCATCAGGCTCCAGTGATTTGTTTTCATCAAGATCAGACAGGTGTTCTCTTTCTATTTTTTTGCTTATTTGAACTTTTATTTCTGGTCTGTCTTTTACAGTTATGTTTTTGGTGGGTTGAGCTATAGTTTCTTTTTGCATAAAGACGGATGCAAAGAATGAGTTAAGCAGTTCTGCTTTCTTTCTGTTGCTTGTTACTTCCTTGCCATCTTCTCTCTTTAGTGGACCAACTGTTTCCTTGATTTTTTTCTTGTTATTGATATGTTGGAAGAAACTTTTATTATTATTTTTGACTTTTATTGCAAGTCTTTGTTTGTTCTGAGCCTTTGCTATCCTGACTTCGTCTTTGCAGATTCTGGCTATCTGCTGATATTCTGCCTTAGTTGTATGTCCTTCATTCCATTTTTTGTACTTGTCCTTTTTTTCTTTCAATTTGCCAGAGAGATCTTTGTGCAGCCATGCTGGTTTCTTCTTGGATTTCTTGTTTTTCTTTCTTAGTGGTATTGTGCTGGTCTGGACTTCTGTTATCATACTTTTTAGAGTTTCAAAAGATTCTTGAGTTGTTTTCCCCTTCAGGATTTTCATCTATGGAATCTTTCCCAAGTTCTCTCTGAGTTTATTGAAATCAGCTCTTTTAAAATCCAAGACTCTGGTGTCATTATGTTCTGTTGCTTGTGTTTATGTTATGTTGAATTCTAGTATGACATGGTCACTCTCACTCTGCAGTTTCAACTCCCTTTATCACTTCTTCTCTGTTTGTAAGAATTAAGTCCAGTATGACTGTCCCTCTAGTTTCACCTTCTACCTTTTGGAGAACAAAGTTGTCAGCTAGGTTGGTTAGGAACTTATTTGATTTCTCACTTGGTGCAGAATTAGTTTTCCAATTGATATCAGGATAATTGAAGTCTCCCATTACTATTGTTGTGTGTTTCCTGCATATATTTGTTAGTTGGCTGGCAAAAAGGACATCTATTTTTTCTGCTTGATTGGGTGGCCTATAATATACATCTATGGCCATGTCATTCTTTTTTTTTCTTTTATATTGACCCATATGCATTCTAGGAGGTTTTCATCTTTGGTTTCATGATTTCTGTAGCAATATAGTGGTCCTTTACATACAGTGCAACTCTACCTCCTCTTTTATTGGGTCTGTTTTGTTTTTTGTTCTTTTGTTACAAAAATATGCAGGGACACAGCAGTTGCAGCCTGCTTATCTTATTGAACAAAAGGGTTTATAAAAGATTCTTCCCAGGATTAAAAGCAGATATCAGTTAGCAAAAGATGGCAATTGAATTGAAGCTTTCAGCTGATGTAATAAACCTCAAAGGAGGTGGAGGCAAGATGGTACAAGTCAGCAAAACCCACAAATTTAATTACTGTCAAGTAATTGCAAGAAGAACCATGCATTCTTTCCAATATACTGGAAAGAGAAAGTTCATAGCCTTAAACTATTTATGGCAAGTAATAGACTTTTCATTAGGTCTGAGAAATGAAACGGGTATCTTCAGTCTTTTCAAAATAATCAAAGCAACATAAATGTGGAACACAAACATTAGTAGGGAAGGATTATGTAATAGATTATTCTTTTCTTATTCTTACACAAAACATTTAGCACTGATAACTAAACTTAAGAAGAAAGTGCCATGATCAAAAACAAAACAAATGTTACTTATCCCTTTCTCCTATCCCTCTTCTTGTTTACTTTTTGAAGGCTACAAAAATGCAGAAGGAATAACTTGATATATTTTCTAAGTCAACAGACTTCTGTTCTGTTCACAAGGGGAGAGTAACAGGGAAGACACAAGTAGTAAAGAGGATCGCTCTAGTCTATTAAGCAAATAAAACAAAATTTAATTTAACCAGATCTCTACTAGAGAGCTAAGATTTGAGAATGATTTTGATCAAATGAGGTCCCTGAGATCCCAGTAAAAAGCGAAGACATTGTCACCACACACAGTCCTTGTTCAACAACTGGTCACTTAGCAACTGTTCAAAGTTATAGTGGACCTCCCTGTAGCTACTTATGACTCATTTGACTGCAATTTTTGGTGTATCCTGCATGTTTCTGGTATTTGATTCCAACTTCCAGGGAAAAAAACCCACTTATTGGAGAAAACAGGTTTGCTTAACAACCACCATATTCATGTGGTGACCCACTTACAGACTGCCACAATACACATCATAACTCTGGGTTCAATTATGATCATAATTCGAGGATTACCTGTACCTGAAAACACTGCAGATGGGATTTGGTTTGTAGTATAACTATTCAGTCAAAGGAAATGGAACCCAAAGATCTAGCATCCCACACATAGCATATTGTTTGTTAGATGACTTCTTCTCTATTTGTAAATATGAATTAGACTAATATTTTTTTTCTAATTTCCATGTTCGTATTAGGATTTTTGTAAACTAGTGCATAGTTTTCCCATTCCTATTCCCATTAGAAATAATTTTGGGCTCTCATAAAGATATATATTTTGATAGAGAATTCCACTGAACAATATGCAACTTGACTTTCACTTGCTGTCCTTTCAGCTTTTGGCATCCTGCACAGACCCGATTGAGGATTTACTTGAAAGAATCTCCAATCCTCTGGAGCAGATATGGAGTCTTCCAAGGGAATCTATTTGACCTACAGTGCCTGATCTTGTCCAGATAGTCACAATTGGACACATATTCACTAATCATCCTGGCTCCCAAATGATGCCCATTTTTTTTTTATCTTTCAAGGTAACCCATTCTGCTTTTAAAAGTAGAGATGGAGCCAGAGTTCTCTGCTGGTGTATGTTATTTGCAACCATTAATTATTTTCTGTAGAGATATGAAAGGTAGTAATCTGCCTTCAAGGATTAATGTAAGGATTTTTAAAAATTTGCTTTTGAATCACATTTTATATAATATTTTGCTCAATGTGACAAGTATGATCAGCATATATGCCCATCATGTTATCCCTTCTAATCTTCTTGGCTAAACAAATTGAAGAAGTGGAAAAGTAAAGAAAAAAGGCATAAAATAAGAAGAAAAAATACAACTTAATCTAGTTTATACCAATACCATTCCCTATACACCACTATAAGCTTTAGCCATTAAAATGATTCTTGCTTCTTCTATGTTCAAATATCATTTCAGATATTTTCTTATGTTCTTTTCATTTCTTACTTCTCTCTTTTTGAGGATTTCATAAATTCCATCCAGCACAACTTTCTCTTCTGTGTCCTCTCACCCTCTGCATTAATTCTTCATGTATTTATTTTGGGAGTCATTTCTCCTTTGTTTTCTGACAACCTCTGTACTGTATATATCTTTCATTCTGGTTACTCATTTTGATATTCAGTTCACATTTTCTCAACACCCATTCATTCTTGACCCTATCTCTTCTTGTTTAATTTCAGGGAGACCCCAAAGAATGTTAGGCATAGATCATCATGTTAAAAATCTATCTATGTGGTCTCTAGGAGGTGAAAACAACTTGATGGAACATAATCCATCATATCTACCAATTTGGTGCTGTACTGATACTCAGATCAATATAGGTGTAACATAAGGGATGAGTGATTACAAACATATAAAGCTAACAGACAGGATACAAATCTAGTAAGTAAATAAAAATTCCCCCTTCCCAGCAAGATCAGTTAATGGCCAGAAGCATCCCATAAAAACTCAGATAAGTACCAGACAAGGTTAGATCCAAATTATAGAAGCAATATACTGAATATGAAACACTTTTGAACATTTGAATTTCAGTGGACAAATGTGAACCAGGATTAGCATTACTCAATGGCAGTGGGTAGGAGAGAGACTAGTGACCCAGCAGTATCAGAGTTTGCAAAAGATAAATTGGAGAAATGATTTGTAGCTATGAAGTTGGATGTCTTTCAAAAAAGCATAATAAAGAAATGGAAGGCATCCTAATGAGAAACCTGCAGGTAAAAAAGAGAAAAAGCAGCATCCCAAGACCTTATAATTACCAACTTTGACAATATGCTCCTTTAGACTCTCTCTTCCATATAAAAAGATGGTTCTCCTTTACTGCTTCCTTTATTGTTGTGATTGCCTATATTTATTATTCAAGAATGGCTGCCAAAAATACTCTCCTCCTCCCCCTCTCCCCGCCACTGCCATTTTTAAAAAAGAAAGAGAGAAATGGCCAAGAAACTTAGAATGGTTTAGTTTCATTCATAGTTTGTTTGGAAGAAGTGGGAAGAAAAATTGCATTTGTTTGGTCCTGTCTTATAACTATGAAAACTGGTGTTCATAATACCTAATCGCATGAGTAGCACTCCAAAATATGGTGTCAGTAAACACCATGCAAATTATTTGCATGCGTGAAGGTATTGCAGCTCCTGAACGTTTGTGTCATAACTATTAGGATTTTGGGAGAATTGTTTAAAAATGAGATAAAAATAGAATATTATAATGAGTTGCTTTGTTTAGCTAGTATTATTTATCCTCAGGAACATGTCCCAGTTTCCCCAAAAAGGAATAGGTATTGTAGGCACCTTAATTCTTGAGCAAAATGAAATAAAACTCAACTGAAATTACTTATTGTTTCATATATGTCTTGTTTAAAGAAAACATTTGCTCCCATTTATATTAAGGAAGAGGTGAAAATGGTTTAGCTTTTTTTTTTTAAGTGACCTAAATCCTAATTCCAGAGCCTATGTATATGACTTGGTACCTAATTAAATGACTCTTAAAATTAAATTAAATTCTGCTCTTTAAAAAAAGTATAATGTGTTCATATCTTTAAAATGTGTATGTGAGGGGGAAATGTGAAATTTCCAGTAACAGTTTTTTTTTCTTTAAAAATATCTATCACCATTATAGAACAGTGTTTCTTAATCCTGCAAGATTTAAGATTTGTGGACTTCAGTCCCCAAAATTCCCAAACCAGCATGCTGACTGTGAAATGCTAGGAATTGAAGCCGCCACTTCTTGAAATTCCCAAGGTTGATTTAAACACTGATATAGAATATAATCTAGAAAACATCTGTGTGAACTTTGAATTTTTTCAGCCCAAGGGTGCCGTTTGTCTTTGTGTTCTGCCAAAAGGTAGGTGGCATAACTGATGACTTGACAACATCATTAGAATATAGATAGGATTACAGTGAGAAAAAAAACCCATATTGATGTATACCGGATGCATCAAAGAATATTCTAGAGGGCTTCAATTATGCAATTTCATTCACTACTTTGATTTTTTTGAACCCCTAGAACATTTCTAGTTAGCTACAATACTCTACTGCAGAAGAAATAACTTATAAGTAGGAACTCCAACCTGAATAGATGAATCTTCTCCTATTGCTGCATTTTAGGATCACATTGGCATGGTTTCCTCATCTGTTGACTAGCAGTTACGCTTTAAGATACTGGTTATATCTCCAGTATTTGGAATAATCCAAATAATAGGTTTTAAAGCATGAGATTAACAAAAACAATGAAAGAGAAGTTTACACTTCATTTGCAATCATGATTGTTGATATATGTTGTTTGTCAGTACTTGAAATAAGGTTTGGGGGGGAGTGTTTGTTTTTGTTTTGCTTTTTGATAAAGGAACAATGAGGAAGACTTTTGAGCAACATGGCTAAGATTTTTTAGATTTTTACACACACACATGCATACATAATTACCAAACCCTTTTCCTTTTTTCCTTTTTTAAATAATTGCTAGTCCTAACCAATTCTGAGATTGTATTGATAGATAGATGATAGATAATAGATGATAGATGTCCCAAACATGCTTTTTTTTTTCAAAAGGCAACTGAACTTTCTAGTTTCACTTCTCAAGCAAGAATCTTCTTCAGCTCTGACTGGATGGTGGGCAATGGAAGGATTTATACTCCTTGCAGACAGCTGGTCATTTGCACTCTTTCAAAGTCATTAAGGCTACCTGAAGGTTTATCTCTGTCATCAGGATCACCTGTTGGGTGTGGAGCCTTCTTGGAACTGTTGAAAGGGCTGTCTTGTAGACTGGAGATGGATGTTGTCATATTCCCCACCCCCCCCCCCCCCCCCACCCCCGTTGAGAGATGGCTGTTCAATTTTGACATAGATGGCCTCTTTTACCCCTCTTTCAAACCAGTGGTCCTTTCTATCCAAAATGTGGACTTTGCTGTCTTCAAAAGATGATAGATAGATAGATAGATAGATAGATAGATAGATAGATAGATAGATAGATAGATAGATAGATAGACAGACAGACAGACAGACAGACAGAACACAAATAGGCATGGTATATTTATATGTTTATTTTGTTGATTAGTTTAGTATAATACAATAAAAGTTTTTTTTACAAAAAGAACAGAGTTGAGAAAAGCAGCTTATTTTTTACAAATTCCAAAGAAAAACATTATCAAAAGAATCAGCTGTAAATTTCTAGGACTCTTTCCATGAAAGGGATGCTTCATGTAATTGGACAAAGAGAAATAAATGCTGAGTACTGAGGAGTTTGAGGAACATTTGCCCCTAGGAATGAAGAAAAGCAAGATGGTGATCTGTGCAAAACAAAGATCAGCCATCGATTTTCAGACGCTGTGACATTTTCAACCGTTTAACCTATTGCATCTCTCAACTCTGTGTCACATAAATAACATAGGTTATTAGTACAGAGGCAGAGAAAGGAAAAGGAAGCACATGATGCAATTTATAAACGATTATCTGATGTGACCAAATGATGATTTTCTGAAGGGTTAGTGCTGCATGGAAATCAATGAAATAAGAGGTTTCTGTATGCGCTTGAGAATTGGATTTTGAGCTGATTAATTTTAAATGGGCAGAGGGCAATCTATAAACATATAGGAGATCATTTGTTTGCCTAATCAACATTTCCAAAGCAAAAATGCAAGCCAAAGCATAGTGATACCAGAATCTCCCCATGAATTTCTCAATCTGAAAATTGATGGCTACAAAAAATTGTACAGCATGTATACATTCAGAATGTCCATAAAAAAGACTGCATGTGCACGTTTGACTGTTAGCTGAGCCCACTATCATTGTAATTCATTACTATAACTCATCTTCTTCTGTTTCCTTCCACCTTTACCAATATTAGATCCTTCTCCAGAGAGCTAGGTCTTTGCGTATTATATTCAAAATAGTATAACTTAAACCTGGTCACTCTAGGTTGATTTTTTTTCAGTGGTCCATTTTTTGTTTTCTTGGCTATCCACAATATTCTCAGGAATCTTCTCCAACACCATTCTTCAAAAGCATCAAGATTCTTCCTATTCTTGCTTATACGAAGTCCAAGTTTTGATTCCTCTGAGTATTAAAAGGAATACTATGGCTTGCACAACTCTCATGTTTATAAGTATCTGAATATCTTTTCCAAGGCCTATCAATAGCTAATCCATGGTGTATTTCTTGATTGCTCATTCCTTTACTGTTAATCATGAGACACAATTAAGTTGCAGTTGAAAAATGAGTAAAGAAAGAGAAACAGAGCAAAGCCAATACAGATAGATTTATCCATCATCAGTGATTGTATGCTCCTAACATAAGAAATTTCAGAATTACAAGCGCAGTGGCTAGGGAACTGTGATAAATGAAATAGGTTAGGTTTGCAACATTTGATGTGCATTGAATAATAAGAATAATAACCATTATTCAATGCACTGTGTCCTCTATATGCAGAAAACTATGCATGTGACACACAAGAACTGAAGAAGCCATAAAGTGTCTGGCAGAAAGTGAAACACTACAATATTTAGAAACTAGAGAATCATACACATTAAGGTAAAAATTACTTTAAAATGGCCAAAATTAGGATTGAGGTATGTGAAATAACATGATAAGGAAAATGAAGTTGGCATTAGTCCTTTATAATTGCTAACCAAAATCAAATCAACAGTCAAGCAAAACAGCAACAGCAAGAGAATCGACTGTCTTGGCATTGCAAAGAGAGGGGGTGGGAAGAGGAAGAGGAAGAGAAGAGATGACAAGACAAGACAAACTTGAGTTTAGATCTTTGCTCTATGGTAAAGTAAATCATTCATGGTAGAAACCTTAAGATCCTACAACTTAGTATTTAGTGATATGTTCCAAATTGCTCACCCAGCATGTCTATGTTCCCACCCAGCACAAATCTTTTCCAAAGCCAATAGGTACTGCAGCTTCAAGGGAACATAATATCTGTGATACCATTTTTGTAGACATCATTGTCAAATAAGGCAGTAAATTTGGTTTCAAGACAGTGGAGCAGAGTGGAGAAATGCCACTATGGGACAGATATGTACACAATATTATGATAAATGATCTCACTTGTAAGCCAATGAGGAACAAGAAGAAACCTTACAGAGTTACACAGCATCATGGAAACATGAAGATGACTTTTTGATATTTAATCTAGTTTTATTTTCTCTATTTCTCAGAGATTCTCAAAGTGCTCAACCAGAGACTTTTCCCATTATTGTTTCATTTTGTTTTTAAGTGGACTTACCAAAGGTTGAACTTGAGACTTTCTGAAGAAAAGCATAGATTCTGTGTCATAACTATGACCATTTTTCTACCTAATTTGAATGTCTCTTTATGTCTTCTAAGTCCACAAAGTTTATAGACCTTACACAATTTTGCCAGTTGCTTCAGTTTACTCAGCTCTTATGTATATAAGTCCATGTACTTTTATTTTTATTGTCCAACCATCCATCCTTGCACTAATTTTAAAAACAAAATAAGCACTGTCACTTATTAACCTTCATTTCATATAGAATCTTAAAAACCAAGGTTGCATTTTTAAAATTTAATGCCTCCCTTTCATACATACTCCTAAATAGAATTCCACTCATTCCACTAGAATTCTAATATGAAATCTCATGGTACACTATTATAATTACATTGTAATGACCTCTGAGGGGCCTTTATTCTGATTTCCCCAGTAGAGAAAAAAGAATGATTCTGTGCAGTTTGTGTATGGCTAATAAACACTCAGCTGCTGGGAACATATTTTGTTGGTATTTAGTGTGGACATTATTTTAGCAAAATTAATTGTGATATCTTGTTTTGCATGAGACTATCACTGATTGAAGATAGAGGGAGAAAATCCATGCATACCTTCACCAAAGCCACAGTTACTGAATCGCATCAAATACCGGTATATATGCAATACTTGCAAAGCAAGAGTTTCTCCACTAGAGGGAGGTTATATGTACAATCTTTACATTTTGTCTATGTACAGAAGAAGCTTACTTGAAACAGATCACACTTCTTAAGTGAGCTCTTAAAACTACAGTAAATATATTCAGGGTTGGTATCAAATTTAAATGGACAACACAGACCTAGTTTTGGTTGCCTTATTGCTGCTTCACACATACCAACAAATTTCTGCTATGGAGTCCTATGGTTCTATGATTACTGTTTCAAGTGTCCACCACTACCTGGGTGTCCAGTAATAAAGGTCCCGCCTCATCATTTGCAGTCACATCACTCTGCACACTGAAATATTTCAGCTATTTAGCTATATATCATCTATCTATCTATCTATCTATCTATCTATCTATCTATCTATCTATCTATCTATCTATCTATCTATCTATCTATCTATCCTGTCATCTACTTATCTATTCAATTTATATATAGTTGATCTCACCTTTGTGACTTTGGATAGTTTACAATTGAAAAAGAGTAGCAAAACAAAACAAAACAAAAACCCCTCAATACAAACTGTTAAAAGAATTAAAAATAATTAAAAACCAAACAATGCAGAAACTGGAACAGCATAGACATTTAACAAGAGTACAGCCATTATATTATAACATCTATCCCATTGTAATTCTATGCCACCATAGTATGGTGATTTTATTATAGTTTTATCTTAATATATTATGTCCTTGTATTGTTTTGAATTGCATTGCATTGCATTGTGTATGTATATATGCTGACACTTTAAACTAAATCTGTATATTAATGATTGCATGTCCCCTGTAGACACCATATAATACATACATACATACATACATACAAACACACACACACACACACACACATACATACATACATACATACATATGCAAGCAAGCAAGCTCCATGCCACATTCTAATTCCCAGGTGAGATGGCAAAGCCAGTCTTTAGAAGGGCAGTAAAATCAGACTAAGCCTGACCTTGAGGGGAATGATGTTCCATAGGGCAAGTGCAGCAGCAGAAAAGGCCTTCCCCATAGACCCCATCAGTTGACACTCGCTAATTGACAGCCTAATGGGATAAATAGCTGTCACCAGGGAGAGGCAGTTCCTTAAATTTCACCCCATGTTATGCAGAACTTTATATTATCACCAGCACCATGAATTGAACCCAGAAGCAAATTGGTAGCCAATGTAGCTTGAAGAGCAGAGCTGTTGTAGGTGCACATCCGAAGGAATATTATGGTTGGTGGTATCAAAGGCTGCTGAGAGGTCAAGAAGAAAACAAATTTATGCGCCATCCTCACCCCACACCCCCACCCCACCCACTATAGGTCATCAAAAAGTATGATCAATGCTGTATTATCATGCTGGATACCATCTTAGTTTTCAGTCTCTAAGGCACTTTAAAATAAATACTTTAACATAGCACACAAGAATGTATCCAAAAGAGCCTTATATTCACAAGATTACTGCAACACCTTCCTCTTTCTTTCTCAGAAGGACCATCGTAACCCCACTCTTCAGTCTTTAGAAGCTCAATAGAAAAACAGCTTTGTAACAGCCTTCCTAAAATCTACCCTGGGGCATTCTCTTCTCAGGACATTCAAAAAAGTAGAGCCATCCTATCCAATAATTCGTTCAGAATTTCTTCCTGTGTTACCTCTCCCTGCTAGATCATACATGATGGGCAAATTCCACCTAGACCAGAAAACACTCAGGCCTGAGGCTTAGTGCATTTTATAACCAGCATCTTGAATTGTATCGAGAAAAAAAACCTGACAGATGTAGCAGCTCTCTCAACTGAGGTGTTATATGGATGAAACAACTCTCACAATCAGTTAAAAGGCCGAGAAAAACAGAAGCAAGAGATTGTTTTTTTAAAAAAAATCCTTGTGAACAAATCTTGGTGCTGTTGCACCTCACAATCCCTGTATTTTGAGTTCAGCAACGTGCATGCCATCTGTGAAGATTGCTTTGTGTGTGCTGCAATGGCTGACAATTCTCTTGAACCATCCAAGTACAGTTTCAGATTCTGAATCTACACTGCTCAAAAAAATAAAGGGAACACTTAAACAACACAATGTAACTTCAAGTCAATCATACTTCGGTGAAATCAAACTTAGGTAGCAACACTGATTGACAATCAATTTCACATGCTGTTGTGCAAATGGAATAGACAACAGGTGGAAAGCATAGGCAGTTAGCAAGACATCCCTAATAAAGGAGTGGTTCTGCAGGTGGTGACCACAGACCACTTCTCAGTTCCTATGCTTTCTGGCTGATGGTTTGGTCACTTTTGAATGCTGGCGGTGCTTTCACTCTAGTGGTAGCATGAGACGGAGTCTACAACCCACACAAGTGGCTCAGGTAGTGCAGCTCATCCAGGATGGCACATCAATGCGAGCTGTGGCAAGAAGGTTTGCTGTGTCTTTCAGCGTAGTGTCAAGAGCATGGAGGCACTACCAGGAGAAAGGCCAGTACATCAGGAGACGTGGAGGAGGCCATAGGAGGGCAACAACATCAGGACCGCTATCTCCACCTTTGTGCAAGGAGGGACAGGAAGAGCACTGCCAGAGCCCTGCAAAATGACCTCCAGCAGACCACAAATGTGCATGTGGCTGCTCAAACGGTCAGAAACAGAATCCATGAGGGTGGTATGAGGGCCCGACATCCACAGGTGGGGGTTGTGCTTACAGCCCAACACCGTGCAGGACATTTGGCATTTGCCAAAGAATACCAAGATTGGCAAATTTGCCACTGGCGCCCTGTGCTCTTCACAGATGAAAGCAGGTTCACACTGAGCACATGTGACAGACGTGACAGGGTCTGGAGATGCCGTGGAGAACGTTCTGCTGCCTGCAACATGACCGGTTTGGCAGTGGGTCAGTAATGGTATGGGGTGGCATTTCTTTAGGGGGCCGCACAGCCCTCCATGTGCTCGCCAGAGGTAGCCAGACTGCCATTAGGTACCGAGATGAGATCCTCAGACCCCTTATGAGACCATATGCTGGTGCGGTTGGCCCTAGGTTCCTCCTAATGCAAGACAATGCTAGACCTCATGTGGCTGGAGTGTATCAGCAGTTCCTGCAAGATGAAGGCATTGATGCTATGGACTGGTCCGCCCGTTCCCCAGACCTGAATCCAATTGAGCACATCTGGGACATCATGTCTCGCTCCATCCACCAATGCCATGTTGCACCACAGACTGTCAAGGAGTTGGGGGATGCTTTAGTCCAGGTGTGGGAGGAGATCCCTCAGGAGACCATCTGCCACCTCATCAGGAGCATGCCCAGGTGTTGTAGGGAGGTCATACAGGCACGTGGAGGCCACACACACTACTGAGCCACATTTTGACTTGTTTTAAGGACATTACATCAAAGTTGGATCAGCCTGTAGTGTTTTTTCCACTTTAATTTTGAGTGTAACTCCAAATCCAGACCTCCATGGGTTGCTAAATTTGATTTCCATTGATAATTTTTGTGTGATTTTGTTGTCAGCACATTCAACTATGTAATGAACAAAGTATTTAATAAGAATATTTCATTCATTCAGATCTAGGATGTCTTATTTTTGTGTTCCCTTTATTTTTTTGAGCAGTATATTTGGCCTTTGTGGTTCTAGTGTCTGCAGGACTTAAACTCTGATGAGAGGCTGACAGACTTTTAGATGATTCTTTAACTGTAACTTTTGCTGGATGTTGATTGTCTAGAAGAGGTGTCTGCCTATTCAGCTTAAAATAGATTTTAGTTTTATGAAGGGCAGCTCTGCGAATGTTTTAAATAAGTAAATAAAATGACATTTGCCTCAACTATATTGAGCCCACTGGCTGAGGCAGGAGGACCAATGACCTTAATGACTGAGTAATAATTGAACAGTGGCAGATATGAATCAAATTATATGGAAATTAAACTCAAATGAAAATGTAACATTTTAGTAATCAACATGGGATACCATTTCATTCAATTAGCACTGCTGTGTGTATACAGGGTATCCATTTGGAATTCCATAGACACAAATACCCTTTCCAAAGCTCATCTTTTAATGTAGAATGTTCATATCCTTGAGTCAAGATAAGGAATAGAATAGAATAGAACAGCAGAGTTGGAGGCCTTCTAGTCCAACCCTGCTCATTTCAGACAAATGGTTGTCCAATCTCTTCTTAAAAACTTCTATTGTTGGAGCATTCACAACTTCTGGAGGCAAGTTGTTCCACTGATAGGTTGCTTCTCTCCTTGATTAGTTTCCACCCATTGTCTTGCCCATTGTCCTGCCTTCAGGTGCTTTGGAGAATAGCTTGACTTCCTCTTCTTTGTGGCAGCACCTGAGATAGTGGAACACTGCTATCATGTCAGTCCTAACCCTTCTTTTCATTAAACTAGATATAGCCTAATAGCAACCATTATTTATATGCTTTAGCCTCCATTCTCCTCTTTCTAGAGTCTCAATATCTTTTTTATATCGCGGTGACCACAACTGGATGTAATATTCCAAGTGTGGTCTTAGCAAAGCATTCTAAAGTGATATTAATACTTCTCGTGATCCTGATTCTATCCTTCTGTTAATGCAGTCTAGAACTGTGTTGGCTTTTTTGGCAGCTACAGCATACTGCTGGCTCATATTTAAGTGATTTTCCACTAGGATTCCAAGATCCCTCTTAAAGGAAAAGACTTTCACTTGGTCTTTCCAAGGAACACAGATGTTCCCAGCCTCTGCTCAACTTTATCTTCCTTACCTTCCCTGGGAGGTGAAGCTGATGAGGAAGAGGAGAATCTACTGACATATTTTCCAAAGATTCCCCAGATTTGGAGCTAATGATATTTTTCATTGCTCTTGTGGCCTTCTTACAAGTTGCTCAAAGTTGAATCTAAGTTTTTCTCTAATACTTTGCAAAGAAATTTTCTTGAACCCATTTTTAGTTCCTTCTATCTGATTAACAAACATAGCACTCCTAAAAGATCCAATAACCTGAGAAACAGAAAAAGGAAAATCAAGATCAAAATCAAAATTGTCCTATGGGTTCTTAATCTTGGAACACTGAGGTATAAATATGGAAAGTATCTGAAGAGTTTGAAAAATGTAATCTCTGTCTCTGAGATTCTTTAGGCGAAAGAATTAGGCATTATTTCCAGACAGATCTAAATTCCAGATGATAGCTTTTATTTGAAGATATGGTTGTGGAATAAAGATGTTTTTCCACTAGAGGGAACTAAAACCCTTTCTTTAGCAATATTGAAGCTCTTTCTGAATAAATAAAAAAATCCTATTTCCTTTTTTATCCAAGTCCAAAGTTATGGACAGTCTTTACAAGCAGAAATCAAGCAGAAACATGAAGTACATAGCAGATTTTACACTTTTAAAGAAACAGGTGAATTTAGTGTAGTTTCAATAAGCCCAGATCTGACACAAAAAGATCAGTCCATCTCTCAGGTGAAGCAAGGGTGCCCACCTGTAGATCTGTATAAATGGTTAATGCTCCAAATTTATTTGAACCAGTTCAGTTGCTTTCAGTGCAAGCAGGGCTGCAGTTTAAAGATCCAGATCAAAATTGGTTGGCATGGAATTTCAGTTCAAATTGAATCAGATCTCCATATCCAATTGATTTTCTAAATTGATTAGATCTTGCAGGAGTAACTAATGTAGCCCATTTGAATGGAACTGAGCATGGTTTGTAAACGCCTCTGCTCTTCTCAGTCAAATGAAGTGTAGTGCGAACTGAATGGATGGTGCTTGAAAAGCACATTTGTTGTTAGCCAAATTCAGTTTATTAAAAATATTATTCCTCTTTGAATAAATTTAGAAGTTTATCCTTCTATCATAATAACATGATAAAAATAGTTTGAGACTTTTTGGGGACAGAGGTGACAGCTCCATGCATTTCTTTTTTAAAAAAAAAAAAAAAAAGTATTTTTGCAATGGGAACCAGTTTGGTTTATAGAGTAAGGCATAGGCTGAAAATTAGGAGACTGTAAATTCTAGTCCTGATTTAGGCCCAAGGTGACTTTGGGCCAATCACTCTCTTTCAACCCTAGGAAGAAGGCAATGGCAAACCACTTCCAAAATCGTGCCAAGAAAACTGCAGGGACTTGTCCAGGAAGTCACCAAGAATTAACACCAATATTGTAGAAAGATAGCACCCATCCCTCTCCTAGAAGAATGAAATGTTTGTGAGAAATATTAAAAAGGTAGAATGTTATATTTCTCTGGATGAGAAATGGAGAAAAATGTTCTTGGAAAGCAGCCCCCACCTTTCTTAATAGCCCTCAGCAAATGTCAGCACTTAAGAGATAAAGAGATAGCTAGCTCTATTCATAAGCAAATACCCTCACCCAAGATCCAACAAGGGTAGGATTAGCCCTCAACCACAATAGGAATTGCCCAAAGCCTCTTCATTACATCATCTCAGTTGCACCAACCCAGCAGTTCAAACTTCAACCAAACTTAGCTCAGACCAACCCCTAGGATTTGTACATGGCCTCATGGAAGTCTGACAACAGCCAATAGAATACATGTTCTTGCATAGGAACAGGAAGTTCAAGTGCAAAGCCCAATAGAAGGTATAAATACCCTCCACTCTCAATTCCATGTGGTCAGTTGCACCAAAACTACAAACAATAAATGGACTCTTTTTCAAATCAGCCTCCAGCCTCCATTTTGTCTACAGTGCCTTTCTCCCAGCTTGGAACTGAACCAGATGGATATTTATTCCAACAATTGATATATACAGATGTCTGTCTGTCTTCTACCATCTCTTCTAAGTATTAGAATCCACTGATCCTTTATTTCAGAAATCTACATAAGGCTTCCAACTTCTAGATCAGTGGTTCCCAAACTTTTTCAGTCCACTGCCCCCTTTGTGTTACAAACTCATCTTCGTCGCCCCCCCGCACCCAGGGGTGGGATTTAAATTTCTATGGGCATGGCCTAATTTGAGGGTGTGGCTTGCTGGTCACATGACTGGGTGGGCGTGGCTCGCTGGTCATGTGACCGGATGGGTGTGGTTTGGTGGTCATGTGACTGGGTGGGCGAGGCCAGGTGACTGGCAAACCAAATACAAGTAGTCCTCACTTAATGGCCAGTTGTTTAGCAAGTGTTCTAATTTATGACTGGCCTCCCCAAAGATATTTCACCTGTTTTTGGAGTTTTGACAGCCATGCACACACATACACACATACTCCCTTCCAATCCTGCTGGAGTAGGTCATTGGACTAGAATCGGCAAAGCATCTCTGATTAGATTCTACTAGTGAATAGAATCTAATCAGAGATGCTTTGCCGATTCTTGTTGATTTGTTTTATTTTTATTTCTTTATTTGATGTTGCTGAATTGCATTGACATGTGTGTCCCTTCTTGTGCACAACCCAGAAGCTTTTGTGATTCTTTGCAGCAAAAATTACCAACCTCTGGCTTTGCTCGACTTTTCAAACGTGCCACCACTGCCGCATTTTAGGTGCCAGCCCTGCAGGTCCACCCCATTGAGCACGCTGCACCGGAGGGACCTGCCAAGCAAGTCCGAGTGAAGCAGTGCACCAAATCAATGGGGTGAGCCTGAGAGAGGGGAAAAGAGAGAGAGAAAAGAAAGAGAGAGAGAAAGAGAGAAGAAAAGAAAGAGAAAAGGGAAAGAAAGAAAAAGGGACAGATGAAGAAAGGGGGGGTGGAAGGAAGGGACAGAAAGAAAAAGAAATAAAGAAGGAGGGGGGAGGGAGGGAGGAGGAAGATAATGAGATATCTATTCTAGTCCAATCACCTGCTCCAGTAGGGTTAGAAGGGAGTGTGTGTGTGTGTGTGTGTGTGTGTGTGTGTGTGTGTGTGTGTGTGTTCTCGTAATTTACCAGTACATTTTGGTTTTGCCTTCTTCAGAATTGGCACTTTAAAATATTGGGGAAAAGTAATTTTTAGGGTGGAGATCTGGTCCAATGGATCCTGTTTAAAACATCAACAAAATGTGAGAGCTTCCTGATAGTCTTGACCATGTTTCATCCACAAAACCTTTAATAGAAGCCAAAGATGTTTCAATGTGCTGGCAAAGATGTTTCAATGTGGAAAAGGGCCTCAGTCTAAAGTAGGCCTCATTTCAATCTGAAGCATCAGGTCTCTCTCTCTCTCTCCCTCCCCTCCCTCCCTTCCTCCCCCCCAGACTGGCTTTGCTCTACTTTCCCAATGTGCCTGTGGGGCCGGAGCTTCGAACATGGATGGATGTATGGATGGATGGATGGATGGATGGATGGATGGATGGATGGATGGATGGATGGATGGATAGAGAGAGAGAGACAGAGAGAGATAGGTAGGTAGGTAGGTAAGTAGGTAGGTAGGTAGGCAGGCAGGAAGACAGACAGACAGATCTTTTGGATGGATGGATGGATGGATGGATGGATGGATGGATGGATGGATGGATGGATGGATGGATGGATGGATGGATGGATGGATAGGTAGATAGATAGGTAGGTAGATAGATATATTGGTAGATAGCTAGCTAGGTAGGTAGGCATGCAGGCAAGCAGGCAGGAAGACAGACAGACAGACAGACCTTTTGGATGGATGGATAGGTAGGTAGGTAGACAGGTAGATAAGTAGGTAGGTAGGTAGATAGATATATAGATAGATATTGATAGATAGATGGATAGGTAGGTAGGTAGACAGAAAGACAGGCAGGTAGGCAGGAAGGCAGGCAGACAGACAAACAGACCTTTTGGATGGATGGATGGACGGACGGACAGACAGACAGAACACAACAGCGGTGGCACTTTGGGAAAGTAAAGCAAAGCCGCCGTCACCGCATTTGAGGTGCTGGCTCCGGAGCAGTGCAACAGTCAATGGGGTGACCCTGCAGTGCTGGTGCCTCGAATGCCCCTCTGCTGCCTTTCAGCGCCCCTCTGCCAGCCCTTTTGGGGCTGCTAAGAGGCGGCAGGGGGGCGTTCGAGGCGCGGGCACTGCAGGCTCACCCCATTGACTGTTGTACCGGAGAGGTGCAAGGGGCTCAATGGGGTGAGCCTGCGGAGCCGGCACATTGAACGCAGCAGCAGCACATTGCGAAAGTAGAGTAAAGCTGCCTGCCCTGCCTTCCTCAACCCTGCCCTACTCCAGGAAGGAGGGAACAGCACCATCCTCTATGACATGAGTGCCCCGAGGGGGGGCAGCTTGGGAGGCTGATCTTTGGCAGGAGGGGCACCCTGTGAACTTGCTGTCAGGCATGGCAAATACAAAGGGGGACAGGCTTGGCTGAGCAGGATCCTGGATATTGGGCATGTGGTCAAAGCCCCCCTTTCTCTGCCTTCAGGACTTCGAACGCCACCTGCCACCTCTTAGCACCCCCCTGCCGCCCCCCTAGCCTCTTAGCACCCCCCTAAGTCATCCCACCACTGCCCAGGTGGCGGTACCGCTCACTTTGGGAATCACTGTTCTAGATCTTCCCCAATTTGTTTCCCATCATCTTGTGCAGCTCAACAACAGGAATCACAGTTCTAAAGTTTGGAAGGACCTCAGGTTAGAGAAGGTACCTTACACTGTAAATGTATGCCTGGCTGAATATTAACCACCAAAACTAGTGTGGAACTTACATAAACCTGAAAACAGTGTATAATAATCTGCAGAATCAAAATGCTGTACTGCTGATTGTATAAAAGGATGATAGAAGGTGGGTCTTGATTAAAACATTCTTCTGTACATACAGAGCAGAGGTGATATCCAGCAGGTTCTGACTGGTTCTGGAGAACCCTAGCAGACATTTTGGGTAGTTCAGAGAACCAGCAAATACCACATCTGAATGGCCCCGCCCCCATCTATTCTCTGCCTCCCGAGTCCCAGCTGGTTGGCTGGGTCTTTTGTTGCTCTGCACAGGAGAATGGAACTGGAAAGCAGGTTAGTGGGGTGGGGAGGGAATGGGGATTTTACAGTATCCTTCCCCTGCCACGCCCACCAAGCCACGCCATGCCCACCAAGTCACACCCACAGAACCGGTAGTAAAAAAATTTGAATCCCACCACTGATACAGAGAAGTGTTTGCCAGAGTTTGATGTGTAGCAAGAAAGCAAGAAAAAGGGAGAGACCAGAAGAGATGTACATAAGCATTTTTAAAGAGAATTTGGAATGTTGGCATTTTTCAGTAATGCTTCAAGGCTTTGTGTCATATTCAAATTCTAACAAATATCCATTCCAAAACTTGGTAGAAATGAGAATATTAAAATGAAAAAAGTACCGCATATACAACACATAATGGTCAAATTGGTTGAAAACAAGCTAACTATTTAAAAACAAATAAAATATACATTCATTCATTCATTCATGTAATAAATAATCAGTAATATGTAATAGTAACAATAAGACTTTTTTATTATCATCAATTATTCCAGACCAGTTTATATTGAGGAGGAAGAGGAGGAGGAGGAGGAGGAGGAGGAGGAAGAGGAGGAGGAGGAGACTGGTGATTGTTATTTTAAATGGACTAACTATCACAAAATCCTTTGAAAGAACCTGAATTCCTGCTAACAATGCCTATTCATTCTCCCAGTGCTACTGTGCCAAACCTGTTATGGGACCAACATTTTAAAAGCAATTTATTTTTTGTTGCATTTTTAAAAGCAATTTACTTTTAGTTCTGAAACAACCTGCAGGTTCTGTTTTTTTTTCTTCCAGATTAAAATGAAGGGCTGGCATTTAAAGCAAATTAACAAAGCAGTATGTTCTGTGATAAAGTAGGAAAGGGAAGCCTAACATTCCGTTGTTCCCTGCGAAGCTAGTTAGAAGAAACGTCTCAGAAGAGTTCATCAGACCAGGCACAGCCATATTGTGTAATGCTATCTAAACTTTTCCTTAAAATAAATATCTGGCATCTGTGATAGGTTTTGTAGGCATCACTCTAGCATCCTTTCTAATCTGTATATTGCTATGAGCAAAGGGATGCTAAATGCAATAAACTCCTAATGCTAAGTTTTGAAAATCTCAATGGTTATGGGAGAAAACAGCAGCAAAAGACTTTCCAAACTTTATCAAGACAGAATTAAGAAGGAGTAACTATGTCAAGGAATTATCTTTTGGTGACTAACTGATTATTTAAATCTCTGATTGTAAATGCATGCCAATATACAAATAATAGCATTTTGAGAATTAGTAGGCACAGATAGAATTTGCTTCTTTAAAAAAATCCTTGGGTCTAACTGCAAAGCTGCAAGATCAATCTAATCAGCCTAGTAACTACCATTCCCCCTCCCCAATAACCTTCTAGCTTTCTAAAATATGTACTACAATAAATGGAGAAGTATTTCTTTTCCCCATTCCTTGACCGTGCTGTGATTATGTATCCAAATATTAACAAATGGTATGTTTCAGCAAAGACAATTAAGGGCATTAACTCAAATATTTACCAGAATTCCAGAAATAGCAAAGATTGTAAAGTACTTGGAATGACAAAACATAGCCAAAGGAACCTGAAACATTTTGATTAAGAAAGCTAAGAGAGTAACTCCGGAGACTGCAATCATGATAAAAATATATCTCCCTTCCCTGGAGCCTGCACATAAGTGATTTCACCTTTAAAGAAAATTAATCACTCCTCAGTTCCTTAAATGTTTCCAGTGATAAATCAGACCAAGATCAAATTAGTGAGTGGGATAGAACAGCTCTTTATATGGACTGAGCATTGCAATGTTTAGTTTTCTTGGATAATATCACATTTCCCTGAAACCAGTGGTGGGCTGCTGCCAGTTTGGGCCAGTTCGGACCGGTTCATCCGTACCGGTAGTTACAACCACCGGCTGGGCCCACCCACCCAGGCGCTATACCGTCCTATAAATCTCATGTTTTTGCTTGTTTGCCCTGCCCTTGCAGCCCAGCTGCTTTCCACACCTTGCCCTAACTACTCACCCTGGCTTCCATGCGCAGGAAATCCCCTTGTTTTTGCAGCCGTGTGCAAGAGTGAAGGGGGCGTGCATGCTTACATTGTTAGTTCTACACTAGGTGAAACGGTTGTTAAAGTATGTGCAGCCCACCTCTGCCTGAAACCTTTCTTCACCAATTCAAAAGTGTTCATCCACCACTGAATTTGTCTATTGGAAATGTTTATGGACAGTTTAACATGCTTCCCACTGAGTATTTGAATGAAAATACTCAAAAGACAACAACCTCTAGGTTTTAAGATGCTCACTTTAAAGTCCAGGGTGATTACAGAAAAGGGAGGTGCCCTTTGTCATTTTTATTAGCATCTGTATTTAATTTCTGTTAGAGCAAAACAGTCACAACTGCACAAACTGCAGCCCTGACTTTCATCTTCAGCCAAAAATGAGGTGCGGAGTGCAAGGGGAAGTGAAGGATCCTTATGCACATTCCAGTGCAGTTATGCACATTTGTAGATGTGAAGTAGCATTTTCACAAATTGTTATGCAAACGTAAATGCGTAAATGTAACTCATGAGCTGGCACCCATGTCAAGATAATCATATTTTATGTGAAGTTTTGGTATCAGCCACACAGGCAAGCTAGGACCCAGATTATACGCCTGCATAATATACAACCATGACATGGGCAAATGTCATCACTGTATTATTAGAGATTTCTAAAATGAATAATATCCTGAATTTGTGCTAAACACTCACTCTCACTCCCCCTCCCCCCCTCTCCCTCTCTGTGTGCATCATTTTATTAACAGTGTTACTGGTTCCCTTTGCTTTGTTTTAGTATGTTTTTTCTTCATCAACAGAAAATTGGGTTGGCCCTTGCTCAGGCCAACCCAATTTAGCTTCTAATGAGCTCAAATCATGAGGGTGTTTTAATGTATCAGTGTAGTATATATGCAGATCCAAGCAGAGTGGCCTTTTGTAACTGACAGGTGGGATTTCATCAGTGTCAGTGTGCCCTATCTCACAATATTTTAATTTGCTGCTGATTTTTTTTTACTACTTTTTCAATTCAGTGTTCCCACCAATTTTTCATTATTGGCACATGATGATTTTCATACATGTTCCAATCAGTCATTTTGGTGATTGTGTTATGTCATTGTTTGTAATCACTTATCATTGTTGTGGTGGTTGGTCACACGATCAGACATTTAAATTGGATTTGTCATTTTTATCCACCTAGCGAGTCCTTCTCAAGAATCTAGAATGGGGAGATGTTTTGTCATTATGTTGGAGGTATCGTCACAGTCTGTAAGCTGTTTCAAATAAAGCTGCCTTTTGTAGTTGACTCATTGTGATTCTGTCAATACCAATAATGGTCAGGTAGTGCTCCAGATGTTTTGGTACTACCTTCACTTTCTTTTGCCACAATCATTCTACTCCTATTGGCAGGTCTTTATATTGTGTGACTTTCTCCAGTTCTTTCTCTTTTTTTCTGCTGTCTCCAAGTATTGTAATATCTACCATCCAGAGTTTTTTATTTTTCTTATCAATAATTGTTAAGTCTGGAGTGTTTTGCAGCATGTATTTGTCTATTTGAATTCTAAGGTAATTATGACTATTTTCATTATTATTACATACCTACCATGACAACCTTCTGAAAACAGGTGAAAATGAAGCTGTTCCAGAGGGATTTTTAGCAATAACACTTAAAATTGTATACCACTTCACAGTGCTTTACAGCCCTCTCTAAGTAGTTTACAGAGTCAGCATATTGACCCAACAATCTGAGTCCGAATTTTACCAACCTTAGAAGGATGGAAGGCTGAATCAGCCTTGATCCGGGGAGACTCAAAGTACTGAATTGCTGGAAGCTGGCAGTCAGCAAAAGTAACCTGCAGTACTGCATTCTAACCACTGCGCCACCATAGTTCAGGTTACTTAGAACATCATAAGAATTGCATTGTTGTATGCCTTGCTTTCCTAGTTTATTTATTTATGCCACTGTGGCAATCCCTGCAGTTTTCTTGGCAACATCTTTCAGAGTAGATTGCAGTTTTCTTCCTAAGTTAGAATAATTAACCAAAAGTCACAAAGCTAACTTCATGCATAAGGCAAGACTACCAATCACAGTCCTCATTTTATGACATTCTTAAACCAAGCACATTTAATTTCCTGTCAATATATTTTTAAAAACATCTGTTTTAAATGTTAACAATGACTATAATGCACCATACTTGTTTTCAATTTATTCTTGTATGCTGGCTACAATGACTGGGAGACAACTTTTCTAAATAAATAAACTTCTGAGAACTCATATGATTGAAACAGCCTAGAAATCTAATAAAGAAAGAAACAGCATGGGTAGCAGAGCCAAGTCCCAGGGCATGTGTGTGTGTGAGTGTGTGTGTGTGTGTGTGTGTGTGTGTGTGTGTGTGTGTAGATAGATAGATAGATAGATAGATAGATAGATAGATAGATAGATAGATGATAGATAGATAGAGTTACAGATACAGATACAGATACATAGATATAGATATAGATATAGATATAGATATAGATATAGATATAGATATAGATATAGATATAGATATAGATATAGATATAGATATAGATAGATAGTAGGTGCCATGACCCTGGTGGAGACTGACTCTGAGGAAGAGGAGGAACAGCCAACAGGGAGTGGGAGTGTGGCTCCAGAGGTGGTAGAGGAGGCTGGGGAAGGGCAGAGGCTGGCTGAGCAGTCAGAGGAGGATCAGGCCCATCCCCTATCCATCCTAGGTCATGCAGGGAGGAGAGGATCAGGGAAAAGCGAGGTCTACTCAAGAGGAGATTACCATGATCCTCCTTGTGGCTTGCAGCTGGGAGCTATGTATATAAGTTTGTAACTGCGCAGTCAGAATTGCTGGAGTCAAAGTTTAGAATTTTCTTTGAAAGAGGTTTATCTTTGCTGGAGTTCTTCCCATGGACTCTCCTCGGTTATTTCCTGGAGTTTAATGATTAGTTATCTTGGAACTCTCGTCAATGCGGTTTGTTTTGGTTTTCTTTTTGCCTCATTATTTACTTTTGTGACTTTAAACTGTGCCTAATAAAACAGTGAAGTTAAGTTGAAGGCATTACCAGACTTTAATGTTTGTTTTGGGTTATTTTGAGAGACTACGGGTCATCACAGTAGGACACAATTTACCACTTAAGAAATAATAACAATAATAATATTAATAATATAAAATATATATATATATATATATATATATATATATATATATATATATATATATATATATATATATATATATATATATATATATATATATATTTGTTTTCTGAGGTTCTCGCGGGTATTTGTATGTGGATCTTTGGTTATTCGGGTTTCTCCCGCGTAAGATTGGAAGTATCTAGGCAGCGTTTGATGAAGTCTCATTCATCATCTTCAGGCTTCTGTCTTCAGCTCTGTGCTTCTCAGAGTGATGTGAGCTTGCAGCTGCTTCTTCCTTTTAACTGCTAGTGGGGTGTGACTTGATTGGTTGGGGGCTTGGCTGTGTTCTGATTGGGTGGGGGTGTTTCTCATTGGTTGGGGTTTGGCTGTGTTCTGATTGGTTGGGGGTTGGCCATGTTCTGATTGGCTGGAGGTGTGTTCTGTTCAGGTGGGGGCTTGGTTGTGCTCAGGTTGGTCTTAGTTACTGGGGATTTGAGCTGGTGAGCTGTGATCTTGCTGTTTGGCTTGAGTTTGTGGTGGTGCTGCATCTTCATGGTGGGGGTCAGTTCGCTTCATGTATGGCTCAGGGGGTTGAAGTGGGTAGTGATGCAGCTGCAGTGCGGCTTCTGGTCTGTGGTCGTGTCTCATCTTCTGTGTGGGTGTGAGTCTGCTTTTTACGTGGAAGTGTGGTGGTGGCATCTTGTGTGGCCCTCGTGGGTGTGGGTCTGGTGTCATTCATCATGTTAGGTACTCGTCTGTTCATGAGGCGGGTTTCCAAATGGCTGGTAAGCGGGAGGTGTCATCTCTTTTATTCATGCTGTGTGGGCGTTTTTCTATCTCTATGGCTTCTCTGATTATTCTGTTGTTGAAGTGTTCGGTTTTGGCGATAGTTCTGGTATTTTTAAAGTCAATCTCATGTCCTGTGGCTTTGAGGTGTTGGACCAGGGAAGAGGTCGGTTCTTCTTTTTGATCGAGTTCTTATGTTCTTCAACGCGTGCACTTATTCTCCTGTTAGTTTGTCCAATGTATGTGGTGGGGCAGGCGGTGCAAGGGATTTCGTATACTCCTTGGTTTTCTAACTCGATTTTGTCTTTAGGGTTTCTTAGGATGGTGGATATTTTTCTGTTTGTGCAGAATGCTGTTTTAATGTTGTGTTTTTGGAGGATCTTGCTGATTTTGTCTGTAGTGCCTTTTATATATGGGAGGAGGGCTTTGCCGTTCTCTTTGTTCTCTGTCTTGGATTTTGGTTGGGGTTTCTTTTTGGATTAGGTGGGGAATCTTCTTTCTTTGGAATCCATTGGCTGTTATACGTTGGTGAGAGTGTTTAGTTCGGTTTTTAGGTGTTGTTCATCAGCTAAGCATTTTGTTCTGGAGATGAGTGTCTCAGCTACGGAATTGATCTGTGCTGGGTGGTGGTGTGAGAGTGCATGTAGATAGCGGTTTGTATGTGTTTTATTCGGGTAGATGGTGTGTCCTAGGGAGCCATTGGGTTTTTGTATACCAAGACATCTAGGAAGGGAAGTTGATTGTTAGCTTCTGTTTCCATGGTGAATTGTATTTTGGGGTGTAGGCTGTTGAGGTGTGTGAGGAAGTTGTTCAGTTTTTCTTTCCCGTGTGGCCAGATTATGAAGGTGTCATCTACTTATCTGAGCCAGAGTTTGGGTTTGTGATCATATTTTTCTAGAGCTTGTGTTTCAAAGTGTTCCATGTAGAGGTTTGCGATGACAGGTGAGAGGGGTGATCCCATGGGTGCTCCTTCTATTTGTTTGTATTTTTGTCCATTGTAGGTGAAGTATGTATTGGATAGACAGTGGTTGGTCAGATCTAGGATGTGCTGAGGGGGTTGTATTTGTTTTGGATGGCTGTCAAGGCTTCTTTTATTGGCACTTGGGTGAAGAGGGATATGACATCGAAGCTCACTAGTAGGTCGCTGGGTTGTAAGTTTTGTTTCTTTATGATCTCGATGAACTGGAATGAGTTTCTTACATGAGAGTTGATAGATTCTGCATAGGGCTGTAGTTGTTTGGCGAGAAATTTGGCTAGGTTTTGTAGAGGTGAGCCTATGGAGCTGACTATTGGTCGAAGTGGAGTTCCTTCTTTGTGTATCTTGGGAGACCATAAAGCTTCGGGCATCTGGATGATTTCTCTCTGGGTATGATTCTTTGCTGGATTTCTTCACTGATGGGGAAGGCTTTTATTTTGGATCTGGTGGTTTTTTCTAGGTAGGTGGTGGGGTCTGTCTTTAGGGGTTTGTATGTGGGGTCTAGGAGTAGGTTGGTTAACTTGGTTTGGTAGTCAGATGTGTTCATAACCACTGTCGCGTTGCCCTTGTCTGCTGGTAGGATTATTATGCTGGTGTCTTCTTTCAGGTTACGTAGTGCAGTTTGTTCTTCTTTGGATAAGTTGCTTTTGGGTGGTTTGCTAGTGCAGAGGATGTTGGTGATTTCGAGTCTGATTCTATTAGCATCATCAGGGTTGGTTTTGGTCAGGCTGGTTTCAACTCCGCATATGATGGTTTCTGTGGGGATGTGTTTGGGAGCGACAGGAAAGTTGAATCCTTTTGAAAGGACCTTGGTTTCGGCTTCGGTGAGGATCTTGTCTGAGATGTTGTGCACTGTTTGTTTCATGTGTGGCTGTGAGGGGAGGAGTTGGTTTCTGGCGTTGTTGTAGTTTTCTGAGTTTGTTGGTGTGTGTGTCTGTCTTGAGGGTGGTCTGTGTTTCGGCTCTCCAGACAGCGAGTTGTTGGATTTGTCCCAAAGTAAGGGGTGAATCTTGTTGCTGAGTCTGAGGTGAAGTGTGAGGAGATCTTTGTTGATTTGGTCTAGGAGACACCTAAAAACCGAACTAAACACTCTCACCAACGTACTAACAGCCAATGGATTCCAAAGAAAGAAGATTCCCCACCTAATCCAAAAAGAAACCCCAACCAAAATCCAAGACAGAGAACAAGAGAACGGCAAAGCCCTCCTCCCATATATAAAAGGCACTACAGACAAAATCAGCAAGATCCTCCAAAACACAACATTAAAACAGCATTCTGCACAAACAGAAAATATCCACCATCCTAAGAAACCCTAAAGACAAAATCGAGTTAGAAAACCAAGGAGTATACGAAATCCCTTGCACCGCCTGCCCCACCACATACATTGGACAAACTAACAGGAGAATAAGTGCACGCGTTGAAGAACATAAGAACTCGATCAAAAAGAAGAACCGACCTCTTCCCTGGTCCAACACCTCAAAGCCACAGGACATGAGATTGACTTTAAAAATACCAGAACTATCGCCAAAACCGAACACTTCAACAACAGAATAATCAGAGAAGCCATAGAGATAGAAAAACGCCCACACAGCATGAATAAAAGAGATGACACCTCCCGCTTACCAGCCATTTGGAAACCCGCCCTCATGAACAGACGAGTACCTAACATGATGAATGACACCAGACCCACACCCACGAGGGCCACACAAGATGCCACCACCACACTTCCACGTAAAAAGCAGACTCACACCCACACAGAAGATGAGACACGACCACAGACCAGAAGCCGCACTGCAGCTGCATCACTACCCACTTCAACCCCCTGAGCCATACATGAAGCGAACTGACCCCCACCATGAAGATGCAGCACGACCACAAACTCGAAGCCAAACAGCAAGATCACAGCTCACCAGCTCAAATCCCCAGTAACTAAGACCAACCTGAGCACAACCAAGCCCCCACCTGAACAGAACACACCTCCAGCCAATCAGAACATGGCCAACCCCCAACCAATCAGAACACAGCCAAACCCCCAACCAATGAGAACACACTCCCACCCAATCAGAACACAGCCAAGCCCCCAACCAATCAAGTCACACCCCACTAGCAGTTAAAAGGAAGAAGCAGCTGCAAGCTCACATCACTCTGAGAAGCACAGAGCTGAAGACAGAAGCCTGAAGATGATGAATGAGACTTCATCGAAACGTTGCCTAGATACTTCCAATCTTACGTGGGAGAAAACCCGAATAACCAAAGATCCATATATATATATATATATATATATATATATATATATATATATATATATATATATATATATATATATATATATATATATATATATATCTTAAGTTTTCACGGGTATTTATATGTATGGTATTCAGCTTTGTTTGGGTATTTTTCCACATCATTATAGTTGTGCTTTTAAAGTTGTAGCGATGTTTAAAGTTGTAGCGACGTTTCGGCAGAATCTCATCTGCCATCATCAGGCTTGTGTATTGTGTTCGTCTGTGAGTCAGACTTTCACAGCCGTTTCTGTTTTAAATTTGATGCTAGCCTACTGCTGTGCCAGAATGGTTTTTTCTTCATCCTGATTAATTTGGGAGTCTTGGACTGTGTTTATTGGTCTTGGAGTTTGCTTTGTTCTGCTTGAACAGAAGTTTGCTTTGAGTTTGCTGTGTTCTGCATGATTGGTGTTTCTAATATCTTCTGTATGTTTTTTGGAGGTTTTTTTGTCTTGATTGGCTGGCAACATTGTGTTTCCTGTATTGGAGGCTTTTAGTGCGGCTTGGCTTTGGGTAAACAGATGGCTATCATTTATTAGGAAGCTAGGTTTCATCTGGGTGCCTGGTTGGGGTGTATTTGAGCTGGAGGTATCAGTGGGGGTCTGTTTGTGCCCAGGTGGTTGCTTGGCTTGTGGTGTGGAGATTTTTTTGTTTGTGAGTGCAGGCTTCCAGATAATTCACAGTTTGGTGGAGTCATCTCTTCTATTCATGCTTTCAGGTCTTTTTTTCAATCTCTATGGCTTCTCTGATAATTCTGTAGCTGCGGTTTTCTATAGTGGCTAGGGTTTTAGTGCCATTGAAGTCGATGCTATGACCTGTGGCTTTCATGTGTTGGACTAGTGAGGAAGTGTGTTCCAGCTTTTTTACTGCATTTTTGTGTTCATCCAGGCGGGTACTTATTCTTCTATTCTTCAGGCGGGTCCTTATTCTTCTGTCCAATGTATGTGGCAGGGCATGATGCACAGGGGACTTCATATATGCCTTGGTTTTCCAGGTCAATTTTATCTTTGGGCTTTCTTGGGATGGCTGCTATTTTTCTGTCTGTTTTGAAGGCAGTTTTGATGTGATGCCTGTGTAGTATCTTGCTGATTTTGTCTGTCGTACCTCTTATGTAGGGCAGGACAGCTGTTCCATAGGTCTGTTCATCTTCTAGGTCTCCATTATGTCTCAGTGTATTTTTGTGGTACAGGCCTGTGATTTTGCTTTTGTGGAAGCTGTTGGCTGTCAGTACTTTAGTCAGGGTACATAGTTCAGTCTTTATGTGTGTCCTGTCTGCCAGGCATTTGGTTCTGGCAATTAGTGTTTTGGCCATGGAGTTTATCTGTGCTGGGTGGTGGTGGGATTGGACATTGAGGTAGTGGTTGGTGTGTGTTTTCTTCTGGTATATGGTGTGTCCTAGTGTGCCATCTGTTTTTTTTTTTTTTTTTGTAGATTAGTACATCTAGGAATGGTAGTTGTTTGTTTGTTTCCATTTCCATTTCCATGGTGAATTTGATTTTGGGGTGTGTATTGTTTAGGTGTGTTAGGGAATTGTTTAGGTTTTCTTTTCCAAGGGGCCAAATAACAAATGTGTAATCGATGTATCTTAACCATAGTTTGGGTTTGTGGGTGGCATTGGCTAGGGCTCTGGATTCGAATTCTTCCATGAACAGGTTTGCAATAATGGGTGACAGTAGTGATCCCATAGGGGCTCCTTCAATTTGCTTCTATCTTTGTCCTTTGTATATGAAATATGTGTTGGTTAAGCAGTGTTCTGCTAGTTCCATGAGGTGTTTGGGTGGTTGGTATTTATTTTTGATGATTTCAAGAGTTTCTTTTATCAGGACTTGAGTGAATAGTGAAACCACGTCAAAACTTACAAGCAGATCTTTTTGTTCCATGTGTAGATCTTTGATCATTTCCAAGAGGTGGTATGAGTTTTGTACATGTATAAAATGTTGGAATAAATTGTTTAGTCATGAATGATTAATAACTGATACATATATAAGCACATGTTAGTTTGAGAATGTGAAAATTGACATAAATTGTGAGTAAATTACTACAAAAGGATAGCACAAAAGATTTGCAACCAACTGACACACTGTATGTATATAAAATGGAAGATGGTTTTATGTTTTTATGTTTTGTATGTGTATGCTTGTTTTTAAAAATAAAAATTCTTTATAATAAAAAAAAAATCATACATTGCAATGTCCTATCTGTCAATGAATACTTCAGCTTGAACCATAGCAATACAAGAGCACACAATTGATACAAACTCAAGGTAAACCGCACCAAACTTGATTGCAGGAAATACGACTTCAGCAACAGAGTGGTCAATGTCTGGAATACTCTACCTGACTCTGTGGTTGCTTCCCCAAACCCCAAAAACTGTAACCTTAGACTGTCTATTATTGACCTCAACCCCCTTCCTAAGAGGTCTGTAGGGGGCTTGCATAAGCGCACCAACCTGCCTACCGTCCCTGTCCTATTGTTTCTTTTTTATTTTTCTTATATGTATCCATTTCATGGATTCATAACTGTTTATACTTATACCTATTATCTTGTAAGCAATTGACAAATCAAACAAATAAATAAATAAATTAGATATTTATTTGTATTTAATTACAACCACAAGTTTTTAGTTATATCTGCATTTAATGATAAGTCTATTTGTACAAGCCAGTGAAATGGTAGTACCTAAGTATAGAAGTACATTTTTAAAAATAAAAATAGGAAACTAGCACACCAAGAGAAAAATAGAAATACGTTTGGGATCTGAAAGATGAGATGGTTTGCCTTATAAGGGAACATTTATTGGTTATGATATTTTTTTAAAGTTGTTTTTGTTGATTAAATGCTATTTTCCATTTTTATTGTTGAAGTTGAAACTTTTTAACCTGCATAAGATATATGTGCCACTTAATGATATATAAACCTAGTAAATAAACTGAAGTATACCTTAAATGGTCAGTGACATCTGCAAGGGTGTCAACAAAATTGAGACGGAGCTATGCTCATGTAATCAAAGTGATGCTTCTTTTTTACATCTGTTGTAAGAGCAACATAAAAACATCAGCATAAACATTTAAAAGGGATGGGAATTCAATCCCAAGGTCATGGATGCTACTTTGATGTTTTTAACAGCCTTGCCAATGGATGATGCTGACAGTGACCTTGACAATTTCAGCACCTAACAACCTACCGACTGCAAAATTAAGGATTGCCTTTGTGTCTCCTTTTTTATATCTTTCCCTTTAAGATTGCTAACCCCAAATTCTTGCTTTCTGGCCAATCTTCTAGTAGGATGCAATTGCGTAGGTTCACATGGGCCTATTCCTTTCCTGTATTTCCTTAAATAAATCTTCTTTGTGTTATAGTTATATAACCTCACTATTCATCGCTCAGGATAGATGCCTACTAACCAGAACATTCATCCCCGTGTACAAAGGCTTCTCTCCAACTCCAAAAGCTGGCTATTTGCAGACATTTGATTATAGGGAACCATTTTGAAATGTGACCTTCACTTTCTCAACCCACAGTATTTTAATCTTTTTTCTTTTTTGCAAAGTAAGAGATCAGGGAGCTCTCTGATCAAGGCATTGATCATGTCTACAAAGTGGTACTTTCAACATTGTTATAAGCACTGTGTACTACTGAGCTGTTCACAGCCTCTTCTTGTCTTTCATCTTCTTCTTTACATTAGCAAAAAGAAGAATTAATTGCTTGAACTTTTGCTTTTCCAAATAAAGGTGTAATGAAGTGATGCCTTACAACATATATTTTTCCCTTTGTGGTCAAATTCGTGCATATAAATTGCCTATTTATATTCACCTATTTATAATGCCTACATTATTCATTATTGTAAGTAATTAACCTGAAAAAGGGAAATGAGTCAAACTTTCCTTAGAGCCCAAAGTTCCCCAAATAAGGTTCTGATTGCTCAGAACATACTATGACCATTTTTTTCCTTGTATAATAACATAGATTAATAGATTCTTTCTTCATATGAATAATAATGAGAAGAGGGTTTTTCCCCTTTTTCTCCATGCTTTTCCAGTACTGTTTAGGAACCAAGTATGCTTAGCAAGGAGAACATGCTCTTTATTAGACTGGAATCAAAAATTACATGTGGAGTCCATGCATTATGGGGAGAACTGGCAATTTTGGCTGTACTTTTCTCTACGTAGTATTGGCATTGTGGAAAATGAGATTGACAAGATTTCAGTCCCCCGATATAGGTTACTGTCAAGCCAGGATCATTATGTATAATGCCAGGACTCCACTCAACAGAATAAGCAGAACTATCCAAAAATCAAGGCAGAAGAAAGTCAAGACCCATTCTCTATCGTTCCAGAAAACAGAACAATGGAACAATGGCATTAGATTATATGCCATCAAATCCTTTTTGACTCTCAGAAAGCACACAGATAAATTTTCTCCTTGATGAGCTGTCCCTGACAGTGCCCTCATCTTCACTGTAACTGAATCCATTCATCTTGCTGCTGATCATCCTGTTCTTCTCTTTCCTTCCACTTTTCCCAGTATTAGAACCTTCTTTAGAGAGCTGGGTGTCACACAGGGGGTTAAGGGGACAATGCGTTTTGTTAATTGTATTTTTCAGGATGTGATTTTTTTCAAGGGGGGACGCCTGTCAGCTTTGGAAGTCATATTGAGACCAGACACTTCCACTCTGCCACATTCTTGAGCCTGGGCAAATAGGACGGGGAAATTTCTTGGAGTGTATGTGGTTAGACATAATAGCATTCTTCTTCTAAGTCAAGGTCATGTTATTTTGCACCTGGGTGAAGGGATGTCTCAAGTTGGGACAGATGGTGATTGGGGCATGGGATGCAATGATGGGTGCAGGGGGTGGATTTGTAGCTTTTACTTATTGCAAGGAAACCCAGAACTTTCAGATTCGGGATTCCCCAGATGTGCCAATTTACTAATCCAGATAAAATGGAACTTTTGAGAAGATGTCAGTCTCAGAGTTATTGTTTGGAGTGGAGGTTTTCTGGAATGCTGACACTGGGTCTTTGCATAATGTACCTGAAGTAGGATAATTAGAGCTGATCTTGTGTGCTTCTAGATCAATTTGTGTGATGATCCATAGGTTGCTTTCTTGGCTGTCCTGATGTTCTCAGGATACCTCTTCAATGCTAAAATATTCAAAGATAGCAATACTCTTCCTGTCCTACTACTCTAAAGTCCAATTTTCATACATGATTTGTTTTTCATTTTAATTGCCAAAGAAATATTTCCTTCTTTTCCTAATCATTGGGCAGATGCTATGATAAATACCTTCTGCTGACAGTTTTTTTCCCCTTTAATCATTTTTATTTCAATTTTTATTTTAGCATATGTGATTTTCCTGGTGGTATTCAAACTTTTGTTCTTTTCATTTTGGGTGATAGATTTTTTTTGGCTTTTGATCTTTTTTCAGGCCACTGCAGGGCCCTGATTGGTGTTTATAACAAAATGTCGTTGGTGCAAATACAACAGAGTTTATCTAAAAAGGTTCTTATTTTTATTTTTGCCTCTTTAAACTTGTTCTGATTTTATAACTTAAACTATTTTCCTAATTAAATTAGAGAGGAAGGTGGATAGGCAGTAAATATTTTTTTACTGTTTTCCTATTTTATCTTCTTTACTAATTGGCAACAGAATTATTAGAATCTACTATGAATCAGGAAAATTGCCTTTCTCTTTTATGAGACTTATATAAATTTTAAAATCCAGTAAGGTTCTAAATTTGGTACAAGGTACATTTTTTTTTTGAACAGATTTTATTAATTTTTAAAGACATACAAAACATAAAACATAAGAACATAAAACCTCTTTTCTGAAAGTTATTTATAAATTTTAAACAAATAAAACATTTTATACATCATTAACACATCTCCTTATAAACACATAAATATCCTTTCAAATTCCTCATTATTTCTCCCTATACTTTTATTATATTACAGTTATATTTCTTTTCTATATTTATCTATTTTATATGTTTTTATTCACTATACTTATTTTCCCTTTCTGGCTTGCTTTATTCTCTTCTATTTTTTATTCTCCATTGTCCTTTTCTAACATTCCTCCAAGGTTTTATTAGCTCAATCAATCATAAACACACAAAAACACAAAACATAAAAACATTAAAAAAAAAACTCTTTTCTGGAAGTTGCTTAGTCCCGGGTTAAAACTCTTTGTACAGACACAAATTCAAATTCATATTCATTTTATATACCATTCCATATCTTATTAGCATTTTCAATTTTCTATATAGCTTCTCCTCTCTTTTAAATTTTCTTAATTTTATTTTATTTATCTCATCTCAATTCAAATCATAATATTTATTATTCTTTGTCTGTTCTATTTCCAGCTATCCATTTATCTTTCTTCTTTGAAAAAAACTTCTCCTGTACACTAATTGGAGTATGACGCCTTTATCTCTTTCCCCTACATTTATAATACTTAATATAGAATACATAGCTTACATTGGGATTCTGTTTGGTACATTCTAAAATTATACAATATTATCAATACCAATACAAATCTATTCATTAATATTAATATTCATTTATATCTTAAACACTTAGCACTACTTTTCAATGAAATCGCATACTTTTATGGGAGCACCTACTTTCCATAGTTATTCCCCCCCATCACATATTTTAAATCATTATTTCATTAGAATGTTCCCCCTTCTCCTACTCCAAATCTCTCATTTCACAAAAAAATTCACTAGGGTAACATAGTCTAATCATTAATATTAACAATCATTTATATCTTAAACATTTTACCCATTTCAGTTAAATATCATGCCTTTATGGGAACACTTATGCTTTCCATAATTATTCCCCCCCCCCCACATCACATATCTTAAATCATTGTTTCATTAAAGTGTTCCCCTTTTCTTGACAAAAATTTCAGTAAATTATACTAAATATTTTATCACATTTTAAATTGCATATTGTTTCCAATTTTCTATGATTATTTCTAAGTACAAATGTGAAAATACAATCTTGTGTACCTTTCCAGAATCCCTTTTTCAATAAATTTTACCCATTATCTTTAAAAGACTTTTGTTTCTTTGCATCTTGCTCCCCACCATTGAGGCTTCTCGTCCCTTCCTTTCTCCCTTGCTTATTCTTCTCCTTGTCCTCTTTACCCCCTTGTCTCTCCCCCTCCCTTTTATTCTGCTTTCCTCCTTTCTGTTGTTTTCTAGCATAGTATCCCCTTTTCACCTTATTCTTCTCTTTTTTGGTTATTTTTCCAAGTCTTAAAGTCTTCTTTTCCTTTTTCTCTTTCTCCTTTCCTTCCCCAACCAAAGTCACTTGTTCATCAAAAATGGCTTCTTCTTTGTCCCAGTCATCCTGTTGCGCATTCAGCTTTACATAAGTACAAACCGCCATTTCTAAAAATTGAAAAAGAGTGCCAAGAGAATCCTTCCTTTCTTGCTTTTCTTTTTCATATTTTTGGTATACAAGTTTCAATCCATCCACAAGTGATGCCATTGTAGAGAGAAAAAGTTTTTCCAAACAACCACCCAAGTGCTTTTAATCAGAGATAATTCTCAGAAGTTCCAAAATCACCAAACAATCCAAACAAGCTGTTTCTTTTAAATACTTTCTCCTTCTTCACTTTCTCTTTCTGGGGTTAAAGTTTAGTCACAAAGTTCCATTTAAAATATATCTTTTAGAAGTCTTATTAATGTTTAATAACTCTTTAGAGTTCTAGGCAGTCTTCTCCTTATTTTCAAGTTCTGCTCCAATTTTTTTTCCTCTCCCTTCCCACTCACAGCAAAAAAGATTCTTTTTTTTTTAAATGTTCAGAAATCCTTATCCCTTCAGCATTTAATTACCTCCAATGCAGGTTTTCCGATTTCTCTTATGGTTCCATCTGCTGTCACGTTAGGAAGGAGAGTGAAAAGAAAAAGAAAAAACTTTCCCTTTTAGAGTTCCATTCACCGCTTGTAACTCTCTCTGGAAACAATGTGTTTTTAGCAACTTTCAAAATTCCAGGGTACTTTCACTTGCTTTGTCTCGGTCAAAAACCACTTTCACAGCTCTTCCGACTTTCTTCCTCCTGCACAATCTTGTCCAGCTGCAGGTTGCTTCGTGGCGGCCATTGCTGACCGCCGCTCCTCCGCCTTGGGAAAAGGGGGTTTTGCCGGCTGGGGAGGGGGTCTGCGACACCCCCAAACCCCTATCCGGATCCCCCCTATCTTCAGCTGCCTCTACGGGGCAGCTATATCCCCCAAATCCAAGCGGATCGGGGGAACCTTGGCAGCGAGCGCAGCAGGGATCGCGCAGTATCATGAATCCCTGCCGCCGCCGAAGCCTTGCAAACTGGAAGACAGTACAAGGTACACTTTTCTAGATAAAGTTGGTATTAAACTGTTAACTTCTCTATTGGCTAAGAAAATGCAGTGTTACCATTAATATCAGTCTCACTCTGGATTTATTAAAACTATGGAAGCATCGGCAAATACATGTTACTGAAAAAGAGGAGTATTTGTAGCTCAGGGTTGAAATTGAGGGGTCCTTGGTGGTCTCTGATCTCATGGAGCACTAAGGACTCCTCAAACACGTTAAAATCCAAATGCTGCAGTCCTTAAAAATTGGGGCTTGAGCTATCTAAGAGGAGCTGAACATCAATCCCCAAACGTAAAAAAAAAAAAATACAACTGGATTTAATTCCAATGTACTCTTCCTTATCTACTGAACTTAGACAATATTTTAAAACAACTGATTGCTTTCTTTGGTGTTATATAATATGGAACAACAGAGCTAAGACAGTATCGTCAGTTAAACATCATTATACTGATTATTGCTAAGGTTACATCTCTTAGGACAAGGATAGAGTCAAACTCAATTTCATTGAGGGCGTCATCAGGGTTGTGACTGACCTCAGAGGGGGCAGGTTATGTGGCCAAGGTGGTTATGGCCAGCTCAATGTCTGTTTTTAGCTGCAACAGCCTCTTGCAACCCTCTGCCAGTGAAAACTGAGCTCGGGAGGGCTGCGTGCGGCTCTCCCAAGCTCCATTTTTGACTGTGACAGCCTCCTGCAGCCCTCTGCCAGTGAAAACAGAGCTCGGGGGGGGACGGATGCCAGTTCTTTGTTGTTTCCAGGGCGGCCCTGTGAGCCAGATCTAAACACCCTGTACCCACGGACCTTGAATTTGACGCTCCTGTCTTAGAAGTTGAAATCCATGTCAAGATGGATTCATTCGATCTTGTCAGCATGGAACAATGCAGATTCCTAGAACAATGTTCTGGTTCCCACCCATGGAGGCAATACCAAGTATGTCCCAACCTGTATGCAGACCTACTGAGGGAGCACCATCACTGGCAACTTGATTCTCTTGTTTAGATTGCAATATAAAAGTAAGGGAACTCAGTCATTAGTCTGTTCTCCTTTCCTCTAAACCAGGGGTCCCCAACCGCCGGTCCGCAGACCGGTACCGGTCCGCGGAACAAGTCTTACCGGGCCGCTGGTTGCTGGCGCCGCCATCTTTTTGGTAAAAAGTGCTTCCGGTGAGCTTTTCCGGGTAGAAAGCTCACCGGAAGCACTTTTTCATCAAAAAGATGGCGGCGCTACTGTCTCGATGAGCTTTTCCGGTAGAAAGCCATTTCTACCGAAAAGCTCACGAGCATGCGCCGCCATCTTTTTGACGAAAAAGTGCTTCCGGTGAGGTCACCGGAAGCACTTTTTCGTCAAAAAAAGATGGCGGCGCCCAGTTGATGCCGGTACCGGGCCGCGGCGCCCAGCTGATGCCGGTACCGGGCCGCGGTGTCAAAAAGGTTGGGGATCACTGCTCTAAACCACCAGGTTGCACTTTTCTTTCATATTTATCTCTGCTGTTTACAGTATTTCTGCCCATATTAATTCCCATTCTCCACTTCCACAATTTTCTGATAGATGTTTTAATGATAGGCCACAACCCATTAGAGACTAAACATAAGGTCCTTTGTTAAGAGATTTTAGCTAAAGCAGGAATCAAAGAAAAACATTGCTGAGCCACAATAAAGAGTTTTCTCAATATGTTACTCTTACTAATCAGTGTGTGCAGCAGTCACAATTTAAAATCTATATTTTTCTTTGATGTTTACCACTAATAGTTCCATTAATACTACATCTCTAAAGCTAAATACTTTCACATCCCTATGACAAATTCCAAGGAGCTGATGAACCTGTATGTATCCTTCTTTTGCATCTGTTCACTATCACCCACAAACAAAACATCCTGTTTCTTTTCCATGATTTAATCTCTTCATTCATACATCTATGTACAAATGTAATTAGATTCCAAAAGCAACATTTAATTAGATTGCTTGCTGCTTGTCTCCAGATAAACAATATTTTTTAATTTCCTCTGATTTGCATAGGTGTCTACTGGTTACTTTCTTAAGGTAAACTCATTTAAGAAAGATACTCAGACTTTTTTCCTGTAAAATCTAATTAGGCAGAGCAGAAAAATTTCCCCTGCTAAGCTATTCATTTAGCCTCTAAATTAATATCCAGTAATTTTATTAATGTTTTTGTGTAAAACTCTTTGGCTTCACGTTTTTAGATGAGACAAACTCATTCCTACCAAAGTTGATTTATTTGTATATTTGTTTATCCTCAGGTCCACATTTCAAATAAACTGGAAATCAGCAATGGCCAACTACCGTATTTGCCGGCGTATAAGACGACTGGGCGTATAAGACGACCCCCAACATTTCCACTCAAAATATAGAGTTTGTTATATACTCGCCGTATAAGACTACCCCTCTTCCGCACACCTTCCACATACCAAATAAAAGGTAAAAGAACATCAGATTTGATTTCAACATGTTAATTTATATTCAAATGCTTATGACATGCAGGAAAACTCACAAGGCTGTGAAAGTATGCCAAATAATAGAACATAAGTAATTTTCCGATTCAGAGCAGGTTATAGTTCATAGTTTTATAAAATGTGTGTGTGTGCCTAAATTTCAAATTACCCATTTACCATGACTTGTCATGGACAGGCAACTTTATTAAAAGAATTCTATTTCAGCTAAGCCGGAAAGACACAAATATGGCCTGCAGAAGCATAATTTTCACTCTGATATTAATTGTGGCAATGTTGCATTTAAACTAGCCATGATTAATTATATCCAAATTTTCACTCCCACACTCCCCTTCCTTTAGCTTTCTGAAAACCCCACATTTGCAGATCCCATTTTAGCAATGCATCTAAGATTTGACTTGCCAGCCACTATCATTAAATTATGCTTGCTAAAATATGAACTGAAATATGAACTGAAATATGAACTACCCTGCAAAGCTGCCCATAATGAAGATAAGTTGATCTTGATGTGAATCCTCCTCAGCCTTTCACTTGTCTTTTACTTGATACCGCTGCCAAACCTGCTTTTCCATCGATACCAGAGTAAAAAGGTGACATTGCTCCCCGCAGCAAGAGAAGACAATGTGGGATGTGAGAAAGAGGAGAAATCGCAGTGAAATTAAGGAAATTAGGCGTTTGTGTTTTTTCCTTTCCCCCTTCGGGACTGGATCTAGAAAGTTGTCATTTTAACATGATCGCTCCCTTCTTCTCTTCCCACCCCCAACCTCTGTTTCGTCTTTAAAGAGAAAAAAGACACCCATTCTGCTTTATTGTATCTGACATAGTGGGCTTTAGTTCAGAAGCTGATGTCACTCAACGGGCAAGTCCTTTCGAAAACGCCAGGCCCTGCCTGGTCTTACCTACGCTGCTTGCCAGGGATCTGGCAGGAAAGAAGGAGTTCCAGATCCTTTTTCTTTCTAGCCTCTCCACCTGCCTTTCCCGAGTCCATCCAAGGACGCGCCTGAAAACCAGGTTGATTCTGGGTAACGTCTAAGCCCCAGAGGCGGGGTCCAATCAGTCCCTTCGCCCAGCTCCACAAAAGGTGAAATCGCCAGCGAAGCAAAACAAACGGAAGGAAGAAACCGAGCAAGCCGGGTCAAGAGCTGCGCTACCTCTAGCTGAGCCTTAGCGGTAGTAGGGACCCACATCCCACCTCCGCCCCACCTCAGCGAGAGGGAGCCGGCCGGATTGCGGGCGTAATCCCTCCCTGGCAGAGCTACGGGTAACCCGCGCTCAAGGCTACAACTGAATGCAAAGTCCCGCTCTGAGATCTGCAGCTAATTTACGAGGAACCCTTTGCAATTCGCCAGCGCCTGCTATGACCTCAAGGAGAGGGAGAATCGAGCCTCCTCACCAACAAGGCGAAGAATATACCCGTGTTGCCGGCGTATAAGCGACCCCCCACTTGGAGGCATGTTTTTCAGGGCAAAAAGTCGTCTTATCCGGCAAATACGGTAATCTTTGCACTGGACTACAGCCAATCACACTGTTGCACTATTTAGAGCAGGGATGGGAAACTATGGCCATTCTATGACTTGCTCAGCAATTCTGGGAGTTGAAGTCCACAAGTCATAAAGGGACCATATTTTCCCACCTCTGATTTAGAGAAAAGCACTTTATTGAAACAAGTATCTGCTGCATTCATTCTTTATTCATTTATCCATATTATGTTTACCTAAATTAGAAACATAGTGCCATGTTCCAAATAAATTCTTGGGTTATCTTTTTTTATCTTTATTAAATAGTACATGGGTGTCAAACTTGCCACGTCACGTTGCTACCATGTGGTTTTCGTAATGTTTTCCCATTTGCAGAGCTGGGGTGGGTGTAGCCTGCATGTGATACATCCACCCTGCAGGTTTCCAGTTTGACAACCCTGAAATAGGAATTTGTATGAGTAATTGTGAGAAGACATGACAATTTTTAAGAAGCCATATTCAATATTTCAGTCCAAGAATATATTTCCATTGATAATTTAATATTGTTGGTTAATAAAAATGGTGAATAAAAATAAGAAAATTGTCACTAAAGGATTCTTTGAGGCATTTGCTATTGTGTTAACCTTGGGAGAAAGAGCACAGACAAGGGAACTGACAGATAAAAACAGCTGCGCCTACAGTAGCACTGTGGGAGGGCAAAAGACTTAGAACAGGCACTCTCAGAAACATCTGCAAGATAGCAACCAAGTTCAGAGAGCACCAAACACCTCACTGCATCTTTTGAGCTACAAATATTATCCTCGATTGAAACCTTCCCTAGTTTCTTAGATTGCAATGGAGATGGCAGCGAGAGAGAGACTTGCAAGATTCTGCTAATGTAGCATTAAAATAAAAGAGAATTAGCTTATCTTGTCATGTTCCTGTCTGATCTACCCTATCAGCCAGGCAATCTGGTACTGATTAACAACAACAAATCATTTTGAACCATTTAATGAGCTTTAGGGGAAATGATTACTCTAATTATACAAGTTTGGGGAATTTTTCTAATTTCCTCAAACTTTCAATCAAAAGCTAGATGAACTAAATGATTTATAATCATGGGGGATAGTATCAATTCAATTCAGATTGCTCCAACATAGTTATTTATTTTATTTTATTTATTTATTTGATTTGTTAATCATTTACAAGATAATAGATATAAGTATAAACATGAGTAAGAATGCAGGAAATAGGTACGAATAAATGGGAACAATAGGACAGGGATGGTAGGCACAATTGTGCACTTATGCACGCCTAGGAAGATTTTGATAAATATAATTTTAAAGGGTGCATGTACCAGTGGTGGGATTCAAAAATTTTTACTACAGGTTCTGTGGACGTGGCTTGGTGGGCGTGGCAGGGGAAGGATACTGTAAAATATCTAGTCAGAGGTGGTATTTGCTGGTTCTCTGAACTACTCAAAATTTCCGCTACCAGTTTTCTAGAACTGGTCAGAACCTGCTGAATACCACCTCTGGTGTGTACCATCTATGGATTGTTTTTAATATTCTATTCTTGCTTAGCCAATATGAATGAAGTTTCATACCATGAAATGTTTGAGGCTGATGTATCAAGTTCAAATCCTAAGGTTTCCTCTAATGCTTTTGAAAGATTGTTAAGAGAACGTGTTCCATCTGATAATGAAATAACCATACTCATGTCATTTGAAATGTTTCCAGCAGCATAAATTAAAGTCCACAGATTGTAAAATTAAGAGTAATATTTCATAATTCTATCCTACACAGTTGAAGTAGAAATGGGAAAATCAAGGAGCTTTAATTCCAATTATTTTACCAAACTGTTTTATAATTTTGAGCTAAGCATGCTGATCCTGTCACATAAATGGCTGCAAGGATAACTTTGGAGACTAGGTTCCAAGCCCCCTGAAGTTGAACCTTAATAAATAAATGCATTTCCCAGAGAATACTAAATTAATTATGTCTGCATGCTCATTCACTTATTCTTCTATGGATGCCTGACATACCCCTTTGTCCAACTGTATTGTCACCAGGGACCACAACATAAAACATAGCTAAAGAAATTGAGTGATTCTAACAGTATATATGAGAACCAATTTAGTTTCTGATTAAAGGCACTGGTCTAGAAAACAAAAGACTGTGAGTTCTAGTTTTGCCTTGGACACGAATGCAATTGGCTGACTTTGAGCTAGTCTCTCTCTCTCTCCCTCCTCTCCCTCTCTCTCTCTGCCCAAGGAAAAAGACATTGGTAAACTGCTTCTAGAATATATTGCAAATTGTCCAGGCACTCACCAGCAATTATTCACTTGACTCGAAAGCACAAAATAAAAATAGTGTAGTTTTCCCAGACAAATTTGAAAAGCCTATACATTTTGATCTCTGTTATCTTTCATGAGGCAAAATTCATATCCTGTTCACTGAGATGACAAATAGAATTGCATGACACAATACATTTAAAAGAGTTCATTTTGCACTTTCAGTCTCTGCAGGAAACTATAAAATCTATCCTTATTGTGACTGAAGAAATACATGGTAAACGCAAATCCATTGTGTGTAACAACTGCAAGTCAATTGCTTTAAATATGTGTTTTTATAGTTTAGTGACTGATTCTTACTTGACCACTTTATAACAATTCTCTGGTGCTATTTGTTAGGTATGAAACTTGAAACTTAAACTTTATTATAGCCAAAGATCAGCATAGAATAATATAATATAAAAATCAGATAATAAAATCCAGGAAAATGTACAAAAACAGGTAGGATATAACCAAACCTGCCACAGTTGGTACTAAAAATGAAAATCATAAAAAGTCAAAGCTATAGGAATATATAATAGGCAGACAAATCCTAGAGAAATATAAAATGAATAAAATATGCCACCACAATGCATAAAACAGGAAAATATTACTGTATGAAATAAATGAGTCCGCAAATCCCTGACCAAAAATAAAAAGCATATATGTGAATAGCAATTAATTATTCCCAAAAAGTGACTCAAAGGAGCTTAGAAATAAAAAAGGAGGGGAAAGCAAAAACAGTTATTGGTAACATTTTTGAGGAACTAAATTCTTTCAGATTGTCTATGCCACCATACAAAATTGTGCCATGTTGTATGCTGTTGTAGATAGAATTTCCATATAAATACTTGGGATGACCTAGAAATGGAACTGGTTGATATAAATACTTTCTATGTGTCATGCCCCTGGTGGAGACTGACTCTGAGGAAGAGAAGGAACAGCCAACAGGGAGTGTGAGTGTGGCTCCAGAGGTGGTGGAGGAAGCTGGGGAAGGACAGAGGCTGGCAGAGCAGTCAGAGGAGGATACAGGCCCATCCCCTATCCATCCTAGTTCACGCAGGGAGGAGAGGATCAGGGAAAAGTGAGGTCTACTCAAGAGGAGATTACCATGATCCTCCTCATGGCTTGCAGCTGGGAGCTATGTATATAAGTTTGTAACTACGAGTTAGAATTGCTGGAGTCAAAGTTTAGTGTTTACTTTGAAAGAGGTTTATCTTTGCTGGCATTCTTCCCATGGAGTCTCCTCGGTTATTTTCATGGAGTTTATGATTAGTTATCTTGGAACTCTCGTCAATGCGGTTTGTTTTGGTTTTCTTTTTGCCTCATTATTTACTTTTGTGACTTTAAACTGTGCCTAATAAAATAGTGAAGTTAAATTGAAGGCCTTACTGGACTTTAATGTATGTTTTGGGTTATTTTGAGAGACTATGGGTCATCACACTATGTGGCTATAAAATCAAGAAGCAAGTAGCACAAACTCAGTTGTATCTACTCCCCTCCGCCCCCATCCACATAGACATTCTGGATAAGAAATTCCCTATCATCCATCCATCCATCCACCCATCCATCCATCCATCCATCCATCCATCCATCCATCTATCATCTACAATATCTATCTACCTATTTGTCTATCTAGCTCCTCTTTAGCAACACTGAAGAAAGGGCATCACCTTGTTAGGGTAAAGAATGTACCTTATATGTATATTATGAGCTTGTCTAAATCACCTTGGTACTCCGCATAGTATAATTAACATATTGTCTAATAAGTGCCATTGCCTAATCATGGCCTCTTTTTATTAGTTCTTAAAGTGGGAGACTTTTCAGAGCTGTAGAACTGATTCTGAAGCATTGTTCAAAAATTGTAAATATTTCCAACTCCTCTTTTTAGTGATGTGGTTAATGGGTCAACCATTAATGCAGTGAAGAGAAAGGAGGTAACAAAGAACTTAATCTTCCATATACATCTAATAACTGTAAGTAACTGCACTGTCTTTATTACAATTGCACATGTAGGAGAAGGAGTGGCAGAACTGAGAGGTCAAAAGAGGGATCAACTCTAGAATCCCTACATAGTCAAAAGAGAACTAAGTTCAACCTCCCTTGAATTCTGTTGGTCCTTATCTAACTCCAAGTAGGTGTAATTAGTTGAGAAGATTCCTGCTTATAGGCATGATTAGCAATAAATTAGCTTAATTGAACCTCCACTAGTGGATCTAATGTTTCACACCAGACAGCATAGCCAAGTCCCATTGCACTCTATTTTCAGATTATGCTGATAATTCTTATTAAAGGTTTTTTTTTTAGAAAAGCTGAATATTCAAAATATTTGTTGGTGTAATGTTAATGTAATAAACACAATAAGTACTGTGCTGTGTTCAACAGGCCATAAAATAACAATTGAATTTGAGAGAGAAGAGAAAGAGAGAGAATGGTTTATAACTTGAATATTAAAATGAATTATTTTTATTATCTTAGGTAATAACATTAATCTTTTTCACATGTTTCCAAGACAACAAATGTTACATGCATACTCCATTGACTTTTAAAAGTATAACACACTATAATACATTTCATTGTCTTAAATTAGTTGATCTACATTAAACAGCAAGGATAGGCAAGTGTTTTTTATATATTAGAAATGTAACAATAGAAGATACTGAAGAATTGAAGGAAAAATGTAAGAGGTATTAGATAAAACATCAAGAAAGGATGAAGAACTCTTAGTAACTGTTTGGAATGCAAAACATGAAGATTCAGAGAAATCTGGAATTACACAAACATTTTGTCAGAATATGTATGAAGGAGATATGTAGGTTATTAAAGTTTTTCAGAGAGAATTGTTTATTATCTGTTTCAAACTTTATAGAAGCAAATTCCTCTCAGTGATATTTCTATATTTTTTTAAAATCAGAATTACTGCATACTACATTAAAGAAGGTAAAGAAGAATATTTCTATCGGCCAAGATACTTTAACTACAGATTGTGGAAAAGACTGAATTATTTATGTCAATTACCCAAGCTAATTATACAAAATTAAAAAAAGGTAAGTGTGCCCCCCAAAATGGACCAGTAATATGTGCAGGCAGAATTTAAGAACAATGTAAGGAACAGATTTAATATACAGTATATTTAGCTTATGCAAAAAAAAGAGCTTAAGGAGCTTTTTAAAAGGAAATTGTTTGAGTGACCTTCAAAACAACATTCTATAACTTCACAATTAAGAATATCAAGAAACAAGAAAATAACAAGAAAATGAAAAAAAATTCCAGTGGTTATGCGTTTTTGAGCCAGTAGATCATAATCTAATTATTTGGTATCCTGATGTTTTGCCAGCAATTGTGACTGATATCTTCAGATGTTGTTGCTTAAGTAATTAGAACATGGTCTATTAACCTGGAAGCTCATCACCATGGCACTAATGGTGGCTGTGAAAAATATGTATATCAACAAATGTTGCATCCAACAAGTGTTTGGACTAGATGATCTCATAAGTTTGTTCCAATGTTGTGATTCCAAGTTCAGAGAACTTACAGGAAAAGTTCTCAAAATGTACTCAGACGTAATCTCAGAAGAGCTCTAACAGAAGGAAATGAAGTTAAACGTTGATAAAAGACTATATTCCAATCTTTTACAACTGGGATCACAAAATGTGGAAATATTTTCAGAGAAAAAGTACACTCATGAGTGCAATTTTAAAAAGTGACAGCTGTCAATAGGAAAACATCAAATACAAATGAAACATCAATTGAACTGTGTAAAGCTACAGGAGGAAAGGTGGCTCTTTGGATTCTACCTCATTTGTGGGTCCTTGGAACTCTCTGAGCTTGCTGGTTTTCTTGAAAACATTTCATTACTAAACTAGCTAACATCACCAGTGCTATGTTACCTAGTTTAGTAATGAAATGCCTTCAAGAAAACCAGCAAACTCAGATAGTTCCAAAGTCCTCACAGTTCAACGAGCTACAAATATTGTCTTCTACTTGTTCCCCATTTACCTTCTTTGCAGCACAAACATCTGGTCAAATCTTTTCTGACTGGGTCCCCATTAGATTGTCCTTATCTCATCTCCAACCCATAGGTAAAAGGACAACCTAGGCATATATAAAATCAGTTTGATTTTGCCACCCAGTATTTCAGACAAAAATCAAATGATTGCAGTCACTTAACAACAGGCAACAGAAGCAAGATCAGGATTGGCAATGGAGACATCAGATTTCATGCCAGTATAGTTTTCAAGGATGGGTGAATAACATTAGCTCGGTGATGAGGAAAGCTTGCATGTCAACAATATGGTATGGGAAAGACTATAGCCAAGACAAAAATCAGAGTATAGAAAGAAAGGAAATGCAAGGATATTTCCTTAGTAAGTAATAGACTTCTTGAACTACTTCCCCACACAGCAACACTTTGCTTAATAGGTAACAGTAAAGACCTATACATGGAAATAGTAATGTAAGATCAATAGACAGGAACATAAGATCAGAAGGCAAACTTAAGAGGTAAACTAAGGAGGAAATTTACTTTTGTTTTACTACAATAACCATAGCAAGGCTAATGCTACAATAGGAATATATTTGTTTTTTTAAATCAAAATTAATTTCTCACAATAAATCACATACTATCTATCACATTTTGCTTGCATTTTCATTATTAAGAGTTCTCTATTTTACCACTGTTATAAACATTTTACTAAGATACACAAAAATCATGTACTTGCTTTAATGTTTCATCATTTATGTATAACTCCATTCTGTTTATTAAATAGAAATACCATATTCTTAGATGCCCACTACTTACTGTATCTTAGTCTTTCAAACATTTGCTGAAAATCATCCAAGATCTTAGCAAATAATATAATACAGGTTGTCCTCAATTTACAACTCTAATTGACTCCAGAATTATGGTTGTAAGTTTTGGTCATTAAGTGGGTGATCACAGGCCCTTACCTGATTTTATAACTTATTTTGCAGTGGTCATTAAACAAATGCCATTGTTATTAAATGAATCCATTGTCTGTAATGAAAAACCAGAAATAAATACCCGTTTCTAGCAAAAGAAATCACAAATCATGGTCATGAATGTCCAAAATATGATAATGTGATGGGGGGGGAGGTAGTTGTCATAAGTTTGAATTCAGATTATAAGTAACCCCAGGGAGGTCCATCATATTTTCAAATGCTCATTAATGGTTGCACCCTAATCTGTCATAAGATGAGGTATATCTGTGTCAGAGGTAGTATTCAGCAGGTTCTGACCAGTTCTGGAGAACCGGTAGTGGAAATTTTGAGTAGTTCAAAGAACTGGCCAATACCACCTCTGACTGGAGATTTTACAGTATCCTTCCCTTGCCACGCCCACCAAGCCACTCCCACAGAACCGGTAGTAAAAAAAATTGAATCCCACCACTGATCTGCACATAAAAGCATAAAAACTATACATTCCTGATCAACACAATTGTAACCTCACTACAAGAGTTCCTTACACACTTATCCAGAAACACATGAAGCAAGTGTGAAAACATCATATAAGAGCCATGATGGTGCAGTGATTAGAATGCAGTGTTGCACTAAATCCTAACGGGCTCAAGGTTGACTCAGCCTTTCATCCTTCTGTTGGTAAAATGAAGACCCAGACTGTTGGGGGGCAATACATTGACTCTATAAACTGCTTTAAAGCACTGTAAAGCACTGTGAACCAGTATATAAGTCTAAGTGCTATTGGTAAGTGCTATATATCATTATTTTATTTCCTGATCTATGTTGAAACACTCAAATATTTTCATCTATGCTTTACTTACATTGCCTTTCCCAATCAGCAAACAGCCTCCAACTCAAAGATTATTCCAAAGCTGAATCCCATTTGTTTTATCCTATGCTTTCACAAGATCAAGAAACATGCAACAACCTTTCTTTCTCTTTTTTATCCAGGCCCATCCCCTATCCATCCTAGGTCACACAGGGAGGAGAGGATCAGGGAAAAGCATAGTCTACTCGGGAGGAGAGGGCCATGATCCTCCTCATGGGTTGCAGCTGTGAGCTCTGTATAAGAGTTTGGAACTGCGTGTTCACAGACGCTGGAGTCAAAGTAGTGCTTTCCTTGGATGAGGTTTATCTTTGTTGGTGTTCTTCCCATGGTCTCTCCCCGGTTATCTTCCTGGAATGTGTGATTAATTATCTTGGTATGCCTTGGAACTCTCATCAATGTGGTTTGTTTTTGGTTTCCTTTTGCTTCATTATCTGCTTTTTGAATTTAAACTGTGACTAATAATACAGCAAATCTAAGTTGAAGGTTTTACAAGACCTTGATTCATGTTTTAGTTTTTGTGTTATTTTTGAGACACTACGGGTCATCACAGTTATGGGATTCTTCTAATCATTAGACAAGATGCAGTTTTCACACACAGGCACTCTATTGGCAAAGCAGATCCATATTTTAACATTCCTCCAGGCACTGACATCTGAAGCCTTATCATTTTTCAAAATTATTATGACATATTTTCTGTTCATCAACCATTCCTTGCAAGCTTACATTTATTGCATTGTTTCAGTTCCATTCGCTGCCACTGTGCAAATCTCTAAAATACTTCTTCCAGTATTCTCCCTTATTATAGAATAATAATTAATTTGTCTCATATAATTAATTCAGATTTACTCTTAATTACGTTCACTGTGCTGGAAGTCCCTTGTTAGCCCTCCCAACTTTACACAATTTTCTATTTCCATCAAAATCACTTTGCATTTTCTGTATGTCTTTTAACCTCATTTGTTTCTTGACCCATATCTTCAATTTATGGCTCACCTTATATAGCAAATATACCCATATTATTAAAATTGTAAGAGATGGTGTAAGAGATGAGAGGTAAATTAAAACGGGAGGAAAACATTAATAATATGAGATACAGCAGTAAAAACTGAGTAACAATACTTTGTAGAAAATGAAGATATGTAAAAGTTTTTATTAAAATAAGAATGGAAAGCTTAATCTCAAGCTTAATTTTAAATAGTAAAATGACGGGCTTAATGAATTTATAGTTGATTATGAAGCAGCAAAGGTGATGGATTATTTTATTTTTTTGGTTCAAGAATAAGTAAAGATGGACAGTAGAAAGAAATTAATCCTAGAGATGAAGGGATGACAAATTTGGACAAGATTATGAAAAATAAGGATACTTCTATGACAATAAAGATAGAATTAGACTGTTCTTTTTTACCTTAGTGGTAATGTATCACTTTGACAGTTGGATACAGAAAGTACAAGGGAAAGGCAATAGATGCTTTTGAATTATAGATGTGGAGGTGGTTACAATGACTATCACAGATGGCAAAAAGAGGTAATCAATCCAGGACTAGGCTATGCAGAGCCTCTGATTCAAAGGAAAGAGCTGCACTCAGGTCTTTCTGCCAAAGCTATATTTTCTTGGGATCACAAAGAAGCTTCTGAGGAAAGCTGAATAGCTATAATCAAGACTTACTGCTCCCTTGTGGCAATGAACACAAAGCAGGGAGTCACATATTTCAAGTGGCTTAGATAATGAATGAGAAATAAAGATGGATTTGGAAAATAAGACAGGCTAAGTAAGTGAGTGTGCACCCATACAGTCATTAGCCATTGAACTCAGCTGAGCGGCATTTAATGACCTAACTCGATATGTGCTGGATGAACATTAAATATTTGGTTGCTTATCAGCCAGTAATGAAATTTTAATCCAACCTGATGCTTTCTAAATATGTTTGGATTACTACTCAAAAAATTCTCAGTCAATATAGCCATTCTGAGTATTATGCCAAATTTTAATTATACCCCCCAACCCCCATACAGATATACATAGCACACACACACACACACACACACACAAACATCATTCTGATTGGTCTAAAGGGAAACCCATTTCTTTCCATTTATTTTTCCAAAGGAAAGCATTTCAGCAAACATTTTGTGGTGGAATATGGAAAATACTGAAAGATTCTTATATAAATGAAATAACACAAAGGAAAGTTTTTGAATATTGGAACAGAAATCTAAACATTGGGGGGGGTTAAGAGTCCAAACTGTCTAATATTAGAGAAATCCCATGAATATTCTAGAATAGTTTCCATTAGAATTATGACACCAAGAACGATTATCCTTTTATAACATTTGAGCACAATTATAAATTTTCAATTTGGCTTATATAGGGTAGTGATGTTTATAATTTTTAACATTTAACTGATTTCCAGTGTCCAATACTACTTTTTCAGAGCTCTAGAGCAACTAGAAAAAATTCACAGCCACAGATGATTCTGGTTTTATTTATTTTGATTTTCAAGCTGCCAAACTAAGCCTTTCTAACCACCTAACTTGAATAGTATCTTACTGATAAAAGGAAGGGAGACACAAGCCATCTTCTAAAAAAGCCCATTCTTACTTTTGTAATAGCATTAATACACATTCATCAAGCTCAGTTTACATTTTCTTGGGGCCATTTTTATGAACATTTATTAACATGATATTTCTCCCAGTAATTGCCTTCTGACCCTACTCATCGAAAATTTTATTCACTATTACGTAGAATCATTTCAATAAAGTACACTTTTTAAATTATCTTATAATTTACTTATTTATTTTATGTATTTGTTGGATTTATCTCCACTACAATTGAAAAGACCCCAGTTTACATTGATAAATTCCATCCATCAGTGCAAAAGGAATAAACTGCCCATTGTAAAAATAAATCAAATGATACAATAAATAAACTAGCCCTAATATGTTACATCTGATGTTGTGAGCTCATTTTTCAGACTTACTGAACAAGAATCCTGTTTTTAGTGACTTAGATGATGTAAGGTCAGCTCAAATTCCAAAATTAATGGGTACGTATCACGAAAAATAGTCACTTATGTTACCCTAAAGTGATTGAATGTAGGCTTAGTAAAATAGGTTAGCATTTTTACTTCCACATCACCAATGAGTTGCTCAAACTAAGAGATAATCCCTCAGCACAGAATACTACCACTGTATAGTTCATGATCAAAATGAATAAAGTCTTCCATTTTACAAGTCATTTGTATTGGCTGCATGTTGATACAGGATTTATCTGTAAGAAAATGGGTTTTACCTATTTTACCTAAATGCATACCACATTTAGTTGCTTTCCAATTCTGTCCAACTCTATACTTAACTGAATGTTCAAATTAAAATGGTCTCCTCTGGCCACCATTACCTATTCAGTCTGTTTCTGACTGAGACTAGCTGGATAGGAGAGTTTCCCAATTATTTCAGGTTTCCTGTGGATTAGCATTTTGCTCCTTGCCCTATCCTCAGTGAAAGATGCGAACAATAGCTTCTTTTCATTCTCCCTTTTTGACATACCTTTACAGATCTGAAAAAATGCTGGGTATTATTTTTCCCAGCCTTCTGTCTTTTGAGCAAAAATACTTTTGCTTCAGCCTCCTTAGTATGTCAATATATGGTACTTTTGTGAGAGAACAAATTCTGACATAATATTTCTTCCTATTTGTATAGGAAACCTATATGAATCTCTGCATTAGAATAGAGAATCAATTTGGTCCAATAAGAAAGTCTTCACGGCTAATCTTTCACAGTGCATAAAAGAAAAGAAGTTAGAGATAGTTTATCTGCACTATTATAGAGGCCTGTGTACATATCAAGGAAGCTTATCCTATAAAATATAATCAATTATATTTTAATGGCATCGTCTATTAAATCCAGAGCAGTCTTGATGATGCTAGAAGTAGGTATAATGGCTCCAAGATTAAATATTTCTCATCGTGTCTTTTCTGACTTCAAGAATTCATCCTTTATCAAAATACTATAAAAATGATATCAACGCAGTTCCTTCTCTCTACAGGATTAATAACATTCTGGAGGAGTCCATTTGGATTACTTTACAAAGATTTATGGAAAAAGCTCTTTTTAAGGACAAGACAAAGATCAATAGAGGGAATCAGATTTTGCTTTTTAATGAAAAGACCCCATGTACAATCCTTGGCATCTCCATGCTGGAGTCAGAAAGATCTCTTGTCTGATACTTTAAAACTCAGGGAGTTGCTATCAGCTGCTGTAGAAAATCACATTGAATGTGTCAAGTAAATCACTGCCCTCCTCAAATACACTTTGGGGGGGGGGGAAATGCTGCTAGTTCATCCATAAAACTTTTAGACACAAAGAATGTTAAATGTTGAAAGGCTGCTAGAAAATAACATCTAGAGAAAATAACATATTGAAGCAACTTTTCTCAGAGAAGACAGCCTTTGTTTAAATCAGTAAGCTATTGTAGTACCACCCACATTATTATCCTGAGCCCAACCTCATTATGCTGCTATAACCTATCAATTAGTCTGCAGTACAGATTATATGAATATTGCAATTAGCACAAATCTATCTAATAACGGGATTACAACCCCACCCCTCCTTAGGTTAGCCTCACCTGCTTCTGGTGCCATAATTAAACAATTTGTGCATGAGTGAAAAAGTGGGTTTGATCCCCATTATAAAACAATTTCTCCTACATGCTATACAAATGATAGTATAGACCAGCGGTCTCCAACCTTTCCAGCTCAGGGGACCAGTGGAGGCAGTAGCAACAGTTGGGGGGGGGGATGGTTTTATATGTATGCACCTATTTCACAAATGCAGCTTCACGTGCACACACTCATCCACCACTTCTGCAACCCAGTTCCAAACAGGTTGTAGTCCAGCACCGGGCCACAGACCAGGGTTTGAGGATCCCTGGTATAAATTATAAGTCTGTAAACTATACAGGCTTCAACACTGAGATATACTTGCAGATAAAACATTGCAATGTTTTAATTGTAAATTAAAAATAACTTCAAATAATAATATCAGGTGGCAGCAGAGACTGTAATGTGTGCCGGTAGAAATATTCATGGGCATTGTATTGCTTTTTGCTATGCTATTAAAAAAAATTGGATTGTTTGTTTAGCTGTTTAGCAACTGTTTGAAGTTATGACGATGCTGAAAAAGGAACTTTTCAACTAGTTCCAGCACTCATGACCTTTACAGCACACCCATAGCAATAAGATTCAGGTGTTTTACAACTGACAGGTGTTCACAACCATCCCAGTGTTCTGTGGTCACCTGATCACTGTTTGTGCATTCCACATTCAGGTTCTGATAAGCAATGGAGAAGCTGGCAGTAAAATTATAAGTCACAGTCATATAATGTCCCATTATGATAACTGTGGCAGAAGGTCCACTGAAATCATGTGATATCTTGCTAACAGCCATGTCACTTAACAATGGGTTTCCAGTCCCAATCCTCACAGTTAAAGGAGGACTACCCAAATAGAATAGGATAGGAAGAAAATAGGTAGAAGCTTCCTCCTCGACTCCCGCCTTTGATTTTTTCCCTCTACCACATATTTCCCCGTCTTTCATTCTCTCAGCCTTCCAATCTGTACATATACCATACTCTGTGATCACACAATCTGATCTACAGCCATCTCCATTAATACCCATTCCTTGAATGCAAAATGTAAAACTTCCTCCTCTGCCATGAGCCACCATGTATTACTGTAAACTCTTCCACAGTTCAACTGATCAGCAGAAGACTATTGCCAAGAAAATCAGAAATATATTTGAAACAATGCTCTCTGCTTCTTACTGCTCAGATGTTTCTGCTGATTAATGTGGAAGATTCAATGAGGAATAAAATTTTCATCTGAGTGGCAGAATTTTACGACCATGCCTTCTTTTTCTGCCAAGGATTTGGGGCTAGATTATTTCAAAGACCATCCTTTTCCCAGTTACATCTACTTGACCAATCAGAACAGGGAGGCAAGATACGTTATGGGTTCCTCCCTCTCCCCCCGCCCCAAATTAAGGAAGTCCTTCTAATGAGACAAGAAAAAGGACCTTCTCCATGGTAGCTCCCTTCTGTGGGACATCATCCTCACAGAGATCAGGCTGGCCACCACCATAATAACCTTTCTAAAGGCCCTGAAGTCATGATTTTGCCAGAGGCCTGAGGACACCAGGATGATATGGAACAGATCAAGTGGTTTGTCTGATTGTTGTTAACAAGAGATGAGAATTGATCGTATTTTGCATTGGAGTTTTATTTCTGGAAGCTGTGCAGAGTTCCCATGAGTGAGTTGGATGGCCATATATATTTTCTTAATGAATGAATAATAAATAAAAGTTGTCCAAATCTATGAACTGAGAAGCAACTTGTGTGGGGAGATTATCTCCTCCTGCTCCACTGATTGGCAGGAAGTCTAGAACAGGGGTCTTCAGACTTGACAGCTTTAAGGCTTGTGGACTTCAACTCCCAGAATTCCTCCTCCAGTCATGTTAGCTTATGAATTCTGGGAGTTGAAGTCCACAAGTCTTAAACTTGCCAAGTTTGAAGACCCTTGGTCTAGAACAAAGAGACTTTGGACCACATGATCAGCCCAGGAGTTGCTGGTTTCTCAACTCTGCTTAAAAACAACTTGCAGTTAGAGAAACAATCTGAATTACCGTTCACAGGTTTCACATGTAACTGACAACAAACTTTATATAAAAAGACAGACCCAGTAATGCCTGCCATGCTGGCTATCAAAGAATGATTCTGCCACTATGAGACACAGACTGGAGGTTTTGTTGCCATCCATCCCTCCAGGTTCTTATTCAAATGTAAGGAATAATGTGAAAGCAACTGTTTTAGTACTAGCAGTATCTTGTCCTTAGCATGTTTTTTTTTCTTTCCTGTTTTTGAAAGATTGGATTAACTCATTATACAGCAAAACAGAGGCATTGATTGTGACTCTTGCAAATATTCAAGAACTTGATTCTTACTCAGACAGTACCCCTGGAGTTAGACAGCCAACACTGTCTTTGGCAATAGATAACTAGTAATTACTTTTTCCAGAAACCATATTAATGTCCTAAATAATGCAGCAGTTTCTGTGTTAAAATTTCATGAGGTTGGTTGTAATTATTATTCAGTATGTGACACTCTGTGGTGCTTTAGCATATTATTCCTTAAAATGAGCTCTATAACATTCTAAAAATAACTTCAGCTGTGCCTATGCTTTTTTCCTTTTCCCTTTTTTTAATTCAGTACTAAAAGGACAGAAATATGGATGCTGAATCCAATTTAAACACTATTAAAAAGTCCTCAGTTCTGCTACTAACAGCAGTTTATTTAATTCAGTCCATGCACAGCCAATGAAAAGAGCTTTTACCAATGTTACCCACTGTTGCAAATAATATTTCATTAGAAATATTAATAATAAAAGAGACAACATTTGCTATATTATGATGGTTGTCATTGCTATGCAATATACGACAAAGAATAAAAGAATCCACCTTCCCCCCAAAAAAACTGGGCCACAATTCCAAAATAGATACAGAAGAAATGAGAGTGGAACAAAAGGAGAAAGGACAAACAAGGAAAGCTTGTTTAGTCAGGTTCAATTAAAGTTAGTGATTAGGTTTATGGCTGCTAATTGTAATGGATGATGCTGATGATGATATCTGCATATTTTTATTTTTTGTGCTTCAAGTCCGTTGCCTTCTGGTGACTGCTTGGACTTGTCCTTGCAATTTTTTGGCAAGGTTTCAAAAGTGGTTTGGCCTTGCCTTTTCTCTAACAGTGAGTCTAAGTGACTGATCAAAGGTCACAGATCTGGTTCTATACCTAAGGCAGGAGTACAACTCTTGGTGTCCTGGTTTCTAGGCCAATGTCTTAACCGCTACACCAAACTGGTTCTCAAGAAGATTTAGCAGTTGACTAAAAAAGGCAATACTGCACTCATTAATCCTTTTGATGTCATAATTGCCTTCCTAGCCAAAATGATTTAATCATCAGCAACAATAAAAGCATTTTTCTGGCTTGGATACTCTGTCCTAGAAAATATGCAATATTATCTGTTTCTTTAAAATCATGGAATATGAAATAACTAAAGGGAGAATATAAAATGTAAGGGGAAAGACTATTGGGGTGGTTGTAGGTATTAAGGCTAAAGAGAGTTCAGGAATGAGAAAAGTTTCTTAATTTATAGAAATTTTAAAAACTGGAAGTACTTGAAGTTGCTGAAATTGAATGCAATCCACACAGCACTTCTCGTATGTTAAAGATTAATAGTTTAATTGTACTACATTTTTTTCATGGATTACAATCTATCAGATTTATAACAGTTTTTCCTTAGCAGGCATGTACATATTCATATTCATTTTTGGTATGGCACCTAGGGTACCTATAACCACTGTGACTACCATGACATTGGTGTATGTATTTCTTTTTTAAGCAAAATAAAATGTGTGATATCTAACATTTATTTTTACCCAGAAAGAAAAAGTGGAAAATATGGTGCTATTTTCTGCCAGCTTTGGTAACATAACAGCTTGGTGGGCCAGAAGGATGCAAAAAAATGGCTCTGGAAAATAGCATGCAATCTATGGGGCAGAGAATGCCCACATACACACACACACATTTAAAAAGCTGGGCCTTATTAAAAGGCAAAAGGCAAGTTATTGATAAAGTTACATCTCACTTGCTGATCAAAATGTTTCAAAAGCAACTTCATTAACTATTCATTATTAGGAATGAAATTCCCTGTCTACAAAGGTTTTTTTTTTCTTTTTCTACTGACATTCAATTCTGTCCGATTCTTAGAGACTGCCTGAACATGTCCCTGAAGGTTTTTCAGAAGTGGTTTGCCATTGCCTCTTTCCTAGGCTGGGAGAGAATGACTGGCCCAAAGTCACCCAGCTGGTTTGTGCCCATGGAGAGGACTAGAACTCAAGGTCTGCCAGTTTTTAGTTTGGTGAACCACTGTACTAAACTGTCTCTTTAAAAAGTTTAGCCTGCATTAAATTAATGCAAGTCAAACCATCCAGCTAACACCATTTATCATTCTTCATTAATTATGACAAGTTTGAATTTTTAAGGATTTTTTGGTATCTTCTTCATGCTGTGCTTATTCAACACTGCAGTACTAAAGAATTACTTTCCCCTGAAATGGCTTATTAGATATTCCCAATAACTAGTCAAAATTCTATTACAGTATTTACATTCCAATACCTGCTGCTTACCATTTTTATTGCTTACTTTTCTGCCTGTTACATTTCAGATGACAGGTATATTTTACCTAGAGGTAAATGGAGGAGAATATTTGTAATCCGGGGTTGCTATCTAGGAAAATTCTATGGTTTAAGTTCTTTGCACTTTTTTTACTTGTCGGTACTCTACACTCCAATATCAACTCTTCTGCTAATGACAGCTTATGCCAGAAATGAAACTAATACTGCATGGATTTCTTCAGAGAAGTCCAGCTCTTTTCACATTACCTAGCAAGGGAAAATCAACACCAAAGGATTCCCATATAACCTAGATAGCAAAAGAGCTAGGCCCATATTGTTGTATATAGATTGTACTATGGGAGATTTATTACTATAGTAGGATCTTCTGAGCTTGGTTGTTTTCTTGCAGACATTTCATTACCTTGCTAAGTAGCATCATCAGTGCCAGAAGGATTTGCTCTCATTTTATATCCTAGTAATATTAATCTTATTGGTTCCTTGATTAGGCTGTTGTTTACTGTTAGCTTCAGGGGTGGTATTCAGCAGGTTCTGACTAGTTCTGGAGAACCGGTAGTGGAAATTTTGAGTAGTTTGGAGAACCAGCAAATACCACCTCTGACTGGAGATTTTACAGTATCCTTCCCCTGCCATGTCTACCAAGCCACAGAACCGGTAGTAAAAAACTTTGAATTCCACCACTAGTTAGCTTGTCTGACTCTGTTGGCAGTTCCTTGATAGCATCTTGATAGTTAGTCTAATGTTAATCTTGAGGTCAATATCTGTTCAACTGAATGTTGATTGCTCATGAGGAAGTGTTTTGGTCTTTCTGTTTCCTTTTTGGCTTTTGAATGATATGTAGATGTTGTTTAACTTTATGTGCCTGTTGATGGCTGATTTGTCTGAGTGCCAAATTTCTCAGTAGACAAGCACTCTGTAGAGTTGTAGAAGCCTATTTCTTATAATAAGATAGTACCAAACAAAAATATATTACTAGAAGATCGTTTAATCAGAAACACAGAAAAAAATAAATCTGTTTTGTTTTCAAGTTGAAATGAATGTTTCAGAAAAGCATTTAGTTACCAATAACCAGGAATGTATACACAGATTTCATTTTGATAAAGAACAAAATATATAATTAAAACTTTAATTGCATTAAACTTCTATATGCGAGGAGTCTACTCTGTGCCACTTTCTTACATCACATTTTCAATGTGCAATTTACACATTTCTGGAAAATATAAAGGACCATCCATTTGTTCCATCCCAATATCTTTATCTTAAAAAGTTGCCATTCAGGAATAGTTACTATATCATAAAAATCATTGAATTGAAAGGAGCTATTTCAGTTATTAACTCTAATCCCATTCAGCAAAGAAAACAAATTAAAATATATCAGACAGATAGCTATCTAACTGCCACTTCAACACGTCTAATGAAGAGGAGTACACTACTGTCACATTAATTTCATTGTTATAAATATTTTTTTTCTAGCCTTTTCTCTTTGTAACCAAAATCCATTATTCTGTATTCTTTACTTTGGAAGAACAAAGAGTGCTGACCTTTTTTTTTCTTTTTCTTTTTTTGATATCTTTCCAGATATTTTAAGAATACGATCTTGTCCCCACTCAGCTGTTTTTCTGAAGATTAAAAAATTCTTACTTCCTTCATCTCTCTTCATACTAGATGTTCATCTCTTTCCTATAACTACAATATAAGAAACTGGAAATAAATAGTAGCTTTTCACTGTTGAAACTTGTCGCAAAACTAAATACATTAATTGATAGTAATTTATTCTAAATGGATTGACGTTAACTGTTATTTACTGAAGAGTAACTTACTGTATATGTCCTATATAAAGCTCAGTTCAAATGTTTTTACTCAACAATCACAATAAGACTATTTATATTTCTGAGTAATACACTGAAAAATAGGTTAGACACCTCTTCTTCAATCTAGTGCCATCCAAATATATTAAAATTACCACTCCAATGATGATTTAATTTTAGTGTAATGATTTTAATTTTAATTTGAGAGCCAGTTTGATCTAGTAATTAAGGCACCAGGAGATTGTGTGTTCTAATTCTGCCTTTGTCATGAAGGACTCCTGGATCACTTTGGGCCAGTCATTCTGTCTTAGCCCATGATGTCAAGCTTGGCTTGGGTGACAAGAAGATTAGTCAATTCCTATTGTAACCAAATATCTGAAGGATCCAAAACTGGGAAAATTTGAGTTGGACAATTTGAAAATATCATTGCTTTATTACATTTAGAAAGAATTATACATTATGTTGTGGTCCATCCACATCTATGTACTGATGGGACTTCAAAATAAATCTTGCTTACTTGTAATTACTAAAGGAAGAAGACTGGATTGTTATATATTGGAAAGTATATTGATATATAAATAATTCATTTTGAAATGAGTTTATTTTATGCTTACCAATTTTACTAATTTGCAAACTGTTGATCCTCCTTTCTGTATTTCTCTACTTAGAAATAAACTCCATTGAAAACTGTGGCCCTTATTTTCAAACAACTATATTACTTTTTAAAATAGATTTTTTTTCTATGTTTTGTAATTCATTGATTTTTACAGCCTTCCACTTACATTGTTTACTAGTTGGTGCTAGAGTCTATTGATATTATATTTTCATAAATGGGGCATAAGATTGTAATACAAAATGAATTTGAATGATACAAGTTACAATCTGAATAAGTGAGCATTCTTCTATGTTTCTTTTAAATTCTTTTAAATCTATTTTTATACCATACACTCATTTCTGTGCTGGTCTCTGTTAGCTTTTGCTGAGTATATTCCTGTCCTCTTGCTTATTGTATTTTAATAGTGACAGACCTTTTAATACTGAGATATACTCAAATTCAACTCAAATTTGTAACAGTGGGATCTAATGAATAGTAATGATAATCTTTTTCTCAGGTTATGTTCCATACTATGCTCATTAATCTTAGTCAAAGACTTGATAATTCCACTTCATATTCTAGTACAAAAGTAATCTTCTAGACAGAATTATGAACCTGAATTTGAAAATGAATAACAGAAATGCTGCCATGGATTTCCACTGTATTTGGTTTCAATAAAATTAATTTAAGGGTCTTGTATGTTTTCTCCAGGCAGGAGGAATCTCTATGCTAATAGCGCGTATCACCATTCATTTATTTCATACTCACTTACATTTGCAACATTCTGGTTTGTTAGAATGTGATGATTTAATTATAGTCAGATGAAACTTTATGTAAGGTAATATTTCTGTACAAGGTCTAAGTTGGTGGAATGCATTCAGTCACAGATCTACTTGTGGATTGCACTAGGTCTCACTTTTGTCTGATAAATTAGACTCAATTTTTTGACTCAAAAATACTTTTCAGAATTTTCATACAAATACATATTTCTTTTTAGGTTTATATTAACTTGATGGGAAATGATGTTGATGTTCCTAAGTGTTAAAATATTGTAAAATATGGAATAAGGATCACACTAATCTGTTAACTTAGCTTTTCCTGTCCTAAAGTAGAGGCATGTTTCAGGCAAGCTGTGCTAGTTGCATAGCTCACTGCTGTCAATATGCCTAATCTTTGTAGGATAAAGTGGTACAAACCTATCATAGATATCTAATAATTTATTTTCACAAGGTAATAAACACCAAGGTGTTCTATATATTCCTTGTATTGCCTAGAATGCAACAAGATTAAAAGCTTTATGAATAATTAAATCAGTGTGAATTGAATTTTATATAGAATCAGGCACAAAGTTCCTCCTATCTTCTATAACACACTAAGCCAGGGGTGTCAAACTCAATTTCGTTGAGGGCTGCATCAGGGTTGTGTTTTATCTTGGGGGGGGGGCATGGCCAGGGTGGGCATGGCCAGCTCAACCTCGTGTCAGGGACACCTGTGGTGGTCCGAGTGCTTTGCCAGCAAAACGGGCTCCAATGCTCCATTTTCAGCTGTGATGGCCTCCTACAATCCTCTGCCAGTGAAAACAGAGCTCAAGAGGGCTGCAAGTGACCCTCCTGAGTGACATTTTTGCTAGCAGAGGCACTGTGGGTTAGTCCTTCCCTGTTTCCAGGGTAGCCCTGCAGACCACATTTAACCATCTCGCAGGCTGGATCCGGCCCACAGGCCTTGAGTGACACCCCTGCACTAACCTATAGCGAGCATATATTCATCTTCATGTATCTAAAAAAAAGATTAGTAATGATGCCTTTCACTGCATAGAAGTTTTGATGGATATAGGTAGTTCTCAATTTACAATCATTTATTTAGTGACTAGTTGAAGTTATGATAGCACTGGAAAAAGTGACTTACAACCAGTTTTTACACTCATGACCATTGCACAAAACCCATGATCATGTGATTAAAATTAGGTACCTGGCAACTGGTGTGTATTTATGACAGTTGCACTGTCCTGGTGTCATGTAATCACAATTTGTCAACTTCCAACAAGCAAAATCTAGAAGACTGAGCATCTATACTGAGCATCTCTTAAGTGAAGAGAGTGACACATCTAGGTGTCTATGGAGATTCTCAGTCATCTAGGTTGTCCCCAAAGGTGCTTTTCAAAAGGCAACTGGACTTTCTTGTTTTTTTCCATTAAAAACATTTCATTTCTCATCCAAAAAACTTCTTCAGTTCTGAACTGAACTGGAAAAAGCTTCTTAGATAAGAAGTGAAACTTTTTCAAAGAAAAAAAAACAAGTAAGTTCAGGTGCCTTTTGAAAAGCACCTTTCGATATCACATCCAGGAATCTACTTACTAATTTTCCAAAAAATTGCTTCCGTAGTATTTATTTATCTTCTCAGACTGAGATATTAACAAAAGTATACATGTTTCATAGACATCCAGATCTTAAAATTATTTTATTTCTTGTTGTAAAATATGAGGATTATTCAAATTAAAGTGATTGGAGAGATAATATGGAAGTAAAAATAAAAAAGATATCCATTATAAATTTATAAGACTCTTTATCTAAAACCCTTTATAAGAATTTCTATTTCTTCATCTTTTATTAGAAATATAAATTTATATTTTAAATCATCCCTTGCATTGATATCTCTTGAAATTACCCTTTAGATCTGTTTAGTTTCTATTCTGCCTTTAAGTTAATTCTGCATTTCTCATGGTTTATATAATCTTTTTTTTTTAAACTGGGTATCACCGGTCCAGCGGGTCTTTGGACTGAAGAGCAATAATGGATAAGAAATAAATATGAACCTTCCTGCATGAAGAGTGATTTAAAAGAAAAGTTCCAAATATGGAAATCAAATGGGAGAAGCTGGGGTATTCATTGGTGGAGATACTGCTGATGTCACAAAGCATCCAGTTCTCATATACTGTCCTGATACATCAGTATGTCTCTTCATCTAGATAACAATGGTGCTGCATTACTGAAGTTGAAGGAAAGAAGAAATTATGTCAGTCACTGCAACATGTGAATATCACATCTGAGGTAATATTATGAGCCAAGTAGCATATTATATTAAGTCTACAACTTTGAGACTACATTAACTCAAACAATCATTAGATATGAGCAGTGATGGGATCCGACCGGCATAACTACCAGTTCTGTCGCTCTGCGAGTTGCACGAGTGCAATTTACGACCCGCTGAGCTACCCAGACAGCTGAGCAGCGCTGCGTGCAAGTGCGCAGCGGTTGGAAAAGCCCTTTTTTCCTGCTTTTTCAACTGCAGCTATGTTGCGCAAAGCAGCTGCAGTTGAAAAAGCAGGAAATAAAGGTCAGGAAAGAACCAAGGCGGGCAGGTGGGCCAAAACAGCAGCAAACATAGAACCAGTTCTATGTATGCTCTCTGTTTGCTGCTCTTCAGAGCAACCGGTTCTACAGAAGTGGACAGAACCGGTAGAATCCCACCCCTGGGTATGAGTAAAAAGCTACAGAAAACTATCTCTTTGCTACCTTCTAATAGTCATTCACATGTTTATACCCAGATATGGTAACCCTTTCCCAAATATGTAATAAGTCAGACTGTAAAACTATGTATATTTATTTTGGAGATTATTACTTTTAAATTCTGAAAAGTTACATTCATTTTTTTCTTAAGCAGGAAAACACTAAGATCAGATCATTCCATTTTCTTAAGCTCTTTAAGATGAGTAAAATAACTATGTTATGCTGCAAACAAATGTATTAATTATCTGAATGACCACAGACAAAAAAAATTAAAGATAAGGAGTAACTAAACAATAATTAAGAAAAAGATGTATAATGTGTTGTGTTTTATAGGCAACATACATTGGAGGCTAAATATGGTATGAAACAAGCCTAACAAAAACTAATACAGATTTTTATGGCTAACAAATTGTTCTACAAAGGGTAATATAAGAAACTGATACAAAATGGTAAAGATAGTAAATGAAGGACTTGCTCAACATTCCTCCATTATAGATAATAAGTTGCCTCATGTGTCCCATAAATGTAATTCAACACTGGACTGCAAACAGAAGATGACAGTAATGAAGCCATCATTCCTAGCATCAATTTTTGAATATTTCTTATTAATCGAATCAATATGATCGATATACATAATAATCCAATGCTGTAAAATCCAACACAATACTGTAAGATATCTATTGCACTTAAAATGTTAAATGCAATAGATATCTTACAGTATTGTGTTGCATTACTTAAAGTGTCAGTGCATGGTTGAGGGCTCTCAATTCAACAAATGGAAGAAAGTGGTAGCACTAGAAAGCTGGTTGGACAGCCTCATAGCACCTGTAATGAATGCACAACAATATCAGAAGTAAGTCAGTCTATTCACTCTTCTCAAAGCCAGAGACCAGAGTCTGAACATCCAGCCATGGAATCTTCTTTGCTGCCCCAAGGACCCATAGGTGAAAATCCAAATGGAGAGCGGGTCCAATATTCTGCAAGAGGAGAACCAGCAATACACATTTCAGCACCCACTCAAGATTCAACACTTGCAACTTGTCAGTACATTGCTGGCCTCCTCGGGAGGATCACTGAACAACGTAAGTATTAGATGATTGAATCGGATATAACACAAATTGTCCTCCATGTCTACTGCTGCTTTGTTGAGGTTTTGCAGCAAAGACAGAGGTGGTATTCAACCGTTCTCACTGGTTCTGGAGAACCTGTGTGGGTGATTGGGCATGGGTCGCGGAACCGTTAGTAACTTCTGGCTGGCCATGCCCCTGAACCGGTTCTCTGGTTGCTGGTCACTCAGTTGCCCCACCCACCTGATGCTTGCTCATGCTGCTCGCCCGCCCACCCTCAACTGAGCAGCCCTGATCTGCCTGCCCTGCTCACAAGTAAGACTGTGAGTCATGCTAGGCCCTCACCCACTGCGCAGGGCCTTTCTGTGCCTCCCCACCACTACCAGGGACCTTTCTGGGTGGGAGGAGGCCAAGGTGGAGTGCCAGGCCAGTCCAGAGGATGGGGGGCAGCGGTGGCGGCAGCACGGCTATGGGAAGCAGCCCCAGGAATTCCTGGCTTCCCTTTCGGGGTGCGTCTGCTGCCCTCCTAGCCCAGCAGAGCAGGGAAAGCAGAGGAAAAGCAAAGGGAAAGATTTTGCTTTCCCCCTCCCTTTCGGGGCACGTCCGCCACCCTCCTAGCCCAGCAGAGCAGAGAAAGCAGAGGAAAAGCAAAGGGAAAGGTTTTGCTTTTCCCTCCCTTTGGCACGTCTGCCGCCCTCCTAGCCCAGCAGAGCAGAGAAAGCAGAGGAAAAGCAAAGGGAAAGGTTTTGCTTTTCCCCTCCCTTTCAGGCACATCCGCCTGCCCTCCCAGCCCAGCAGAGCAGGAAAAGCAGAGGAAAAGCAAAGGGAAAGCTTTTGCGGATTTGAAACAGGGGACAAAGAATTAGCAAGACCAGCTCCACTTTTTGATGCAAAGCACCTCAAGCATCCAGTAACATGATCATGCAGTTGATAGGTGACCATCTCCAAGCAGATTGCATCATCTAGTAACCCAGACCCTACAGGAGTCTTCTAACTAAGAGTCTTACCAAGAGTCTTCTTGGTAAGGTGATTTTGGCTCAATTCACAGCATGCCAAACCAACATTCACATTGTCCCCCCGCTCGCTGCTCATAAGTTCTTCCCAGAAAAGGAAGGAAGGGAAGGGAGGGAGGGAGGGAGGAAGGAAGGAAGCAAGAAGGAAAGAGAAGAAAGGAAGAAAGAGTAAGAAAGAAAGAGGAAGAGAGAGAAAGAAATGAAGAGGAAAAAAGAAAGAGGAAGAAAGAAAAAAGGAAGAAAGAAAAAAAGAGAAAGGGAGGAAGGGCAAGAAGGAAAGAGAAAGAAAGAAAGAAAGAAAGAAAGAAAGAAAGAAAGAAAGAAAGAAAGAAAGAAAGAAAGAAAGAAAGAAAGAAAGAAAGAAAGAAAGAAAGAGGAAGAAAGAAAGAAAGAAAGAAAGAAAGAAAGAGGAAGGGAGAGAAAGGAGAAAGAAAGAAAGAGAAAGGAAAGAAAGAAAAAAAAAGGAAGAAGGGGGGAGAGAGAATACTCTGTAGTATTATTTTTAATTGTTCCATTATTTATCATATATTAATATTTTGCACTGTCCCTACACCTAAAGTGATTTTACTGCCTTTCTTTTGCCAAGGTATTTTTCAGGGTTTACATGTCAATAGTCCAGAGAATAAATACAAGTGGTTTAACAGAGTTGAAAGGGACTATGGAGGTCTTCTAGTCCAACCCCCTGCTCAGGCAGGAAAACTCTGAGGAATCCAAAATCTGAATAGAGGTCCTGGGAAAGGTGTCAGAATAACATAATAACACTTAGAAAGGGACCTTGGGGGAACTCTATACCATTTCAGAGAAATGGCTGTCCAGTCTTTTGTTAAAAACGTCCAGTGTTGGAGCACCCAGAACTTCTGGTGGCAAGCAATTCCACTGGTTAATTGTTCTCACTGTCAGGAAGTTTCTCCTTACTTTTAGGTTGCTTCTCTCTTTGTTCAGTTTCCATCCTTCTGGTGCTTTGGAAAATACATTGCCCCCCCCCCTCTTTCTGGCAGCCCCCTAAAAGCCTGTTGCCTATCATCCTCTTGGGCAAAGCATGTGAGCCATTTCCTCCTTTCAGGGGTCCATGAAAGTACATCTATAGATAGATAATAAAGTCAAAAAAAGGTGAACAACATTTTTACAGAACTATAGATACGTTGAGGCTGGGTGTGACAAGGAATGGCTGGGAGGGGAGGGGCCAGGTGAGGCACCCCTTGATGTGAGTGACATTGAGTTGGCCACACCCACCCAGTCACATGACCACCCAGTCACATGACCATCCTAGTCACATGTCCACCAAGCCACAGCTGTCCAGTCATGTGACCCTAAGCCATGCCCACCAAATAAGCCATGGCCACAGAACTGGTAGTAAAAAAATTTGAATTCCACCACTGAGCAAAGAGATATCACAAATTGCTAAAAAAAATTATAGAAAATGGGTGAATGACTTATGTTGAGGTAATTCCCCGTTAGGAGAATGAGCGCATACAGGGAGACGTAGTGAGAGTAGGGAAGAATAACACACACACAGCACACAGATACACTGTACAGTAAATGTACAGTAAACGCTTAAGCAAAGTCCAGAACAAGCAGTCCAAGTCATTCACAGGTAAAGCAGTCAGTTGTCAGTTCAGGGATAATCCAAATATCAAAGTCCAGTATCTAAAAACAGTTCAGTAACAGACTTACATCAACAATCAGTAACAGTCATTAGGAGGAACGGCAACTCTCTCCAACAGAAAGGAACAGATACTCACTGAGACACACACTCTTCTGAGACTAAACAACCCAGGTTTCTGGCTCCATCTTATGGCCGTTTGAGAAACCACAATAATTACAGTTTTAGGATTCTCTTAAAGACATAGTATTAAAATGTCTATCCTAGTTTATATATTTCCAACCCAAATAACTGTTAGGTGACTTACATTCCTAACATTCTCCCCTTTGGGTAGGACAATATAAACAACCTTACATTCTAAGTCCATAATCACAGCTAACCTTATGCTTTATAGAGCCTTGGGCCTTTGTAAAATGATCTGCTATATTGTTTTCTGACATACAGTATTCCAGCTTAATCATTTTATTTTGCACATATTGTCTCACATTTAAATATCTTAAATCTGTGTGTTTAGTTCTTGTTTTAACAGCAATATTTGAAGCCATCTGTATTGCTGATTGATTATCTTTGTAAACAACAATAGAATCTGTTACATCAATTCCCATGTCAATTAGTAGTTGCTTATACAAAACTAAATCTGTACAGAATAAAGACAAGCATGAGAATTCAGCCTTCATTGTTGACAAACTTAGATGTTTCTGTCTAATAGACCTCCATCCAATCAACACCTTTCCAAATAATACAACAATACCCGATGTAGATTTACGTGTATTTATGGCTGTAGCAAAACTTGCATCGGCATATGCAGTTAAACTCAGTTCATCTTAACACACATTTAGCAGCTTGCCAGTGCCTCTCAGTCAGCTCAGCGTAAAATCTCGCTAATTGATTAACACTGTATGCTATATCTGGCCTTGACCAATTACTGAGATAAGATAAACTACCAATCAAGGACTGATAAATGTTCTTATCAAAAATAGGACTTTGAACATCACTATGGCTAAACTCCTGGCTCATCAGTGTTTTAGCTGGCTTACAAAGTTCCATTTTAAAACTTTTTAGTAATTGGTTAATTTTACCTGCCTGCGAGATTTTGTACCCTCCCCTAGTTCTATCTATCTTTAAACCAAGATATTGTTTGATTTCTCCTAACTGTTTTATCTCAAATTTCTTCTCTAACATTGAGATTATTTTAGTAGCTTCTTGTTCAGTTTTGGTGATTAATGCTATGTCATCAGTAAACAATAGCAACAATGAAATTACACCATTACTTTCTTTTTTAAACAAACATGGATCAGCTATGACAGCTACAAAACCTATCTTAGTTAATTCTTTAACTATATATTGGTTCCACTCATATCCTGATTGCTTCAAACCATAAAGACTCTTTTTCAATCTCCAGCAATCAGTTGTATTATCATGTTTTATACCTAAAGGTTTCTTTAAATATATAGTGTGTTGCAACGGTGCATGCAGATATGCTGTCTCTACATCCAAATGATTTACAATATATTTCTCCTTAGCTGCCCACACTAATGCTGCTCTTAATGTAGTTGCCTTCAGACTAGGTGCAAACACCTCATCGTAGTCATTTGCTGTCTGATTGAACCCTTGTGCTATTAACCTGGCTTTATGGGTAACAGTCCCATCTACACCTGTCTTTAGCTTATATATCCATTTACATCCTATGGCATGTTTACCTGGTGGTAACTTAACATTTTCGTATACCTCCAACTTTTTTAATGATTCCAGTTCCTTATCCATTGCTTTCTGCCAAGCAGCCTGATCCTTAGCAGGATACAATTTCAGTTCACTATAGTTACTTGGAACTGTATTCACTTGGCATACAACACTAGCCTGATATCTATCAGGTGGTTGTGTTACTCGGGTTGAATGTCTTGGTAACACAGGGCTTACTGGTGGACTTACCTGTGCCACCTGCTCCTGTTCTTCTACCTCCTCCTGTGCCTGTTCTACTACTTCCTCCTGTGCCTGTTCTTCCTCTTTAATGGCTATTCGTGGTTTACTTATTTCATCTTTAGGGACTATTTGGGTGTCAATAATAATATCATTGCTGGATTCCTGTTCCAGTTTATCCCACCCAATGTGCTCAAGAAATTTTGCACTAGCACTACAATAAACATGAGCTGTGCCTTGATCCCAGAATCTAAACGATCTATGGTTGGCTTCGTAACCTACAAAAAATAACTTCTTAGCTCTATGTTGCCCTTTCAGTCTTACTTGTGAGGGAATATGCACCCATTCTGGAGCTCCAAATGTGTGTAGGTAACTTAAATTTGGTTTTCTGCCATGCCAATGAGTGAATGGCAATTCTCCAGTTGTTGTGTTAACTACATTGTTTAAAACATGGTTGCTACACATTATGGCCTCACCCCACAGTGTTTCAGGCAAACCTGAATCAGACAACATAGTGCGAGCCATGGCTTGTAATGTTCGCCCTCTTCGTTCTACAAACAAGTTATGTTGTGGTCTGTAAGGTGCAGAATGTTTATGCTCAACACCAGCCAATTTCAACATTGTTTGGAATCTCTTGTTAACAAACTCAGTACCATTATCAGTAACTAAAGCAATTACTTTACTCCTCATTTTTCTCTCAGCAAACCTTAGCCAGTTAAAGAAATGTTGGAATGTTTCTGTTTTGTTTTTCATGAGATAGCAGAAACCGTATCGTGAGTAATGGTCCATTGTACTCAAAACATAGCAGGCACCTCCCAAACTGGGTTTTTTAGGACCAATTATGTCAACAAACACAACCTCTAAAGGTTCTTTGGTCTTGGCTACAGGCATTACAGTTTAAATACTTGCTACAGGGTTTTAATTTTACTCCCTCTGCCAATTTAATAGTTTGTTTGAGCATTTTGAAATTAATGTGCCCCAGACATCTATGCAGTAAATGTATGCATTCATCATGTGGTATAACATTGTTATAAACTGAGTTAGCCATCTTCAACTGGTCATCATGTATCACATATAAATCGTTCTCTAAATTAGCAGTAACACTTTTACTCTCTTTCTCTATTATACAGTTATCTCCTCTAAAGGTTACTACATAACAAAGATTAACTAAAGCCCTTACTGATAACAAATTAAATTTCAGTTTAGGTACATATAACATAGTTAAATGCTCGTTTATACAAGAACAATATGCAATACCTTTACCAGAAGCTTTCATCTTCCATCCATTTGCCAATGATACATGTTGTTTACTCGTAGACATCTTTATAAACCTCTCCCTATTTTTAGTAATGCATTGCGATGCTCCACTATCAACAACCCACAAATCATGTTTTACAGTTGAATTGCTAGACATAACTAAACTAACACTCTTCTTAGCCTTCTGGTGACTACCAGTATTCTGTCTTTTTCTCTTCTTACAGAATCTAGCTATATATCCCCTAGCACCGCAAGAAAAACATTTCCTAACAGTATAGGCAGTTGAAGACAAATCCTCTTCTTGTGGTTGTTCCTTTCTCAGTTGGTCCCTAACCAGCCGTCTTCTTGCTTCTTCTAACAACCTTCTGGTTATGTCAGTCAATGTCAGTTTATCTCTGGGCAGGACTTCCAGTGAAGATACATAATCATCATAACTTTCATCCAATGAGGAAAGAATGATGTAAACTTGATGCAACTCTGAAAATATCAGTTCCTTTTCATGTAGCTCTTGAAAAGTTCTTTTCATGAAGTTCAAATGAGCTAACGTATCTCCACCTTTCAGGAGACGTGCTCTAAACAGTTTACGTGTAAGATGTATGTGTGCATCTACACTGTCACGAACATAAATCCTCTTCAAATTCTTCCAACACCTAGCAGCAGACTCTTCTCCACGAGAATGGACTAGCTGCTGGTCACTCAATGTTAGTCCAATTATACAAAGAGCTCGTTCGTTGTTCTGTTTAAAGTCAGCAAGCTTCTTGGCATCATCCTCATTTTCTGGATCCCAAGCATTTACATCTGGTGGATCTTGAACTGCATTCCATAAACCTTCTCTACACAGAAGTAGACTGCATTTCATAGACCAGGAAACATAGTTTGTTCCATCCAACCAGGTTATCAGTGATAGACTTGTTGAAGGGTCTTGTGCCATCTTTACCAGGATAGTAACCCACAATTAAACAGTAAACATCTGTCTGTATACGGTACTGTGCATTCACACTAACTCTCAGTTATCTGAGCCTGGTATGGCCTGGGTCCATAACCAATGTTGAGGTAATTCCCCGTTAGAAGAATGACCGCATACAGGGAGATGTAGTGAGAGTAGGGAAGAATAACACACACACAACACACAGATACACTGTACAGTAAATGTAGGTTTTTACTTCCAATAAACATTTAAGCAAAGTCCAGAATGGTCCAAGTCATTCATAGGTAAAGCAAATATCAAAGTCCAGTGTCAAAAAACAGTTCAGTAACAGACTTACATCAACAATCAGTAACAGTCATTAGGAGGAACAGCAACTCTCTCCAACAGAAAGGAACAGATACTCACTGAGACACACTCTCTTCTGAGACTAAACAACCCAGGTTTCTGGCTCCATCTTATGGCCGTTTGAGAAACCACACCCAATTACAGTTTTAGGATTCTCTTAAAGACATAGTATTAAAATGTCTATCCTAGTTGATATATTTCCAATCCAAATAACTGTTAGGTGACTTACATTCCTAATAGGGTGCAAATTCTACACTGAGCCCTGCAAACTCCTGTGAGAATCCTCAAAAATAAGCAGAAGTAGAGGGATTTCTATACATGAATTATCCATGCATACTTTTAGATTTATCTATTCACAACACACATGAAAAAGATGAGCAGGAAGGGTTTTCACTCCCTGTTCAACACAGGGAAATCAATGGAAACAGATGAATTTAAAGCCACTTTACCCTCCCCAAGAACATATAGTTCTATTTCCCTGTTGCTAATTGTATTGGAGAAACAACCTAGCCCTGTTTATCGGAGATCACTGGAGGAGATGTTTAACTACATCCATTTCTAAAGCTACAGTATATTGGGGAACTAGGCATTTAGGATGACATTCTACATATATCAATAGCAATAGAAATAGCACATAGACTTATATACTGCCCCATAGTCCTTTACAGCACTCTCTAGGCAGTTTACAGTGTAAGCATTATTTGCATATTGCCCTCAACAATTTGGGTCCTCATTTTACCAATCTTAGAAGGATGGATGGTTGAGTCAACCCTGAGCCCCATCAGGATTGAACTCCAGGTTGTGGGTAGCGTTTGCCCACAATACTACTATGCCACCATAGCTTCTACTAACCCTCTAATTAGCAAAATTGTACTACAAAGAGCCTATAGAAAGCTGTATCTTTATGGCAATATTACTGGAGAAGAGAGTCTCAAGGAGAATAATCATTTATACCCTCTTTTCCAAGCCAATAAATATACAGCAAGTGCTTCACAGAGCCATTCACAGTGGGCCCCATCAGACAGGTACACTGCAGCCTGCTTTTTTTTCCATACAGGTTTCATATAAGCCACAAACTGGCAGAAAGCACACAACATGTAAAATGGGAAGTAGTCTTTGTACTGTGCCCTCAACCACTAGCCTCCATGCTTTATTTGGTGCACCTATAAGTAGGGCATGAAATAGAGATATGAAATGAAATGCTGCTCTATTCTACTGGGATCTTTTTACTACCACTTCTCAGCCAACTGAATGAGCTGAATTTATTATGCTATATATTTCTTTTTGACAGAAGATGGCATCATGCGAGAACTACGGGCAATGCGCAGAGAAATGAGGCTTATGAAAGGTGAACAGCGCCGGACTAATGCCAGAGTGATCTCTTTGGCACAGGAACTTGTAGCGTTCAAGGAATGTTAACAGTGGCAATAAAAGTTGACGTCATTCCTCCTTCTCACCAGGACACTTTCTGTCAGTGTTTGTGTTCCACCTTGGGAATAGTTGTCTGTTTCTAATGAAGTGTTCCCACATAAGCTACAGTCCATCCACATTACATTTCAGCCAGATAGTCAAAATAGCAATAGCACTTAGTGCTTTATAGCACTCTCTCAGCGGTTTACAGATCCAGCCTATTGCCCCCAACAATCTGGGTCCTCGTTTTACCAACTTCGAAAGGATGGAAGGCTGAGTCAACCTTGAGCCGGTCAAGACTGAACTCCTAGCAATGGACAGTTTGCCTGCAATACTGCATTCTAACCACTGTGCCACCACAGCTCTTTCAAGAGTCACAAGAGTGTGCATCTCTGTTTGTAGATGAATTAGATGGATCAAGCTGGTGGCCCATGGGCTGGATACATCACATGAAGGCCATGGCTCCACAAAGGCAAAAAACCATCATGATACATCATGATCCATCCCATTATGCAATCAAGTTTGACACCCATGGGATGGATGGATGTATATATAGACAGATGAAAATTTTAATTACCCGAATTTGGGGTTTTCATATGGTTCTTTTTCTATCAAGATAGGAATGGCCAGCATGTCCATTTTTTAACATTTCTGCTAAAGATATTGGGTAGTTTGACAGTAAACCAGAGGGAGAGCAATATCTGAAATGTTTTTTATATAATTTGCCATATTTAAATGTTCTACCATACATTCCCTAATTATTTTTAAAGGACCAGCAAAATTATTTTATTTTATACCAGGCAAAATAGATGCATTCAAAATTTATTTGCTTCATTTGTTTCAGATCTTTGCACTCTTGATTTTGTCCACATTTCTGCAAGAAAGGATATAATCTTGAAAGCATTTTTTTAAAATAAATTTTGATGGGGAGATGCACAGAAACAACTCTGTTATTCTATTCTATTCTATTCTATTCTATTCTATTCTATTCTATTCTATTCTATTCTATTCTATTCTATTCTATTCTAACTTCTTTTAATATCCCTCTGGAGAGTAAGTTCCTGACAGGTTAGTAATATAATATACTTGTTCTAGGCAATTCAGAACAACTGTTGTATCTGCAGAGACTCTGATTAAGTATCAGTAGCTCTAGATATCTCTTCTGTAATTGGAAGATATAAACATTGGATTCTTTTCAAAGATTTATTATGTTCATTAAAATGAACACAGAAAGCTTTGTTACATTTGACATTAAAATTAAAAATGTTTTACAAATAGCTACTTAGTGCTCACAGATAGTATATTAATATTTAATGGGCAAGAAAAGTGGGGGGAAATATATATCAGGCTCCTAGCCTTTGCTAATAGTCTCACACTGGGACAGTTTGAAACAGTATGTTTAAATATCTTATTTATTTTGATATATAGTCCCCTAAACCAACAGAGACAATCTGTGGGTGCAAACTGATGTCATTTTAGGTTGTGATTCTATTGTGGTTAGTACAGTTTCTTAGAGAAACCCCTGAGTTCAATAAGGGAGGTTTAAGGAGAGATTCATCCTTGAGCAGCAGCAGCTACTGACTGGGCCTCCATTGAAAATAACATTATGAAGTGGACATAGTATAGCTGCATTAAGTTAGGCTTTGAGTTTATAAAATTCATAGTTCACCCATGACTTCAATTCAGTCTCCCAATCCTCCAACCCATGTGTGATGGAAGAGAGCTTCCCAACTCCAGAGGAACTATTCTTTTCACCCTAGGGGGAGGATAATTTTTCTTTAACCTCCCCCCTTTTGGTGTGTGTGTGTATGTATGTAAATTGTTAAATGGTGTCCAAGATTGGCTTAAAAAGTATAATGATATTTTGGAGGGTAATGCTATAGTTATGGGCTTGCTATGAGACTAATTCTTAATTATTTTAATTTTTGAGTAACCAACAACTTTGCATTTGATTTTTAAGTTTCATAAGAGAGAAAGAGAGAATTGAAAAAAAACCTATTTTTGTCTCAGATGTAAATTATCAAGAAAACCACTAAGAAATGTTCCTATCAATATTTCCTATACTTTGAACCTTCCAGGGAGAAAGTAGAACTTCTATAAGAAGTAATGAGAATGTCCTCACTCTTTTCTTGTAAGAATAGTGGCAGTTTTAATCTGAGTCTTACATTTACTCTAAATCCAATTAAGACCTATGAATATCTACTTTAATAAGGAATCAAAGCATTTGGAGATAGATGAAGCAAAATATCTTTTATTGATATGTACAATTACAGTGATCACTTGGTTCCCAGCCCAAAGAATGCAAAAGAATCACGAACTAAACAAAATTAGTAATATATTCGTATGTATGTATGTATCTCTCACACACATACATATATACACGTGTGTGTGTGTGTGTGTATATATATATATATATATATATATATATATATATATATATATATATATATATATATATATATATATATATGGATCTTTGGTTATTCGGGTTTTCTCCCGCGTAAGATTGGAAGTATCTAGGCAACGTTTCGATGAAGTCTCATTCATCATCTTCAGGCTTCTGTCTTCAGCTCTGTGCTTCTCAGAGTGATGTGAGCTTGCAGCTGCTTCTTCCTTTTAACTGCTAGTGGGGGTGTGACTTGATTGGGTGGGGGCTTGGCTGTGTTCTGATTGGGTGGGGGTGTGTTCTCATTGGTTGGGGGTTTGGCTGTGTTCTGATTGGTTGGAGGGTTGGCCATGTTCTGATTGGCTGGAGGTGTGTTCTGTTCAGGTGGGGGCTTGGTTGTGCTCAGGTTGGTCTTAGTTACTGGGGATTTGAGCTGGTGAGCTGTGAGCTTGCTGTTTGGCTTCGAGTTCGTGGTCGTGCTGCATCTTCGTGGTGGGGGTCAGTTCGCCGTGTATGGCTCAGGGGGTTTGAAGTGGGTAGTGATGCAGCTGCAGTGCGGCTTCTGGTCTGTGGTCGTGTCTCATCTTCTGTGTGGGGGTGAGTCTGCTTTTTACGTGGAAGTGTGGTAGTGGCATCTTGTGTGGCCCTCGTGGGTGTGGGTCTGGTGTCATTCATCATGTTAGGTACTTGTCTGTTCATGAGGGCGGGTTTCCAAATGGCTGGTAAGCGGGAGGTGTCATCTCTTTTATTCATGCTGTGTGGGCGTTTTTCTATCTCTATGGCTTCTCTGATTATTCTGTTGTTGAAGTGTTCAGTTTTGGCGATAGTTCTGGTATTTTTAAAGTCAATCTCATGTCCTGTGGCTTTGAGGTGTTGGACCAGGGAAGAGGTCGGTTCTTCTTTTTGATTGAGTTCTTATGTTCTTCAACGCGTGCACTTATTCTCCTGTTAGTTTGTCCAATGTATGTGGTGGGGCAGGCGGTGCAAGGGATTTTGTATACTCCTTGGTTTTCTAACTCGATTTTGTCTTTAGGGTTTCTTAGGATGGTGGATATTTTTCTGTTTGTGCAGAATGCTGTTTTAATGTTGTGTTTTTGGAGGATCTTGCTGATTTTGTCTGTAGTGCCTTTTATATATGGGAGGAGGGCTTTGCCATTCTCTTGTTCTCTGTCTTGGATTTTGGTTGGGGTTTCTTTTTGGATTAGGTGGGTAATCTTCTTTCTTTGGAATCCATTGGCTGTTAGTACGTTGGTGAGAGTGTTTAGTTCGGTTTTTAGGTGTTGTTCATCAGCTAAGCATTTTGTTCTGGAGATAAGTGTCTCAGCTACGGAATTGATCTGTGCTGGGTGGTGGTGTGAGAGTGCATGTAGATAGCGGTTTGTATGTGTTTTCTTCTCGTAGATGGTGTGTCCTAGGGAGCCATTGGGTTTTTTATATACCAAGACATCTAGGAAGGGAAGTTGATTGTTAGCTTCTGTTTCCATGGTGAATTGTATTTTGGGGTGTAGGCTGTTGAGGTGTGTGAGGAAGTTGTTCAGTTTTTCTTTCCCGTGTGGCCAGATTATGAAGGTGTCATCTACGTATCTGAGCCAGAGTTTGGGTTTGTGATCATATTTTTCTAGAGCTTGTGTTTCAAAGTGTTCCATGTAGAGGTTTGCGATGACAGGTGAGAGGGGTGATCCCATGGGTGCTCCTTCTATTTGTTTGTATTTTTGTCCGTTGTAGGTGAAGTATGTATTGGATAGACAGTGGTTGGTCAGATCTAGGATGTGCTGAGGGGGTTGTATTTGTTTTGGATGGCTGTCAAGGCTTCTTTTATTGGCACTTGGGTGAAGAGGATATGACATCGAAGCTCACTAGTAGGTCGCTGGGTTGTAACTTTTGTTTCTTTATGATCTCGATGAACTGGAATGAGTTTCTTATATGTGAGTTGATGGATTCTGCATAGGGCTGTAGTTGTTTGGCGAGAAATTTGGCTAGGTTTTGTAGAGGTGAGCCTATGGAGCTGACTATTGGTCTAAGTGGAGTTCCTTCTTTGTGTATCTTGGGGAGACCATAAAGCTTCGGGCATCTGGATGATTTCTCTCTGGGTATGATTCTTTGCTGGATTTCTTCACTTATGGGGAGGCTTTTATTTTGGATCTGGTGGTTTTTTTCTAGGTAGGTGGTGGGGTCTGTCTTTAGGGGTTTGTATGTGGGGTCTAGGAGTAGGTTGGTTAACTTGGTTTGGTAGTCAGATGTGTTCATAACCACTGTCGTGTTGCCCTTGTCTGCTGGTAGGATTATTATGCTGGTGTCTTCTTTCAGGTTACGTAGTGCAGTTTGTTCTTCTTTGGATAAGTTGCTTTTGGGTGGTTTGCTAGTGCAGAGGATGTTGGTGATTTCGAGTCTGATTCTATTAGCATCCTCAGGGTTGGTTCTGGTCAGGCTGGTTTCAACTCCGCATATGATGGTTTCTGTGGGGATGTGTTTGGGAGCGACAGCAAAGTTGAATCCCAAATTTAAATCTGAAACCACTGTAAAAGTCTGACTCACAGACGGACACAATACAGAAGCCTGATGATGGCAGATGAGATTCTGCTGAAAGCGTTGCTACAACTTTAAAAGCACCACTACTATGACGTGGGAAAATACCGAACAAAGCTGAAGGCCATACATGTAAGTACCGCGAAACTTAAGAAAATATATATATATATATATATATATATATATATATATATATATATATATATATATATAAAGTTTTCGCGGTACTTACATGTATGGTATTCAGCTTTGTTCGGGTATTTTCCCATGTCATTATAGTTGTGCTTTTAAAGTTGTAGCAACGTTCGGCAGAATCTCATCTGCCATCATCAGGCTTCTATTGTGTTCGTCTGTGAGTCAGACTTCCACAGCCGTTCTGTTTTAAATTTGGGGCTAGCCTATTGCTGTGCCAGAATGGTTTTTTCTTCATCCTGATTGGTTGGGAGTCTTGGTCTGTGTTTATTGGTCTTGGAGTTTGCTGTGTTCTGCTTGATTGGTGTTTCTAATATCTTCTGTCTGTTTTGTAGCTTTTTTTGTCTTGATTGGCTGGCAACATTGTGTTTCCTGTATTGGAGGCTTTTAGTGCGGAGCCAAGCTGCCTGATGATGGCAGATGAGATTCTGCCGAAACGTTGCTACAACTTTAAAAGCACAACTATAATGACATGGGAAAATACCCGAACAAAGCTGAATACCATACATACATACACATACATACATACATACATACACACACACACACACACACATACATATACGTATACGTATACGTATACATATACATATATACACATACATACATACATACACTCACATACACGTATATAATCCTTCCTCCAAAAAATATTACATAGGAATGGTGTAAATCATACTACAACCTTATAAATACTGAGAGTATTTACACGAAGACAAATTCCTTGTGTGTCCAATCACACTTGGCCAATAAAGTATTCTATTCTATTCTATTCTATTCTATTCTATTCTATTCTATTCTATTCTATTCTATTCTACTCTACTCTACTCTACTCTACTCTATTCTATTCTATTCTATTCTTCACAGTTGAGATGTAACATCTGATAACATTGTAAAATCTTACTATGGTTATCTCAGGAACTCTACATTCTTTTGTATGTACTAATGGGATTTTAACTTGGTCGAATTGCAGATACTTACACTACATTCCATAAATAGTGGTATTCATTGTGCCCATACACTGTCCTCCTTCAAATAAACAAGAGATAAGGGTCTGTTTCTATGACTTGTCTCCTTTCTCTCCAGGATCATTGGGTAGCTTTGGTTTTCCTCCTTTGTATTTCAGAGCTTTTTCTCATGTTTATATCATGAACAAGCCATCATACATGATAATCCTCCACACCAAGAAGGTTCAATCAAATGTTATTTACTTCTTTATAGAGGCTAAAGTAGTTAGGAATTCTTCCTAATTACATATAAAGAAGTATTCTTCAGCCACTAGATGGCAGGGCAGTTTTCACAGATTAGTGATTTCATTTCAGATCTGGCTTCACTCAAACTACCTAACAATTCATACTACAATTAGATTTTTGTTGTATAATTATAATGAAGTTAGAGGACTTATATGCCTTGTTTCTGTCTCTGAAGACAGCCCTAATTATTAGAGATCTATTTGACAAAAATACAGGTAGTCCTCACTTTATGACCACAACTGAGCCCAAAATTTATGTTGTTAAGTAAGAAATTTGTTAAGTAAGTTTTGCCCCATTTTACGACGTTTCTTGCCACATTTATTAAGTGGATCACTGCAATTGTTAAATTAGTAACACGGTTGTTAAGTGAATCTGGTTTCCTCATTGACTTTTCTTATCAGAAGGCTGCAAAAGGGAATAACATGACTCTGGGACACTACAACTGTCATAAATGTGAGTCAGTTGTCAAGCATATGAATGTAAATCACATGACCATGGAGATGCTACAGCAGTCATAAGTCACTTTTTTCCAGTGCTGTTGTTACTTTGAACAGTCGCTAAACAAACTATTGTAAGTTGAGGACTACCTGTATGCATCTTCTACATAAGATCAAATTGAGATTTTTAAGCCATGATTTGTTGAATAAATCTTACCTAATCCTCATATATAACCTTGAGATGTAATAGGAATTTCACACATGATACTAGGTCAAAAGTTGAGTGTTAGAAAATGAATGTTCCTGATGTCTTTCTTCAGGCTGGTATTATTGTCGAGAGTGATTGGCAGCTATGTGCCTCTTCAACTTGTCATTGAGTACAGGGGGGGGAGGTGTTGATTACGAATAGGTTAATTGGCAAAACGAAACGTCTATAGTTCCACTGAAGCTTGTGAGAGTCTGAAAACTTTTCAAGGATATATCAACAGGTGTGAAGACGAAGGCAGATGGTTCCCATAACAGAGAACTTGTTTACATGATCAACATGGAAGCCTGGGGGTTGGGCTGGGAACCTAACCATAACCTTTATTAATCTGAAACTCAATGAACAGTTATTCATATAATTTATTGAATTTTAATTTCATTTCTATGGTGTGCCCCTCCATGGGAGAGAAACTGCGCTCCCAGCCTGCCCTGTGCATGTGCCACTCTGCCCTGCCACCTCTATGGCACACCGCTCTCTGTGGAAGAGGGCGCTCCTGGCCTGCCCCATGTGCACGGCCAGGCCCGGCCTTGCCAGTGCCATGAAGACCCCGGCTGAGGAGGTGGCTGTGCCACCACCCTCAGGTGGGTGCTCCTGGCCATATTAGTCTTGTTCCAGCACTTAATAATCCTCTTGGCGGCCCTGTTAACAATGATAGATTATGAAGAAGTTCCAAATGGACTATCTAAGACCTTTTGTGATTTGTGGAGAATTTTGAATATGTGGCATCACCTTTAAACATAACATCACATATAGAAAAATCTCAGCTTATGTGCAATAATATTTATTTGGATAATGTTTTCATTAGAATTGTAACTGTTTACTGATGTAACAACATATAGTCTATCTTTTTATTTTGTTTTTCCCCCGCATATATAACTTTTAAAAGCATTTGTTATATATATTTAGTTTATATTTTTGTGTTTTGTTCTTTTTTATTTTTCTGATTTTACAAGCAATTAAAAATAAATAAATAAATAATGTTCGTGCCTGAAAAATCGGCATAGGATTGGCCATTATTTAAAAAGCAAACAATCTGAAATGTGCATATAAATAAATGATGCTCTTCCTATGGTGAAAAATAAATATGGCATCTAACCATTTAAAGGGTAGCCAATTAAACATTTCAAATATAAAAGGAGGTATTAAATATTTGATGTTTAGTGCGGCACAGCATGAAAAAAATTATAATTTTCATGGTCCAACAATTAAGAATAGAAGACTAAAAGGCTTCATTTATTACGTGTTAAATTTAAAAAGCAGACAAAGCTCCACATATAATTTTGATTAATATTTAATCATTAGGACTATTAGTGTAGTTTAAAATACTGAAAAATTTCACGCTCCCAAAAAATGTTTCATGCCCCAACAATTTAGAATAGAAGACTAAAAGAACACTTCATGTATTACATGTTAAATTTAAAAAGCAAACCCAAGCTCCTAATATAATTTTTGTTAATATTTAATCATGGTTATGTTGTATTTTAAAAATATTGAAAAATACATGGGTTTATTTGCTAAATTGTCTAATTGGCTCTAGTGGTTATTTTTTCTCTCTAAGCACCTTGCGTTATTTTTTTTTTCAACAACAGATCAGCATCAGCTGTATTATGCCATCTTGATTAGTTATGTAAATTAACTTCCAAATTCAGAGAATGAAGAAAAGGAAAATAATACACCCTCTGAGGATTCCATTTTAATATTCATAACATATTTTCACTTTAATCAAAAGATAAGTTGCTTCAGCTTGCTAAAAATGGAATCTTTGTAATTCAAGAGCAGTATACCTGAAGGTTATTGGTCTCCACAAATACTTAAAGATATTTTTCAATCACTTTGAGAAATATTTTTTGCTAGCACCCCTCTTGAGCTAAATTCATTGAAGAACAACCAAGAAGATAACCTTTTAAATGTGTGAAAAGCCTGATAAAGATGGTATCAGTTTGGAAGGTAACCAAGTTCAGCATTTCTGTAACTTGATGGGACTTTTTTCAAGAGCTAAAGAAGCTTCTTGTATGACAAGCAAAATGACAAGCAGAAATGACAAGTGGTGCCTCTTTTACAACTTTCTGGCACGCAAAGTCAATGGGGCAGCCAGATTCACTTAACAACCATGTTACTAACTTAACTGCAATGATTCACTTAACAACTGTGGCAAGAAAAGTGGTAAAATAGGGCAAAAATCACTTAACAACATAAATTCTGGACTCAGTTGTGATTGTAAGTCAAAGACTAGCTGTATTCTATTGACCTCCTATTCATTTCCAAAGGATCAAACTATAATTCAAGAGTATACAGATCTATAAAAACCAGTGTGTCCTCTATCACAAAAGCACTAAGTAAAATAACTTCCACCCAAAAGGTAGCTATTGTGGTATAAGGCCACATAATAGGAACCAATACTGTACTTTGAAAATATATTTGAAAAAATTAAATGTAGCCACCAATTTCTCTCTTTAAAAGATGTCAAATACATATAGAAATATTTTAGCTGACTTAATTGTAATTTTAAATTGTGATGTAAATTCCAGAAAACTCTTGCACTGGAGTTCATGTACCAAATAGTTTGGGTCTTTTATTTTCTATTCCCCTAAATCCCCAAACACTTAACTGAGCATTTCCTAAACTTCTGCTCCTGTATTAATGTTATATAACTAGGCTGTTGTCAGTATTCAAGACTGTGTTTGTTAAGTCCTGAGCATGGGCGCAAGGAACGGAGACGAGGCATTGAACTGTGACTTCAACTCTTTATTAGTGACTTCAGAACAGAGCAAAATATTTGGGCAGCAGCAGCTCTTTTATAGAGCTGGCTGCTGTCAAAACAACCAATGATTTGAGTTTACCGCTCTAAGAAACGTCCAATCAGAGTCGACCCGCTGTCAGCCAATCAGATCAGCCAGAAACGACCAATCACGACTCGCTATTCGCGGGCCAATCAGAAGTGCAGGATTACGAGCCTGCTGTTGAAGTAAAACTATTAGGGTTGTTAATAACGCGTTAGCTTAGTTTGTAACACCCCTCCCCCTAGGTTCCGTCTTAGGGGTGGGGTGACGTATTCTCGCAAGTAGGCAGGTCGCTTCACCTGTCTGCTTGACCTGCGCTGTTCCACCGGTTTCTCTGGTTCCGTGGGCTGCTTGCTGAGCTGGATGGCGAAGACGGTCCCGCTGCTCCGTTGTGTGACTCGGGGCTGTCCTCACCACTCTCGCCAATGCTGTCATCGGGGTTCCTTGGATTCGCTTGCATTGCGGTGCTGCTACATGGTGAGGCAATCACCCGGTTCGGTTCTCCTTCTGGAGGTGAGTATCCCATGGTTGTTTGTGTAGGCTGCTGAGTTCCAATTGTTAGGTCGTCTGCTATTTCTTCTTCGGCCTCCTCGATGTCCCTTCCCCCCGCCCAGTTTGAGATTCAGGGGACGAGATGGACGTAGGTGCCAGTCTGGAGCGAAGCTGGTCTATGTGGTGCTTCCATAATTTTCCATCATCAGTTAGCAAACGGTAGGATCTGGGCCCGGTGAGTTGAGTTATGGTAGCAGGGACCCATAGTGGATCACCTGAGAAGTTTTTGCAAAGACTAAGTCGCCTACCTTGAACGCATCGACACTTGCTGCTGGATCCCAAAGGCTTTTCTGGCGTGTAGGTAGGGTGTGGCGATCAAGGTGTGAGCGAAGTTTCCGGCCCATCAGGAGTTCGGCCGGAGTTCTGTTGGTGGTGCTATGTGGGGTGATGTGCTGGAGGAGAAGCATTCTGGTTATCTTGTCGTCAATGTCCCCATGTTCCATTTTGTGTAAGGTCTTCTTCACGAATTGGACCATTCGCTCAGCCCTGCCATTGGCCACAGGGTGAGCTGGCGATGTTAAAGCGTGGCGGATGCCCCTGTCTGCTAGATACTGTTCAAATGCCAGGGCAGTGAACTGGGGGCCGTTATCTGAGACTAAACGTCCGGCAATCCGTGCGTAGCAAATAATTTATTCAATTTTTAATGACTGCTTCTGTGGTGGTGCTCTTCATTTTGTGGACCTCGAGCCAGTTGGAATAGGCATCCACTGTTATAAGAAAAGTGTGCCCTTTTGTGGGTCCCGCAAAATCGATGTGGATGCGGGACCAGGGACGCGAGGTGCTTCCCACTCAGTTGGAGTTGCTTTTGGTGGGGCAGCGCGAATTTCCTGGCACTTGCTACATGTGGCCAGCCAGGCTTCTATCTGCTTATCTATACCTGGCCACTATGCATAGCTTCGCACGATGCCTGGATGACCATTGTGCAATAGTTTTAAAACTTTATGTTGTAGCTTCTCTGGGATGATGACTCTGTCTCCCCACAAAATGCAGCTCTTTTGAGAGAATAGTTCTGTCTGCCGATGTTTGAAAGGCGCAAAGGTGTCATTGAACTCGTTGTCAGGCCAACCTCGTTCTACCCAGCTGAGGACTCGTGCCAATACAGGATCCCATTTTGTTTCTGTGGCGATGTCTCGTGCAGTCAGCGGTGGTGAGGAAGAGTTTCAATTTGGAGTGCAGTTAAGGTTGGAGCTGGATCGTCGATGGCTTCAGGTAGCGGGAGCGACTCAAAGCGTCAGCGTGGGGAATGGCTTTCCCGGGCGGTGTCGCAGTTGATAATCGTATGCAGCTAGAAACTCTGACCAACGTGTCATTCTTGGCGATAAAATGTGGGGAGTTGGTTTGTCTCCACTAAAATGCCAAGCAATGGTTTGTGATCGGTGATTATAGTAAATGGTCTTCCATATACATACTCATGGAAACGCTTAATGGCAGACACAATAGCGAGAGCCTCTTTATCGAGTTGGCTATAGTTTCTTTCAGTCTTTGATAAGGTCCTTGAGAAAAATGCAATAGGTGCCTCATTGCCGTTTGGCAGGACGTGGCTCAAGATGGCTCCCACTCCAAATGGTGAGGCATCGCAGGTGACAGTTAAAGGCAAAGTCTCGTTATACTGCATTAATACAGCATCTGAGGTTAAGAGGTCTTTTACTTGTTGGAATGCTCATTCTTCCCGATGTCCCCAGACCCAGGAAGCCTTCCTGTCGAGTAGCCTGTGTAGGGGCTCAGCTACAGTCGCCTTCTGGGGCAAGAAGATGTTATAAAAGTTAATGAGTCCCAGGAAGGCTTGGAGGTCTGTCTTATTTCTAGGTCTTGGGGCGTTTTTGATAGCAGTTAGTTTTTTTCAGTGGGGTGGATTCCCTGTCTGTCAAGAAGGTATCCAAGGAACTCCACCCTCTCCGTACAAAGTTGACACTTGTCTTTTTTTACCTTCAGGCCAGCGTCTTTAAATTTTTGGAGAACCATTCTGAGTCGTTTTTCTAATACTTCTCTAGTAGGGGCAGCTATTAAGGCGTCATCAAAATAAGGCACGACCCCTTTTATGCCTTGTAATAGTCTCTCCATCAGACTTTGGAAAATGCCCAGTGCCACGCTTACTCCGAATTGAGTCTATTGCACTTAAAGGCACCTCTGTGTGTGACTATAGTCTGGGCTTCTGCAGTCTTCGGCGTCTACGGGTAGCTGTTGGTACGCCTGAGCTAAGTCCAATTTCGCAAATATTTTTCCGCCACCCAGGGAGTGAAGAAGGTGTTGAACCACAGGTACCGGGTAAGCGCTCTGCTGAAGCGTGTGATTTAGGGTGGCCTGGTAATCCCCACAAATTCTTAACGATCCATCTGGCTTTATGGGTGTTACTATTGGTGTCTCCCATCGGGCGTGGTCAATCGGTTCCAACACACCCTGGGCTATTAATTTGTCCAGTTGCTCATCAATCGTTGGCTTGAGTGCAAAGGGCACCCGACGAGGCTTAAGGCGGATAGGAGCTACATCGGGGCTGAGGTTAAATGATATAGGGGTCCCCTGTACTTGCCTAGCTTCTCTGTGAAAACGTCCTGGAATTCCTGGACGAGGGCCTCTTCCCAGTCATCGCTTCCGGTTTGGTGGATGCCAGCTAGTTCAATTCCGAGTGGGGTGAACCACTGTAACCCTAGCAAACTGGGCGGTCACGATCAACGACGGTCAGAGGTAGCGATGCGGTGCGGTCTTTGAAGGATACTTGGATGTGGCTGGAGCCAACAACCGAATTCTGTTTCCTTGGTAGTCCTTTAGTATGATTTTTTGAGTGCTGAGGTCCTGGCGACGGATGGCAGGGATCAGCTGTTTGAGGGTTTTCCAGGAGACCATCGATAGGGACGACCCAGTCGACTTCCATCACGCAAGGTCGATTCTCAATAGCGACCTTTACTCGGATCTTCCTTGCATCCAGGGACGAAGCGTGGCCGATGGTGATGGTTTGGTGTGCCTCTTCTTGTCTAGTTGAAGCGGCAGGTGCTCGATTTCTGTAGTAGTGGTGGTTCAGGCGTTCCCGATTTACAGGTGGGTTGCCTGTAGCCTGGCGGAGATTATTCTCCCTCCTGATTGGACTGGACCCTCGCTTGCTTCTACAGACCTTTGCGATGTGGCCTCTCTTTCCACAGGAACGGCAGAGTGCGTCGAGGAATTTGCAGTCTGATCGCGGGTGGTTTGCCCTGCAACCAGCGCATTGGCACGGCAGTCTTTGGTTCCGTTGGTCTCGTTGGTCGCATTCGGACCGGAGTCGATTGACTTCCTCTTCCTCGCTGTCTGATGAGAATTCGAGGTCTTCATGATGGGCGGTAGTAGTGTGCCTCTCAGAGGAAGGCGTACTGTCCCTCGCGAGTTGGCGGGCGGTGCGTTCGCTCGGCGCATTCGAGCGGCTGACTTCCTGGTTGCTTCTGCTACAGTAGCGCGGTGATGACATCTGTGAGGCTGATGTCTCCCTTCGCCATAATCTTGCTCTGTACCGTGTGGTCATGTAATCCCAGAACTATTCGGTCTCTCATGGCTTCCTCGAGGTTTGCGAAACCGCAGAGTCCTCCCAGGTTCCGGAGGTCCGCGATAAAGTCTCCAACACTCTCATTTTTCCGTTGGTCCCTCTGGTAAAACTCGTGTCTTCGTATGAGTGTTGGCACCGCGGGTGCATAATGGGCCCGGAGGATCGGCGCGAGGGTATCCCAATCCATTGTCTTCACCTCCGCGGGTTTTGCAAGCGCCTTAGCCATTTTAAAAACGGCGGGCTCGCAATGGGTCAGGAATACTGCTCGTTTCTTGCCAGGCGTAGCGTCTTTCAGATTGTTGGTCTCCAGGAACATCTGGAAATGGTCCATATACGAGTCCCAGTCTTCGTTTGCCGGGTCAAATGGAGCGGGTGGTATGGCGCCGCTGGTCATCCTGCCATTTGTTGCTTGCGCCCTTAGCCACGTGCTCTGTATTGTTCGATGAGTGCTCAGTCAGCTCTATCGTCTCCATATCCCATCCTCATCGCCAGTGTTAAGTCCTGAGCATGGGCGCAAGGAACGGAGACGAGGCATTGAACTGTGACTTCAACTCTTTATTAGTGACTTCAGAACAGAGCAAAATACTTGGGCAGCAGCAGCTCTTTTATAGAGCTGGCTGCTGTCAAAACAACCAATGATTTGAGTTTACCGCTCTAAGAAACGTCCAATCAGAGTCGACCCGCTGTCAGCCAATCAGATCAGCCAGAAATGACCAATCACGACTCGCTATTCGCGGGCCAATCAGAAGTGCAGGATTACGCGCCTGCTGTTGAAGTAAAACTATTAGGGTTGTTAATAACGCATTAGCTTAGTTCGTAACAGTGTTCATTTTTAAATTCAGTGTAAATATCTGAAAAAGATCTATAAGCATCCTTAGTGCAGAATGTTATTGTCTCTGAACACCCTTAATATTGTTCATATAAATCTGGTTTTGAAAACATAGCCACCCAAAGTCTTCTGGTCAGATGAAGATCATCTTATGTACTTAAAGTTCCAAAACCATCAATTTTATGAAAGGTGATCTAAAAAAATTAAACTATCTATAAATACTACGATAACATGTGCATACAGGACGTTTTATATTCTCTATCTATTACGTCAAACAATTAAACTCATTGCTCTAATTGTATTATGGGAGAAAAGATGCATAGCGAAGATAATGCTTTCATCCTTCTTCTCCCATTGCCTTTTAAAAGTCCTGACCTTCTCTTGTTTGGCATGTCATCCTTTTTTTTTAAAGGTCTCATTGAAGAAAAAAATGGGGTGATGAAACAAAGAAGAATGGTGGCATCAAGAAGAGCTGAGGAAGGGAAGCAGAATAAATTAGGAGAAGATGAACAACAGGCTGAGAAGCACAGAAGAACAAAGAAAGACTCCAAAAAAGAGCTAAAGGCAACTGGAGGAGGGGGGGTGGGGAGAGAAGGAGAGGGAGGGGGAGGAGGAGAGGGAGGGAGAAGCAGAGGAGGAGACAACTGGAACTTATAGGAACAGCATTCTTTTCTCCTCCTTGTCATTCAATTGAAAATTTCTGTAGAACTGACATTGTCAAAAACCCAGTTTAATTAATTGTGATATTTTGTTACCAAACATTCATTATATAGTGCCTCATAGGTTGGAATATTATAGTGCAACTGAATATGACTAAGGGAGGATATGTGAAGACAGCAACAGATCCTGGAAACAGAGATAGAAAAGAACCATAACAAATGTGCTAAACCTTAAAATCTTGGTATTTAACGAACAATAATGTGCCATCTGTCCGTGCATAGCCAGAGACAATTTGAACATCAAACATCAAATGCCTTCATGGTTAACAGTTAGGTATAGCGAATATGATTTAGCTTTTTGATGCTGTGATCTTTCATTCAGTTCATTTTATACTTTCCGGGATCTAGCATATGATTTTTTTTCCCCCACTTACTTTATAGAGGCAAAGAAATGTTCACACACATTTTAGAAAGTGTGTGATGAGAATGGAAGATGAAGACCTTGGGCTGAGAGAATCTACTGCATAAATTCTAAGGATAAGGGAATTATATAGGAAGAAGCAAAATACCAGAAATATTATGATATTATATTTCTTGAGACAGCCAGTTTGAAGTAGTGGTTAAGACATCTGGCTAGAAACTAGGAGTGGGAGTTCTATTCCCACTTTAGGCACAAAACCAGCTGGGTGCCCTTTATTCAGTCAGTCACTCTCAACCCTGGGATACCGGCAATGGCAAACCATTTCTGAACTTTGGTTAAAAAAAACTGCAGTGATTCGAAGCCATAAAAAAATAAGCATATTTTGAAACCCTGGCTTAAGGGCTGATTTCCAGAACTGGAAAAATTCCTAGAACCAGACAATGAAGCTTGGTTTTAAGAATGTGACATAGCCCACCCATGACCTAGCAAGGGAATCAGCGGTGAACCAGGGTGTGTGGACATAGTGTCAGAAGGAACAGTTCTTTAGGAACAGTTGCTTAGTAAGCTATTATTCCCCCCTCCCCAAGTATCCATTTACAATAACCACCCTGGTTAGAGTGCAGTGCCTTTATTTCTCAAGCTTACTTGCAATCCCAAATTCACTTCTAGAGTAAGCATGTATAGGATACTTATTCAGACAGATAAACCTGTCTTCCTCCATTAATATTGCTTTATATTGCAATTCTGCATTCCCAGAAGGAAGTCAAGGACATCTAAATTTTGACAGAGACTGGCAGGGATTATCCTAAACAAGGCTAGGCTAAGCACTGTATATGTGATAAGAACAGAATAAGCACCACTAACAGAATGCTAAAATACATTTCATTTTTTTCAATTCCTGTTACTGAATAGCAATTAATAAAAGCTGCATTAAAGGAGATTTTGGTAGCTCAGTGTCTAATTCCTATGCAGAAGTCATGCAAAGTTATGATAATGTCATAAACATTAATGCCTAAGTACATTTCTCTTGTATGAATCATGGTCTTTAACTGACTTTGAAACACAGCTATGGTCATAATACAGTACAGACCCTTTTCAGTTCTTTTCTTTTTGGAATTTTTACTTAGTATTGTTTCTTTTTCAAAGTAGTTCATTACCAAAGTTAAAAGAAACCATATAATGACAGAGTTTAATATCTGTAGGTATGCAGGAAAAGAGTTAGAAAAAAATTGAGAGAGACAAAGGTGTAAGAACTAGTTTAAGCCAGTTTTCTGGGGCTATCAGATTTTATGTTCTTTTCACTGAAGTTAAGATATGATCTGCTATATTTCTATACAATCTGACACATTTATGAATAACTTAGTCTGGAGTGAATACAGTTGTGACAGGTTCTGCAGTCTGAATCTAGTTAATTTTAAATTGCCCTGCTCCTCAATTCCACAAATACACAAGGAGAACAAGAGGAGGAAAAGAGAGTGATTTTCTCTTGAGGAATTACTATCCATTAAACTCACCATGGCATCTTTCAGAGTCACAGTGTCATACTTGCTAGTATTGCAGCAATTCTAAACATTCAAGTGTACCAAACTTACAATGAGGTGAAAATGCAATTTTTTAAAACAAACAAACAAACAAAAATAGTTAGAAACAAATCAAAAGAAGAAACCTAATTGCATTTGTGTGGTGCTTCATACATATATGGTTGTAATGATTTACCGGTATTTTTTCAATACTGTAGCCCCACATTGGTTGTGATGCATTTTAATTCTTAAAAATAACTAGACAGTTCTGTTTTCATATATCCTACTTTGTACAACTCTCTAATTCACAAAGTCCCCAACACGAAAGACTCTTTGCTTTAAGATGTGATCTTAGGAATATAATAGATTTAGAAGCTATCTAGGCCAATTGTTTATGCAGGAGTTTATTTATATCTCTACATTATACTTGCACACACTTTTGTTGATCTATTGCTTTTTATTATTATTAATTCCTAGAAACCCCCTTAATAATGCAGAAATCCACTTATTGCAATGGGTCATTTTTAACTCTTAAACCTTTAAAGTTATTGTCATTCCTTATATTCTCTCCTATTTTATACTCTGCCCTTATAGTTCTTATAAGTAGAATATTGATATTGAATATAGTTTAGCAGTACATTTTGATGATATATGATTTCATATTTTATTTTAGCTATTTTTATTTATCTTCAGTTACTATTCTATAGTTTCGCCCAAATTGTAAAAATCATTTTTACATTTACTTTGGTTTTAAATCCTTAAACTTACAATCTTAAGTGATTTTGGTTTTGCAATATTAATGTTTGTGTTAATTATCAACATTTTAATCATTTTATAATCTACACTGATGGCTAGACTATTACCACAGTGGGACAGCTGTAATTTTATTCTTAATATTCAGCTATGCTGGTATTGAATGAAATAAAGAGATTTGCTATTTGAGCTATCAAGAGACACCCCCTCCTCAGTGCAGATGTCTAGATAAAAGTATCTAGCTTCCAACAGCTGGTGATGAGAAGCCTACCATTTCTCTATATAATTCATTCTACTGACAAACCACTGTTAATACTAGGAAGTTTTTCTGAACAATCTGTCAGAATCTACTTTCTTACAACTTAAATCGATTAGTCTGCATAATGGACTCTAGAGCAATCTTCTTTGTTATATCCATACAGATATATGAACCATTCTATCAAATATCCCATTCATTTTCTTTTCTCAGAAATAAATATTCATAGTTCCCTCAGTCTTTCTTTTCATAAGACTTCATAAGTACATTTATTGGCCTTTTAAAAAAATTACATTTTGTCTCAGTCTTTCTAAAAGGATGATATCCAGAATTGGGCATAATACTTAAGGTGAGGATCTAATAGATGCAGAACATACTCACCATGATTTAAAAACTATACAACCTAAATAAGGATTAAGATTTTTCTATTTTCAATGCCATACAAAATGTCATGCAAGCATCAAGATACCTCGTCTAATTAGGATATCTATGAACAAACACTTCTGCCTTTTGCCAAACATACATAAAAGCTCTGTCAGGTTTTTCTGATCCTCTGATATTGGCTCAGCTGAATCAGTGAAATATCAGCCACAGCAGACACCAAGCCAGTAATCACTCAAGAATGATCATACACAGGCACTATCAGAACAGCTGGAGCAGTCCCAGCCTTCACCCTTGGACTTGGTATTGCAGAGAGTAAAGCTCGGTGAGGATACTTGCTAAGCAAGGGAGTAATCATCCTAATTAAAGATAACCAGCTATCACCTGACTTAAGAGGCACCCTTGGCCCATTTCTCTAGAAATGACCATCTAATGGTGTGACAAATTGAAGGTGGCTCTGCGAAAGTGGAGGTGATGACTGCAGCACAGACCAAGGAAGTAGTGAGTAGACCAGTTCCTTGGAACCTCTACAGATAAGAGAATGGATCCCAGATGTGCTCCAGATATCTGCTTGTCATGAGAAGAATGTAAGACAACGGTTTTCCCTCAGGTTTGAGACCTGTGAAATGACAAGATTAGCCAACTTGCTCATGGTTGTGGAGCCTAAATTAGAACTAAGTGGAGACAAGTTAGACACTACGTTTAGCAACCTCACTTTCTATCACTTTGGAAATTGCTGATTAACTATTTCTAACTTATTATACTCCTTCAGACTGACAAGTTTGAAAATGCTGGATGGGTCTGCCTATAATCCTGAAATGAAAGAAAATTTTATTAATAAGCCTAAAATTTAAAAGTATCTGGACAGCAAAACAGCAAAAAGCTAAACTGGATGTAAATCTTATAAAGTAAATGGTCCTGATAAAATTGGAATATTAAAACTTTTACAATAATGGAATGAATTATAAAGTACAAACAGCTTCTCATGGGAAATAGACTTTTTTTGGTTTTTAAAAGACAAAAGTTAAGGAATTGCCTGATTCCAAACTGAACACTAAAAAGGAATAGAATGTTTAGGAAGAGGAAAGATTTATAAGCCTGTAAAATGTTGCAAAGTAGTATGACAATAAAAAGGAGACACTGAGACTTTTGGAGAATGGAATCAGGAAATAGTAGCAATAATATCAACAATCCCAGTAATTATGTCTGCTTCCATTGATAGATTGTGTCCCAAAGAAATTATTGAAGAAATGACAAATATAGAATAAATTTTATTTAACAAAATAGAGATGGTATTCAATGTGGATTTACAATTGACAGTGTAAAATAATGATTTAGAAAAAATGTTTCATTGGAGCTGCAAAAAGGAACTGGCTGAGATTTTAAAATTAAACAGGAAATACAAATAGCATCCTAAGAGAGTGACCTGGATACTTTTTTCCTACTAGATTTACAAAAGAGGTTTCTAAAAGCCTTGAACAACTCTGTATGATGAGAAATGGGGGGAAAGAGGGGAAATCAAATCCCATGAGAATACTTGAATGAATTAAAGATAAAAACTTAGAACTAAAAGGAACAAAAAGAAAGTTGGTTTATTTGATCCAGGTTAAAACAAATTATGTTGTTACTTCTGATAATCCTTTATGGACTTTCTGCTGACACTAGGACTGAAGTTTATTTATTTATTTATTTATTTGATTTGCCAATTGTTTACAAGATAATAAGTATAAGTGTATACATAGTTGTGAATACATGAAATGGGTACATATAAGAAAAATAAAAGAAGAATAAGAGAAACAATAGGACAGGGACGGTAGGCACGTTGGTGCGCTTATGCACGCCCCCTACAGACCTCTTAGGAAAGGGGTGAGGTCAATAGTAGTCTAAGGTTAAAGTTTTTGGGGTTTGGGGAAGAAACTACAGAGTCGGGTAGAGTATTCCAGACATTGACCACTCTATTGCTGAAGTCGTATTTCCTGCAATCAAGTTTGGTGCGGTTAACTTTGAGTTTGTATCTATTGTGTGCTCTTGTGTTGTTATGGTTGAAGCTGAAGTATTCATTGACAGGACATTGGAATGTATGATTTTATATACCATGCTTAAATCAGACCGAAGACGGCGTAATTCAAGGTTTTCTAGTTCTAGAATTTCAAGTCTGGTGGCATAAGGTATTCTACAACGAGTAGAGGAGTGGAGAACTCTTCTTGTGAAATATTTCTGGACTTTCTCAATTGTGCTAATATCAGATACGTAATGTGGGTTCCAGACTGATGAACTGTATTCGAGTATTGGTCTAGCAAATGTTTTGTATGCTCTGGTTAGTAGTGTGATATTACCAGAGAAAAAGCTACGTAGGATTAGGTTAACAACTCTTAATGCCTTTTTGGCTATGTAGTTGCAGTGGGCTCTAGCACTTAGATCATTAGAGGTGAGTATTCCAAGGTCCTTTACAGAGCTTGGGTCATCAACAAGATCTTGACTATTCAGCTTGTATTTTATTTTCTGATTTTTTTTTGCCAATATGTAAGACAGAGCATTTATTTGTTGAGATTTGAAGTTGCCATTTGTTTGACCATTCTGATACATAGTCAAGATCTTTTTGTAGGGTAGCAGTATTGTCTGTGGTATTGAACAATATTTTATTTGCAAAAATTAACACATTTATCTAGCTATTATACAGTATATTCCCACAGCCTACTGTAAGATCATGGATTTAAAAATTGTGATACAGTTAATCTAATAAGACTTTTGTGTCTAAGAAATGTAAGCCAAGTGATGTAATTACCATCATGTTTTTAAAGTACTTAAAATGATAGGCACATTTTCCCTTTTTTAGGTCAAATTCTTTCAGATTTCTCAAAGATACAGGTAGTCCTTGACTTAGGATCATTTCTTTAATCAATGTAATCAATGGATGACTACTTGAAACTTTTCATTGCTACTATTACTTCCTATGCCTGCAACTACAAATTGATACTATATATTAGGAGAGGTAGAAAAGCCAAGAAGATTGGAAAAGAGAAGAATACAGAAGTTCATAATAGTCTGCAGAGTGACATTTTTAAAAATAGTTCCACCTTTCTATCTCATACATACATAAACACACATCATTTTATATTGGTTCTGGTGAATGATATTCTTTTCTTACAGTGCAGGATACAGTAATTTATGCTTTTAAAATAATATAACTGTACCAACTTGAGTAATGTTTCCATTGGGAAAGTCAGTGAAAAATATAGCTACAGTTTTTATCTGTGTAATAATTGCACCATGTCTTTCTTTTATACTCCCATGGTGATACATAATTAAAAAGTAAAAAATTAATCACTTTTGGAAAACATAAGCTTTTATCGAAGAACCATTTTGTGCATTCACCCCCTTGCCCCTTCCTTTCTTTTTAAAGGAACTGATAGTATATTACAAGACTATTTTTAAAAAAATAAGATAAATCCTCAACTATTTTCTAATGAAGGTTATGATTTTAGAGGACAACTTGTGTTGAACCATGCAGCAGATTGGAATTTCTTTGGTCTAACAATTTTGTTATTTTATGAATGAGTGCTAAGATATCAACCCTTCAAGATTGTCCTGACCAGGAATGCATTCTTGCACAGATTAAAGCAACATGGATTAGGGTTTCATTTGTTTAATTTTTGTTAATTTTAAGCTTTATTGTAGGATCTAGATTTGGAATAATTAAATCATTGAGATGCACTCTTAATAATGGGGATAGTGCAGGGGTGGAATTCTACCAGTTCTATCCAGTTCTATAGAACCCCTTGTTAACTTTCTAAGTAGTTTGGAGAACTGGTAGTTAGAAGCAATCTCCCTTTGTTTCCCCACCCCCCACCCCCATTACATTCTTGGCAGACAGTCTAGACTTCCTGTCTCCGGAGCTTCTGAGACTTTCTTAAAGGGGAAGGGTTGTTTTAAGATTTTTACGCTGCTGTTGGGAGGAAATACTTCCCTGGACAATCAGCACTTTGAAGAAATAATTGAATAATGAAGCAAAGCTTTTAGTGACAGGGAATCAAGAAGAGTGACATTCAGCAAGGCTACTTGGCTAGCTAGAGGGATTGACATTCAAATGTGAGTTTACATATTCTTTCTGAGTTTTGGTCTAAAACTGTTTTTTGGTGAAGGTTAATTCTGTGCTTGATGAAGTTTAATCCTGTGTTAATTGATGGGATAATTTTCCCTATTGAGCTTCAACAAGCAACAGCTACTGTTGTGATTTTAATTATTTGTATTGTGTTTGAATTTTTTCTTGCCTCATGGTTTCTTTTCCTATTTGGGGAGGGAGGTCTTCACTCACTGCTTTAATACTATTTGGCACTGTCCTTTTGGGGCACAAGACCAGTTTTTCTGGTCTGCCTGCTTTAATTTAATTGACTGACCCTAGTTCTTATTTCAGGCATAATTTCTGTTTTCCATTTTCTCCACATTGCCCTAGTCTAGCTACATCAGCTCTTCACATATTAGGCAGATCTTACCATTTCCTTCCTTCTCCCTGTTGAACAGCAGTGGAAAGCAGGTCAAAATGAAGTGATGATCACCACTTTTTTGCCAACATCCTAAGATACCTTTAAGAATCATGGAATCCAGAGGCAAAGGATATCAGACAGGTACAGATCAAGAATTTGTTTCTAAAATCGGGCATTTCCTTTATTAATACATTATAGGCACAGGGAGCGATATAATAGGGCAGCAGCCTCTGTGTTTTCATTCTCAGAAATTTTAAAAGAAAACTCTTGGATTTATTGTCCTTATAAGCTTTATTTTTTGAACACCCAACCCTTGTTGAGTTCTTGATGTTGAGCTTAGTCATTTTCTTGCAGAGCTTTCATTGCCAGGCTAGGTAACATCAATGCAATGCAATGAAGAACCTGATAGTCAACCCCGAGCGACATATATATTCCCTACTATTGAAACAGCTCTTTAGTACAAAGACAGAGGAATATAAGTAAGTGCCCTGAAATAAGTCAAAAACATTGAACATACCAGGAAACAAGGGATTGAATCTTTGCTAATTTACATGTAAAGTAGTTCATCAGTTCTATTGATCTGAGAATGGAATGAAATTGATCATGCCAAATATTTTGATACATGTTGATTTTCTATGGAAAAAAATATTCAAATCCCTATTGGATTGGAAGTTCCATCTATAATTGTTCTTTGTGCTAAATGAAAAAAAATACTTGTCAAGAAGTCATTCTTGTAATTTCCTTTACTCAGTTCTGATTGCTGACTAAAGAAATGTTCTTTAAAATAAGCAATATTATTGCATATTATCAGTAATTTTTGGCAGCACGTTATAAATGGTCTGTAAGCAAAATTCAGAAACATCAAATAAACGCATTTAATTGCCATTGCAATTAATTAATAATTAATATCAATTGACAATGATATAATAATGAAGCTGTAGGGTAGAGTTACTTATTGAAAGTGTTGCTATTTACAGTATGAATATTATCTATCTTTTCTGGCATCTAATTAAGACTACTGTAACCCAGAAGCACTGTTCTGAGTGCTTTACATGGTAACTGCAATTGTTTTTTGGAGATTTTGTTTTGTTTCTCTTGAGATTAGTAGAACATTTTGTTCTATATTAGAACCCTCTGAAAAGCATTCTCTTTAAATGGATGTTTGTGTATGCAACAGTTGCTAATTTTGGTCCCTCAATATCAGTTCTGAACATGAAGGTGCACATTTTTAAAAGCCCAAATAAACAGCCCAACACACAAACAACTGCAAACTTCTGCATGGTTCAGAAAGCAAGGACTGAATTTTGCACCTGGCAGTGAAGAAAAATGATTACCAATCTTGATAAAAATCCTATTATATTTGATTTTATTTTTAATTTAAATTAAAAAAAATGTTTTTATCTTGACCATTACTGTTGCTTTCTTACTTTGATACCACTCAAAGGCCACTGACATTCCTTATCTCCACCCCCCCCCATCACCATGTGGAGGAGATGGGCAACATAAAAGTTAGATAGATAAATAAATAAATAAATAAATAAATAAATAAATCATACATACATACATACATACATACATACATACATACATACATACACACACACACACACACACACACACACACACAAGATTTTCCCCAAGGATTGTTTTTGATTTCTCATAGAAAGGCTGCTTGAAGTGATATGTTCTACCATTTGGCTATTTCATCAGCACCTAATTTGCCTTGTAATTTCTAGGTAAGGATATTTGGGGGGATGGACGGTCCATTTGAGTCTTGACTGCTAGCAATTGCCTGTAGTGGTATGTTGGAAAGATCTGGGAGACTGGGCCAAGAGACCTGACTATGGGAACTGCTAGGTAAAAGACATCATAGCATGCTGTTGGATAGTGGGCAGGGCAAGGACTCAGAAGATTTTGTCAAAGTAGTCTTACAATAAAGTAGAATTATCTCATCTGGTTATGATTCTCATCAGCTTTGCTCTGCTATGCTGACATTCCCAGTTTTTCTTGGCAAGACCTCAGAAGTAGCTTGCCATTGCTTTCTTCCTGGGATTGAGAAAGGCTGATCACCCATTAGCTTTTTGCCAAACTATATCCCAGTTTCTAGCCTGATGCCTTAACCACTGCTTCAAAGTGGGTAGGTTATCAGAAACATCTTAATGTCACAAATAGCTTCATATCATAAATATTTAGAGAAGTACATTGTAAGATGAAATAACATTGTTGGATGCTTCAGAGATGGAGAGTTGTATGGGCCATTGGTGGCTTCACAACTGCAGCTGGTCCTGGGGGAAGCAGATTATCTTGTTCTATTCCAAACATAGTTCAGATAAGTTTTGTGGTCCAGGTTGCCTTGGTTAACTGAAGGATGATCTTTATCTAGGGTTCAACAAATAAAGAGCATGCCTGTCAGTAGACTGAAAGTATTATTGAAGGTCATAAGGGGAACAAGAGGTCCCAGAGGTGGGATATATCACATTTTACAATGGTCAAAGCTTCACCTTGGGTGAAAATGGACATGGAAGAAATGGAAAGAAGAAATTATTACTGTAATAGAATGAACAGAATGTGAAGCAGCTACTTAAAGAAGAACAATGAATGGTGTTGGTATAACTTAGATTTAGTTATGTTTCCTGTTTTTTTTTTATTTCATACATTTAAGTTCTTTGGCTTCCTATTCCTTCTTCTTTTTTGATCTGCATAAAGTTGCTTGCCCAAAGAAAATAGCATGATGTACTATTTATTGGCTAGATAGATGGATAGAAATGTACAGGTTCGCATACAGAAATGTGGTCAACTTTCTCATCATTATAAAAGCAAGTTATTCTGAGAATATCTTTAAAACACTAAAAATACCCAGGTTTCTATGCTGGTAAATGCTAACTTAGACACATTAGATTGGTCCGATCTAAGTATAATATATAAAATCATACATTGCAATGTCCTACCTGTCAATGAATACTTCAACTTCAACCATAACAACACTAGAGCAAACAATAGGTACAAACTCAAGGTTAATTGCACCAAACTTGATTGCAGGAAATACGACTTCAGCAACAGAGTGGTCAATGTCTGGAATACTCTACCTAACTCCATGGTTTTTTCCCCAAACCCCAAAACCTTTAACCTTAGACTTTCTACTATTGACCTCACCCCTTTCCTAAGAGGTCTGTAGGGGGCGTGCATAAGCACACCAACGTGCCTACCGTCCCTATCCTACTGTTTCTTTTATTTTATTTTTCTTATATGTATCCATGTATTCATAACTATGTTTTTACTTATACCTATTATCTTGTAAGCAATTGACAAATAAAAATAAATAAAATAAATAAAACATTAAGTTACATTTATCGGAAAATAAGATGGAGAACAAGTGATAGCACTAAGCATACCTACAGCTGCTGAAAATGGGCAACAAAGCTAAAATGCAAATGCCTTGCAAACTCAAATGCCTTGCCTGGCCAATATTTTAACAATGGTCTACTTAAACTGCACAGTTATCTCTATAAAAGGGATAGTGTAGGAGGACATGACTCACTGCTTCTATATTTCACATCCCACAAAAGCAGCAATGTTGGACAACTGAGAAGTTATGGTGATCTGCCCATCAACAGTGCTGAAGGAGAGATGTTTTACAGGGCCAACATGAAAGCTTGGAATTGTTCCAATGCTGCCATATTATAAAAGTATGCAAGCAATTGTTAAATTTTAACACACTGCAGAAAAATAGCTGTGGGACAAACTTGTATCTGTTAGTAAATCCATGTTGCAATTAAATTTGTATAAAACTGTGTGATGATGTACTGGAGTTTAATGTACACAGTTAAATTTGTATTAAACTGTGTGACAATGTACTGGAGAGACAAACCATAGAACTGATATAATTTCCCCACAATCTCCTTCCAGTATTAATGAGGCCAAATCTACCAGTAAAAGAATGAGATTTGGCTCTAGATTGGAAAAAAGAAAACCCTAGATTTCACCAAAAGTAGCCTTTTTTCTTTTTAAAAGTAGTATTACCTCTATACCCCATTCCCGTGAAATATCACCCAAGATTTGTATGACCCTAACTTTGATGGCCTTTTCTAAAGCATTAAAAACTTGTCTTTTCCCCCAAGATTTGGGCTTTACAGCATTATAGTCAGTATGCATTGTACAGTGCCTAACCTGTTTTTTTTCCTCTCCTTGCAGAGAAATTGGAGAGGAAAGGATTACAAAGAGTAACCTGGCACACAGTGAGGAATGCACATTGAAAGCAATGAACTGAACTGGCAGCCATGAGCACACTATGCTAACAGTCAGGTGCATTTCTCATTATATGTTTCTTTACTCTCTTGTAATTCCTCCTTTCCAATCTCTCTGTGGGAGGGAGAAAAAAATCAAGTAACTTCGGTAGGCAAACTCCTCTCTATATGATTCAGTTTTTCTCCCCCTATGCCCCCATTGACCAGAGAGATTGGAGTGGAAGGGATTAATAGAGAATAAGCAGGCAGTCAATGAGGAATGCATCGGACTGTTTGTGTAACACACGAGTTGCAAGTGCTGCCACATTGCTTTTTACATTCTATCTCCAATGAATGTAAATGCAAGCATTAATTCTCTTATTGCCTATTATTCTGGTGTTGAAGTTGTCAGCCCCAACTGTGGTCGTGAAACAAAAACTACCTTTATAGATCTTTATATTGTTAATACAGAATTAGGCTTTTATTTTAGTAGCTTAAAGGTTATAATGTTTTCTCCTTGTCTTAGTAAAATAACACTTGTGTAGAATAATTGTTCACATCTTCAGTATTCCTTAACCTTGGGATGGTCTCATCATGATAAACAAATGCTCATCAGTTGTGGAAGGCTCTCAACTTTGGCATGAGTAGGTGAAACATCCCAAGAGCATGAAAAGATAAACTTCTCTTTGTCCTTGGTGAAACCAAGTGAGATGAAGTCATTGGAAAGAGGTGAGATTAATTATGATGTGGAGTTTAATTAAGCTGGTTAGACAACCCCATGAGATGGGGCTTTAATGCAGACCCAGCCTATTGTCTTTAAAGTGGTGTACTTACCATCAAATGTGACTTTAGCAGAAGGTTATAAAGTCTTTTTCTTTTTCTTACTTTTATTCTTTAGTGTTTCTGAATGCTATATTATTTTTAGTGCTTCTGAATGTTATTCTGTTATTCTTTCATAGAACCTTGGAATAAAGCCTTAAGTACTCATTTTGATGTGATCACTACTTCTAGATCCAAAAATACTTGTAACCCAGCCAGGTTGGAGGGCAAAGTAATACACTTATTCAACAGGGTTCCAATTTATTGCCACATAGAAAATATATTTTCCCTTAAACTTACAGTTTTGGTCTTTCACTAACTAACCAAACTTTACAATAAGTGGAAAGTGCACACAAAGTTCTTTTGACATCAACTACTTTAGAGTAGGCTTTAAGCTTTAGAGAAGCTTACATTTTTGTCCATATCTTGAGCAGACACACGCAAAAGAAAACATTCAAAGCCTAAAATTTAAATTATATAGAAATGCTTTTGCTACTCTTAAGGAAAAATATTTTAAAAGCTTATTGACAGGGTACTACAGAAAATAGGCTTTTCAATAAGTTTTTTTCCCCTGCAACAGAGGACTTGGATATACTGACTCTCTATTCAGATGTATTTTGATGGGGTGTTTTCTGTCAGCAAAATATGTAAATGTTGTTTTGAAAAAGGCAATTCAACTAGCAGTAATTTGAAGAAATTACCAGGAAGAAAAATATGATTGCTACTGTCCATGTACTGTATCTCTACTGTTGGGTGAATTAAGATGTGATTTACACTGCTTTTCAAAAAACTAAAATTTGTAAACTTTTCAAACCTTTCGATCTTTAATTCTGACAAAACAATTCTTCCCACTTGCTTCTAAGTGTTGTGACGGGGAATGCCACCAATTGAGAGATCTCCGGATTTGTGGCGGGAGTGGGACCTTGATGGATGAGTGGCTGGTTCCTGCTCGTTGGTAGGGAAGCAGGAACCACTGGAGGGGTCGGGAGTGGAGCCGAGCCCACGGGACGATGCCAATACAGGAGAAAGGATGCCTGATAAACCATTTATCAGATAGTAAATTTCTAGTTAGTAATTTTCTGCCTGTATTTACTCATGGAATAACTTAATATCTCATTAAATAATTCTGGGTTGCAGGTCTAAGTAGATTTTATAGTGGTGAATAGCCACTGGTGGTCTGGAGAAAAAGCAATGGCTTCATCTTTTGTGATTTAAACAATGTGCAATAAGTAATATAGAGTAATATTTTAATTGCATACAGTCTCTTCCACAACATATGGAAATAACACATTGTCAAAACATTATGTACAGTATTTGCACATTATTACATTAGCAGGTATTAGCATAAATATTATGTTAACAGTAACAGAAGAATGCTATGTGTAGCAGTAAAGGCAAAGAGTGCTGATTCCATTTTTAACAGCAGCCTGTATCACGCATAATGCCACTCTTCATATGTGATTTTCCCTTAGATTATTGCCAATAAATAAATAAACTCCAGATTCTTTTCTTATGTTGACCAAGAAAGTAATCTGCTAAAAGTTCTGTCTTTTGAACTCTAATGCTCCGGCACCTTAAGTATTTGCATTCATATAGCTTTCCTTTGAAGATGCACAAACCAAAATCCAGACCTCTACAGTACATTTTCTGTAACCTGTAAAGGAACATTAGAGTCAAAAAGATATTTTGCAACTCTTTAAAAGTTTTACCAATATTAATAGCAGCACAAGAACTCCCCTTTTATAAATTCTCTTTTAATTCAACCTTGACTATGTCTATGATTTAGAGGGGACATGTTTAATTAATTCCCTTAGAACTATCATCACTGCACAGACTGACTTAAGATTAAATATTTTGACTTTCAGGAGTTTTGAAGTTCACAAGCCTTTTTTAGGTAGTAAATGTAATTATAAAGCTGCAGTGTAAACTGGAACAAGTGAAAGGACAGTGTTTCTTTTGTTTTAATATACTATTTCTCTGCTATCAAAATCAGATGAACTTGGGCAAATTGCAATAAATAAACACAAACAGAACTGCAATAAAATAATAAAATATGCAACACTTAGTTAATAAGACATAGTAGTACAAGTTGTTCTTGGCTTATTATAGCAATTGGGACAGGAATTCTGTTTCTAAGTGATGTGGTCTCAGTTTTTTTCCTTGTAAAGGGCCAGCAATTGCCAGCATGCTAAAGTTTGTGAAACAGTTCTCCAATTCTCTGGTGCATGTTTTGCAGTTCATGTTGGAAGCAACTGATTGTTTGTGATGTTTTGCAGGTTGAGCTGAAAATAAACAGAGGGCCTGCAGGTAGGCTGGTTTTCCAGGAATGCTTTTAGTACCAGCTATAGAGTATACACTGTGCCTCTAGGAAGATCGTGTCTTTCCATTTCTTCTAGTTCTGCTGTCATTCCAAACAATGGCTCTTACTCAACTTCTACCTTTGCCTAAGGAGCTGCCATTAACTCTCTCCCCCCCACTCAGTGACTGAGAACACTATGCCTTGCTGTTTCACTGACTTCTCCTCAGCCTGGCCTGGCAAACTCCCTTCAGCAGATAAGGTGCCGTTCTTGCAAAGTTAATAATAATAGGAGCTGCCCTTTTTTTGGAATGTTGCATAAGCAATAAACATCTAGACCTCCAAAGTAAAAGCTGAAGACAAAGTGGGGCAGAGGAAACCCCATAGGAATAGTTCCAAAACAGCAGGCAAGGAATCATTTTATATCTGCAAGTAAATTAATTATTTTCAAATGCCTGCATGTTGCATCTTGTATTCTTATGAGCTCTCTCTTGCTTAATTAATATTAGTAGACATTTGAATTTTAGAGTTAGCTGGTTTTATTCTAGGCCCATGAGTGTGAGCTGTAATGTTTTCAGATGTTCCAGCTCTTCTGAAAACTTAACAATTCAGGTCTGAATTATCACAAAGGGATTTCAAATTGCTATCCACACTAATTATGTTCTTATCCAATATATTACCCATTTCTTTATGAATAATAACTATCTTTCGGGGGGGGGGGGGGGGCTCTCCAGGGGGGGGGGGGGGGGGGGGGGGGGGGGGGGGGGGGGGGGGGGGGGGGGGGGGGGGGGGGGGGGGGGGGGGGGGGGGGGGGGGGGGGGGGGGGGCCGGGGGGGGGGGGGGGGGGGGGGGGGGGGCTGGGGGCCGGGGGGGGGGGGCGGGGGGGGGGGGGGGGGGGGGGGGGGGGGGGGGGCCCCCGGGGGGGGGGGCGGGGGGGGGGGGGGGGGGGTGGGGGGGGGGGGGGGGGGGGGGGGGGGGGGGGGGGCGCCCCGGGGGGCCCCCCCCGGGGGTCGGGGGGGGCCTCCGCGGGGGGGGGGGGGGGGGGGGGGGGGCTGGTGCTGTGGTGGGGGGGGGCCGGGCCGGGGGGGGGGGCCGGCCTTTTGGGGGGGGGGCGGGGGGGGGGGGGCCCCCCCGGGGGACGGGGCCCCCCAAATTTTGCCATGATTTTGGCTCAATTAGATTGCACAAAGATTGCAATTTCACCATCATCTGGATTACAAACTGCTCCTTAGTAGAATCCACTTGAATATTTTCTTAGATTTTTCCAACTGGGTATCAAAAATGTCTGCTGCAGAAACATCATTTTCCTTTAGAAACTTAGCAGACTGAATTAGTTCTTTTATAAGGTATAGAGTAGCTTAATGTACATCATATGAGACTTTTTTGTCTTCTCGATAAAGATTAGGTATAATTAATCCTTTTTCAAGATGGAGGAATCTAACATAGCTTAAAACTATTCAACTACAAACTCATCAAAATTCGATCCAATTACAGTGAGAGCATTCACCAGAAAATAAAGAAAAAGTACAAAACGGATATCTAACTATGTCTCTATTTTACCAGGTTGTGTTTTTTTTTGCTAAGTTCAAATGTACTATCCAAATATCTTAAATACAGATTTAAATACAAAACAACTCTTTAATATGGCAGTTATCCAAATTTATTTCCATTAAGTGATGAAGATGTGAAAGTTGATGAGTTTTTCAGTTAAGTTCAGTCTCTAATCAACAAACAAGATGGACTGCTTGTGGTTGGCTAATGGAATGCTAAAATTGGAAATAGCAAAGATAAAAATGTAATTGCCTTGTATGGCCCAGAGAGTAAAAATGAAGTAGGAGAATGACTTATACTTTTCTGCCATTACAATCGTATTATTGCCAACAATCTTCAAATCAAAATCTCCAATATATACTGTATATGGACATCACCAAATGGAAGATACAGATATATTATTGCTATAAGGAAGTGGATGAACTCAGTTATAACAGCAAAAACATAATTAGGGACTAAAAACGGAACAGTTCATACTCTTAATCAAGCTAAAGCAAAAGAACAAAGCCAATCAGTTTCCTCAATATGATCTTACACATATATATAGCATTTTCAAGATCTGTATCAATTTCAAGTCCTGCACTTCATTGACATAGGTCAGAGGAACTGTGGAAAGAAATCCAAGAAACTGTTAAGAATGAATGTGAAAAGAGACAGCCAAATATCAAGAAACGGAAGAAAGCAAATTGGATGTCATAACAAACAGTGAAAATTGCAAAGAAGAGAAGAGGAGCCACAGCCAAGAAAGACAAAAAATGTGAAGAGATTCTTAATCAAGAATTTCTGGTAGCTGTTAGAAGGAACAAGAAGCAATATTACAAATATACTTAAAATGCAAAAGCAATACAATCAATGTATACCATACATAGTTACAATCACAAGAAGAATACTTATACATTTATAAAATCCTAAATCTACTTATCAGTTAATTTTGCCAATAAGAATTAGAAAATATCCATTCAGCAACTGCTCACAATCACTTCTACTAATTGGTCAATTTCATTTAATAAAATAGTTTTCAAATCTTTCTTATATGCATTCCAATACTATAGTTCATGCCAACGCTTGTGATGAGATAAAAGATTAATGCAAGCATACCCAGTTATATGCACAAATGTAGGCACTGTTAGACAAATTGTACATTCCAATGAATCTCTAAACGAATTGAATATTACCTCTATCTGGTATAAATACTGTCTCTTTGAATACATTCTTACTATTTATTGCAGTTGTTTGCAGATACAAAATATGAAATGGGTAAGCCTGCAGGGCCGGCTGGTGCCTCAAATGCCCCCCTGCCGCCTCTTTGCACCCCTCTGCCGGCCCTCTTGGGGATGCTAAGAGGTGGCAGGGGGTGGCACGTCGAATGCAGCTGCACATAACATGCCACAGCTTCCACATTGGAGGCGCCGACTCCAGAGCATTATGAGTCAGTGGGTGAACCTGCAGGGCCGGCACCTCAAACACCCCCCTGCCACCTCTTAATGTCCCCAAGGGGGCCAGCATAGGGGCACTAAGAGGCAGCAGGGGGCGGCGCATCAAATGCAGCTGTGGCGGCACATGTGCCACCGCTTTCGCATTGGAGGTGCTGGCTCCAGAGCGGTGCTACAGTCAATGGGTGAACCTGCAGGGCCAGCGCCTTGAATGCCCCCCTGCTGCCTCTTAGTGTCCCCAAGGGGCCAGCAGACGGGCGCTAAGAGGGGGTGGTGCATCAAACGCGGCAGCATGTAACGTGCCACCGCTTCCGCATTGGAGGCTCCGGCTCCGGAGCACTGCTAGTCAATGGGTGAACCTGTAGGGCCTGCGCCTCGAACACCCCCCCCCTTGCCTCTTAGCACCCCCCCCTGCCAGCCCCCTTGCCTCTTAGTGCCCCCCTAAAGCATCCCACCGCCCCCCAGGGGGCAGTACCATCCACTTTGGGAACCACTACTGTAAATTCTGTTCATTTGAGAATTCATGTAATATGATCTGAGAAGTGTAATGGAGTCTGGGTGGCATTATCAAGAGGAGCATTTTTGTCCATTTCTATTGCTGATATGTTTTTAAAAAACATACTTGGGTAACAAATGGGTCAGCATATCAAAGGACTGGCTAAACCAGTTGTTGGCTGAAACATGTTTCATTAACTGAATCTGCCATGGAAAAATGGTCCTTGAAGAGAAACAACATTTCTCAATTAGCGATGGGACTATATATATTTTCTTTTGAAATTTCACCCTAAAGTTAAATGTATTTTCTGTGTGCTACAAAACCCAACAGTTCCAGTTATCTGGATGCAGCTAAGAAAAATATACCAGATAGGCAGCTTTCACACATTCTACCACTATTTCAATTTTTGGTAAGCTATAATGTGCAAAACACTGACATTACCAAAATGTATATTGATTTGTATTACGTTAAAGATGTGCTACGAGCCTGAGGAAGAGAGAAAGCTGAAGTGCTAAACCAGGCTGTCTTGTTTTTTACATCCCACAGCCTCGGATATCTCCAATAAACATCCATCAGAGGGCTTTATTCTTAGTCACATAGATATCCCCAGTTCCTTTCTCTACTAGAGAAAAATAGGCTGGTCTTTTGAGAACAAAGCACAGCTGCATTGAGAAGAGGGTGGGAGAAGGAGTCTAGACAATAGTAGTGTATTCCTATGTCCTCGGCAACCCAATTAAAGTGAAATGCCATTCCCCCCCCCCCAGCATTCCAGATAAATGAACCAAATTTTTGCTTCAGAAAACTGATGGTGGTTGTTGTTGTTTTGCAAAGATAGCCAGGAACTATCCACTAGATTCTTGATCTGATGTCATATAAGATTCTTTTTTTTTTTCTGTACAAATTATGTATTAAGTATATCCTGTACTTCAGCCTTGACTTCCATTGTTCAGATTGGGCAGGAAGAAATTACTTTTATTTATGCTTTTGGGGGAATCTATGTCATATCAAAATGCAGTCTTCCCTTCTCAGTGGGAGAAAACACTCACTGATAGCATCTTGTGGTCTGGCTGAAACACATCTACTTTAAAGTGTATCTTCAAAAAAAACCAAACCCCTAACGTTTAATTTGGTTTTTCTTGTGAAATTGACCTATTACCCAAGAGGGTTGAACTCTTTAGCCATACATCTCTAACCTTCATGATTAAGTTGTGAAATTATTTCATTCCTGCTCTCTGTGATAGTTAACTTTTAAGAGCCAGAAAAGTAACATGTGGTGATGGCCTTAATGTATTTCTCTGCACCAGATGCGTCCCCTGGAAGGTAGGTAGTGTCAGCAAGAACAATCAAGCTGCCACCCAAGGCGGGAAAGAGGACTTTGTCCTCAAAAGAAATCAGAATTTCTTGAAAAGAGGTTTGAGACCTCTAGACTACCACCCACAGGTTCAGTTGAGAGTCTGATACACAAAGGGAGATTCCATCTTTCTGTAGTGGGTTATTTTCAGATTGGGACTTATCAGCTGCTCTTTCAAAATATCAAGCAAGAGTCTGATAAGGCAATCCCTTGGTTTACAAAAACCCCTCCAAGGATAAACATGGCTTCAAAATGACACAGAAACCTTGGTTTTGAATCAAGGGCTTGCTTAAGCTTGGGATAATTAAGTTATTTCTATGACACTTTTAGGATTACCAGTATGTCCTGAAAAAACTGTGAGGCTTGCTGACTTGGTTCCGTTGTATTGGTCTAGACGGACACACCAGGCAGACACAGGAGCTGAAGAATAACGTTTCTTTATTTGAAGCAGTAACAGATTAATGTGGCTGCCCAGCTGGGCTGGCAGCCGGCTGGCTGGAGCCGGAGCCCCAACTGCCCCAGCTGATGCCGTTTGACAGCTCCTTATATAGTCTGCTGTCAAACGGCACCAACCAATGGGAACAGTAAGATGGTCCCGCTCAAAATGCGGACCAGGTTGAAGACTTAGCTAGTCAGGGACACAACACCCCTTTCCCCTAGCTAAGGACATGCGCTGCCCAGCCTTTTGGGAATACAATGGTATAACCAGGAAATTGAACTAGTGAGGAAATTGAACTAGTGGCCAGGGAAGAGCACCTGGCCTGGGAAGGAGACCCTGACAAACGTGGCAAGCAACCCTGCCCAGGTGACCTCCCGCCTGTGGCGGAGTAGGGCCCCACATCCCAAGGGTTGTGGGTCAAATACTGACAGCTGCCTGCCTTGGAACCAACGCTGCAGAGATGGCAGGTCTAGCTGTGGCTTGCACAAAAATTGGCACCCCACCTGTCACAAGGCAGGAGCCTGAGAAGGGGAACCAGATAAGATGGTGAATAAACCTGTCTGGTGACTGCCTGCATGGGGTAGGGCAGAGGTGCCTGAACCCTAAGGCTGGAGGCTCGTTGTGCTCTCCTGGCCCCCCTTGGGACAAGAACATCCAACCTCCCACCTACCTAGCTTTCGCCCCCCCTGGGGAGTGTAGTGCTAATGACAAGGGAGACAAGCCAAGGTGGGAGAGACCCTGGAGGTGGGTGCATGGAACCTCCTTGTTCAACGCCTGACACCCCCCTCCCCCTAAATACCGGATCCATCCCCCCAGAGCCATTGGAAAGGGGGGGGGGGCAGAGAGAATTTTTATTTAACAACCCGACAGAACGAAGAAAAGGACTCAACAGTTCAGTGAATCATGGAAACGCACACCAGCCATGCTCAACCCCGGAGGGGCTGCATCTCTGCAGAGCCAGTGGCTGCACCCAGTCCACAATGGTGAAAAGCTGCACCGGCAGTGGCCCATCGCTCGGCAGCCGGTGGGAGTCGGGCGCTCGGGCTGTCGGCGGCCACGGCGGGCGGCGGCGGCGGCCGGGACGGGAGGCGACTGCAGCGGAGGTCGCGCGGCGGCTGCGGAGAGAGGCGACACTGCGGAGGCGCGGCGGCGGCGGCAGAAGAAACGGAGGCGCGGGCGGCGCGCTGGCGGGCCGCAGTAGCGGCAGAAGAACGGAGGCCGCGGCGGCGGCAGCGAAGGCCGCAGCGGCGCAGAAGAACGGAGGCCGCGGGCGGCGGGCGAGCCGCAGTGGCGGCAGAAGAACGGAGGCAGCGGCAGCGGCAGCGGAGCGCGCGCGGCGGAGGCGGCGGCGGCTGCGGAGGCCGCGGAGGCTCGGCGGCGGCGAAGAAACGGAGGCGCGGCGGCAGCAGCGAAGCGGCGGCAGAACGGAGGCGCGCGGCTGAAGAGCGGAGGCGCGGCGGCGGCAGAAGAGCGGAGGCGCGGCGGCGGCGGTAGCGGAGGCCGCAGCGGCGGCGAAGCGGAGGCGCGGCGGCGCTCAAGCGGAGGCGCGGCGGCGCTGAAGAGCGGAGGCGCGGCGGCGGCAGCGGAGGCACGCAGCGGCTGAAGAGCGGAGGCCGCGGCGAAGGCGGCGGCAGAACGGAGGCGCGGCGGCGGCTGAAAGCGGAGGCGCGGCGGCGGCAGAAGAGCGGAGGCGCGGCGGCGGCAGCGGAGGCACGCAGCGGCGGCTGAAGCGGAGGCCGCCGCGGCGGCAGCGGAGGCGCGGCAGCGGCTGAAGCGGAGGCCGCAGCGGCGGCTGAAGAGCGAGGCGCGGGCGGCGGCAGAAGCGGAGGCCGCGGCGCGCGTAGCGGAGGCCGCGTGGCGGCTGAAGAGCGGAGGCGCGCGGCGGCTGAAGAAGGAGGCAGCGGAGGCTGCAGCGGCGTCCTCGGCGGGAACGGCTGCAGCGAGGCGCTCGGCGTCCTTGGCGGGAGCGGCTGTCGGGGTCGCGCGGCGGCGGCAGCGAGCGTAACGCGGCCGGATCGGTGTGGGGGTGGAAGTGTAGTCTCGCCGGCCTTCACGGCCTTGAGGCGAAGTCTGGACCTCTGCTAGAGGCTGTAGGCTTTTGCGCTCTTGTAGCGCCCACGGGTGGGGGTTTTTCGCCAGCCTTCACGGGCCTTGAGGCGACGTCAGTTCCTCGACTGGGGGGCTTTTCAGACTTCTGCGCTTTGGTAGCGCCAACGGGGTTTCGCCAGCCTTCACGGGCCTTGAGGCGACGTCTGTTCCTCGACTGGGAGGCTTTTCAGACTTCTGCGCTTTTGGTAGCGCTAACAGGGGTGCCTTTCGCACGGAGGCTAGAGTGCCTGTCAGGCAGTAACTTTCTCCTCAGCTCAGGGAGACTTTCTTTTCCTCAGCTCAGAGAGACTTTTCCTCAGCTCAGAGAGACTTTTTCTCCTCAGCTCAGGAGACTTCTTTCCTCAGCTCAGGAGACTTTCTTCTCAGCTCAGGGAGACTTCTTTTCCTCAGCTCAGGGAGACTTCTTTTCCTCAGCTCAGGAGGCTCTTTAAATTTGGCGCGCGCAGAGACTGTCTGCGGCTCCAGACATTCTGTGGCTTCAGCTCTTTCTTCAGTGACTTAGCTTCTTGCCTGGGTGTCTCTTCTGACATCCCACCCTCGTCGCCAGTGTTGTATTAGTCTAGACGGACACACCAGGCAGACACAGGAGCTGAAGAATAACGTTTCTTTATTTGAAGCAGTAACAGATTAACGTGGCTGCCCAGCTGGGCTGGCAGCCGGCTGGCTGGAGCCGGGCCCCAACTGCCCCCAGCTGATGCCGTTTGACAGCTCCTTATATAGTCTGCTGTCAAACGGCACCAACCAATGGGAACAGTAAGATGGTCCCGCTCAAAATGCGGACCAGGTTGAAGACTTAGCTAGTCAGGGACACAACAGTTCCGTTAAACAGAGAAAATTCACCTGCATGTTTCTTTAGATACATCCAGTAGAATTGAATACTTAAAAAAGCAGCATGATGATTTAAATTTAAAAGAAAAAAAAGTACATTGTTAAATACTGGTTTTCGCTGAAGGGAACTGACTTCTCTATCTGCAAATACAGGATTGTATTAGAAATGAAGGTAATTCCAAGAGATACTTGGACTATTTATGCACAAATAAGCAAAATGTTCTAATTTTTAAAAGACACTGGACTAGAATAATAAACGCTTCCTATTATAATGTAGCCTCTCAATAAATTATTCATTATCGGTTTGGGATTTTGGAATATGAATCTTCACAGCCAAAACTGGACAAAAATATCTAATAACGGGGCTATTGTGGGCAAATATTCTTATGAAGTCATGCTGCCTTGGGCCAATACTGTGGCTTTAAATCGATGTCCTATATTATGTGCTGTAATGAAGTTTAAACTGAGTACTAATAACAAGTAATTGGCCATGAACACGGCATTAATTAGTACATGAAGAGCAGGATTAATTACTATCTTGTCGTGTCACACCATGCACCAAAGGAGAAGCAGCTGATATCCAAGTGAGCCCTATTAATGAAGGATATTGATATAACTTCAAAGATCTTAATATGATTCATATTCAGGACTGTCAGATCGCTAAGAGGTGTTGTTCAATGATAGGAAAGTTTAATTTATAGCTAAGAACATTTTCTGTAGCTGAGGGAATATGTTACCCTTCAGGAGTTGCAGCTAACTTTGCTTCTCATATTTTGAAGTGCATTTTGTGCCAGTATCACAAGAGAGGTTATAAAAGCTTTACATAACACTCTAGATAGCAACATAGTTCCATGCACATCCTTTCAACGCCAATAAACGCACATTCTATCCTGTTAACAGAGCTTGCCTGCTGCTAAGTGCTTAGGGAGTTTATTATTTATTTAGTCCATTTAGTCCATTTATATGCCACTGTGTGTGTGTGTGTGTGTGTGTGTAAGTGTAAGTGTAAGTGTAAAAGAAAGGAAGGTCAAAGCACAATTATCTCACTATGCACTGAAGTATATCTAGAGGTGAATTTCCTTCTTTGGAAAATGGGGAAAGAATGGAGAATGGGAGACAGGAAATTTTTCCCACATAATTAGTTTATTACAAATTATAAGCATTTTCATAATGAAGACATACAGGAGATCAAAAATGGAAACAGAAACAAAAGAGTAAAACATATATACAAATAAATACAGTAATCAGTTTAAAACCAAATTTAACCTTCTACGTAGTTTCTGGCTACATTTTCATATCAGAAATTTAGCTACTGCTTCTGAGTATCCTTTTCATTGTCCAACAGATGTTTTCAATATTACTTCAAAAAAACTGCCAGGTTGTTTTGCTGTAATCAGAGCTATGAAGCTGGCACATTTATTCTTGCAAAAGTTACAAAAAAAATGCAAATGAATTATTGCACTCTAATTCTCTACAAGAGCAGATGTTCTGTTCTGGGTATGTCTACTGTACCTTGCCTGCAGATGGCAGAATATTATATTGGGGCCTAGTGAAAAGATCTTATAATTGTGTACTGTATAAAGTGATTTTTCAAATAGCTAGGACATCCAACATAGATAATAAATAATCGAGCTTTGCTGTTCTTCAAGAGATCTTCACTTCTACAAAGGTTCAAGCAAAACATCCCCCAAAACAACACGAAATTGTAAAGCAACATGTCCCGCCCGATCCTACTTGTTCTGTTTTATATCTATGATATTCTCTTGCAATTGCTAAAATAATTTTTGTATTAGAATGTGTGTGTGTGTGTGTGTGTGTGTGTGTGTGTGTGTAATAAACAAATACAATATATAGTTTGCATTGCTTCTTCACTTTGATGGGGAAAGTGCTTCACTGGGAAGAATCAAAGCTGTTTTGCACAGGTGTACAAATCCAAAACAAACAGATTAAACTGACTGCACCACCATCACATGGAAAAAAATCAAATACCATGGCAAAGTATCAGTTATTCACGCATTCCTGAGCACATTTTCTTAAAAATAATTCAAACAGTTATTACTAACCTCAGGCGGGACTTCTTAGAACTAAAAACCAGTCTTGCATGTTAATATAAGCTCCCCAAAGTGCATCTGAACTTCTGGATGATTACTGTCATAGCTCATTTAAAGGCCCGCAGAAAAATATTTAGCTCTGCTAAAGATATGACATCCCCATCCTCCTAAATAACAGACACACAGAGTAGAAAAGTGAAAGTATGGTTATTAAAATATACACTAGCTAGAGTTTGATTTGTAGAACAGCAATATTATTAATGATCCACCAAGTCTTCCAGCATTTTTCCAAGTGGTCTGTGAAATAAAATTGAGCTGAGTTATTTTCTCAAATGACTATGTGACATTATCTATTACTTTCCATGGGATTCAATGAGCCACATTCAAATAAGACAATTCTCAACTTTATAGTCTAATGTATTAGTTTGCTTTAAAAGAGTAATACTGTCTGTGATGGAAAAAAATATGTTCATTAACATGCCATATCATTAAAATTAAATACTAGGAAAGAGAAATAATGTTTAAAAGAACATTATTTCATAGTAATTGGGATTGAGTGTTATCAAGTAAGATCAATGCCTAATTTCTATCTGGTCCTTTCTCCTGGAAATCTGTAGAAAGTATCACACAGGCCAGAATATATTATATGTACCAGGATTCTCTGATGTGAAGAAAACCCAGAACTACAGTCTCATCCTGACTAGAAAGGGAAAATGGGATACTCAAATACAGGTGAATTTCTGAACACAAGGACTTAATCAAGTTGAAGCTTCAAGTAAAATGTCTGCTAATTTGGGAGAGAAAGTAATTAGGTAAAGCGTGATTTCCATATTTAATATACAGAAAACTACCCTCTGGTTATATCAAAAGGTTGCGACTGCTCTCATTGTACCTATTTATATATTACTCTACCCTGCTTGCTTCTTTGCCTAAACAGAAAAAACCCTTCTCTGATTATTGTCTGAGGTAGTTTTATTGGACAGTGTGATATTTACATTTTATTGATGATATTGCTAGCTGTGACAAATGTGAGTCCACAATATACCTATAGGAAGAAAGGTACAAAGGAGTTAAGACACACTGAGAGACACTCCATAAAAGTGGGGTGTAAATGTAACTATCTAAGCCAAATGCAGAAGTAATGAACTATGAAATGTGAATATAAATGGAAACACTAATAAAAATTAATTTGAAATTATATAAGCACAAAATAAACACTGAAGTTGACTTTGTGTGTTGAGTTCTTGATTCTGGAATTTTCACTGATGTTGCATATAAATGAATACAGCTAAACCTTACAGACCTCTTAGGAATGGGGTGAGATCAATAGAGGTTAGTTTGAGAGTATGGGAGTGAGGATTTAAGCATGTCACAACAGAGTCTAGACATTGACCACTTTGTTGCTGAAATCGTACTTCCTGCAATCAAGTTTGGAGTGGTTTACATTAAGTTTATATCTGTTGTGTGCTCTTGTGCTGTGGTTAAAGCTGAAATATTCATTAACTGGTAAGACGTAACAGATAATTTTATGTACTATGCTTAAATCCAATCTTAGCCGGCATAGTCCAAGGTTGTCTAAGCCTAGAATCTCAAGTCTGGTAGTGTAGAGTATTCAGTTGCGAACAGAGGAGTGTAGTACTCTTCTTGTATTCTCAGCAATGTACATCCTAATATTTGTACATTAACTAAAATCAAAATACAATAATACCCAAACAAATCTATACAATACAATATAGAATGATTTTGTAAAGTGAATTACAATAAGAATGAATGCCATAGAGTAGACAAATGACCTGCCGGTCAGTTTTCTAGTGCAAATGATGTCCATTCATACCTCCATTCATATTAACCAGAAAACATCCATTTCAAAATTGTGTTTGCTATATATTGCAATTCTGGTTTGAATAACAGATTGTAGCTGCACAGGAACACTTTTGCAGAATTAGAGATATGTGGGCATCTTCTAATGCATGATTGTTTCCCCAAAGAGGCCTGATTATAGGGGAAACTACAGGCCTTTAATATTATGTGATGCTGAAAGAATAGGAAACAACAGAAAATCCAGAGTACTGAAATGTATTAAAGCAAATGTACAGCAGTAGTAAATGAATTATCTTTCCCCTTCATTTAAGTATCTTTTTGATTGAACTGGACAGAAACACTATATTCTTTGGAATAGCAAAAAATAGTTAAGGATAAACTTGATCAAAAATAATCTATTTCTCTGTGAGTTAAGTTTTTCATGAAGTGAATAGGTTGAATGAACAACACTAGCTATATCAGACTGTCAGCTCTTGCCTTCAAAAGCTAAAATTAGATCTTTTACGTTTGCAAACAAACAGTATCCTGAGTATTTCAACAAATTCAACGTGTTTCATAGGGCAATATTATGGTGTCCTGCAAAGCGTATGTATTTTTAGTCAATCTATTTCAGATGGGTTTTGTTGAGGTGTTAATTTTTAAAAAATTCTCTTTTAAGTCACTCTAAATTCCTGAAGGAAAGGTGGGATATGCTATTTACTCACAAGGTTTAGAGCAGTGATGGCTAACCTTGTTGTCACATGCTGAAAGCGCACACATGTGCCTGCACCCATAATGCAATGTGCATGCACCCTCTCCCCCTCCGCATGAATGCACGACCTCCCCACACTCCCCAGCACATGCCCGCGCAACCATGTGCGTCCCACGCCTCTGCACATGTGCGCACATCTCCCCCGCATGCCCCACCCCCTGTGCATATGCGGCAGATACCCGACAATCAGCTGGCTGGCAGGAGGCACATGCACATGTGCAGTGAATCTGATCTGGGGCGACAGCTCGTGTGCTGGCAGAAATGGCTCTGTGTGCCACTTCTAGCACACATGGCATAGATTCGCCATCATGGGTTTTGAGGCTGTTCCAATCATAATTGAATTTGAGAAGTATACCTCTTTCATAAAAAAAATACAACCAATGTATCAAATTTGTTTGATGGAAATCTAATAAACAGAAAATCAAATTTGACATTTGCTTAATATTAATTATTGTACATATTACTTTAATTAATAGTTAAGAATTATGCTTTAAACATTTGTTAACAGATGGCATTGGTTTCCAATTGAATAACAGAGTAAGAGAGTTGGAAGGGACCTTCTAGTCCAACTCGCTGCTCAAGCAATAAACCCTATACCATTTCAGACAAATGGTTGTTCAATCTCTTCTTTAAAAACCTCTAGTGTTGGAGTACCCACAACTTCTGGAGGCAAGTTGTTCCATTGATTAATTGTTCTCACTTCTCTCCTTTATTAGTTTCTATCCATTGCTTGTCTTGCCAGATGCTTTGGAGAATGGGCGTTGGTAAATTTACCTGTGAATTGCCCTTTCTATCTATGCTGCAAGAGAGCCCAGGATGGGTAGACTCCCTCTTATGATGTCATTAAGCTGAGCCTGTTCTTGTATATAGAAGCCACCTCTGGGAGTATCCCCAGCTTTAGCGAAGATACTTGACAGGCTGAAGAAGTGTCTCTGAAAGCAAACAATCTATTACATTAACATGTCTTACCATCTCCGGACGAACCAAGGGAGGCACTGGACTCTCTTGCAGCATAGCTAGAAAGGGTGTTCACAGGTAAATTTACCAACGCCCATTCTCCTCCATGCTGCAGCGAGAGCCCAGGATGGGACATACCAAAGCTTGCATGTCAACGGGTCTTTGTCCGGCCAATCACTCTGACTGTGGAACCACTCACTGAAGTACCCGTCTGCTGAAGGCCATAGTCGCCGAGGCAAAGGAATCCAGACGGTAGTGTCTGATGAAGGGAGACAGGGATGTTCACGTGGCCGCTCTGCAAATCTCTTCCAAGGATGCCTGGGTGGCCCAGGCAGCTGAAGTGGCTGCACTTCTGGTAGAGTGCGCCGTTAGACCACGGGGTACAAGAAGAGCCACCGCTTTATAGGCTTGTGCGATGCACATCCTGACCCATATGCTAATAGTAGGGGAAGAGGCCTTGCTCCCCAAGTGAGAAGGGGAAAAGGAGACAAACATGGCTTCTGTCTTTCTAAAAGAGGAAATGCGCTTGATGTAAATTCTAAGAGCCCTTCTGACATCTAGAGTGTGCCACTTGTACTCTAAATCATGGTGCGGAAGGGGACAGAAATCAGGCAACACCATGTCCTGGGATCGGTGGAACCAGGTGTTAACCTTTGGGATAAAGGAGGGGTCGAAACGGAGAACTACCCTATCATTGTGAAAGGTGCAGAGATCCTGCCTGATTGAAAGAGCGGCCAGCTCTGACATCCTTCTGGCCGAAGTGATAGAAACGAGAAAAACTACCTTTAGAGTTAAGAATTGGAGAGACACTGTTCGAAGGGGTTCAAAGGGGGCTTTGTAAGGTCCCATGAAGGTCCCATGAAGGATACCTGTGTACCACAGGTGGGTGTAGGTTGGAAGCCCCTTTCAAAAAACTCCTGACTGAAGGGTGATGGAACAAGGATAGAAACGATCCCCATGAAAGAACTGAGAGAGCTACTACCTGGTGACGTAAGGTGTTGGGGGCCAAACCTTTCTCCAAGCCATCCTGAAGGAATCTAAGAACCTCTGCTAACTGGGCTGAGGAAGGAGAGAGACCCTCCTTGATGCACCATTGGCAGAAAACCCTCCAGGTGGCATCATAGATGTGCCTCGTCAATGGCTTACAAGACGCCTGGATAGTGAGAATAACCCTCTCTGGGAGATTAGCCTCCCCTAGCCATTGCCACTCAAGCACCACATGGTCAGCTTGAGCCACTGGGGATCTGGATGGATCAGGGTCCCCCTGATGCAGAGAGATCAGATGGGCTGGGATCCTCCAAGGAGTGGCCACAGACAGATTGACCAGGTCTGCAAACCACGGGTCTCCGTGGCCAATAGGATGTAAGGAGAATTAGCTCTGCTCATTCCTCCAACAACTTCCGTATGACAGCCAGAATGATGGGAAGAGAGGGAAAGGCATAGAGGAGACCTGTGGGCCATCTGCACCGAAGAGCACTGGTCCCCTCCACTCCCTGGCAAGAAAACCTGGTGAAAAATCTGTTGACTTGGGCATTTTGAGGGGTGGAGAAGAGATCCACCTCCGGAGTTCCAAATCCGAGGGAAAGACTCCTGAATAGGGACGGGTGAATGGACCATTCTGCCTGGTCGACTGAACTCCTACTTAGCCAGTCGGCTTGGGAGTTGTCAACTCCAGAGATGTGATCTACTGAGATCAACAACAAGTGTTTCTCTGCCCATAGCCCCACACATTCTGCCTCCTCATAAGTGCCTTGGATCTCGTCCTCCCCTGCCTGTTGACGTGTGCCTTCGTGGACATATTGTCAATCAACACGAGAACATGGGAGATGGTCACCGAGGTTCTGAAATGCCTGAGAGCCAGGGATATAGCTCTGAGCTCTAACCAATTTATGGGACGGGTTCTGTCTAACTTGGACCAAACCCCTTGAGCTATCTGACCCTCCATATGGGAGCCCCAACCCCTAGAAGGCTGGCATCTGTGATTACTAGCCTGTCTGGTTCCTTGAACTGGAGCCCCTTCCAGAGGGATGGAGAGACCCACCAATTGAGGGACCACCGGGCCTGTGAAGAGAGCAGGACCCTGATTGACGAGTGGCTGGTTCCTGCTCGTTGAAAGGGGAGCAGGAACCATTGGGGCGATTGGGAGTGAAGCCGTGCCCAGGGGATGATGCTGATACAGGAGACCATCTTTCCCAATAGTATGGACAGCAGCAACAGGGGAACAGTTTGTTGCTGTTGAATCTGGTTGATGATCTCTGCAAGGCTTTTTCCATGATCTGGAGAGAGGAAAACCTGGCACAAAACCTGGTTGTATTGATAACTGCTCCCAAGTGCAGCAATTTGGTCATGGGCGAGAGATGGCTCTTGGTGTTGATGGAAAAGCCGTGGCTTTGGAGGCAGGACAGGATAACCTGTAGATCTCGATGGTCAGAGTGGATGGAGGAGGACAGTATTAACATGTCATCCAAGTAGCATTGGATCCTCACTGGAACAGAACATAGCGAAGCCACCAACGCTGCTAGAATCTTTGTGAAGACCCTTGGAGCCGAGGAGAGGCCGAAGGGAAGGGCTCAATACTGGTAGTGGGCATTCTGATAAAATGGAGAAACTGGCAATGATGAGGCCAGATGGGAATGTGGAGGTAAGCCTCCGTGCGATCAATGGAAGAGAGGAGGTCATCCTCCCGAACGCTCTCGAGAATAGAATGCAGTGTCTGCATTTTAAAACACCCCCCTGAGGCTTTGGGAACAATGAAAAGTCGAGAGTAAAATCCATGTTCCCATTGTAAGGTGGGGACTGGTTGGATAGCCCTTATGTCGACTAGGTGTTGAATGGCTGAATTCATAAGGGCTCTCTTTGAAGTGTCCCGTGAAATGGGGCAAATCAAAAAAAATTCTGGGAGTGACGATAGAAATTCCAATTGTAGCCCTGACCTAACAGTGTTGAGCATCCAGGCGTCTGTCATTGACACCTCCCATGTGGAGATGAAGAAGGCTAAACAACCTACGATGGGTGGGGAGAACGAGATATTACTTAGAGCGACGGAAGGAACAACCACCTCCCCCCCGAAAGGGCCGTTTGCCAGCAGAAGGTTGTTGTTTGCCAGGTGCTTCTGGGCATTGTTCTTGGCATTGAAAATACGCCCTCTGTGGCCGAGTAAAGTGGAAGGTGGTCTCTTCCCGGAAAGGAGGTGGGCAATAAGGAGCTGGGAGATAGTCACTTTTTTCCCCGAGGAGGAAAGAATTTTCTGTTTATCTCTGGTCTCAATGAGATACAGCTCTAGAGCCTCGCTGAAAAGCTTGTCTTCTGCGCAGGGGGCAGAAGCCAGCTTCCATTTTCTGCGTCACAAAAGCCTTCTCGCCGCCACCAAAGATGCCATGGCCTTTGATGAAAATTTGGTGGAATTGGAATCTGCAGTGAATTCCGCAGCTGCTATAATTTTGTTAAGGTCCTGATGAGACCTGACGTCAGAGGCTGGCAATTGGTCCTGCAGTTGGTGCAGCCATTGTACAGAATGCCCTCGTGAAAAATGATGCAGCGGTCAAAGCCCGGACAGCCCACACAGCTGCTTGGTGGTTGCGTTTGAGGGTCTGTTCGGAATGCTTATCTTCTGCTTTAAGTACATCTTCTGGCTTGGTGGGAGTGCCAGAAGAGAGTGAGGTCACAACCGGAGTGTCTACAGAGGGCACTGCAAGGGCACTGGCTAGGGATGTGCTGACATTGTAGAACCGCTTGTCGAGAGATGATGGGCGAGGACCTGCCGAAGGGGAGGAGCACTGCTCCTTGATCATATCGAGAAACAAAAGGAGGGAAGGTAAAACCTCCGTGTGTACTACAGGCTTGGAGAAGAGGGAGTCTCCTTGCCCGGAGGGTTCTCCTTGTGGTTCAGGAGCCACTTCCTCGGGTGACAGCTTGGCAGTGATCAGGGCCTTACTGAGTAAGGGTTTAAAGAGGGCTGGTTTAAAGACCAGCACAGAGGAAGGCTGATCTGGATGAGTCTTCTTCCTCTGAAAGATTGCAATCACAGATTTCGCCCTCTTCACGCTCTGAACGAGGAGCAACTGTGTTCAGATGGGGAGGCAACCTCTTTCCCTTCATAATCCTCCCATTCATCCTGTGAAGAATGGGCCCTGAGGTCCTGAGGCCTGTGGAAATCTCACTGAGGAGGTAAGGAGCCTATGGACTGAGGAGGGAGAAGGGCCTGAACCCTTTCCAGAGGCTGAAGAATCTGTTGAAACCCTTCAGCCAATCCCTGTCTAATGGCCAAGGAAATGACATATTGGATCTCCCTGGGCCTGTTAGCAAAGGTAGGGTTGGAGGGCTGAAGGCCAGTTGCCGTGGGTGTGAAGGTAGCTTCCGGCTTGATTTGGGAGGAGGCCTGAACTCTAGAGTGAAGAGAGGGGGCATAGGGCCCAGAGGCTTGCTGGAAATAGGACCCAGATCTTCCTCAAATTCCTCAGGAGACTGGGGGGGGGGGGGTGTCCAAAGACTCCATGAATAACTTCCCCTCCCCCTGGGGGGGCTTCCCTGGGAACCCTGATGTTCACCTGGTTGGGAAGCTTGTTGCAGTTTCCCTCTCATTTGTTGAATTGTTTTGTTAAATTGCTTCTCTAGAGCCGCATGTCTGCGTTTCTCTGTCCTCAACTCAGCCTGAGTTGTCTTCTTTGGGGCTAGAGCCTTAGCTCTGAGTTTTGCAGCCACTTCCCTCTGAGTAGTACGCTGTCTGCGTCTTTTCCTTTTAGTGGGTTGGAGGGTCTGTTCCACTGACGGAGAAAGCTCCGCATGAGCCTTGTCCAGATCCATATTAATATATGAAAAGCTCAAGCGTAGTGAGAATGGCTCTCAAATTGAGCTTAAGGCTGGCAGAAAGTCCAATTGAGTCTTTTTTGGCCTGAAAATGGCCGCCAGGCCACTTAAAATGGCCGCTCACCTCATGGTCTGAAGAATCTGCACTCCAAATTGGCCACTGCGTGCGTCAAGGGCTCCAAAAGGCGATGTCGCTCCTTAGGCTATTGCGAGCCCTGAACGATAGTATCAGTTGGAGAAGGTAACAAGCTGCCACCTGAACGATCACCTGGCTGGCACTGTTATCGGTTTGCTGATCGGATTTACGATCACGCAAATCGCAGGCTATGGGGAAGGTAGCTCAGACGCTTCCCAGCTTGCCTTCACAGCACGTGGGCAACGTTGATCCCAACATTGCAGGAGAATGGAGCCCCGTTCTCCTGAAGGTGCAGCTACCCGGATCCCCAGGAGCTGATTGAAGCAAGGATAGCTTTGTTTGAAAATTGCTGAAACTAATCACTAATGCTTTCAGAGACCCAGCTTGTGACTTAAAGAAGCTGAGTCAAAGCTGGGGATACTCCCGGGGGCTGGCTTTTATATACAAGAACAGACCCAGCTTAATGATGTCATAAGGAGTCTACCCATCCTGGGCTCTCGCTGCAGCATGGAGGAGAATAGGTTGACCTCCTCTTCTTTGTGTCACCCCCACAGATAATGGAACACTGCTATTGTATCACTCCCAATCCTTCTTTTTATTAAACCAGACAACCTAATTCCTGCAAACATTCTTCATGTTTTAGCTCCAATCCCATAGTCATCTTTGTTGCTCTTCTGTGCACTCTTTCCAGAGTCTCAACATTTTTTATATAGTGGCAAATAAAAATGGGTGCAATATTCTAAGTGTGGTCTTACTAAGGAAGCAGCATTCCTGAATTGTATTTCATGCAGAGAGTATGTAATAGCATTTCCAGCATAACAGAGCAACTCAATGCATCTTTTCTCAAAAGTAAAATGCATAATTATGAGATTGCAACCAATATTGAATGGTAATATTGAATGACAGATCATGGGGCTTTTGCTTACACCTTCCTTGGGAACACTTTTGTTTTTTCAGGTTATAAAGGACACTTCTTTATTGCCAACCATTAACCAATTTTAAGAGCTGTCCTACGAGCATGACTTTTAAGAAATTGATTTTCTCTCTCTATAGTGAGCCAAATATTGCCAAGACTGGAGTAGCATTGCTTTAGCTGAATGAGTAAACAAATATAAAATTTCAATCATCCCACCATCATGGCATATAGTAGCCTGTAATTGATAAAATAGATTTTGATTATAGTTTTTCAAATTAAGTAAGTATTCACAAATAATGGTTTTATGGTCAAATGCTCAAAACATTGTTTGAATTTGAATATTTCATCTGAACTAGCCTATTTTAGCTGATGTCTTCACTAGTGTAGCTTTTTTCATCTTACTTTAAAAATAACTAAGGGCAGACCGATGTATATATGATCAAGCTGGACTGTTATCACAATATAAGCAATATAATACAATAGTCTTGCTGATGGATATGAAACATTCAAAAGAATATCATCTCAAAAGTGAAAAAAGGGTGCTTACTACTGGAAGGATATTAAAACATAATGTAAGCTTGATTCTTGGTAAATCACGTAGTTTGCCACAGCATAGCAATGATGTTCCATTGCATTCTTTGCAGAAGTTTTTTTTCCCTATTTTTCAGTCTAGCCTATAATTCTGGGATATCCCATCTAACAACTGAATTTACTCATATCTTGCTTAGTTTTTATGCATGTTGTTCAATGTAGTTATATTTAATGTGCAGATTTTAATTTTACAAATAGTATAATTACAATACTGTGAGTTGGTAATTATTGGGAGTCCGGTAGGTATAAGCAGGAAATTTAATAAAAACTTTCCCAGAAAAAAAGTATAATTTGTCACTAATAAAGATTCTCCTAGAAAGCAAAAGGTTTCTAAAGAACAAAAAACATTTATTTCATGGCTACTAGAGTTGAAATTTACTTTTGCCATTCTGATAATTATTACTTTATCTTTCCAGTGGATGTTACTTGCATTGTTTAAAAAACATGTTCCTTGCAAATATACATTTAATTTCAACACTGTTTGTACTGGAGATCTTCCTAACAGATTGTTCTCAATTATTAATTTTTGCTTTTAAAAATAAGTAGGGACCTGACCCGTTCTTTTTAAATTCAACAGAATAAAATATGTGTTTGGATTGTGACACATGATATTCTTGAGCTGTCACTCAATTAGCAGGATCTCTTGAACCTATGTTGTCTGTTTTTCCTTCCTTCCTTTCTCCTGCTGACTGCAGCATGGAGTGTTAATGAACTGCAAACATGCAGAAGCTTAAACAAAGACAAAAATCTTTCAGTCAGCCATTTGTTTTCTTTACAATTCTAAAGGGCATAAATGCCATTTAATATCTGGAGACTGTGTATGTGAACTCTATTCACTTAAAATTGAGGTATTACTTAACTATTATTGAACTTAACTTTAGAAGACACATTAGTTATATTGGACTATGGTTATACAGTACATATTTTAAAATACTAATGAAGATTAGAATTAAGTTCAACAAAATGTTCTACGAAAAAAAAGTGTGGCACATTGTGATATCTTTTGTAACAAATGCAAACTGTTTTCTTACTTATGGTTTATTTCAATAGATAAACGTCTATAACAAACTTTTCTTTGAAAACATTACATAATCAGTACCAAAATCTACTCCAGGACTCAGACTTCCTAGGTTAAATAGAATCTGACTGTTTGATGGAATACATTTTTTCCATACAATTTATATTGTTAATGAATGATTTAAACTGCATTCACCAAATCTCTTTCCAATCTCTGTTTCAATTTTTCCATGACTCTCTAGAAAGACTGGGTTGGGAGGCAACCCCACATTCTCTTCAGTATGCATATAACAGTATGTATATTAACAGTATGCAAAATCTATATAAGCCTTGTGCATTTTGGCTTCCCTACCCACTCATATATAATGGGCAACCCTGGAATACTAATTCAGGTTCAAGCACTGCCTTCTCAAGATTTGAGATCCTGGTTTACAGAAAATGCATCAATTAGCTTAAATGGCATAGCAAAACAACCTAGTTTACCAAAACTGCAAGTTTTCAATTAAGGAAGTAAAAAGAAAATGGAGTTGTGGGCACATGTATCAATTGTGTAAGTAATGTATCAATTATACATTACTTTAACATTACGTATTTATTACCACTTGCTGTTCTGACGCAGGTCACATAGGCACATGCAGGCACCAATAAAGTGTTTTATTGCATTGCTAAACCATAAATGTGTTGGTAAACCTCCACTCCACCTTTCCCCACAAAACAACCACTCACAGTCAATGTAACCCAGCACCAGCTGGTCCACTAGTCACCAGAACCAACTCCCCCAAACAGAAAGAAAGTCTAAGTCCACAAACCAGATGCAGAGTTTGCAAAACAAGCCAAAATCCAGAGTCGGAAACTGCAAAGCAAAGTATGCAAATCCAAAGGCTGAAATTCAAGTCAAAGTCCACAAGTTAAGTTTTCCAAAAGTCAGGGAAGCATTGCCAAGACAAATGGTTGTTCCTAATGAACACCCTCTCCAATTTCTGGTTAAATCATCCTGAACCAGGTGTTTCTTATGAGAAGGGGTGAGGCAGCCTCCTTGCAAGCAGCTTCACAGTCATCCTCTGTGCTTCCCTCTGTGCCCATGGATTGGATGGGGGAGACAAATGTTTCTCATCAGGGGAATTCTCCTCCATGCTGCATCGAGAGCCCAGGATGGGTTGACTCCTTCCTATGACATCATTTAGCTGAGTCTGTACTAAGATATAAAAGCCAGCCCCCAGGACAGACACCAGCTTTTGACTCAGCTCCTTTCAGTCCGTAGCTGTGTCTCTGAAAGCATTCTGTTAGAGTGCACTCACCAGCGATCTTCAGTATTTTTTCCTCGCTTCAAGCAGCTCCCAGGGATCTGGGCAGCTGCTCTTCCAGGAGGGCAGGGCTCTCTCTCCTGCAACGTTGGGAGCAGTGTTACCAGAGCTCTATGCAGGCAAGCTGGGCAGCATCTGTAGACCTCCCCCATGCCTGCAGTTTGGAGTGATCGTAAAAGCAATCGGCAAACTGATAAGAGCACAAGTCAGATGATCGTGTGGCTGGTTGCTGCGTTTTTCCCTTGCTGACTTCGCTCGGGGCTCTGTATAGCCTAAGGAGCGATTCTTCAATCTTGGAGCCTGTTTTCCTGTAGTCAGAGGCCATCTTGGATTCAAGCCTTCCACCATGAGGTGAGCGGCCATTTTGTAAGCCCGGGGGCCATTTATACCCTAAGGGGCTTAATAGAAAAATTTCTAAACAGCTTCCTTCCCACGCAAGAGCCTTTATTCTACAAATGGAGCAAGATAAGGCTCAGGCAGAGCTTTCCCCCCCAGTGGAACAGTCTCTTAAGCCCAATAAGAGAAAAAGACGTAGGCAACACACCCAATCAGTCGAGAGGGAGGTGGCTGCTAAAATCAAAGCTAAGGCTCTAGCCCCTAAGAAGGCAACTCAGGCTGAGTTGAGGGCAGAGAAGCACAGACATGCAGCCCTAGAGAGGCAGTTCAACAGAACTATTCAACAGAAGGGAGTGCAACTACAGCATGTTTCAGGTGATACTCGTGGGCCCCAACCAAGCCCTCCCAGGGGAGGAGAAGTTATCTATGAGCCTTTCCATCCTCCATCCTGGTCTCCTGAGGCTCTTGCAGTACAATCAGATCCTCAGGATCTAAGCAGATTTGGGCCTTATTTCCAACAGGCTTCTGGGCCCTATGCTCCTCCCCCTCCCTCCAGGCCTCGAACCTTTCCTCAATCTGGGCCTGAAGCCACCTTCACTCCCACAGCAGTGGGCCTTCAGCCTCTACCTTTAAGCATAGACCAGGGGATATCCAAGATGTTATCTCATTGGCCATTAGGCAGGGATTGGCTGAAGGCTTCAAGCAAATTCTTCAACCTCTGGAAAGGGTTCAGCCCTTCTCCCTTCTCAATCTATCGGTTCCTTGCCTCATCACCCTGATTTACACAGGCCCCAGGGCCTCAGGGTCCATTCTTCTCTACCAGAGGAGGTTGATGAGGAAGGAAGGGCTTCATCATCTGAACACAGTTACTCTTCTCATTCAGAGCGTGAAGAGGGCGAGATTTTTGACCAAAATCTTTCAGAGGAAGAGGATTCTCGCCCAGAGCAGACATCCTCTGCATTGGTCTTCAAACCTACTCTCTTCAGGCCACTACTCAGCAAGGCGTTGGTCACTGCCAACCTGTCGCCAGAGGAAGTGGCTCCTGAGCCACAAGGAAATCCCTCTAGCCAAGGGGATTCGCTCTTCTCCAAGCCTGTAGTGCATGCAGAGGTTTTGCCTTCTCCCATTTTGTTCCTGGACATGGTCAAGGAACAGTGCACTTCTCCTTTGGCAGGTCCTTGCCCATCTTCTCTGGATAAGCATTTCTACAATGTCAGCACAGCTCTGGACAATGCCCTGGCAGTGCCTTCTGTTGACATTCCGGTTCTGGCCTCGTTCTCATCTTCTGGCACTCCCACAGAGCCAGAAGATATACTGAAACTGGATGATAAATGTTCCAAACAGACCCTCAAGCGCAATCACCAGGCCGCTGCTTGGGCTGTTCGGGCTTCAACAGCAGCATCCTTTTTCACGAGGGCATCCATACGGTGGCTGCGCCAACTCCAGAATAGATTGCCTGTTTCTGACCTTTGGTCTCATCAAGACCTTAATAAGATTATCGCAGTGGCGGAATTCACTGTGGATGCCACTCTCAATTCCACCAAATTTGCATCCAAGGCCATTGCATTTTCTGTAGCAGCAAGAAGACTTTTATGGATCCGAAATTGGCAGGCGGAGTCATGCCGAAAATGGAAGCTGGAGTCAGTCCCATTCGCAGGCGATAAGCTTTTTGGCGATGCTCAAAAAGAAACCAGAGATAAACGTAAAATTCTCTCTTCTTCTGGGAAGAAAGCCAACAATCGCCCTGCTCATTATCGCCCTCCTGCCTTCCAAGTGGAGACCTCATCTCGCTTCCCCCACTCTCAAAGGCCATACTCCCAACACCAAGACCAATGGGCAGAAGCATCTGGCAGGCAACAACCTTCTACTGGTAAATGGCCCTTTCGGGGGGGAGGGGGTCGTTCCTTCCATCGCTCTAAGTAATCCCTCATTCTCTCCACCCATCTAGCCTTCTTTGCCTCCAAATGGGAGGAGTCAACGACGGACGCCTGGGTGCTCAGCACTATTAGGTCAGGGTTACAAGTGGACTTCCTAACGCCACACCCCAAAATTTTTTTTGTCTGTCTCTCGGGACATTTCAAGGCAAGCCCTCATGAATCAGGCCATTCAGCACCTTCTTGAAATCAGGGCTATTCAACCTGTTCCCCCTTCTCAACAGGGACGTGGGTTTTACTCTCGCCTTTTCATTGTTCCCAAAGCCTCAGGGGGGTGGCGAGCCATCCTTGATCTAAAATTTCTCAACCAATTTGTAAAATACCGGCGATTTAAAATGCAGACTCTGCATTCTATTTTAGAGAGCGTTCGGGAGGGCGACCTCCTCTCTTCCATTGATCTCACTGAGGCTTACCTCCACATCCCAATTTGGCCTCATCATCACCAGTTTCTCCGTTTCTGTTATCAGAATACCCATTACCAGAATCGAGCACTTCCCTTCGGCCTTTCATCGGCTCCAAGGGTCTTTACAAAGGTTCTGGCAGCATTGATGGCATCTCTGCATTCTATTCCATGAGGATCCAATGCTACTTGGATGACATTTTGATTCTGTCCTCTTCCATCCATGCGGCCCATCGGGATCTGCAAATTACCCTGTCATATCTCCAGAGCCACGGATTTTCCATCAACACCAAAAAGAGCCAGCTCTCTCCCACAACCAAATTGCAACACTTGGGAGCAGTCATCGATTGTGCCAGGTTTTCCTGCCCCCAGCTCGTGGAAAGAGCCTGGCAGAGATCATCAGCCAGGTCCAGCAACATCAAATTGTCCCCCTGTCACTGTTGTCCAAACAGTGTCTGGGGAAGATAGTCTCCTGTATTGGCATTGTCCCGTGGGCTCGGTTCCACTCCTGACCCCTCCAATGGTTCCTGCTTCCCTACCAATGAGCAGGAACCAGCCACTCATCCATCAAGGTCCCGCTCCCACCACAAATCCAGAGATCTCTCAATTGGTGGCATTCCCCGTCAATCTGGAGGGGACTCCTGTTCAGAGACCCAGGCAGGCTAGTGATAACCACTGATGCCAGCCTCCTGGGTTGGGGTTCCCATATGCAGGGCCAGATAGCTCATGGCATTTGGTCCAGATCAGAGCAGACCCTTCCCATAAATTGGCTAGAGCTCAGAGCCATTTTTCTGGCTCTCAAGCATTTCAGGCAATCAGTGACTGGCTCTCATGTTCTAGTCCTGACAGACAACATGGCCGCAAAGGCTCATGTCAACCATCAAGGGGGGACGAGATCCAAAGCCCTCATGAGAGAGACTCTACGGTTGGGGTTATGGGCAGAGAAACACCTGTTGTTGATCTTGGCGGATCACATCTCCGGGGTCGACAACTTCCAGGCCGACTGGCTCAGCAGGAGCCTAGTTGACCAGGCAGAATGGTCCATTCCTCCGTCTCTATTCAGGGACCTTTCCCTCAGATTCGGAACACCGGAGGTGGATCTCTTCTCCACTCCTCAAAATGCCCAAGTCTTCACCAGATTTCCTTGCCAGGGAGCAGAGGGGACCAATGCTCTTCGGTGCAGATGGCCCAAGGGTCTCCTCTACGCCTTTCCCCTGCTTCCCATCATTCCGGCAGTAATTCGGAAGATGTTGGAGGAATGAGCGGAGCTCCTCCTCCTGGCACCCTATTGGCCAAGGAGGACCTGGTCAACCTATTGGTGGCTTCAACTTGGAGGATCCCAGCCCATCTAATCTCCCTTCACCAAGGGGCCCTGCTCCACCCAGAGCCCCAGTGGTTCAAGCTGATCATGTGGCACTTGAGCGGCAGTGGCTAGAGGAGACTGATCTTCCAGAAAGGGTCATCCTCACTATCCTGGCTTCTCGCAAACCTTCTACAAGGTGCATCTATGATGCCACCTGGAAGGCTTTTTCCCGATGGTGCCTCAGGGAGGGTCTTTCCCCTGCTTCAGCCCAGTTGGCAGAAGTTCTTAGCTTCCTTCAGCATGGGCTGGAGAAAGGTTTGGCCCCCAACACCTTATGCAGGCAGGTTGCGGGCCTCTCCTCGGTCCTTTCATGGGGTTCACTTCCTTCCTTATGCCATCACCCTTCAGTCAGGAGGCTTTTGAAAGGGGCTTCCAACCTGCACCCTCCGGTGGTTCACAGGTATCCTTCCTGGGACCTTCATATGGTCTTTAATGCCCTTACAAAGCCCCCCTTTGATCCCCTTAGAACAGTGTCTCTCTGTTTCCTGACTCTGAAGGTAGTGTTCCTTGTTGCCATCACTTCTGCCAGGAGGGTTTCTGAGCTTGCTGCTCTTTCCATCAGACAGGACCTTTGTACCTTTCACGATGATAGGGTTGTTCTTCGTCTGGACCCATTTATTCTGAAGGTTAACACCTGGTTTCACAGGTCCCAGGACATTGTTTTGCCTGACTTCTGTCCTCTCCCGCACCATGACTTAGAGAGGCAGTGGCACACGCTAGACATAAGAAGGGCTCTTAGAATATACATTAGCGCACTTCCTCCTTCAGAAAGTCGGAAGCCATGTTTGTTTCCTTTTTCCCTTCTCACTTGGAGCACAAGGCCTCTTCTCCTACTATTAGCAGGTCGGTCAGGTCTTGCATTGAACAGGCCTATAAAGCTGCGGCCCTTCCGGTTCCCCGAGGTCTGATGGCACACTCTACCAGAAGCGCGGCCACTTCTGCTGCCTGGGCGACCCAAGCATCCTTGGAAGAGATTTGTCATGCGGCCACGTGGACATCCCCATCTCCTTTCATCAGACACTACCGTCTGGATGCCTTTGCCTTGGCGACTGCAGCCTTCGGAAGATGGGTGCTTCAACAAGTGGTTCCATAGTCGGTGTGATGAGCCGGACGAGGACCCGCCCGTGGACATGCAAGCTTTGGTATGTCCCATCCTGGGCTCTTGATGCAGCATGGAGGAGAATGGGCATTGGTAGAAGTTACCGTGAACGCCCTTTCTATCTATGCTGCAAGAGAGCCCAGCCCCTCCCTTGATTCGTCCGGAGAGGGTAAGACATATTTCTGTATTCATTTTGGGCTTTCAAAAACACCTTTCAGTCTGTCAAGTATCTTCGCCAAAGCTGGGGTCTCTCCTGGGGGCTGGCTTTTATATCTTAGTACAGACTCAGCTACATGACGTCATAGGAAGGAGTCAACCCATCCTGGGCTCTCTTGCAGCATAGATAGAAAGGGCGTTCATGGTAACTTCTACCAACACCCAATCTGTTACCTCTCATCACAGCTGCCCATCTGCAACCAATCTTCCCCTGCATCTGTGAAGGCACAAGGCTCCCTGTCCGGCTGACTACTTTCTCCAATGCCATAGGGGTCTGGGACAGCATCGTTTCCTCAGCCCCTGGGCTCTCTGAACATTTCAGGGGAGATGTGCCAATCTGTATCAGATAGTTCTAGTTCCAACTCCTCCTCCTCTGAATTGGGATCTGATGGAGCCATGACACTTGGTTCCTGGTTGCAATTCAACCTGTATATTCAAGATCATAATTTTTATGTCTCTGCATAGCTCTGGATCTGGTTATCTGAGGGGTAGCCTTTGCTACCTCTGTTCATCCAATGAAATCAAGTAGCATTAATTCTTTCCAATTTCTGTGTCTATGGGATTCTCACCTGACAGAGCTTCAAAAATAAGCATTTTCAGTAGCTGCCCTCCGCCTTTGGAACCCACTACCAGTAGAGACCTGATAAGTTTTACCTACTTTGGACTTCAGAAAAATGTTGAAGACTTGGCAAAGAAGGTTTCTATTACTTAAGGTAAGATTCACAGCTGCCTGACAATTTGCATTCTTCAATTTAACATATTTATTTTTTTAGAATACTTTGTATTTTGGATTACTTTGTTTTATTTCCCCCCTTGAGACTCTGGGGGAATTGGTAGTATACAAAAATAAAATAAAATAAAAATAGGAAATAAGTATATGTTTCCTGGTCCAACCAAGCCTGGTTCTGACGCATAAATTTTTTTATACCTTTGGTCCCTTTGAATAACATCTCTTCTGAAGTTATTCCAGTGTCATGAGAGAAGTCAGAGGAATGTGGACCAGGAAACAATCTATTCTGTGATAGCCCCAATGCTGTGGAATGTCACAATTCCAGAGGTTTAATCAGTGCCTTCTTTATGTGCTTTTCAAAAGGCTATCAAGGAAAATTGTACATTTGTGGGGCTAATAAATTGATTCAGTTTCATAAAAGATGTGTTTATTGGGTTTTTATTGCAATTAGGTTTAAGTATTGCAAACCTCTTAAATCCTGAGCTCCCACAGAGTACTGGCTCCTACAGAGCAAAACCTGGCAGGACAGTGATAATCCTATAATTCCTTTTTTCAAACTCGCATTGAAGAATTGGATAGAAAGTTTAACTTGATTTCAAATATTTGCAACCATAGTTTTAGTAAAACCATAGTTTAATTTTTTATGTATCCCTTCTTTTAGGCACACAGGTTTAACTGAACACTATTTAGAATAACTTAATGATATACTGAAATGCTACTTTATCTTTTTCTTAGCTGGCATCCTCCAGATGTCTGGGACTTCCTGTCATTGTAGCCACTAATCACACTGTCTGGGATACACAGTCCCAGCACACCTGCAGTATGCTGATTGGAGAAGGTTGCTATAGGCTGTTATAAAGGAACAAATTCAATTTACACCTGAATAAATATGCAAATAACTAATTAAATATTTCAACTTCTTTGACATTTATCTACTTTCCTACCACTTCTGTGGATGGATGGAAGATTTCTATTTCCAATTCAGTAGTTTGTTCCCTGCTGCCTTTAACATGCAAACATAGAACTTTCTGAAAAGTTGAAAAATCTATTCACAATGGCTCCCAGCTGAAATTAGTTAAAAGAAAATTGTGGATAGAACTGCCTTTTTTTTCACTAATTCATACTTTTTGTGAGCAAAAGGTCTTGCCTCTAAGACAGAACCCTGGAGAGAAAATTAATGAGCCCTTAGCAGTCCCTGAGTGTAAATGGCAATATTTTTCAGCTATTCATCTTTGTTACAAAGGACTGCAAAAAAAGAAACTTTAGAAATTATGGTCATGTAATTTAAGCATAATTTGGCCAGGAAAGTCTTTGATCATCTAAAAAGATAGATACCCAGGGGAATTCTTGGAATTCTGATATATAAATGACTTTGATGTTTCCAGATTTCAGACTATACATATAGCTTTTCAATTCTAATTAGTCTGCAATTATTTTTTCCTGCTAATACTGAACCCAGGAATCCAATTATGCAATATAGTTCAATCAAACAGTAAACTACCAATGACAGTGACCAGGCAAACCATGGTATAGAAACAGAGAGCAAGCCCCACTCTCTTTTAGCACTGTAGATGTTACCTTGCTGGGTGATGAAATATGTACAGGAAAATAACCAATCTCGGAGAGCACCAAGGACTTCTCATTTTTACCCTGAGCTACATATATTATCTTCTATTCAAAGAACAACTTATCAAGCTATGTAAAAGCTTGAAAATAAAAGTCTGAAACCCTTGGATAAGTAACCCAAAATAGAATCCTTTTTTGCAGAACTTCTGGACCTCAGGGAGAAATTTCAGCCCATTGTCACTATATTGGTTTGGGACTTAAAAAAAAAAAGCATATACACACACCTAAGCAAAAATGGGAACTCACTCCACTAAGGCCTACATAACTGATGACCCAGGCAAATTGTACTATTCACTATTAGAAGTCTGAAACTTCCCACTTTATAATCCCATAAGGGAAAAGCAGAATATTATGTAGTTCATTTTAACTTACTACAGATGTCCTTTCAATTATGCGACAATCTCTCCATCGTCCTTCTTTCTACATCACTAATTGAAGACTATTACTGCATGTCAGGAATACATTTCCATTCCATTTAAGCCAACCTTTGTAAACTGTCTGACCTAGTTTTAAGCTTTTCCTTAAACTCAAGATAATTACATTTTATATACACTGCTCAAAAAAAAGGGAACACAAAAATAAGGCATCCTAGATCTGAATGAATGAAATATTCTTATTAAATACTTTGTTCATTACATAGTTGAATGTGCTGACAACATATTCACACAAAAATTATCAATGGAAATCAAATTTAGCAACCCATAGAGGTCTGGATTTGGAGTTACACTCAAAATTAAAGTGGAAAAAAACACTACAAGCTGATCCAACTTTGATGTAATATCCTTAAAACAAGTCAAAATGAGGCTCAGTAGTGTGTGTGGCCTCCATGTGCCTGTATGACCTCCCTACAACACCTGGGCATGCTCCTGATGAGGTGGTGGATGGTCTCCTGAAGGATCTCCTCCCACAATGGGATTAAAGCATCCCCCAACTCCTGGACAGTCTGTGGTGCAATGTGGCGTTGGTGGATGTTGGTGATGTCCCAGATGTGCTCAGTTGGTTTCAGGTCTGGGGAATGGGCGGGCCAGTCCATAGCATCAATGCCTTCGTCTTGCAGGAACTGCTGACACACTCCAGCCACATGAGGTCTAGCATTGTCTTGCATTAGGAGGAACCCAGGGCCAACCGCACCAGCATATGGTCTCACAAGGGGTCTGAGAATCTCATCTCGGTACCTAATGGTAGTCAGGCTACCTCTGGCGAGCACATGGAGGACTGTGCGGCCCCCTAAAGAAATGCCACCCCACACCCACTGCCAAAAGAAATGCCACCCCACTGACCCACTGCCAAACCGGTCATGCTGGAGGATGTTGCAGGCAGCAGAACGTTCTCCATGGCGTCTCCAGACCCTGTCACGTCTGTCACATGTGCTCAGTGTGAACCTGCTTTCATCTGTGAAGAGCACAGGGCACCAGTGGCAAATTTGCCAATCTTGGTGTTCTCTGGCAAATGCCAAACATCCTGCATGGTGTTGGGCTGTAAGCTCAACCCCCACCTGTGGAGGTTGGGCCCTCATACCACCCTCATGGAGTCTGTTTCTGACCGTTTGAGCAGCCACATGCACATTTGTGGCCTGCTGGAGGTCATTTTGCAGGGCTCTGGCAGTGCTCCTCCTGTCCCTCCTTGCACAAAGGTGGAGGTAGCGGTCCTGATGCTGGGTTGTTGCCCTCCTATGGCCTCCTCCACGTCTCCTGATGTACTGGCCTGTCTCCTGGTAGCGCCTCCATGCTCTGGACACTACGCTGACAGACACAGCAAGCCTTCTTGCCACAGCTCGTATTGATGTGCCATCTTGGATGAGCTGCACTACCTGAGCCACTTGTGTGGGTTGTAGACTCCGTCTCATGCTACGACTAGAGTGAAAGCACTGCCAGCATTCAAAAGTGACCAAACCATCAGTCAGAAAGCATAGGAACTGAGAAGTGGTCTGTGGTCACCACAGAACCACTCCTTTATTGGGGATGTCTGGCTAACTGCCTATGCTTTCCACCTGTTGCATACTCCATTTGCACAACAGCATGTGAAATTGATTGTCAATCAGCTACCTAAGTGGACAGTTTGATTTCACAGAAGTGTGATTGACTTGGAGTTACATTGTGTTGTTTAAGTGTTCCCTTTATTTTGAGCAGTGTAGTTCTCTATAAGCTCTTATGTAACTAAAACAGCATTCTTGAAAGAGAAGTTACATCTCCTATATGCGACATAATGAATAGATGACAACTATGGCAAAACATCTATTATATATGAAGCTTTTAAAGTTATTACAGTTCAAAAACACCATTTTCCAATTCTCTTTAAAATATATTTTATAATAATCTGGAAATTTATCTAACTTTACTCCGTATGTTAGATCAGTCAAACCCAACTTGCAGTATTATCTAGCTAGTAGGTCCCCAAAATTCCCACCACTATGGCTGTTCTCACTGGGAATTCTGGGAATTGTACTCCAACACATCAGTAGAGGACTCGGCAGAGAGAGCTGTGTTAAATGAACATTTTTCCCCTTTTCTTCCCACTTAAAGCTTTATACTTCTTTGAGATTTTACCTATCAGGGCTGTTTTTAGGACTTTGAGCTAATTTAACAGGTAATGATATATAATTTATTACACAATATGCTTACCTTTTAAGCATGAACTGATAATTGCCTTATTTATATGACTAATATAAGAACTATTGATTCTAATATAACTGGCTGTAATTAACAATGTAGATGGACAAATAGCACATGATGTTTTATGTTGTGCTTCCTTGTTTTATTACGGATCACATTTGAATTTATGTGGTCAGGTCAGGTTGGCATTAGTCACACCCAAAGTAAATGCAGCCCCTTCAGCTGTGAATTGTGATCTTTTCAATTACAGAACAAATGTTCCTTCACCCTGCATTTTTAATTCTGTAATGCTAGGCAGGAAGTAAAACCAAACTTATTAAGCCTCATTTGCTGCTAACACACCACATTCCTTCAATGGTTAAAAAATATGGCTTAATCTTAAGAAGGTATAATTGTCACTGCAGTAATAAGAAAATGCTGAAAAACCATAACAAAGGGTATGGAATTTAATATCTAGGTATTAAATACCTAAACAGAATTTAATACCTAGGTATTTAACACCTAAACAGACTTTGGATCTGACGTGGACTGAAGAAGCACTTCAAGCATCCTCTGAATATGCCTCCCCTGTCCACTGAAGAAATCTAAAAAAATTAGGCTCCGCATGGATATGAAAAATATTTCTGCTGGTTTAAGAAATCCCATCATTAAAGGCATTACAGCTTTTGAAAGCAGTCACACCTTTTTCAGGCTTCTGCAGACACATCTGAAAAAAAAATCAACCTGTAGTCCTCGACTTATGATCACAACTGAGCCCGAATTTATCTTGCTAAATGAGGCAGTTGTTAAGTGAAATTTGCCCCACGTTATGACCTTTCTTGCCATAGTTGTTAAATGAATCACTGCAGTTGTTCAGTTAGTAACATGGTTGTTAAGTGAATATGGCTTCCTCATGGACTTTGCTTGTTAGAAGGTTGCAAAAGATGATTACGTGACCCTGGGACACTGCAACTACCATAAATATGAACCAGTTGCCAAGCATCTGAATTTTGATCACATGACCATGGGGATGCTGCAGCAGTCATGTGAAAAACGGTCATAAATCATTTTTTTTCAGTGCCACTGTAACTTCGAACAGTCACTAAATCAACTGCTATAAATCGAGTACCACCCACACGTTAATAAATAGCAGAGATGTGCTGTGTTTACACAAAATCCAAATCACTTCTTCAAAATAATTTTCAAGTATCAAATGGTTGGAATGAAATATAACTGAGCAATTTGCTTTGCTAGTTTTTTGAACAGCAAAGAAATTATAAAACAAAACTTGATTACATCCAGCTGCCAGCTATTTGCCACAATTCTCCCAGGTCCATACCCCTATGGAAGTTTTATTTTCAGAGTTTTCATCTGTAAGACTGTCAAAGACTTATAAAGAGTTTTGTATAGCCATGTCAGCAGTTTATAAGGAACTACATCACTCTAAAACAAAGGATAAAGTGTGCATCTGCAACCAATATCCAGGTGTCTCAGTATATCACCTACTCGCTGCATTGAACATTGAGTTGGTTCTGTCTTTTCCTGCTGAATATTTAAATTGGAAAACATTTTTTTTTATTTCAAGACATAATATTTTTGTATTTTATCTCACTTTTGTAGTAGTTTGTATAACCACGGAAAGACCACTAGAAGTGGAATATCGGTAGCAGTAATGATAAAAGAGAAAAGCACTCCCTTGCTAGGTGAGAGTCTACAAATTCAGCACTATTTTCTTCCTGGGCTACCTGGTCAACCCTGAAAAATATTCAGTCACATATTCAGTCAAGAAAAGGACAACTGTCCAACCAAGGAGACATAATGTTACAAACCTGAGGGAAAGATGAATCTCTGCCCCATAATATTTTTGTATGAGAGTACAAATTTAAAAAAAATTACCAAAATACCCCCAAAGAAAACCCAAAAGAAAAATAGCTTCCTTCATTTCAAAAAAATATTTTAGGAAAAGCTCTACTTTTAAGTTCCGTCATCTGTCCACTGTTTCTTTTTGAAAATGTTTAAACCGCCAGCCAAGAGTATCTCAATTTCTAAACACACAAGAGACTTTTTAGGTGGACTCGGAGGAAAGATATTGTGGCAGTGATTTACCATCACGAAAAGACAAAACAAATAAACATTTGAGTTATAATTGTATTTCTTTATATGCTCCATGAATACCTTAGGAAAAAAAACAATTGTATCTCAAATGTTCTTAGGTATATTAAACTTTTGTTGAGACTGAAAATTACTTTAAGCTACTGTTTTATTATGCTGTCATGGTAGATTCCCTCATGAACAAGAGTTTTGTTTTACATGGCTGTTTATTGGTTACTGACTCTGATTCAGAACTGAACAAAATGCCTTTTGTTATATTATAACATGTTTGTGAATATGTCTCCTTTAGGTGTCACTTCCTGAAATAATAAAACTGAGAGGATAAGGCTGCAGTGCATTTGCATAGAAATAATCTGAGAAATTTATTAAACTTCTTTGCAGAATAGATATGATGCAGCCACAGCGATGTATTTGTGCAATGATATATTATTGGTTTTAGTTGGGATTTAGTGCAAGCCACATGAGTGCAGAAGCATAACTTTTGATATGCACTTCCTACCCTTGCTAATGAACAGTATACAATGTTGGAACTATAAAGCCCAGTAAAGATAAGGTTAAAACTAGAACAGGATCCTTTCAGCTTACGTTTGAAAAAAATAGGATAAGTCTTTGAATATTCATTACTATGACATTTAAATTTTGAAGTCAATAACAAGTATTCTGAATAAAAAGAATCTGTTGTATTACTAAACTTTGATCTTAGCACCAGGGCCAAAGAAGATAACTCCTTCTTGCATAAAAGTCTGTGCTGACCAATTGGCCCCCATCTTCACCCGAATCTTCAATAGATCACTAGAGATGTGCTATGTTCCTTCCTGCTTCAAACGTTTTACCATCATCCCAATGCCAAAGAAGCTCTCCATCAAGGAACTGAATTACTACAAACCAGTTGCTCTAACATCTGTAGTTATGAAAACCTTTGAATGGCTAGTGCTGTTCCACCTGAAAACCATCACGGATCCGCTGTTAGATCCCATGCAGTTTGCACACCGAGCAAATAGATCAACAGATGATGTTGTTAATATGGCTCTGCATTACATCCTACAACACCTTGAATGTCCAAATACCTACGTAAGGGTCCTCTTGGTAGACTTCAGTTCAGCATTCAATACCATCATTCCAGACATTTTTCTAACTAAATTAAACCAACTAGCGGTACCTGAACACACTTATAAGTGGATCATAAGCTTCCTAACAGACAGGAAGCAGCAGGTGAAGCTAGGCAGAATCACATCTGATACCTGTACAATTAGCACAGCCCCCCCCCAAGGCTGTGTGCTTTCTCCACTTCTCTTCTCCCTATATACCAATGACTGTATCTCAAACGATCCATCTGTTAAAATACTGAAGCTTGCAGATGACACAACAATGATTGCTCATTCGAGACAACAACAAATCTGCATAGACACCACTTGCCTCGTGGTGTAACTGGAACAATCTGGAACTGAACACACTCACAAGCGTAGAAATGGTGGTAGACTTTAGAAGAAACCATCCCATAATACCACCTCTTACAATACTAGACAACACATTATCAACAGTAGAGATCTTCAAATTTCTAGGTTCTACTATATCACATGACTTAAAATGGACACCTAACATCAAAAACGTCATCAAAAAAGCACAACAAAGAATGTTCTTTCTGTGCCAACTTAGGAAGCTCAAACCGCCCAAGGAGCTGCTGATACAGTTCTACAGAGGAATTACTGAGTCTGTCATCTGCACCTCTATAACTGTCTGGTTTGGTTCTGCAACCCAACAGGACAGACCCAGACTTCAGAGGATAATTAGGACTGCAGAAAAAACAATTACTACCTGCCTTCAATCGAGGACCTGTATACTGCACAAGTCAAAAAGAGGGCTGTGATAATATTTACAGACCCCTCATATCCCAGATATAAACTGTTTCAACTCCTACCCTCAAAACGATGCTAGAGCACTGCACATCAGAACTAGACACAATAACAGTTTTCCCCAAAAGCCATCACTCTGCTAAACAAATAATTCTCTCAACACTGTTCAACTATTTACAAAGTCTGCACTATTACTATTAATCTTCTAATCACTCCTTATCACCCACCCCCTCCCACTTGTGACTATATGACTGTAAGTTTGTCACTTGTACCCTTAGAATTTATATTGACCTTTTCCTAGTATGATGATTGCTTATTGTACGCTATATTATTATTAAGTGTTGTACCTTATGATTCTTGACTCTTGACAAATGTATCTTTTCTTTTATGTATACTGAGCATTTGCACCAAGACAAATTCCTTGTGTGTCCAATCATACTTGGCCAATAAAGAATTCTATTCTATTCTATTTCAAAACAAGCAAGTAAATAATATTAAGGTAGCCTTGTCTCACTTACAGGTAGTTCTCCACTTATGACAATAGAGCCCCAAATTCTGTTGCTAATCAAGGCAGCTGTCGAGTGAGTTGTGCCTCATTTTACAATGTTTTTTGCCACAGTTGTTAAATGAATCATTGTAGTTAAGTGAATCATGTACTCATTAAATGAATCTGTTTTCCCCCATTGACTTTGCTTGTTGAAAGCTGGCTGGGAAGGTTAAAAATGGTAATCACATGAGTCTGGGACAATGCAAGTGTCATAAGTACATGCCAGTTGCCAAGCACCCAAGCTATGATCACGTGACTATAAGGATACTGCAATTTTTTTTCAGAGCTGTTGTAACTTTGAATGGTCACTAAATAAATGGTTATAAGTTGATGACTACCTGTATTCTAAATATCAGTAAATCTAGCAAAAAAGAAAAAGAGTCTCTTGTAATACCAAAATGCCATGCCTTTGAATAAAAGCAAACAACAAAACAGTTATAGTTTTTCAGTGTGTACAATAATTCTATTTTTGTAATTATACAAATGATAAGTTAGTAAAGTCAAATCTCTATAAAATCTTGGAAATAATCCTCTTTTTCTCATTACTCAATATTAGTTACATTTTAAGATGTAACATGTAGGCAATATATGAACAATAATCTTAATTCCTATCTAAATCACAGTTTGGGATGTTCTTTCTAAGAAATATTATTTAGCTTATTAGCTCTTATCTGCAAATTACTATATTTTCACTATACGGCTATCTTAAAAACAAAAATGTTCCTTTTAATGATTATAGAGAATACTATTGGTATATAATATAGTGACACTAATATAAATGGATTATACAAGGTTTCCAAATATTCATATCTTAGTAACACCTGGAATTAAACTTGATCCATAGTAATTATATGGCAATGTTCTTCAAACTTGAAAATGTTTAAGATGTGTGTGGACTTCAGTTCCCAGAATTCTCCACCAAGCAGGTCTACATGCTTAAGTTGTTACATAGCATGGTTGTGTTTTAATTAACCATATACAGGTAGTCTTAGAGCCATTTATTTAGTGACCATTCAAAGATACAAAAGCACTGAAAAAAGTAACTCATGAACCATTTTTCACACTTACAACTGTTGCAACATCCTCATGGTGGTGTGATCAAAGTTCAGACACTTGGCAACTGGCATGTATTTATAGTGGTTGCATGTATTTATAGTGGTTGGGCTCTTGGGTCACCCTTTGCAAACTTCTGAAAAGCCAAGTCAATGGGGAAGCCAGATTTACTTAACCTAGGCCTATCAAACTGGCAGCCCACGGGCCGTATAGGGCCCAGGCAGGCCATGCCCAACCTGCTTCACGAAGGCAAAAAACTTCAGATATGTCACAATCTGGCATGTGATACGATTGAGTTTGACACCCCTGACTTAACCATTTCACTAACTTAACTGCTGTGATTCATTTTAGAACTATGGCGACAAAGGTTGTAAACTGGGGAAACTGTCTTGCTTAGCAAAGAATAGAATAGAATACTTTATTGGCCAAGTGTGATTGGACACACAAGGAATTTGTCTTGGTGTAAATACTCTCAGTATACATAAAGAAAAGGTACATTCGTTAAGAATCAAGAATCATAACGTACAACACTTAATGATAGTCGTAGGGTATAATCAACAACCAAATCATACTAGGAAACAGTCAATATAAATCGTAAGGATACAAGCAACAATGTTACAGTCCTACAATCACAAGTGGGAGGGGATGGGTGATAAGAAGTGATGAGAAGATTAACAGTAATAATAGTGTACACTTTGTAAATAGTTGAACAGTGTTGAGGGAATTATTTGTTTAGTAGAGTTATGGCTTTCGGGGAAAAACTGTTCTTGTGTCTAGTTGTTCTGGTGTACAGTGCTCTATAGCGTCATTTTGAGGGAAAATGTTGGGTTCCATTGTGGTCATACATTGAGGACTATCTTTAAAGCATTTTGCCTTTGTTTTATTCTGATAAGTTCCACCCCTCAAGTTATTACAATAGTTGAGCCTACAATCCTAAAATTTCCTAATGAACTCCCATTCAAGTATTCACTAAATCCAACTTTACTTAGCTTTTTCAAGATCAAAATTGGTACTATGGCTTCTATGTATAATACAAAGCAAAATTAACCAAACAGCATAACAAATTCCATGAAACTAAAATAAACTACCAATAAATATCTTATTTAGCAATAGAGGCTGGATATTTGTTTGGAAGTATAGATATATATATAGAATTTTTGAGAGAAATCCCTGGAGCATAGTCTAAAGCTATAAAGAGTTATCACACTGTTATAGTTGGATGACTATTATATTTAAAAGGATATTTCCCTACGTATCTATACTTGCATATATAGAATCTAACTAAACAGATTTGCAGAAACTAAAGTCTGGCAGATTTTAGCTAACTCGGTTTAGTATCCTAACTATAAATGTGTTCCTTGGAAGTTGGAATTGTTCTAATGTGCAAGCAATTTTTTAAGTTTTCCCAGTCTTTTGACATATTTTACCTATGTATATCACTTTTATCCTGTCTTGCAGGGGTTTATTTTCCTCTGCAAATTGATTTTTACTCCATTTTAGAATAGTACCATTTAATGCTGTTTTAACTTTCTGCCTTTATAATTTGTATTCATTATAAGATTTTCTGAATTATTTCTAGATTTTATTTTATCTTTGTATTTTATAACCCTCACGTGAAACATGTTGTTCTTCAGTTAATCAATTATTTAATAATTTATTTCATATCTCAAAGCCTAGAATACTTTTCACAAGCTATATTTTTATGAATAAAACTAGATACACAGACTAGATACATGAGAATAGAAAAACTACTTAGCCACAATAAGCATCACACATTTGAGAACTGAGCAGGTCTGCATTTCTGCTATTAATAAACAATATTTTCAGAGTTTTCTGAAAAACTCTTAATGTTGTGCAGGTTTATGTGACATGCCAAGTAGTAAATGATTAACAAGATCACCATATTAAGTCTGCCCAATTGCCTTTAATATTACTATTGTTGGTTACATAAGCTTTGTGTCAAGTCCACTTGGAAACCTGACACTTTTTACACAAACCTGGAACAGCAACCAGTCGCTATCAGTACCAAGCAGAATTTGAAATCTTAATTTCTTAACAGAAATATACACTAAGTTATATTGTGTAAATTGTGTTAGAAGGTTTTATTTAAAGTGAGTGACTTACATGTACAGGTAGTCCTCAATTTACAATAATTCATTTAGTGACCATTCAAAGTTACAACAGCATTGAAAAAAGTGATTTATGACCGCTTTTCACACAACCGTTGTAAGCATCCTTATGACATGATCAAAATTCAGCTGCTTGGCAACGGATTAGTATTGATGACAGTTGCAGTGTCCCAGGGCTATGTGATCACCTTTTGTGACCTTTTTACAAGCAGAGTCAATGGGGAAGCTAGGTTCACTCAACTGTGTTACTTAATAACTGCATTTTTCACTTAACTGTGGCAAGAAAAGTCATAAAATGGAGCAAAATTGATTTAACAAATGTTTCACTTAGTAACATAAATGTTGGGCTCAACAACAACTACACCTGTATAAAAGTCAGGTAATTTTCATTCTTATGCCTTCTTTTCACCTACAATTAAAATTGCCCAACTTCCCCCCATCAGAGAAGAATCTTGCAAATCCGGTTTGTGGACAGAGTAAGGAGCTGCCCCATTTGCAACTCTTTGAAGAGCCTTCTCCTCACCTACTCATTTCAACACACACTTGATAGGGAAGTAGTAGTACTTCAAGCAGGCTTGCAGTAGTAGAACTCCAATCTTCACGCACTCCTATATTTTAAGTAAATTAAAGATACATAATGAGGCATAAAGCCAGAATTGCAGCAAACTCCTACAATTTGAATATGATAATATGCCAAAAGATTTTGGCGTTCACAAACAATCTAGTACTCCTCAGGTGGGGCGGACCGCAACTTCTCTTAATTCCCAGACCTTTGATCACACACTGGAAATCACATAAACTTCTTCCCTCCCTTTCTTAACCCACCCTCCATTCACCTCCTCTTCCACCTCCTTTCTTGTTCCAAGGGTCCTTCTCACTCGCGAGGAGAACCAACCACCCGCAACAACTCCCGCGGATATTGCTAACTCATCCCACACTTCCTCCTCCTCCTCCAGGTCGGTGCCCAAACCTGAACTTAAGCTGTCGAGGTTGATCACATGGGACGGCAGAAGAAGGGCAGGGCAGAGCTAGGAAGGTTCCGCGGCTGCCTCTTTCCATTGGCTCCGCGCAGGCACGTGGCGCTCCTCTTCCCACCGCTGGCTCACAGCTGGGTAGCCCCACTCTGCTGGCAGGGAAAGAGCAATAAGAAGCCGCTCCCGCTAAAGTGCCTTAAGAGGAGCGTTGAAGAAGAGGAGGAGGAGGAGGAAGAAGAAGGCGGCGGCAAAGAGTTTTTTTTCCCCTGCTCATGGGTCTGACTGATTAATTACTGTTTGTTTTGTGGGCGAGCCCCTCGTGTGCTGGTCTCGTCGTTTCCCTTGGAACCATAGAAGGCAAGAGTCCGGAGCTGCGGAACGGGGCGTTGGGAAGGTAGGTCTCGCTGAAGGTAGTTTCGACATACGGCGGTTTCTCTTCCCCCGCTGGTGGAGCCTTTCTGTTCTTTTCCCGCGCAACTCGCCCCCAAGTTGGGAGCTGGTGCCGAAAGAACCGGGCTAGGTTCGCCGAGGCGGGGAACTGCGAGCATTAGGTGGGCGAGACGTGCCCGCGTCTCCTTCGGCGACTTTTCCGTTCGCTTCTCCGGGGCCGGTTCTCTCGTGGAGCGAGTGAAGAGAGCGCGGGTTTTGGAGTAAGACCGACCGTGGGCTGTCGACGCGCGGAGAAAAGGGAGGGGAGTGTCTTGCGTCTGAAGCCTGGCGCGAAAGCTCGTCCCGTCGCCTCCTGAGAAGGAGAGACCTGCACGGGATGATACTCTGGAGGAGGGAGAGATCTAATCGTTTTCCCGGGTTTGCTTTATTATACTGGTGCATAAAGACATTCATACACGCATCTGTGCTGCATCGGAATCTCAATACATTTTGCGTTGGGGGAGAAAAAAAACAAAGTTCACCGGGCATGGCACACATTCATTAAATAGCTTTCAAATGGCCGGAGAGATGTTCGGTTCCGTACTGCGTAAAATATGAGTTGCACGGCGATGGAGGAGGAGAAGGTAAAACAAAAACAAACAAAAAAAACCCTCCAGGACTGAAGCTTGAATCGCCTCCATTTTACTAAGCGCTCGGGGCAAACTCAGCGGAGGCTGCCTTCGGAAAGACTAAACAGCGAGCGGCTTCATCGCCGGATTGGAAAACGGGGCAGCTCATGCCCTGGACGCGCCTCTTGGCGCTTCGCCTCTTCTCCTTCCCTTCCGACTTCTTCGTTTATTGCAGAGCGCTGCTGAATTGAACAGTTTGGCCACGCGAGCTTCATTCAGTTTAATGGGAGAAGTTGCACTCCTTTCTGTCTTGTCCGCATTGTTTCTGTCCCCTGGCTCTCTCTTTCGTCCTTCTCCAAAAATCTATTAGCCAGTTTGCCTGATGCTGGACTTGTGGGGTTTAAAAGCCTGTATAGTGGGAAATGGTCCAAGCGTTCTTATGCAGTCCAGAAATGGATGCTCCTTGCACCCACTCGCTCCTCTAGTGGCTAGATTTTTCATTCTTGTAATGTTTTATTTTAAGCCCGAGATCAAAACACACTTAACTTGATGGAAGCAGTAGAATTTGTTTTGAAATAATAATCAAGATGGGGTAGAAATCCATCAGTAATTCTAGTACTCCAAAGCCTATGCTTCAATTCTTCTAATGACTGCAGTTGTAATTAGTGCTAGCAGATACATCCTAATGTGTTAACTATAAATGTCCATTTTTTAAATATATCCCATCATGGCACAGTTAACAGTCAAGAGTAATTTGGCCATAGATTGCACTTAAATATTTTTTCAAAGATTTAAAAAAAGCATATACATTGAAAAGCAGAAAAGCTCTGGTAGCTTTTCTATCAAAACAGAATTTATCATCATGAATCTCTCAGTCTTAAGTTTTCAGTTTTTTTACAATTTAATTCTTTTACTTCCCTCAGTAACAGGTTGCTATTATTTTATAATTTTTTATTCAAATATATATTTCTTAAAATTTTCCCAAGAATTCTAGTTGAAGTGCGAGAATAATCCTGAGAATATTTCCTGACATATAGTTTCTTTGCTTTAGTATGAAGATTGGATCTCCCTAAAATTGTGTGTGTGTGTGTGTATCTGTTTTTCTTATCAAAGCCTAGTCAGCAACTATAAAAGTAATTTATTTTAATAATATTAAATATATATTTAGATAGAACTTTAGAATATTTAAGCTCTATCAACATACAAGAGTTGCAATGAGTATCTTGAAGTTAATAGTAAAAATCATACCCAATGATTTCGATCCATCAATAAAAGGATAACAGATTAAAGTCTTGAACTTTTTAATGATTTTTTTTTCTTGTCTGACAAGTTTCAGATCTATTGCCTGTGGATTCTTGAAAATAATTTCAGCAACTGATTGCCATTTGATGTAATTACCAATTGCTATCATTTTCCCCTAATTTTCTGTGTATTGTTTTCTATTGCTTAAACAGGCAAATCAGTTTTGTACCCCTAATCTATTCCACCCTTATGGTTGTATTTCATATTTCTTAAGTCAGCATCTTAGCTGGGAAACCTTTAAAAAAGGCTGTTATTTTTTTAAAAATTTACAAGTTTCTTAAGAAAAAAAAACAAGTACACATTTTAGGAAGGTAGCCTCTAAAAGATCAAAAAAAGTTCCAGTTAAAGTACAGGAAAAGGCCTCTTTTCAATGCATTCAATTGTTAATACAGTTGGAATTTAGCCTAAACTGTGCAAACCTTTTGCAGGAAAACTTTGTATTTTCCTATTCTCAGGCAATGTTTATTTTAATACAAAAAAGAACCAATAGTTGGTGGAAAGTCTATGGCCTATATTTCTACATCAATATTATTTAGTAATTTTAGGAGCCCTAAAGGTTCTATGAATATCTCATGATGTAAACTTTGTGAGTTGCATCCAGTTAGTATTGTATCAGTAGGTGCAGGAACAATTTACTATCCAAACCCTGCTGGGAAATCATCCAGAGCACATCTGGGAAATAAAGGAAGGGAAAAGTCCTCTGCACGGGCAGACATCTGTTCAATATGGTTAGATTTTAGTCTGTATTTGGTTCTTCAGATAAAATAGTTCTAGTGGAATGTGACTATTGATTTTTCATGTGGTTGAGAAACATTTGAACGTTTAAAATATAAGTGAATACCTAGAAGGCTGTATGCATAAGGTATAGTTGACATTTTTAAAGTGATTTGAATAATGGTGCATTTTCCTTGATCAGACCTTGTGTTGAGTGCTGTGAGTTTATTCTAGATAATGGCTGTTCTAGCACAAAAGTTGCATCAGACTCTTTCTGTTGTGTTTTGTTTATCCTCCATTCAAACCAATCCTAACATTGTTGGAAATGTTTTATTGTTGCTTTTATAAATTTTTTTTTAAAAAAAGTTTATTTGTTTGCATTTCAGTTAATCTGCCTTCTGAAACTAGCCATTTGACAGTATTCTTACAGTTTAGTATTATAACTATGCCATGTTCCATATTCAATTCCAAAAATATGCTTTGGAGTGTATGATAATGTGAAACCAATACTTGTCATAATTATTTTTAAAATAATTACATAACAAGTTTGAAGCAATGCATAGGCCTCTGAAGTCCCATAAGCTGAGCTAACCAAATCAGCACTATAAAATCATCTGCCAAATTATAGGTGCACTGTACTGTATTTGTTACAGACAATTGATAAGCAACTCTTAAACACACTCACACACACACTTTAGAACCATCCTAGGGCAAGAACAATAGAAGCACTGTTGAGAGGTAGTGAAAGAGAAGAATAACATGCACACCTTTTAAAATATATTTTGTTGTATCCTCCTGGCATGTTCTCCTTTGTAGTTAGAAAGTCCTAGAGTTTTATACAATTCTAATTCTTGAGCATTTCAAGGGTAGGAGCAGACAGGAGGTCCTAGACAGCAATAGCTTCTTCCATTTTAGGTTGTTCCTGGAATGAATTTAGAACAGCCCCCTTTCCCCCTCCTTCCCTTCCTCCATTTCTATCTTTCTGTATGTGTGTGAAATATAGTATCATACCTACTATGTTTCTGGACTGATCAATTTTCCTTTTGAAGTGTTAGATTTGGGAACTGTTTTGTTGCTTGGAAGGAATTATTTGTATGGCGTAGTCTTGTAATGGTTTTTGTGTTAATACATCTCAAAGCAGTTTACAATATATCAGCCACAACTATAAAAACAAATTGTTTGCCCCTGGAATTTTATGTTGTCAGTCTGGATTAGTATGTTGTGTAAACTCAGTCAGAAACCTTATATCAAGTTGTACATTTCAACCATGTTTTTATGCTTTTGATTAGAGAAACTATTTTAATTCATATAAATCATAACATTTGGAGCAAGCTGGTATCTTGGAAGACTTTATAAATCCCACTTAATATCTCCTGAATGTTATCTAATTTAATTTAATTCGGATATTATTGATAGTAAGTTTATGCTTCTAGTAAATCTGCAAATCCATGCCTTTTGATCAGACAAAGAAAAGGTATTTTGGATATAAAGCAGTCACCACTTAAACAGGACAAAATCAGAATAATTTGCTATGTTGTGATGTCAGAAGCTCCAACATTATACTGCAGCAGGATAGATGAACACGTGATTTCCTGTCCTCAAAGGATTGCAAGGAATGTTAATTACTTTTAATTTCCTTGTTTTATAAAATCTCATGGTATTCAGTCACTGTCTCAATACTCCCATCATGCACCTGAGCAAAAAAAAAAATATTTGTACAGTATTTAATTTGACACTAGCAAATAACTAATTTTTAAATGAAGTCAGCTTCTTGATTTATGCAAGATACAAATTCTTAGTCTTCACTTTAATCTTTTTGATAACTTTTCTCTTACAGTATGGAAAGCCTTCATTCTGAGTTATGGGGAAAAAAGCTTATTGAATGTGCTAATATCTTAGACAGCCAATAGTGATGCTTACTTTTTTACTATTAAATAAAAATATTTAATTTTCTATGGGATTTCTGATGTGATGCATGGTCATAATTATGCTGTATGGGTAACTTTCAATTAGACTGAATGGTGGTATTATTTTTTTCAACCTGAAAGTCATTGATATTTTTAACCTTTTCTTTTTTACCAATATTGCCTAATTCAGTACAATAAAACTTCTAATTTGGAAGCATAAAGTTGTTAAGTTTGTATTTCTCTTACATCTTGGAAAACTTAAGTGTAGCCAATTATTCTTTCTTGCTTTTCTGCAGAAGCTCCCAAAGTATTGTATAAAGATCTAGGCAGTATCTGTACCTTTAGTATCTGTCCCCTTATCAGGTAGACCAGACAAGCAACATAACCAGATAAGCAAATTCGACTTTATTGTAAAGCTACATTAACAGAATCTTCCAAGTCTTGGCAATACTAAATTTATTTAAATGATAAATTAAATAACTTAATTATTTAATAAAGGTAGTTTCCCTTGCACATACATGCTTGTCATTTCCAGCTCTAGGGGGTGGTGCTCATCTCCTTTACAAAGCCAAAGAACCCATGCTGTCCGAAGATGTCTCTGTGATCATGTGGCCAGCATGACTAAATGCCGAAGGCTCATGGAACGCTGTTACCTTTCCACCAAAGGGAAATGGTCCCTATTTTTCTACTTGCATTTTTACATGTTTTCGAACTGCTAGGTTGGCAGAAGCTGGGACAAGTAACAGCTCACTCCGTTACACAGCGCTAGGGATTCAAACCTTCGAACTAATCGTTAATGTTTAATAATATTTAATAATAATAATCCTCTGATATCCTTTACAATCAGAGAAGCTAAGGAGAGTCCTTTCTGAACCTCTTTCTCCATCCATTATCCAGCTCTGGGCCATGCCTTCTTTTATCTGACCTTTCCCTGGCAGTATTTCTTTAACCCATCTCCCAAGGTCTTTCTCACATAGCATTATAGTTTCCTAGGATTTAGTTCATCTGGCCCTGGATATTTAAATTCATTCAGAGTAAGTATTCCAAAAATTTGCTTCTATTACCTTAGTCCTTGCTGCTTTATCCAGCTCTTTACAGTTGCCTGGGATAACACAGGCTCTTTGTGAAGAGCTTAGTTTTTCCGATTATCTTAGTAATAACGGGTTACCTAAATGTTTTTGGAGATCTGATATATTCTTTATTAATATATGACTTTTATTAAAACTTTTAAAGAGAAAGATAAAAATTAAAACAAAGGAATATACACTAAGGAAGAAAGATGAAAAAGGGAAAGCAAAGAAAGCAAAAAGTGCAAGGAAAAAACACTAAAGAAAAAGAAAAAACAAAGAAGTGATTTCCAATATTCTTCTGCGGAGTTATAAGTATAATTATATTTTAACCACCTCTTAATTTCATGCTCCTGTTTGTATAATCTGTCTTATCTAATCATCAAAATCATATTCATTTTTTTAATTTTACACAAAAGCTGTAAAGGGTTAATGGTTCCAATAAATGTAAATGATGAGAGTTTTTTTCCTAATCAACAAAATTGTTTTATTCATCCTGGCAAGATCTGTCAATTTCACCAACCATTCCTCCATAGTGTATAGTGCCAAATTTCCTTTTGTGCATATAATCCAACCACAGTAGTCATATATTGAAATAATCTATCATTATGTTGTATTTGTTATGATTATATATTTTTATTCTATAAGAAAAAGTCTGACTTCAATTGAATATTAATCTTTAAAATCTTCTGTATCAATGTATTATTTGAATCTAAATTTTTCTAGTTGCTCTACCTGGCATACTAAAAATTTCCTGGTTCACATTTCCATTATACATTTGAATTGCCTTTATACATTCCAGATAATTCTCTAGCACATGGACCAATAATATATTGTTTTATAATAATTATCTTTGAGGTAACAAAAATTAAATTTCAACACTTTTAGCCATATTTTTCTCATTAATCCATCTGTATATTATAACCAAAAGAAACCCCTCTTAGCCTACTTTATCATAGATTCTTTAACAAATTCTTTCTGTTTCAAATTTCAAACAAAGTTAGCATTTTTAGCTACAACAAAAAAAGTTAGCAATTGTATGTTCATCATGAATGTACAATTGTACTTCAAATTCTTACTTTGTTCTATACTATAAATCTTTTTGTCCATTCTGGATCTTACCCCTGGCTTCATGTAGATGCCAAAAAGAAGCAGAGAAAACACTGAACCCTATGGTACCACAAAGCAGGGGCCACAGAATGGACCTCTTTGCCCCAGTCAACAGTGATTGATCACAAAACCATACCCCCCAGCTCCTGAAGACAAGACAAAAGAATATGATGTGTTATCTCCACCTCACTCTTCTCAGAGGTAATTCAAAAGCGTCATCAATGCTGTTTTTATCCCATATTCCTGCCTGAAATCTGAGTGGAAGGAGTCCAGATAATTACGTTATCCAGGATTCAGTAGAGTAGGGGTCCCCCAATCTCTGGCCATGGCCACATTCACAAAGTGCTACTTGCATGAGCGGCAAGCATGCATGAAGTGTTATTCGTGCAAGCAGAGGATGTACTTGCCGGTAGCTTGCACAAATGGAACTGTGCACCCGCCTGCCATTCTCTCTCTCACACACACACCGGCATGCTGAGCCACCAAGCTGGGAAGGTTAGGGACTGCTACTCTAGAACCATAGAATGACTTATCTCACTTCTAGAAAGGGGAGATGGGTGACTGGATGAAAATTACCGTATTTGCGGATAAGGCGACCCGGCGATAAGAGGCGAAGGGAGAGCAGGGGCGAGGCCAGGGCCGTGGGAAGGCAGGAGGCTGCAGCCTCGGGCGAGCGAGGCGGGGGATGAAGCAAGGAGGGGATCCGGGCCAGGGCGCCTGCGGCAAAGCATCCAAGCCGGTGGATATACCGGGGACGACCCCCACTTGGAGGCTGGGGCAAAAGTGCCTTGAAACGGTATCCAGAACAGTGGAGTCCAGAAATGACTTCTTGAGAAAAGGGCACACCAGTACCTCTTTAAATAGTGCTAGAAATACCCCCTCTCTCAAGATCAATTGACCATTACTAGGACCCACCCACATGCCACTTCCTAGGTGCCTTGACTCTGTTCACACTTCCTTGGGTCCAACAGGATCAAAATGTTCCCAGATAACTGGGTAAGTTCTGCTCTCCAGACACCCTTGAAGGACCTGCAACATGCTTGGTCTCCAACTAAGAACAGATCTGAGCAATTTTATTTGTTAGACGAACGTAATTGTTGCTCTAGGGTTATTGAAATAAGTTCTTTGAAGTTTAAGATACATATTTGACTATACAATATTCAGTTTTATTTTCCCTTAAAATCAAGAATTCTAGCACTGTATGTACTCATCTAAAGTCCAAGGATCAATAAGTTCAATTCCCATTAGAGGGTTTGAATCTATAAACTAATATCTGGCTATCCAAATCTGAGAAATCCCAATTCATATAGTGCTTTTTGGTGGTATAACCCAAAATACTTGTGTAAAATAGAGAAATTCTCCTCAAGAATGGGATGCTGAATGTCATATAAAACCCTGTATACATGACATAATGCAATATCCATACCTCCTTGCTCTGAGGCTATAAGGGAAAGTAGGCTGGTACATGGATAAAGTTTTTAAGAAATGAATAATATACTTTATAAGTACAGTGTATAACAGTAATAGAACCTAGTAAGATTTGAAGTTTTGTAGTAATCAACTACTTAAAGTTTCAAGCTTTCAGTAGTGTAACTATGGGGCTATAAATGTGTCAGGCTATTTACTTTTAAATATAAACTGGTTTTTAAGTTCAGTATTATGGTTCAGTGATTATGATGTTTTTAGAGGTTGATGGTTTGGGCTTTTTGACCAGTTATGGTACTATTGGCCTACTTTAGTCAAGGCTTTAATGTTAATTTTTGTAGGGCAGTGATTTGGTAGCTCAGAACTAAACTTTCAATATTCACCAGGCCAAAATGGTTATATCAAGATAATTGGAATTGTGACTCATTCATTTATTTTCTAAAGCTATCCAGTTGCTTATATCTTTGGGCAACTTATTAGGGGTTTAAACATTTGGCCTAGCATGATGTCTGAATATAGTCAAAGGTAAGCAGAAACTTTTAACATGCAATCACATGTTCTGTTTTGAGAATCTTGGAAACCAAACAGCATTAATTATCTAGCAATTCTCTAAAGTTTCACAGTAATATGAGCAATGTTTTCTCCATAATAATTAAACATTATTGCTTTGTGTTTATGTTTTACTTTGTTCCTATCCAGACTTCTTTTACGGCTTTCACATATTTGCTATTATATTTTTATGTGATAGTGTATGAAATGAACTATTTGAGATGTCAAAAATATTCTCCTTTTTGCTTCTGCAATAATTAGAATTATGATTCCAGTATAGAAAACAGCCATCAAGCCATCAAATGGCATTAATATATGCATGACATTAATATATGCGTACATTGTATATAGATTCACATGTGCACCTTTCCATAATGGAAATTATGGTTACACATTCTGTAACTGCGTATTTTGAATGTGCTTCTCAATACTTAAAAAAAATAGAATTGTTTCTTTATTTTGAATTTAGCTAATAAAAATATTGCCACAAGGCATGTTAGGAAAGGAGGAATGCTAAAGTTGTATTACAAAGGTTCAGGTACAATTCACCAGGTTTGTTCAACAGCCAATTCTACACTAAGATAAAATGTGTCTTGTTTTAAAATTCCTGTGTTGGCTTGCTGTCTCATCTGAGTTGAAGGATGGTAGTGTTAGCTTTACATATTTATTTATTTATTTATTTGATTTGCCAATTGTTTACAAGATAATAAGTATAAGTGTATACATAGTTGTGAATACATGAAATGGGTACATATAAGAAAAATAAAAGAATAAGAGAAACAATAGGACAGGGACGGTAGGCACGTTGGTGCTCTTATGCACGCCCCCTACAGACCTCTTAGGAAAGGGGTGAGGTCAATAGTAGACAGTCTAAGGTTAAAGTTTTTGGGGTTTGGGGAAGAAACTACAGAGTCAGGTAGAGTATTCCAGACATTGACCACTCTATTGCTGAAGTCGTATTTCCTGCAATCAAGTTTGGTGCGGTTTACTTTGAGTTTGTATCTATTGTGTGCTCTTGTGTTGTTATGGTTGAAGCTGAAGTATTCACTGACAGGTAGGACATTGCAATGTATGATTTTATATACCATGCTTAAGTCAGACCGAAGACGGCGTAATTCAAGGTTTTCTAGTTCTAGAATTTCAAGTCTGGTGGCATAAGGTATTCTACAACGTAGAGGAGTGGAGAACTCTTCTTGTGAAATATTTCTGGACTTTCTCAATTGTGCTAATATCAGATACGTAATGTGGATTCCAGACTGATGAACTGTATTCGAGTATTGGTCTAGCAAATGTTTTGTATGCTCTGGTTAGTAGTGTGATATTACCAGAGAAAAAGCTACGTAGGATTAGGTTAACAACTCTTAATGCCTTTTTGGCTATGTAGTTGCAGTGGGCTCTAGCACTTAGATCATTAGAGGTGAGTATTCCAAGGTCCTTTACAGAGCTTGGGTCATCAACAAGTTCTTGACTATTCAGCTTGTATTTTATTTTCTGATTTTTTTTGCCAATATGTAAGACAGAGCATTTATTTGTTGAGATTTGAAGTTGCCATTTGTTTGACCATTCTGATACATAGTCAAGATCTTTTTGTAGGGTAGCAGTATTGTCTGTGGTATTGAACAGCTTTACGTCATCAGCGAAGAGAACGCAATTGCTCTTAATATGATCACAGAGGTCGTTTATGTAGAGTATGAAGAGAGTTGGTCCTAGAACACTGCCTTGGGGGACACCACTATTGACAGGTACTGGATTTGATAGGACGCTCCCGATTTTGACCATTTGTTGTCTGTTTGACAGGAATGCTTCTATCCAGCTTCTATTCAGTTGTCCAGAGATACCATAGGATTTTATTTTTAGGAGTAGTTTATCGTGTACCACTGAATCAAAGGCTTTACAGAAGTCTATGTAGATTGCGTCTATTGCTTTGCCCTGGTCGAGTTGTGTTGTCCATATGTTTTTGCAGTGTAAGAGTTGTAGATTACAGGATAGTTTTTTTCTGAAACCAAATTGTTTATTGGAGAGTAGGTTATTTGTCTCTAAGTGGAGGATGATGGATTGGTTAATAATTGATTCCATGACTTTACAGGTGACGCAGCATAAGGAGATTGGCCTGTAATTTTCAACTAGGCTTGGGTCTCCCTTTTTGAAGATGGGGATGACTGTGGCTTGTGACCATAGGTTAGGCAAGGAGCTGGTCCTGAAAGATTTTTCAAAGATTATGCTTAGAGGTTTGGCTATTGCAGTGGATAGCTTTCTTAAGAAGTAGGCACATATTCCATCCGGTCCAATAGATAGAGATGGTTTTAGATTGCGTAGTGATTTTTCAACATTGTCTTCTGTGAAATCGATATGTATTAGATCATTATTGTTATCTGTGGTACGGCTAGGAAACATTGGGCATGATCCATTGCTGTTTACAAATACTGAGCCGAAGAATGTGTTAAAGATGTTGGCTTTAATGGTGTCGTCGTTGCAGTCTTTACCATCAGGTCCTAACAAGGGAGGGATGGACCTTGAGTCTTTTAGTTTGTTGTTTACAAAATTGTAAAAAGCACGGGTGGAATTGGTGCTTAGAAGGTTTTCCTCTTGTTTAATGTGATAATTGGTGCATTCGGTCTTTATCTGGTGGCATAAATTTTTGTATCGGTTTTTGAAATTGGCAACGTGACCAGATTTGTTTTTCCTCCAGAGTGATCTCTTTTTGGATTGAAGTTTCCTTATTGATATGGGTAATCTGCTTTTTTTTTTTTTTTTATGTTAGATCAGCTTGGCTGTTTTTTGTTCATTTTGTCAAGGTATATCTTTTAATGAAAAGTAAATGGCAGTTCAATCCTTGGTTCTGAAAGACAGGACTTACTATTATATAATCAAAACTTTTGACTTACGTTCTTTAATAATACCCATTCACCTTCATGTTGCTTCACCATATAATTGTTACCTTTACAGGAATTTGTTAATAATTTCATATTCCAAAATAAGCTTTCTAATAAATCTAGTTATGTGTCAAGAAATGCTGTTGAGCACAAATATTCTTAAAAGAATAACCGTGTGATCTCATATTTATTTTTATAATTTTTAAAAATACCCTTTGTAACTTTTCAAGCTAGGGAAACACAAACACACACACACACACACACACATTTTCTCTCTCTCTCTCTCTCTCTCTCTCTCTCTCTCTGTGTGTGTGTGTGTGTAGTAATAATGTTAAAGATAAGTCATCTTTATTCAATGGGACCCAGGCAAGCCAATGCATTAGAGACTTTATTGCAGTAGAATTGAAATCTTTACTTCTGCAAGTGCTTAAATTTAGACTACTGTGTTTCTTTCTTCTAGAATGCTAGCACATTCTTAAATCAATATGTGAATCCAGAGATTATATGAAGGTTTTGAAATTTTTTTGGGGACTGGCAGAATCCTTTAGCTTTTCTTTTGAACAATCTAAATGTTGATTCAAAAAGGCTCTAAGTAGTTAAGAAAACAGTATCTTAAAAAACAAGTTGATTGATGTATTATTTCCTGGAACATTTTTTTACAACATCATCAAACTAGTTGTGGAGAGGAGAGATGGGGGGAAAATACAAGGATGTTGATTTATGTTTCATCTGTTAGCATGCTTATAGTTTAATGTTTCACCACATGAGGTAAGGAAAACCTAGTATATAATTATTCACAAGGTTCTACTTAATTTAATAGCCTACTTTAAGAATAAAACAAAGAACAGCATGGATTCCTCAGACTTCTGTTTTTTTCCAACAACAACTAAGCTGTACATGTGAAAACAAAAAGAAGAAATTACACCAATATTTTGTTCCAATATGTGGAGTATATTTCCTCATAAAAGGAAACTTGTCACAGTCTCACCAAGAAAAACCTGACAATGTCAATTGTCTTCCTTCTTTTCTTTCTGCTTAGCTTCCATTGTACAGTTTGCCTTTTGGAAATGAAAAGGAGAGCTGATAGAGAAAACATTCCTTCTAGCAGTTCATATTATACTCGATAATATTAAGAAACATTTCCTGATTTAGCTAATTGTGCAATATTTTTCTGCAGAAGTAGCTGATCTCTACAGCAGCCTGGCTCATTTTTCATTTTAACACCTATGTATGTTAAGATGGGATAACCAGACATTGTTTTTTTGCAACTGCTTACTATTTAGAATTTGACAGGTGCCTTATATATTGCTTCTAAATAAATATGATTTAATTAGTATGTGATTGCTTTCCGAGACTGGATTTTTGGAGTTAAATCAGATGAAGTTACCCTTACTGAGAGTAATGGAGAACTGTATAGCAACTTGAATTAGATTTTCAATCAAGTGGGATACTGAACGTATTTTGAATTCTTTGGTCATTAAGAACTCATTTTCAAAATAAAAAAGATTTGTGTGCATTAACAGTGTTTAGTGATACTGAAAATATGCAGTTATTGCATACAGGTATAACAGAAAACTTAGAATTACAACTTGTAATTTTTCTCTTCACACATCCTCCTTTAGAAAACAGTTTAACATGTTGTCTATTTGTTGTTTCAGCTTTAGTGTTTAATTGGTTTTTAAAAACAAGCCTATATTTTATTCAGAGACGTCTAAGTTGAATATGAGGAAGCTATATGTCACAGTAGCTGCATCTGATATATCCATGAAATGTCAGTGTCTGTATCTGACATCTCCATGAAATGTCACAGTTGGCACATTATTTATGTATTAACCAGATATCTTCCTTGCCGCAATCCAGTGTCTCTCAGTGCCTTGCATAAAGCATAATACCAAATACAAATCAGTGTAATTTAACAACAAAATAATCCAAAACAAACAAGAAAACCTTTGTAGCTTCAGACTACTTCTATGTTGAGCAAACATGTTGAAATTCTTTAATTTTTTATTTGAATCTGTAAACCACTAAATTTCTCCTTCTTTTCCTCTCTCACAGACACATGCACAGCCAGTACTAGACACCAGTTGGATGTCTTCCAAAGTATGACCTCACACTTAATTCATATGAAGTTTTGGACAATAAAGTATATCTTCCCAAAAGATTATTTTCAAAAGATGTTGTTGTACACTGAGACATTGATTTTTATCAGACAATGGATCTTTCTGCCTTCTATGGAATAGCTTCTAGATTTCTGTGCCTATTCATTTAATATATGTACATATAGTACTAAGATAAAAAGGAATTAAAATAATTTTCTTCCTTTGCAGTTAGCAAATCATGTAATGCATCTGCTCTTCTTTTAGGCATTTGGGAAGCATAGTGGTCACTATGTTCGTGCTCTTATTCAAGATCAGTTACGCATGATTATTGAAAATTCATATTTTACTTCAGTGATGCGCAACCTTTGCAGCTTGGAAGCCCAGCTGGGGGGGAGGAGAGGAATTGGGCTCTGCGAGTGGTGGGCTGATGCATGCATGTGATACAGCCTTTGCATGAGGGGTGGGTTGACGTGCATGCACCCAGCTCAATTTGTACAAGCGGTGGGCTGGTGTGTGAAGTGCCCACTACCACGCCGCTCATGCAAGTTGAGCTGCATGCACATGCATGCATGTTCCAGCCAGCCACTCACATGGGCCAATATTCTGAATAGTCCATGGCCTGGTAGTAGCTAGTGGCCCAGGGGTGACTGATCTGTGAAGTTGCAGCTGGCACAGTCTCCCCACACCTGGTTCTGATCTGGATGCTCAGGCACCTGGCTTGTGATTACAGTGTCACAGTGAATTGCAATCATGTGATTGCCATTTATGCCATTGCAACCTTCTTTGTCAGCTTCCCACAAGCAAAGTCAATGACAAGGTTGACAAGACGGAAAGTCACAAGTCTGCGCCTCTAAGTCTGTTGCAAATATCTCATACTCTATAGTGTGAACCTGCCCTCAGTACTCCATAGTGTCCATCCATCCAGATATACTCATATAGTATTGCAGCAACCCCTTCACTTGCTCACTTCCCTTTCCAGCCAATCCATTCTTCCCACCAGCCTGCCTGCCTGCAGTACCCTCCCATCCCTGCCCACAAGCTCTTTAACCTGGGACTTCTGCCTCTTACCATTTAATAATGTGTTACAATGACAGACAGAACTGTTGGGATTGTTATTTCTAAGCAATGCATTCATATGATATTGTGCTTTATGATAGCATCACTTAGCGACAGCAATCCTTGTACCAATTGCTGTTGTAATCTGAGGATTATCATAAGCCAATAAAACCTTGGTTTTTTTAAAAAAGTATCAAATTTTCTTAGGTCGATTGGCTTCTTGTTTGTTGCAGTTTGCATTCTGATGTAGGACCATTTTGGAAAGAGTTTAAGAAGTCACAGCAAAAACTGCTTTGGATAATAAAGCAAGATGATGGCTTCATGCTTCTAATATTTACTTAGTGAATTATGCTCATGTGCTAATCTGTCATCATTTATTAGTCTTTCTCAATTGTTTGTATGAACTATTACTTCTGACCTACTGAATTCAGCTTCTGTGTCATACACTGTATGTGACTTGAGAAATAGCTGGATGCATTGTATCCACATGAAATCATATTCATTACTCATCAAAATATGCTGCAAGCAAAATACATCTACCTCATGACTGATGCAACAGAATGACCAAATATTCTGTAAACAATGTGTAAGTTAACAGCAGCTAAATCTAAGTATTGTATGGTCAGGCTTCCATTCCAACTTCATCTTCTTTAGAAGGATTTATTAACACCACTGTAGATAAAAGACATTCTGAGCCCTTTATTTAAAAATGAATAAGTTTAATGTCAATTGATTGCTGTCACCATAAATTCATGGAACGAAATAAGAATATTGTCTTCCCATGCTCATTGGGTTTCTTTAAACCGTTCCCTACCCTCATCCTTCAGAATAAGGAGATGCTTGAATTCTGTGTTGCAGTTGGGTTTTCCCCCATGTTTGGCTTCCTGCCATTTCTAGAAACTGAGATATTGGTGTTTTATCTCAGTTTCATGCTTGGGATGTTGGGAGAAAGCCAAGTAAATGCCATGGCTGTGATGCTTTAGTAGCATCTCACAAAGCAGTAATAGAAAAGGTACTTGCTCGTTATTCATTCTGCAGTGAAGAATCTTTCACACCATAGGAATAATATCTGTAATATAAAATGGTCTTTATTACATATGTGAACAATTATTCCTTTTTTTGCACATTATCCGTTTAAGTAATGGAATGATTTATAGATGATTCTATAAGTCCTCTTTTTAGTAACTTTACATTCTACGTTTATGTCCTGATCCTCTTAGTTTGTCTTGAAATACCTTTAACTGAAACTGAGCTTGGATGTGACTAGATAGATAAAAAAGAAACAGCTGCTATCTTTACTCTTGTTACTTCTTTAAATGTATTAGCCTTACAAAACACCCATAAAGGCATAAATAAAAATCCAGATACATGAAAAAACACATTTTATTATAGTGTCAGATGGTTCTCATGAAGCAGCTAAAATTCCTTTGGCTGTTCATTCCTTACTGCATTGTGTGAAAGAAGTAGCCTAGCTCATAAAGCAGAGATGGGTATGTATACATGTTTCAATATTCTTATAATTGTGTTGCACATTTCATGATATGAATTACATTTCATAAAGTTTTATTGTAAGAGTTAAGGTTATATCTGGCCACTATTGACTATCTTAACGAGAGAAATTTCTCATGCCTGAAATAAAATCTACAAGCAACGTGGAATCTTATTTGCTACATAATTCAATTTCTGATAAATATAGAATAGTTTTTCTTTAATGCAAAAATCTTACACTGTTAATAATTGTTCTTGATTGTATTTAACATTGCCTCTTATTTTGGAAACTGCTCTTATTCCACTATGTTCTTCCTTATTATGCTCACACAAAAATATCAGGGTTTTTAAATCAAAGCTTACTGCAAAAGTTATGATGGCCTACTTTGTATATACTATTAACATACAGTTGAACAATTGACATCCTGCACTACTTGAAAACAAATTTTTGGTAAAGCTGTCAACCAGGGTGGATAAAAATGATGATATTTTTTTTTGAAAAAATATCAGATTTTTTTAAAATTTAAACGTTATTTTTATCAAATTTATTTTAATATAGTTTTCTATTTAAGATACATTGATAATTTAGTTTATTCAGCATGAAATGGAGCTTAGTTATGTGGCTGCAATATTTACATTTTTGGTAAACTCATTCAGTGAATCCAAGCTCTGCAAGCTGAGATAACATGCACTGAATTGATGCATTCACACAATTTCACAGTAACCATGAGATAAATCATAAAACAAAGTTCAGGAATATTCCTTTATCCCATCGTTTTGCAAATCTATGTACATTACAAACTGTATGATTGTTTGAAGAGAGATGCATCTGTACCACCAGGCTCTAACTGTGAGGAGGAAGGGCAAGCAGTAAAAATGAAGGTGAAACCTTCTAAGCAGCTTATAAATAAAATATCAAAAAGCACCTTTCATTTCAGATCCATAATGGAAGCACCTGTTAGTGGGCATCCACTCATCTGCTGCCTGCCATGTCCCTCACCTTGTTGCGTCGCTACTGCATCACTAGCTATCCCATTAAAGTGAATGGGACTATTGGTGAACTGCAAGTCAGAGGAGGAACCACTGTGGGACAGAGATGATAGTTGCTCTTTAAAAATTATGATTTAAATCAAGTTGATTTAAATCAAGCCTTTTTACTAGTGATTTAAATCATAATTTAATGCAAGGGTCTTCAAATTTGGCAAGTTAAAGAGTTGCGGACTTCAACTCCAGAATTTCTGAGCTAACATGACTGGAGGAAGAATTCTGGGAATTGAAGTCCACAAGTCTTAAAGCTGTCAAGTTTGAAGCCCCCTGCTTTAATGGAACGGCTGATGATGTGGTAGTGTTACAACAAGGTGAGGGATGTGCTTTTCTAAAAAAAAATGTATTTAGCAAATTTATATGGCCGTCTAACTCACTGGACATGATTCTGGGCGATGAACAACTAGTAACAATTAAAACAACTATACTGCTGTGTAATTGAAACTATAATGTTTCTGTGAATTGCCTTGTTATCAGTTTGCAAAAGCAACAATGAACTGGCATCTTTGTGACTTTTAATATAGTGAGAATGTTTATATAAGACAAGAAATACAGTATGTAAATAGTTTTTGTGTGTGAAATGCTGATGGAGCTGCTGATGAAACATTTTCCAAGGTTTTAATGGTTAACCTTGCACTATGAATACTTTTTTTTCCTGTTTAAGTTCAAAACCATGGATTACAGCAACTTTCCTTACATTGTGTTAATGACTTTTCTTGCATAATAATGCAAGAGTACCACAATATTTCACCTTTTCCTGCATTTTGTAAAACCAGCTAGTAAAAAATGCAGTTTTATACAGTGGTGAATTATTGCTTTGTATTATGAAAGCTGCAATCTTATAAATTCTCTTTGAAACCCTCTTAGCAAATCCATTGTGGATGTAGGTAAAATAATGGTGTATGATCTGGGAGAGTCAGGTTTCAATCCAGCCACAGAAGCTCACTCAGAAATCTTTTGTGGAAATGATAATCACTTACTATATTGTCCATTACAGTACAGGTGGCAACTTCAGGGCATGCTGGGATATGTCCAGCTGAAAGTAGTGCAGCTGGTGATGACAAACTGCACTCAGTGAACTGTATCTATTCATGCTGCTTTGATCCAGCACTTTATATCCCATGTCACCCATCCAATTGAATCTAAAAACAGTATATGCCATGGTCAATTGGACTATGCAAAACCATTCATAAGGATTTATGAAGCAGGTAGAGTGCTCCTCTGAACATGTTTAAAGTTTAGAACCTCTGTCTAATAAAGACTTGGAAAAAACTGTTTTGAGCAGCTTAGCGCATTGGCCAGGTATATGTGAATATACAGATGGCAAACAGAAGTTCTCAAAGTAGCTGCTCCAAAACTTTGAGAGAATGTGGCTGCTGAACACTTTGATCCTCAGTGGGTGGGGGGATAGGGAAAAAAGCCTCCCTTGAAGGTTGTGCACACCTGCAATGACATGTGCCTGTTGCTATATTGACTAGGGTGAGAAAAAGTTGCAATAAATCATGGCCTAAGCACAAACCACAGAACAGCTCAATGGCAGATCTTAGAACCAGGTGAAGTTTTCAAGATGAAATCGCTGTATTTTTGTTCTAATTTTAATGCTAAATTCCTAGAACTTGTGTATTTTGTTTCAAACTTGTGGTTGAAACATTTGTAGATCCATACAGATTTCTGTATCATGGCAGGTAACTGATAATTAGATATTGTTGTCTTAAAAAAACCTAAGTAGGGTCAGACTTGGTTAGTACTTGGAAGGAGATATTCCTTGGCTATTAGGTATAAATCAGATAAAAAGTTAAAATCTTATCTGAGTTCAAGTGAGACATTGAGCAATTAAAAGAACCCTAATTTAAACATTGCATTGAAGACTTTCTGCACATGCCATAATTGTCACATTGGACAATTATAAATTGTCCAAATACTGGATTACAAGGAACTTTAAATATACTATATATCTGGATTGTTGCATCATTTGTATTTTTCAAAAACCCATAATAACAACAGTAACAGAATAAAATAAGAAAAGAAACAACAATAATAAAATCATCCCAGGGCTACAAGTTAAAAAAAAAAAAAGATCCTGAAGGTATAGCAACCATTTCCATTTAGTTGCCCAGAAAACTACAGGTACCACTAAGAGCCAAGGATGACTTCATATTCTACCTTTTTGTGTTCTATAATTTCTCAGAAGTAAGAGTTTAAGAAAAATTATTTGCAATCAAGTATATATAGGATTGTAACATGAGGCCAACATTTATATGATGTGCTTTATTATAGACTTAGTGAGTAAAACCGCTTTTCATAGATTTAATGCATCTTTTTTTTAATTCCCTCCCTCCTCCCAACCCCCTCAATTGCTGGTCTCTTTGGTACTTAATGTTAGGGATAACATTGTTTACCCTAACTGGTTTGGGTAAAAATAATAAATAAGTTATCATGTTTGTTGGTTGAAGTGTGTGTAACTTTAACTACAAGAATGTAATTAAGGGTGTGGTAGTAAAAGCACCATAAAAGAAGCAAGTCAATTGCAGCTCTCTCTCTCTGGCTTAATGCTCCCTAATTACTGGATGGATTGATGACTGCGTTTTTCCTTACTGGAACGGAGGAGAGAAAAGAGTGTTTATTTCTCAACGGAGAGAAGAGAAAATACGGACTGATTTATTGTAAGTGAACTGACATTGGCTATTCAACATGGACTTTGTAAATTGAGTGTCCTCGACTGGACGGACTGAAATGATACATGACTAATGGACCATTTATTTTGACTATGCTATAATTCCTAATGGAATAAACTATATTTTTGATAGCACAAGCGTATCTGCTTTTTACTGCGTGTTAACTAAAATACAAACTTATCTCACACATTTACCTGTCTGCCTATCTGACTACGCTACACATTCTGTTTAGTTTGTTTTCCTTAACACTCGTTGGGGAATTCAGGCTTAACACTGGTTATGGGCCCAGAGACTGCAAAGTCAGTTTAACTAGGATAAAAAACAGGTTTATGTAAAAAGTGAGATTTTGTGTTGTTACACGTTACAGTAAACAGACAGCTGTGTTTTTATTAATTATAGTTTTATATCCATATATTGAAACATGGCACAAGTCAGTCTACAAAGTTTGTCCCTTATATCCAAGCTGGATGGAACAAACTATGTTTCATGGTCTATGAAATGTAGTCTACTTCTATGAAAAGAAGGTCTGTGGAACATAATTGAAAACCCACCAAACGTAGAGGAATGGGATCCTGAAAAAGAGGAAGATAATCAAAAGATAGAAGACTTTAAACAGAAAAATGAACAAGCTCTTTGCATCATAGGACTAACACTATCTGATCAGCAACTTGTTCATATACAGGAGAGCAAACAGCTGTTGGGTGTTGGCAAAAACTGAAGAGGATTTATGTCCGAGATAACGTTGGTGCTCACATAAATCTAACACGGAAGCTTTTCCAGACGCATCTCCAAAAGAATGGTGATATGCTGAGTCATTTGAATACTATGAAAAGAATTTTTCAAGAACTGCACGAGAAGGAGCTTATTTTCTCTGAACTACACCAGGTCTACATAATTCTATCTTCATTAGACGAAAGTTTTGATGACTACGTAACTTCCCTTGAAATTTTACCTAAAGAAAGCCTAACTTTAACTGATATCACTGGCAGATTGATTGAAGAGGCCAGAAGAAGGCTTGAAAGAGATCAGTTAAGGAGGGAGCAACCTCAAAAGGAAGATAATGAACCTACTGCATACGCAATTAAAAAGTGTTTTAATTGTGGAGGAAGAGGACATTTGGCAAGATTTTGTAAGAAAGCAAAGCGCCAGATTGCAAGTCAGAATACTGGAAGTCATCAAAGAAAAAAATGAAAATTTTGAGTTAGCCATGTATAGTAATGGAGTTGTAAAAAATAATTTATGGGTGGTTGACAGTGGAGCATCCCGCTGTATAACAAATGATAACAAAAAAATTGTAAAAATGTCCATGAGTTCACAGCATATCTCATTGGCAAACGGATGGAAAATGAAAGCAAAAGGTGAAGGTATTGCACATTGTTCTTATATAAAAGAGAACATAAAAATGTTATATGTACCTCAACTTAAATTTAATTTGCTTTCAGTTAGAATGTTGGTTAGATTAGGATACGTAGTTACCTTTAGGGGAGACACTTGCTTAATTGAAAAATAAGGTAAGAAAATTACTGCATCTTTAAGAGGTGAATTGTATGTGTTAAATGATAATGGTTTAGAGATGGCTAACACGGTTTATGATAATAAGAAACCTCATGATGAATGTATTCACTTGTTACACCGATGGCTAGGTCATTTAAATTTTAAAATGATTAAGAGAACTGTTCAACTATCTAAAGGAATAAGTTTGAAACCTTGTAATAAGTATTTGCAATGTTCTGCTTGCAATCAAAGCAAAAGCAAAGTCATACCGGCAAATAGAGTTGATGGATTTACTACCAAAGAGCCTTTAGAGGTAGTATTTGCCGATATAATAGGTCCTAAAAAACCAAGTGTAGGTGGTGCTAGATACATATTAAGCATAATGGACCACTATTCTAGGTATGGTTTCTGTTTTCTAATGAAGAGAAAAACTGAAACGTATCTAAATTTCTTTAATTGGTTAAAATTTGCAGAGAGGAAAACTAAAAAGAAATTAGTAACTCTTATAACAGATAATGGTGCGGAATTTACAAATAATAAATTCCAGAGTAGACTTAGGATGGCAGGTATTCAACATAAAAAGTCTGCACCATATAGGCCTCAACATAATGCCTTTATAGAGAGACGAGGCCAAACACTGCAATCAATGGGACGGACTATGTTGTCTGATTCAGGATTACCTGACAATTTGTGGGGAGAAGCTATAATGTGTGGTAATCACATATTAAATAATGTTATTAATTCAACAACAGGTGAATTACCATTCACACTGTGGCATGGTAGGAAACCTGATTTAAGTTACATTCACACATTTGGTGCACCAGCATGGGTGCATATCCCTACACAACTCAGAAACAAAGGACAGCATAGAGCTAAAAGATTATTTTTTGGTGGATATCAATCAAACCATAGATCTTATAGATTCTGGGAACCAGGTACATCTAAAGTATACTGCAGTGCTAGTGCACAATTCCTAGAACATATAGGATGGAATAGATTAGAGCAAGATTCAGATAATGATGTAATTATAGAACCCTACAAGAGGCAGAAAGAAAAGACTAGTTATAAGAAAAGTCCAATTAAAGAAGAAGTCCACGAAGAGCAAATAGAACCAGAAGAAGAGGAAATAATTGATCAAGAAGAGATAGATAATCAAGAACAGGAAATAAAGGAAAGTCCACCTGTAAGTCCTGTAATACCTAGACGCACAACACGTATAACCAGACCACCTGAAAGGTATCAGGCAAGTATAGTTTGCCAAGTAAATAAAGTTCCTAATAGTATAGATGAACTTAGGATGTATCCTGTAAAGGATCAGGAGAATTTGGCAAAAGGCAATGGAAAAAGAGTTAAATTCATTAAAGGAAATGAAAGTATATGAAGATACTAAATTACCTCCAGGAGAAAAATCCATTGGGTGCAAATGGATATTCAAAGTAAAGACTGGAAATAATGGGACAGTTACTTATAAGGCTAGGTTAGTAGCTCAAGGATTTAATCAAAATGCATTTGATTATGATGAGGTATTTGCACCAAATTTAAAGGCTACAACTTTAAGAGCAGCATTAGTGTGGGCAGCTAAGAAGAATTATATAGTTAACCATTTAGACGTAGAAACTGCCTATCTACATGCACCATTGCAGCATACAATATATTTGAAAAAACCAGTTGGTATAAATGATAATAAAGCAAATAGCAATGATTGTTGGAAACTCAAAAAGAGTCTATATGGATTGAAACAATCTGGCTATGAATGGAACCAATATATTGTGAAAGAATTAAACAATATAGGGTTTAAATCTGGTTTAGCAGATCCATGTATGTTTAAAAGAGAAAATAATGGAACGGTGTCATTATTGTTATTATTTACAGATGATATTGCTTTGATTACTAAGACCAATAATGAAGCTACTGAGATTATTTCATTATTAGCCAAAAAGATAAAATTAAAGCATTTAGGTGAAATTAAAAAGTATCTAGGATTGACAATTAACAAAACCACTAATGGATTTAAGATATCTCAAGAAGATAAAATTTGCCAATTAATTAAAATGTATAAAATGGAACTTTGTAAGCCGGCAAAGACTCCAATGAGTCAGGAAGTTTGCCAAACTGATGCTCAAAGTCCCAAATTCAATAAGACCATCTATCAATCTTTGATTGGTAGCTTATCATATATAAGCAATTGGTCAAGGCCAGATATTGCTTATAGTGTTAATCAACTGGCACGATTTAATAATGATCCACATCAATGTCATTGGCAAGCATTAAAGAGAATTTTAAGATATCTTAAAGGAACAATGCACCATGCATTGTATCTAGAGCCAAAAGGTGATTTGATTCTTAGTGCCTATGCAGATGCAAGTTTTGCAACTGACATAAACACTAAAAAATCAACATCTGGGATGGCTATATTATTTGGTAAGACACTAATAGGGTGGAGGTCAATCAGACAACAGCATATCAGCTTGTCCACGATAGAAGCAGAATTTTCATGTCTGTCATTACTATGCACTGAGTTAATTCTGTACAAACAGTTATTATTAGACATGGGTATAACTGTTAAAGATTCCATTATTGTGTACGAGGACAACCAGGCAGCCATACAGTTAGCTACTAATATTGCTGTAAAGACTAGATCAAAGCATACTGATTTAAGATACTTAAATGTTAGAGAATCTGTGAAAAATGGTCTAATTAAACTAGAGTACTGCATGACGGAAGAAAACATTGCAGACCAGTTTACAAAAGCTCAAGGTGTAGTAAAATTTAAAGAGAGTTGTAACAATTATGATTTAAAGGTGTAAATGGTTATATTATTATAATATTATTATTATTACCCAAAAGGGGAGAATGTTAGGGATAACATTGTTTACCCTAACTGGTTTGGGTAAAAATAATAAATAAGTTATCATGGTTTGTTGGTTGAAGTGTGTGTAACTTTAACTACAAGAATGTAATTAAGGGTGTGGTAGTAAAAGCACCATAAAAGAAGCAAGTCAATTGCAGCTCTCTCTCTCTGGCTTAATGATCCCTAATTACTGGATGGATTGATGACTGCGTTTTTCCTTACTGGAACGGAGGAGAGAAAAGAGTGTTTATTTCTCAACGGAGAGAAGAGAAAATACGGACTGATTTATTGTAAGTGAACTGACATTGGCTATTCAACACGGACTTTGTAAATTGAGTATCCTCGACTGGACTGACTGAAATGATACATGACTAATGGACCGTTTATTTTGACTATGCTATAATTCCTAATGGAATAAACTATATTTTTGATAGCACAAGCGTATCTGCTTTTTACTGCGTGTTAACTAAAATACAAACTTATCTCACACATTTACCTGTCTGCCTATCTGACTACGCTACACATTCTGTTTAGTTTGTTTTCCTTAACACTCGTTGGGGAATTCAGGCTTAACACTTATGACATATGTAATGCCTTAAAACATATGTACTTAAGCAATTGTTTCCTGAAATGCTTAAAATATCTGGATGTTTACATACCCATGATTTTGAATGCATTGTGTTTACTTTCCAGTGGGAAAAAAAAGGGTTGGCTGAAATGCAAACATCTGGGCTTTCCTGGAAAGATATCAAGAGATAAGAGGAAAAAAGAGCAATGTATTTAAAACCAGTTGAATACTTTTTTGATACCACTGGAAGTGTAGCTTACTTCTTGTATATTTGTATGTTTCTTGCTGAGAAATGCCATGCTGTATTAAGGTTGCTATTGTAATTAGGTAGAACTTTATCTTTTCCATCAGCATGTGATGTACTTCCAAAAAGAGTCATTTGAAACAAATCAGTGGTGAATGAAAGGAAGGAAGGAAGGAAGGAAGGAAGGAAGGAAGGAAGGAAGGAAGGAAGGAAAGAAAGAAAGAAAGAAAGAAAGAAAGAAAGAAAGAAAGAAAGAAAGAAAGAAAGAAAGAAAGAAAGATAGATGATAGATAGATGATAGATAGATAGATAGATAGATATAAAGGGAGGACCCACTTTTGATAAAGCCATTCTGGGCAACAAAGTATTATGTCTAGAACAAGAAGCACCTGAGTAGCAATAAACTGGTTTTTTGTGCTGCTGTATCAAAAAATAAACAGATTCATAATGAAATTAATAAACTTTTTATGATTATTTTCATATCCTATGGCACTTTGCAAGCTTTCTAAAACAGGGGTCTCCAACCTTGGCAACTTTAAGCTTGGCAGACTTCAACTCCCAGAATTTCCCAGCCAGCTTTGGGGAATTCTGGGAGTTGAAGTGTGCCAGGCTTAAAGTTGCCAAGGTTGGAGACCCCTGTCCTAAAAGATGTATGTCAACTCGTAAAGCATTCCTAGCCAGTTCTTGAGATGCCATAGGCAGGAGGGAACAGAACTGATGGAGAAGCTCAGTTGCTATGACCAGAAGCACATTCCATGCATATTGCATGTATCCCATGTTACTAGAGCAAGCCGGAGAGGTGTGTTTTCTACAACCTGCAAAAGTGCTCCGTTGGCAAATGTGATTTATGACACACCCTCAGAGGAGGGGGGAAACAAGGTCATAGGTGGGCAGTAAATTATGTGGGGCAGAGCGAACTGCACTTGGGAAAGTGCCAACATGTTGCTCCTAATAAATAATTGGATTTCTTTTTAAACTTGGCTCGAGGCTCATGAATTAATTAGGGCATCCATCGGAACCCTGACAATGTATTTGGTTAACCTAGCTATCTAATAATATTTATGATTTGAGTGCTGTTACATTTCAAGGTGATCAATGGTTTCATTGCTAGGCACATCTGTTTAAATGTTGATAACAAATGAAAGAATGACCCAACATATTAGTAAAATAGGCAATACAGGTTGCTTAGAATGGAAGTGTGACTACAGTTTTGGATCAAATTGTACCAGAATAGCCTCTCCATGCCCATAGTTCCCACAACTCTTATGTTATGTGAAAGGGCTGAAGGAACTAAAAAGGTCTAAGAGATGGTAGAGAACTACTAGCAAAAGACAGGAGTTGAAAATGATTGAACAGCTGCTAGAACTGCTATTAGAGCCTGTCTCATGATGATAAGGGGGCAAAATGTAATTGTGCCTCCACAGATAGTGACTCAATGAATGTTTCAGATGACTTGATTCTTCCTTGAAAGAAATTATACTGAGATTGGGGGAGGGGGAGTCTCTGTAAGGAATATGCTGTCCATCTAGCAGATAAAGTTGCTCATATTTGGTCTAGATTGACCTTTGGCAGAACCAGTAGAGGTTATGGGAGCTAAGGCTGCCATACTTTGAGGGGAGTTTGATCTTGTTGGACCTAAGGAAATGAACAAGCAGTTGCAACTGCTAGCTCAGCCACATCTGTGTTAGATTTCTGCTCTTCCTGGCTGGTTAAGGCTGCCTGCATGATTGGGTCTGGTTAGTGATTAATTCTTTCTGAGGGAGAAAGTGGTCTTACTGGCTCTTAAGGAGGCCTTGATGAACCCTCTCCTCAAGGAACTTGACCTATCTCTCCTCAAGGAACTTGACCTATCTAATCAGGACAGTTTTTATCTGATCTCCAACCTTCCCTTTTTAAGGAAAGTTGTGGAGAAAGTAATCACTTCGTAGCTTCAAAAAACCCTGAATGAAGCAAATTATCTGGACTCTTTCAATCAGGATTTAAGATGTATTATGGAAAGACAGCAACATTGATTTCATTTTTAGATGCATTCTGGTGGGAGCTGTCTAGGAGTAATGCCATTCATTCTTATTCTTTCTGACCTCTCAGAGCCTTTGATACCATCAGTGATCATATCCTTCTGAATCAGTTCTAGGAGTTGGGCAGCACTGTATTCCATTGATTCTCCTGCTTCTTCAACTATTTATTCATGGTAACAGCTGTACCATGTTTCTTGCAATGCTTGTACATAGAATGGAATAGTTCACACACTTTTCTCTGGTACCATAGCCATTACCTCATGCTGGTGATTGCAATTTTGATAATTCTGATTTCTTGGTCATAGAAAACTTTAATATGGGGCTGTTTTCTAAATTACCCTATTCTGAAGCTCTAACTGTGGAAGCAAACTTACTGGAAGGAAATGTTTATGAAAACTTCTGTAATTGATGTTTTGTGCTGAGAAAGACCTGAATTTAATTAAAAATTAAAAGCCAATTAAAAAAAAAATTTGTTGTGCCATAATCAACCTCCTCATCTTGTCAGGAATTGCTAATTCCAGTTGAAGCCAGCCCTGAAAATTCTCCTCACTGTTCCCCAACAAATGTACCTATATATGGGGCAAGAGTAGTGCAAAGAACCTTTGAATATTGAATACTTGTTTATTAGTTTACTTTATCCCTTTTTATTATTTTTTATAAATAATTTTGTAAATAATCCAAGATAGACAATATACCTAATATTTCTTCATTCTGTTTTCCCTATAACAACAATCCTATGAGGTGGCTTGGGTTGAGAGAGTGTGACTGGCTCAGTGGCCCAAAATTACTCAGCCAGTTTTCATGCCTAAGGTGGGACTAGAATTCTAGCCTGGTGCCTTAATCAATATATCAAACTGATTCTGAAGATCCATATTGTAAGCAATGGAACATTCTTCTGTATATTAAGTATTTCAGCTTTCTTGAAAATCTACAAATAATCTAGGTGATGGTTTGAGTTTTCAACTTTATGAATCATGTTGAACACTTTTCAGTATAGTTCTTTAAAATCTATTTCAAATAACCATCAATAAAAGGCGATAAAGATAATATATACATGGCACTATACCTCAGTGAGTTGTAAACAGATTGGCACATATAACCATCTTGGGTCATAATGACCAATTTAGTCTTTTAGGTTAAATGTTTTAAAGCATTAGAAAAGTCACCACTCTTTCATCATGAATCCTTTTGGCTTAATGCTCATGTTCCCTAAGTCACATAGATTGATGCATCAGTAAAAATCAATAATTATGGTTTTTGCTAGGTCCCAGATTTGTCATTGTATTACAATAGAAAATCAAAGTATAGTTTCACAGAACCAGTGGTATTTCGAAGTGTACAAATTGTTCTGAGAAATTAATACCAAATAACAAAACCCCTGTTTAAGAGTTCCTTTCATGTATTCAGCTCAACATGAAAGGAACAGGGACAGGAAGGAAGAAAGCAGAGAAGGAAAGAAATGCAAATTAACAAACATCTCTTGGAAAGAAAGCTGGCTTGATTGATTTCACTTTCAACAGGACAGGCAGAAGAGTAATCAAACTTCAGTCCAAAGTTCAGAGTCGGGTTTGTCAGCCAGTCACAGATCAGAGTTCTGCAGGAATGCCACACCCCAAAGCAGGAAACAGTTGCTTTCAATAAAGAAGTATGGCTCCAGGCTGCTTTTTAAATCAGGCTGCAGCCAGCTGCCTTTAATCAAGAGAGCTACTCCTTTACTTGGCAAGGAGCTTCATTGAGTATCTTTGATCTATTCACTGGATACAAGGGGTTTGGAGGCCTTATCTCATCATCTGACTGCTCCAGCTGTTCTGATAGAGCCTGTGTTAGATTACTCTCAAGTGATTCATGACTTGATATCTCTTGAGGTGGACATTCCACTGGGTTAGTTGTATCAGGATTTTGGGGAGGATTTGCATTCCGGGCCATGACACTGGGTCTCATCAGGCTCACATGAGAATTTGACTCCTGAAATATTGGAAAAGGCTAATGTCAGAGGTCCAAGTAGTCCTCCCAACAATTTTACCTCCTCTGCAGAAAAGAATATCCTTGGATGTCTTCCTTTCAGTCAATCTCTGCTATTGATTGGATCAGAAAAATGTATATGGTAGAGCTCAAGAGTCCTTGAGCTGGATCTGCAGAAAGACAGATCCAAGGTATGAAATTATTATGAAAGCTTCTGTAGCTCTTTCTGGGTTTTCCATCATTCTCTCTGTTGCACATAAGAAGTGCCTCCACTGACAATCTTTAGTGCTTTACCTTCAAACATTTTGGAAGGGAGGCTGAGCAACAAGCTATACTTGGAGCACCACTATCCATGCATGGACATGGCTATCAAGATAGGTCTACCTCTTTTTCTGTTCTTCTTGTAGACATATTTTGCACTTTGTGCTTTTAATTAATATTTTTACTAAATACGCAGAGTAGCCTGAAATGAAATTTGATGCTTTTTACCAGTGGATCAGCCTACCAAGATTTCTATGAAGTTGCTCAGTTATGATTGTTCAAAGGTATTACATCTGAATTCACTTCATGTTTAGATACTCTGGAGGGGTTTATGCCATGTGTGAATGTTCAACATTTATTGCTAATATCTGGCCCTCTAATTTGCTAATTTCTCATATCATTGAATTGAAAACCCTTATTGCTTCATCTTTTACTGTAAACTATTTATTTTTTAAAAAAGGCCCTTCCCTTCAATATTAGCACTTACTTTCATCCTTTCATATTGAAGATAATAACCATCCAGGCAAGTTGTTCAAGCTGACTCTGAAGCTCTTTCTGTTGTTTAAAATGGCAGATTATTATAGACTTAAATAAGTTATTTGCTATTTTGGTTCTATGTGTGAATGCAAGTATGTACTTTTATTAGGGGGAGGGACAGAAAGCCAGTTTGTTATATAAATATTTCTTCAAAAATATAATACTTGCTGTACAAATTCATTTTAGGAACATCTTCCATCTGTATCTGATTTATAATGAGTGCCAAATCTGCTATCAATAAAGAGATTTTTGCACCACATGATGAAAGGATGCTGGGTGCAGTCCAAGTAAAAAGGAGAACGAAGAAAAAGATTCCTTTCCTGGCAACTGGGGGTCAGGGTGAATACTTAACCTACATTTGCTTGTCAGGTATGCAAATCATTTTGAAATCCAGCTATGCTTTCAGTTTGTTTGTAAAAATTGATTGATGTTGTCTGGATAAAAATAATGTGGCATCTTGAATTTTAATTAGACAATTAGATGAAAAATCAGAGCATAAACTTTCAGTATTCCTATATTTAAATTATAAAGGGAACGTATGGACAGAGTTATGTCATGTGATGGAGTCAGTAATATATTTATAGACTTTAAAATATTTCTCAATATTTGGCCATATTCTTCACAAGATCTATTCTTTCAGGCGTTAATGTGGCCTGAAAAGCCCTGGAACCACAGTGGTTAAAAGTGTAGTATTGCAAGCAAATTTGCCCACAGTCTGAAGTTCAATACTGACAGGGCTCAAGGTTGACTCAGTCTTCCATCCTTCCAAGGTTGGTAAAATGAAGAGCCAGATTGTTGGGGGGCAATATGGTATAAAGCACTATGAGGCTATACATAAGGCCAATTGTCATTGCTAATGTGCCAGTGAAAGAATGGACCTAGATTTTTGGTATTGCATAAAGAAATTTCTGTATGTATATTTCCTATGTTCTTAAAGGAGACATGATCATACAACATACCTGTAGATCAACCAAGAATTTTGGGTGCCTAAATAGACAAAAAAATGAGTTCATCCTATCTGCATGAATAGATGGCACAGGTATTCCTCAACCTACGACCATAATTGAGCCCAAAATTTCCATAATGGAAATAACCAATTTTCATAATGGTTATAAAGCAGGCCATCATGTGACTGGATAGGCACCTCTTTTGTGGCGGTTGTTAAGCAAATGCCATAGCCATTAAGCGAATCCATTGTTTGCTATGGGACATGTGTTGCTGGAAACTGGAAGTAAGGAACAGTTTCTGGCAAAAAACGTGTTGTAAATTGTGATCATCTGACCACAAGGCACTGCAAAGGCACCAAAAGGGATTGAGTTTGTAGATTGTATAGTAGGCAAATTCAAATGACCCAATGCAGTGTGCTGTTGAGATTTCCAGATTATAAATGATAAATTCCAACATTGTATTGTTGATTTTGTTTGTGTGTGTGCTAGTGTGCAACCTTTAAGCAACCGGACCATTACAGTATGTTCCACAGTATATTTAAATACATAGAGTACTCTATTGTATTGGTTTTGTTGGCTTGTTGAGTTTTAGTAAGTATGTGTTGTACATGGTTTCTACATGGTCTTTTTTGTTGTTGATAACTGGGTTTTTCTAGGTAGATTTGCAAGTTAAGAGTAGCTGACAATAGATGAAATTATCACTTTTGGAAAAAGCAAAGAAAGAATATTGCTTATCCTAATTCAAAAAGAGTGCAGGCAGTTTACTCTGATTTTTCCATATATTTCTAAGCTGTGAGGTTTACTGAATTGTCCATATCAAGGATATTTTCCTACCTTAAAGATGGAATTTTCTCCTCTGGCCCCTTTGCTATTGTTGAAATATGTATGTATTGAAGTTGTTAAAGCTCACTAACTTGTAAAACTATAATGGTAGAAGATTCTCCTCTACTTTTCTATACCAGTAATATTGAAAACTAAAATTTATATCTAAGCATACATTTAGGTAGTTAATAACATTTCATGCATTTGCTGCTCTGATGAATATCACTTCATTCCATTGCATCAGTGCTTATGTTGCTTGTAGTTTAAGCCTCATTGCTTTTTCCTAATCAATTTGTATTTAATCTTTCAAAAGCTTGGGGCTGCTAAATGTTTTTGGGAGACTTGGCTACCAAAGCAAAACAAAATCAAAGTTACCTTATCTACTTGTATACCCGTCAGCTTGACATCTGTGTACCAGGCAAGTCCTCATATTATTTTTCAGCACTTCTGGAAACTCTCAGATGTAGTTGCTTCAATTAAAAAGAGCCAATAAGAGTGATTTGCAAACAAATGATGCAGAACCAACTTTATCTTCTTCAGATTAATTTAATATATCAAGGGAATGAGATAGACAGTGTAACTGTATCTCAGAAAAGTCTTGGAGATATCTTATGTATCGTGATATCATCCTTAGCAAAACAAAAAAATACATGCCGGATCCTAGATGAACTTACAGTTGGCTGAATGACTATTCCAAATAAAGCTTGTTAATGGTTTCATTTCAGCACAATGGGACATAACAAGTAGAAGTCATTTTAGCAATGATTTTGATGAGAACGTGGAGGAAATATTTAACAAATTTGCAGATTACACAGCAAGAACAGAAAAATCTAGATAGGCTTCAGCAATGGACTGAAATTAACAGGGATAGAATTTAACAAGAAGAAATATAATGTTCTACATCAGGCAAGGAAGAATATATGTATACAATGGAATTAAAGGATGGAGAGTACCTGCCTTGGCAGATGTATATAGTTAAAGGGACTTTGGAGTTCTTGTTGTCCACATATTAACCAAGAGCCAGTATTGTTATGCATTAATTGTTCCACTTTACTCTGTCTTCAGGTCAGATCCTACTTGTAATATTGTGTTCATTTCTAGATGCCACCGCCATTCAGAAAGGAGAATTAGAGAAGTCACTCCCCAAGGTGGGCAGTCTGGAAACAAAGCCAATGAGAACCAGTTAAAGGATCTGGTGGATATATCTAACCTACAAAATATGATAACAGTCTTTAGCTATCTAAAGGGCAGTCATAAAGAAATGATTTTCTATTGTCCTGGAAGGCAGGACTAGAATAAGTGGGTTGTAACTACAAAGAGGGTGAGATTACAGGTCTAAAGAAACTTCTTAATGTATGAATTGTCAGTCAGAGGAATTGACTTCTGGACAGAGTGGTGGTGAGTTCTCTTTTGCTGAAGATCTTCAAACAGAAACTGCATGTCATTTGTTAGATATATTCTGGTAAATCCTAAACTGATTGGGGAACTTAAATAACAGCAAGGTCATTTCCAGATCTATGATTCTTTGATAGAATCTGCTCTGCTCTTAAGAACTCTGGCTCTTGACTAATTTTTCACCCAGTTTATGTTATGATCTTTTTTTAAATGACACTTCATTTTTATAAGCTCCTTTGTAGACTCACTTGAAGAGAAAAGAAATACCTTAAATGTAAAAATAATAGTATAAGTATAAACAATACATTAAATGGATACATATAAGAAAAATAAAAAGAATCAATAGGACAGGGACGGTAGGCACGATGGTGCGCTTATGCATGCCCCCTATAGACCTCTTAGGAAAGGGGTGAGGTCAATAGTAGACAGTCTAAGGTTAAAGTTTTTGGGGGTTTGGGGAAGAAACCACAGAGTTAGGTAGAATATTCCAGACATTGACTACTTAGTATGCTAATTGTTTCAAATTATATAGATTTATAGATTGTGTACCCAGTTCTAAGACAGGAGATTAACCCTAAAAAAGAACAAGTTGCCAAAGGTCTCTGTATTTAATGTGTATGTTTTCCACAAAAAAATATAGTGGTGCAATCTGTTGCATAAATTCTTTTACTTTATTTTATAGTGCTCATAATCTTCCCCAGTTACGAAGTACTTTGAATGGTATACACTACAGCATCAACAAACAGAAACTCAAAGACATAATAACAAAGAAGGCAGTCAGAATAATCATGGAAACAAAAACAGCAAATATAAAAGCCAAATAAAAGCCAAGATAGATAGCCACAGTTAGTCAGCTAGGACTGAAAGTGCTTTTAAATAAAACTATTTCAACAGGTTTCTGGGATTGCAACAAAGTGTGAGCTGTACTTTCTTCTGGAAAGAGTGTGCTGTTGTACAGAAGACTTGCCGTTTCATTCATGCTCTGGGACCTTAAAGATTAGAGGGAATTTTCAGCAGATGTGCTCTCCATGATCAGAATAGACATGCCAATTCAATTCTAGCACGGCATTGCCTGATGTATCCTGATGCTATTCTTTTTAGGGCATTAAAAATAATAGCCAGCACTTGGTCTTAGAAGCCTAGTGTCAGCTGGTGCTCCATTCAAAATCCAAGAAAGAAATACTTAGACTCCTTTGATCAGAGAAAAGATATCTTTTACTGGAAATCAAGTGGTAGCAACAAAAGAATTCTGAATCTGAGAAAATGGGCGCGTAAATCACATATACAAAGTAATGGCAACTTTCCCACCCCCAATAGTTCAAATGGTTCATCCAATTAAAAGTTGTGTATATCATCATGTGGGCATCTCCAGGTGGTGATGAGGCTTCTGTCCGTTGACCTTGACATAGTTTGATAAAAAGTTGCAGCTGCGCATAGCATAGAATAGAAACCTAAGCAAGAATGTACCCCCCAGTTTATACAGTTCTAGTTTGTAACACCTCCGGCTCACTTCCCATAACCATTCTCCCCATCCTCCCCCCCGTTACTTATGACAGCCAAAAGATGCAAAGCAAAAGGAGAAAATCTTGAAGGCTGACACCTAGTGGCAAACTAATGCCACAGCTTTAATATTAGTGATAATTCTTTAATCGACAGGGCTGTCTTACCTATGATCTCGTTTACCATGTTTTGTATCAGCTGCAGCTTCTAGGTTGTCCCCAAAACCAGTTTTGGTGACCTTCCAATATTTTAGTTGTAGTTTTTCTAATGGAAAGTAAACAGTAGTAGGATAAAAGAGGAAAGTTTATGATCAAGGAGAAAAAAAATATATGAGGAGGGAGAAAAGTTACTAAGCCATTTTTTTATCTTGATCGTGGCTGATTCTGGAAAAAGATTGGAAAGCTCTGGATCTGCAATTGTGAAATCTTATCACTTTCTAGGAAAGAAATTTGGAAAACCAGAGAAGACTAAAGCTTTACTTTTTAACTTATAAATTCATATTCTGCAGTTGAGCATTTGCCTTTTAAATATTTTTATAAATTTATTTTGGACATAGAGTTTGCTTTAGAAATCACCGCTACATGGTGAAAAAAAAAAATTAGATTTTGTTTTGCCATTTTGAAATGGTGCCCACAATTATGCATATATAATTTGTTAGTTATCAAATCAGTAGAGTAGCTTTTTTAATGCAAAAACTTAGCTGTCTCTCACCTATTAATTGGTTTCAGTCATAACATGAGTCATGAAAAACTAGCAGTATTCTATTCATGCTGTGAGCAGTATCTAGTTCAGTAGAGGTGGACTTAAGAACAGCAGAAAGAGACTGACTGCTGCTTGGAGGCACGTCAATCAAAACCTGTAGCACTTGCCAAAAAAATTTCTGTCATCATCATCCACTCTCACAGCTGATTAGCAGCAGGATATTCATTCACTGTTTAAGTATGCCTATTCTTAATTTGTCCTTACTGCGAAATTTAATTTTCTACTTCCCATTTGTCATGCTTATTAGAGGAAAGGAAATCTACATCTACAAAGATCAGGATCATGTAGGGAATGTTTTTTTGGGGGGGGGCGGGCGCTTGGACAATCTAGGAAGTGAAAGTTAGACTTTTGAAAAAAAAAAAAAAAAAAAGGACAAATAGAAAATTCAGGAGAATATTATCAATAATTAAAAAAACAAACAGATGGTTCGGAGAACAGTTGAGTCCAGAATTCCCAGCCAAGGCACAAAGCCTCTCATAACTTCTGGACACATTTTGCAAAGATCTAGCTCTTTGGAGAAATCTATGATGCTGAGAAAACTGGAAAAATTGAGCAGGATACTGGGCAGGAAGGTGGATGGACAGTTGTTCTGTCTCGCCTTTCCTCTTTCCCAAAAGATGAAAGAGTACAAACTCACCCAAACATAGGCAGGCAAGCTGGCTCGGACTTCACAGAGTTAATTCTTTGGAACTGATAATATTCTTGGCATTCCAACACGTCCTGCCTGCCAAGTCCGAACTGATAGCAAATAAAATTTTACTCACAGAAAATCACAAGGCAGTCCACAAAGAAAATCTGAAGTAAGGTTAAACTTTGTCCCGTGCAAAGTTTAAGGAGAAAACACCCCCCCCTTTTATCCCCTGTGGGGTGTGGCTCAATGACTCAGCTCACTCCCTGACCCTCCCATGCCTCCTACGTTGCTGCTCACGTTTCTCCCTACGACGCTGCTTAGGATCGAGCCAACACTCTTCCTCTTTACTCCCTGTCAGGGGCTGCTCCGATATGCCTTCCTCCTGATTAATCTCAGGCTGTTCCTCTTGGTTGTCTGGTGGAACCTGAGGCATTACCAGGGAGGAAGGTCCTGGGGAGGAAGGCATTCCCAGTTCCTCCTCCTCATCTTCCAGGTCCTCTTCCTCTGACAGCATAGGCTCGGGAATCGGGGCCACAACAGACAGTCATGAGTGGACTTGAAAGACCTGAAGGGCTGGATTTGGGATAGATCATCCTGGAGAAGGTCTACTATGTGACTTCTAAGAGTCAGAACTGACTTAATAGCGCATAATCTAAAGAAAATGAAATTCAAGTTTCAGTTTTGTGAAAATGCTGAGTTAGTCATCTTAAAGTCCAACTGTTTTTATAAGTTAATTCAGGTAAGTATGAAGCAAATACCTATGAATAATTGTCAAGGAATTTGGCCACATCCCTTGACTTGGAAGAAAGCAAAGTGCTATCCACTACACCTGAAACAGTTATGCTTTTCAAGCCAGTACAGAGGCTATTTTATTTGTAGACCCTGTATAAATTGGACTTTATGTGGTTATTTCTTGTGACCTAAAATTTAATACCCCTTTGTTTGATATTCAATAACTAGGATGGATCCCAATTTGGATCCTAGAAATAGCATATATGGCTCTGAATGTATGGGATAACCTTGTTTTTAATATCAGACTTGCCTCAGTTGTGATGGCCTTTTCATCACAATGTTTCATCAGAGTTCCGTGAAAAGCCTTCCCAGGATCATTTAAAAATTTCTCTTGAAATCTTGCATTTGCTCTGACTACCATTTTCTTTATAATAGTGATTTTAGTAAATATTTTGTTTAATGACTGAATTGCCTATCACAATTGTGATTGCTAAAAGAGGACTATCTACTATAAATAAATTCCCATATATCCTTCCTTCCTCCCTCCCTCCCTTTTCAAATGTCCCTCATACTCAGGCCTGTTTTTTCCATTATCACCATTCACTGAAGCATAACATGTAACTATAACCAACCTGTGGATTCCTATTTTTACACACACCAAGAACAGCCTAAGTGACATAGATTAATAACTTCTGACATATAGTTTAGTTATTCAGAATTAAATCTACAGCTTTAGTTCATGTATGTCTTCCACAATTACACTCCTGAAGATCAGGCCATTTCCATTCAGTTTTATTATAGCCTGCTGTTTTATTTTAGCTTCACAATCACAAAATATATGTTTTCTTTCATTCATTCCATTTGTTAATTCATGATCTGTACTATTTACGTTTTGTATAGTTCAAGTTTTAGATGTAAAGAATCTAAACCTAGGACTTGGCTTAATCAGCCTCTGTCCTGGTATCTATTAATCTTTAAATGGAAAGACATGAAATACTATCCATAAAGTAAAAAACTTAGATTTATTGAAAATCTGTTGTATAGCCAATCTCAGTTATCTGAGATGAAAATTTCTCTCAAATCTCCTTCCTTTCATAGACAAAATTAAGAATAGTTTGGTGTAATTTCTCCAATATTTTTTCAACCAGTATTTCTACCTATTATCTAATTTTCAGTAGCTTATGTCATTACCAATATTTCTGAGATTGTATTTACTCTGAATTACAATATTGTTAATATTATACATACTTGGTAATCATGGCTTAAGGATTATTGGAATTTTAAGAAGTCAATACTTGACTCAGCTATATTAAGCAATCCTGTCTTTAACATTCTGCTTTGTTTTGTTTTGTTTTTTAAGTTAATAACAATGGCGGCAGGGCTGCAGTTACAAAGGACATTGGATGAAGTGAGATTATTTGGATCCCATCCAATTGGGATTCACACCTGAGCATGGGATAAAAACTTTGTTGATCACTTTTCTGGATGATTGGTTGAAGGTGGTTGGTTCTGTTAAGTCTCTTCATTTCTATCCACAGTAGTATCCTTTTTTTATCACCTCTGAGGATTGACTTTCCTTTTTAGAGTGTTTCTGCTCCTTCTTCAGCAAGCAGTTCTATTCACTGTTGATAGGATAGTAGACATTAAGTCTTTGAGTATTTCATTGTGATGTGCCACAGGGCTCCTCTTTAACACCTTTATGAAGTTGCTAGGAGAGATGCATCACACTGGATTGAAATGGCATTAATATGTTGATGATACCCAATTATATATCATCATCCCAAGTCAAACAGAAGATCTACTGGAAGTCTTTAATACAGGACCTACAGGCTGTGAAAGACTAGATCAGTTATGGCTAATCTTTTCGGCACCAAGTGCCCAAAGAACTCACATATCCTCAAAATGCAATGCGTGCACATAGCATGCATGCGCACATGACCCCACACATATGCCCCACCCCCCGAGTATGCACACTCAGCCCCATGTGTGCACCCCGCTCCGGTGTATGTGCACCAGCTGGCCGGCTGGAGGCATGCATGTGGTGGAAGTGAGCTGGGACGACAGCCTGCGTGCCCAGAAAGAGCTCTGCATGCCACCTCTGGCACACGTGCCATAGGTTTCCCATCATGGGACTAGATGGCAGGAATGAAACTTCTCCCTGATTCCAGCAAATTGGAATTGTTAATGCAGATGTCTTCAGGTATAGAGTTACATGAAAAAACCTTGCATTTCCCTTACAGAGCAGGTTTGTAGTGTAGACGTTTTGTTAGATTCATGGTCCTCACAAATTTATTTATTATGCAAGGACAATATCTAAAGTAGTAATATTCCTGTCACTGATCGGAAGCATTTGTTCATGTTTTCATTAGAATCATCTAGTAACTGGACAAACACGTACCTACCATCTTGGTCTTTCTTTCATAATAGTTGTGTGATTTGTTTAATCTCTTTCATCACCTTGACAAGCATATTTTCTCCTAATCTATCATCTGCTCACATCCACATATTCAATGTGTGTGAGTTATATTAGTAAATGAGCTTAGTGATCAAAATTTTAAGGGAATATTTGTTTTTATTTGTCCCAGGATTGTTCAATTATTTTTATTAGTCCATGGTACTCCTTCTGTACCAGTTGCACAGCCATATAAATGTGTTTAATAAATACGAAATCCTTTTCACTACAAAGGTGACATTTATTGTTTATTGCATAATGACTGTCTATTTTCATACAGTTGGCAAAGCTGGTTCTTAGGTCACTAAACTGGAGCCTTCAGTTTCTTTAACATTTCTGATCTTAATCAGCTTCATATGAAGCTTTTATCAGCTTTTCTTTCTATATCCTTCAAGCATTTACCATGAATTGGCTTCTCTCAGTTGACAGATTGATTTTCTATTGTTTCTTTTCAGTACGTCGCTTTAGTTGTTTTCAAAAGCTTCCCTTAATTGACTTCTTCAACAAGCATTCTTCACTTTTCTTAATATATTCCATGCAAGCCTTTTTACTTCCTCCAAAAATTATGTCACCTGCAGGAGTCCTATCCCCTTGTTATTATTGTATTAGCTACCTGATTCATTACCTACCTTTTTAGAAACCATTCAATTCATTCAACATATTTTCTCCATGTCTAGTTCTTTTCTCCTTGATAAGAAATCCACTATACTAATTTTTCATTGGTGGTCTTGATGTTGAAGAAGAAGCTTTGAATCAACCCAATCAAGAAAGACTGTGTGAAATTACTGTATTGATTTCATAATAGATATATCTCCTTTTTCAATAAGTATCCTTGCATCTCCTTTTTCAATGTGTATACATACATACACCAATCTTTTCTGCTGTATTGGCCACATAGCTCTGTTTCATATTAGTTGGAATTTTATGTTGTGGCCCACCAGCGACTGACGGAGCTGGCAACAGAGTTGGACAGTAGTGAGGAGGTTGGGAAGGAACCTGGACCAGTCTTGGAGGCTGAGGAGGGTCCAGACAAGGGCTCTGCATTGGAGGCAGGGATGGGGCCAGGGCAGGCTGGCAGTCATCAGTTGCCTTCAGACTCAGACAGCAGTGAGGCGGGGGAGTGTCTGGAACCAGTTCCCAGCCTGCGCATGCGTAGGGCTACCAGAAGACAAGAACAAATGAGAAAGCAGGGTCGACTCAGGAGTAAGGCCACACCTCAGAGATGATTGGCCCCTCCCATAGGACATAAGAGGAGCGAATAGGACGTGAGCTTTTGCAGGAAGCAATTAGTTTGTCTGGTCAATTCAAGCTGTTAGACTCTGTGTCAAGTTTGCCCTTGCCCTGCGTTTGGCAATTAGTTTTCTGGCAGCATTCCAAGTGCGATAAAGACTGTGAAGCCTTGCAGGCTGTGAATGAATGTAATTCATACCCATGGAAATAAAAGAGGTTTTGCCGGGACTAAGATTGTGTTTTATACTTTCTAAGGAAGCTTAGGTCAGAACACTTTAACTGATGCTTCTCCTACAGGTTTGAACAGTCAATGAATATTTGATTTCAAAGTGCATATCCTATAGGTCCTGTGTTTTATTCTATAGAAAGTTCAGAACTATGTGCATGAAATTCTGCAAATCTGAAGGAAACAGTTTTGTTGGTTGAGGATCCATATCTTTTATCCTTTCTCCGTTATCATTCAGTCACAGCATAGTTCTCATATAATTTAGCAAAAGTTCATGGAATATGAGTTTTGTTCTGGAATTTACTTTGTGATGTGCAAATACCTAAGTTATAAATTAGTGCTGTGTTGAGTCCAGAGTAATGTAATGAAAAAGGCACAATATATGTGGAAAAGGCTTGCTCTTTTATTAAAGGTCATTTTTGGATCCTAGACAGGGATTTATAGCAAATTAGAAGGTTGTCTTGTTGAAGCCTGTTCACAGAAATGTGATATGATTAGAGGCAGGGTAAGTGGTGAGTGGTGTGAGATTTATTCTTTCAGTATTTTAGCTATATCCATTTGAAATGTAGCTTCAACAGTTCTTGGACTAGTGATTTGGAATTAATAGCTTACATTAGATTTGCATCTGACATTCTTCTTGAATTGCAATAGTGGCAATATCTGTAGCTCAGTTATGGGATGAGGATGAGAAAGTTTGTTCTCTTGAAGATGTTACCTAGGCTGGTAATGAAACGTTTGGAAAAACAACCTACAAGCTCGGAGAACAAACCTTCACCCTCACTTTTCTTGAATGTTTGTTATTATTTGGGAATACATTAGAATAGATCAACCTGTGTCTGACTTTTATAAGACTAAAAATAGAACTGTGTGAGTGTTACCATTTATCAGAAAAATCTCCTGAAGGCTTTCTGCATCAGCAAATCCAAAGTTGCATTATCAATATAAATCTCAGTTTCCTATATATACAGTAGGTGGAAATTTCATTAAAACTTAAATGATGAAACACAAAAATAAAATTGTGAAGAATTTCTATAATGATTATGCTATTCTCCTGGAAGCCGTTCGGATCATCCAGTGTGTGGGAGGTGCTTCAGTCTGCGTCGTTGTAGGCTGAGCTTAATTACTGAGGATTGCTCCGCCCTTCACCACGTGGCTGCCTTGCAATCCCCAGTTTACGCTCAGCCTTCGTCAGATTAGGCTGTGTATCTCCCACTCTTTGGCGATTCAAGCAGATTCCTTATTATTCAGGTTTGCCCTTTATTTCCTGGTTCTCCCTTAGCCTCTGCGCAATTGGGGTGGCTGTAGAGGGGCGCGTTTCTTCGCCCCAGGGATAGAGCGGGCGGTTTTGCGCTCCGGCGCCAATCCTCCCCCTTGCAATTCGGCTCCTTGCCTGCCGCCTGTTCGCGCCGCTCTCATAGCGTCTCTATCGATCGCGCTGATAAGCGCCAGCTGGTGTTCCCCCCACCAAACGCGCCGATCGCCCCAGCAAAGCGAAAAATTACTGGCTGCCTCGCTCGGCTCCTAGGTGTGCCGGAGAGGCTTATGTAGCTCTGAGCGGCCCGGGATTAAAGAGTAGGTGGCGGCCGCCATTTTGGGCGCCGCCGCGTGTATAACGGGCGTCATTCTAATAGGCCTCGTTGGGCTGCGAAGGGCTAGCTCCTGTTGTAGGCCTGCCAGCCTATGAGAGCTACTGCAGATTCAATTTAATTGGCTATCTTGTTGGCTTTCACAGCATGCTCAGAGCAGAAAATCGCAGCCTATCCCTCCCGGTTTGTGCCTGGGAGCTCCAGCTGCCAGAGGCCTCACTCCAGCCTCAGGCGTTTATTTGGCCAATTGGAGATTTTTAGCATTATATCTGAGGTCGCTCCCTCCTGGGAGCACTGAACAGATCCCTGCTCATTTCTTGTATATGAAAAATAATAATAATAATAATAATAATAATAATAATAATAATAATAATAATAATAATAATAATAATGAAATATTATATAGAGATATACATATATATCTATTGGTACATGGCAATAACATTACCAACACTGATTGGATTACATATACAGTGCTTATAAGCAGGTATATATATTTATATTAATAATTATAACAATAATAATATTGTAGAACTTACATATCTAAATTCCAAAGGGGTGCGGGCCAGCTGAAAGGACACCCGGCCTTTGTTGTAGGCCGAACCCTTGGCGAGCCAACCGCCTTAAATTGGAGCTATAGTCCTTTCTTCTATAATGGCAGATGACAATTCCACTAGAGGCCCTTCGTTGAAGGCCAGATCTCAGTCCTACCACCTGCGCAGACAGGCTAAGGAAGCCTCTAAGGAAACTTCCAAGGCTTCTCAGAGAGACACCCTAAGGCGCCATAGGGCACTGGAGAAAGAATTTGACAGGTGATCTAGAGAGGCACAACCAGTGCCCCAGCCCCCTTCCTTCTACCTCCAGGCACACCCCCCCTCCTCCAGATTCCTCTTCCCTCTCCAGGCGCAGCTTACAGGGACTCAGGTGCCGAACCAATGACCAGACGAATGCTCGAAGCCACTTTCACGCCCGACGCTGGCCTGCGCCAGGAGGAGGCCGCCTATGTCGAGATTCCTGCGCACATGCAAGCATGGATGGAACAGGCTATCCGCCAGGGGATAGCAGAGGGCCTTTAACAGATGTCCAGGTCCAGTCCCCACTCGATGGCGCCCGAACACGACTCGCGATCAGTCAGGTCCTTACCTAGATTGGACCCCACTCATGGTCAGGTACCTTTATAGGGGGACAGCCCCCTCCCAGAAGGGAAATGGAGAAGGCTATAGAGGACTTGGTTCGGTTCGGGAAGGAGGAAGATCTTGAATGGGGTCCATACACCAAGGGGTATGGATAGACCCGATGGAAGGGGACATGTCCGAGGACGAGGCCTCACTCCCGATCAACCCACCTTGTGGGTTTGTTCAAGCCATGTTTAAATCCCGGATATTTAAGGCCAAGAGCATTTCTGGCCTATCTGTTCAGTCCTCCTCACTCTCCCCCTCCGGCAGAGGGACAAGAGGATGCCGTTTTTAGGCAACCCGTGGTGGAGGCGGAAGTTATTCAGTCCCACCCATATTCCGACCTAGTCTCAGACCAGTGGACTCTATAAGAGCTCCCCCTGCCCCACCAGTCAGGACAAGAGGTTCTTAACCTCGATTCGAGCTTCTGCAACTTGCTTAACACCCCGAGGTAGTCGAACCCATCGTTGGCTTAGTATCCTCGTCCTCCCCAGTGACCCCTTGGGCTCTAAAACCCGAGGCGTCCGAACTGCCGTTGAGTAGGGCTCATCAGGCTGACACCTGGGCTATCAGATTGGCCACGGCCGCTTCCTTTTTCACCAGGCCCTCGATCCGGTGGCTCTGCCAACTGAAACAGCATGTTCCCCCTCTCTAACACTAGGGCACATCAGCACATCGCCAAGTTAACGGCCAGCAGAATTCTCGGCCGGCGCCACCTACCATGCGGTTAAGTTCCCGCCCGAGCAATAACCTCTCACGTTACAGCTGCCGCCTGCTCCAGCTCAAGCACGGGCAGGCGGACATAAACTACAACATTAAGCTGGCCACTGTCCCCATTAAGGGGACAGACTATTTGGCTCCGCCCTTGGGCCATTGCTATCCAAAACCGAAACAAGAAAAATTTCTTCCCCTCATTTTTTTCGGAGGTCAGAGTCAAGAACCCCTCAAGCCTTTTGGAGAGGTTCCTCCCGACCCTCCTACCAGTCCCTTTCCAGCCCAGGTATCTGAGACCCCCTCCTTCCGGCCACTTCAGCCCCTGGATCAAGCCGATCCAGATGACAGGAACAGGAGGGGCGGCAGCCTGAGCGGCCCTTCAGGGGTCCCGGAGAAGCCTTCCAGTGCACCAGATAGGCCCTGTTCCTCCCTTCCCATCGGCGGACGCCTCAGGCATTTAAGCTGACCTATGGGACCCCTCCACTTCTGATACCTGGGCCCGTGACACCATCAGACTTGGTCTCGCTTGAATTCCAGCGCGTCCCCCTGACTTCCTTATGGCATCCCCCTTGAGGATCCCACAACGCAACTTAATGGATTCAGCCATTCAGCATCTCCTCAACGTACAGGCCATTCAACCCGTCCCAACATCCCAGCGGGAGAGTGGTTTACCCCACCTCTTCGTGATCCCCAATCCTCAGGGGATGGAGGGCTATTCTAGACCTGAAACGCCTGAACCGTTACCTGATCTACATGGTTCAAGATGCACCCTACAGTCCATTCTACGGGGCATCAGGCAGGGGGACCGGCTAGCCTCTATAGATCTTTCAGGCGTATCTTCACATCCCAATCCGGCCCTCCCATTCCAAATTCCTCAGATTCTGCTACAACCACTGCCTCTTACAATATGTGGCTCTCCCCTTGGGTTGGCCTCTGCCCGAGGACCTTCACTAGGGTCCTCGCGGCTCTGTGATCCACCTCGGGAACCTCCCGGTTCGTCTCCATCGTTACCTGGATGACATTCTCATCCTTTTCCACTCAGACTCCAAGCAGAGAAGGATGTCAGAGCTACCCTCTCTGCCCTCCAAGACCATGGGTTCCTGGTAAACTGGCAAAAGAGCCGACTGTTCCATCTACACGGATCACCCACTTGGGGTCCGTCATTGACTCAGTTCGAGGAAGGTTTCCCTTCCTCGGAAACATTCCTTAACATTCAGGAAACCGTCATACATCAGGCGTTCAGGAAGGGTGACACTTTTGGAATTGTCTAAGATACTAGGTAAAATGGTCTCATGTATTTCCTTTGTTCCCTGGGCCCGGTTACACACTAGGTCCCTACAGTGGTTCCTGCTCCCGTTCCAACGGTCCGGCAAGAGTAATTCAAAGACCACGGTCAAGGTGCCTCCAAAGGTCCTCAAGTCTCTCCTCTGGTGGACCAGTCCCGCCATCTACAAGGGACATGGCTTCCAAGGAGCCCCAGCACCTCACCCTCACCACAGATGCCAGCCTGTCCAGAGGGGCGCTCACATCCACTCGCTCTCGCAACAGGGCAGATGGTCTCAGGTAGACGGGCATGCAGTATAAACTGGTTGGGCGCCACGCCATCCACCTGGCCCTGCGCAACTCCTCCCTCAGGAGCGCGGGCGGCATGTCCTCATACTCATGGCCATCATCACCGCCAGGCCCTTGTCAACTGACAAGGGGGCACCCAGTCCATCCGTTGATGAGAGGGCCGAGCGCCTCTTCCGTTGAGCGGAGCGCAATCTCCTCTCTCTCAAAGTCGAGCACATCTCAGGGGTCTTAAACACCCTAGCTGACTGGTCGAGCAGGACCATGGTGGACCAGGCCAAATGGCGCCTCCACCCATCACTGGTCAGGGGAAGCGACCAAGCCTTTCGGTCTCCCGTTAGTGGGCCTCTTCGCATCCCCCTCAACACACAACTCCTCAGGTTCTTTCTCGAGGTCCCTCTCCCACGGGCTGAGAACTTCAACGCCCTCTGTTGCCCCCTGGCCCTCAGGGTTTCTATATGCATTCCCTCCCTTAGCCCTGGTCCCCAGAGTTATCCAGTAGCTCATCTCCGAGAAAGCAGAACTGATTCTGGTGGCACCCTACTGGCCCAGGCGCCCATGGTTCGCGGACCTCCGCAGCCTATCGGTGGCCCCTCCCTGGAAAATCCCTCAATCAGGATATCCCTTTCTCAGGGTCCCCTCCAGCACCGGATCCTCAGTGGCTCCTGTTAGCAGTTTGGAGGTTGAGCGGGAGCGTCTAAGAAAGGAGCAGTTTCTGACCACGTTATCGATACTATTCTAGCCGCCAGGCGACCTCCACAACCCGGATATACAATGCCACTTGGAATGGTTCTTGCAAGTGGTGCCAGGGTTTCCAGGTCAACCCGCTTTCACCCTCCATTGCTCAAGTGTTGACATTCCTCCAAGAGGGTCTGAGGAAAGGTCTTCTCCGAACTCCCTGAGGCATCGGTTGCTTGCCCTTTCAACCGTCATTGTGTTGACAATCTGGGGTCCCTTTCCCCTCCACCCTCGCATTAGGGCATTCCTCAGGGGAGCCACTAACTTTGTCCCCAACGGTTCACAGATACCTACCTGGGACCTCAATAAGGTCCTGGTGGCCCTTATTAAACACCCCTTGAGCCTCTCAGGGAATCCTCTCTCCAGTTCCTAACATACATAGTCGCGTTCCTGGTGGCCCATTACCTCGGCTCGCCGAATATCAGAGAAAGCAGCCTTGTCGGTGAGGAAGGACCTTTGCATCTTCCATGCCGACCCGGGTAGTTCTCCGGCCGGACCTTACCTTCTTGCCCGAGTCAACTCAGCCTTCCACAGGGCACAGGAACTTACACTTCCGAACTTCCTGCCCCAATCCCTCGCGGAAGGAGAAGCTCTGGTACACTCCGGACGTAAGACGGGCCTTCCACATTTACATTAAACGTATCCCAACCCTCCAGGAGATCCGAATCCCTATTCCTCTCCTTTCAGCCCACATCATTAGGCCACAAAAGTGTCCCCGTCAACCATCGGCCGCTGGATTGGAGCTACTATTTCCCAGGCGTACTTGTCCCAGGCCCTGCCGGTTCCCAGCGGAATAACGGCACACTCCACCAGAAGTGCTGCTACTACCTCTGCAGCTGGGGCCACCCAGGCTCCAATTGCTGATGGCCGTCTGGACGGCCACTTGGGCCTTCCCATCTCCCTTCATTAGACACTATAAGATCGACATATTTGCCTCGTGGAGGCTTCAGTTGTGTAGACGAGTCCTCCAGCGAGTCCTCGAGAACCACAGGGATCACAGAACCCAGACGGAGTCCCCCGTAGGACAGCCAAGCTTTGGTATGTCCCACACACTGGATGATCCGAACGGCTTCCAGGAGAATGGGCGTTGGTTCTTACCTGACCGCCATTTCTCTGGGGCCGTGAGGACTCATCCAGCCCCACCCTTGGTAGTTTCCGTCTGGTGGGGTCTTGTTTTCCATGCCAATGAACCCTTTAGCATAGTAAGAGGAGAGCAGGTTTTTTTTATTCACTCTCGACTTCGGCGTAAACTGGGGATTGCAAGGCAGCCACGTGGTGAAGGGCGGAGCAATCCTCAGTAATTAAGCTCAGCCTACAACGACGCAGACTGAAGCACCTCCCACACACTGGATGATCCTCACGGCTCCCAGAGAAATGGCGTGTCAGGTAAGAACCAACGCCCATTTTTGAAAGGTTGATCATTTGTAAAGTGTTACTGGATTCAATAGTATTCTATATTCAACATTAAATACACGTCCTCTCATATTTCATAACTGCCTTAGATTTTTTCCCTCCTTCCTGCCTGTTTGTTAGATCTTTTTCCATACTATAGTTTAAGGTCCTTCAGAAAGAAAATATGGCATATCACTTTAGACTCTCATCTGATGTGCACATTAGTTCTAAGTATATAAAAAGATTCAACTTGTTTTCTAATTCTGACAAATCAGATTTATAATTTGCTGCCGTGTATGACAGGAAAATTATAGAGATTATATTATGCAGGTTATAATTATACAGCCACTGAATGTGCTTCAGAGCTGGTGATTTTCAGTTATGGATGTACAGCATTATATAATCATCCAGGTTTATATCTGCAAAAGTAATTCCACATATAATATATTATATAATGTCTATCAAAATTGAATTAATCAGTGTGCATGCATACATGCACCCACACTATATACATTGGGCCTTTTTTATCTAGTCATTCCCAGATTGACTGAACTGACAGAAACCTCCCATTACCGTGTTCCTATTTTATCAGAATTCATCTTAAATGTTTGCTATATGAACATAATCTCCTCCCCCCACTCCCCGAGTCCTGCTTTGCTATTTCAACATGGCAGTGGGAGGTGTTCCTGAGTGGAATGAGCAAAAAAAACATCAGGAGCCAAGAATATATATTCCTACCACCCAAGATGTTAAGGTCATCCCAGCTTTCCAGCTAAATCAAGCAAGCACCTATATTGGGCAGCAGCAATTCAAAAAGACAGTAATAACAATAGCATTTAGACTTATATACCACTTCACAGTGCAATACAGCTCTCTCTAAGTGGTTTACAGTGTCAGCATATTGCCCCTAACAATCTGGGTCTTCATGATGGAAACATATCACTTTAGTGACAATGACAAAGGGGTGAATTCATACTGTACAGGAGAAGGCAATGGTAAACCATTCCTATATTTGTGCCAAGAAAAACCCATGGATATAACATGATTGATGATATAGTGCTGGATGATGGGATGGCAGTTCATATCCTCTGGTTGGATGGCACGCAACATGCTGAGGATGAGCTTAGGAACTTTCAGATTACTAATGGTGTTTATGATGTGGCTAGATTAAAATAATCAATGCTGATGCTGCCAGGAAAAAGAAAATTCGAAGCTACAAACATAGAATTGCAGTGGGAAGTAAGAAGCATGAAAGCACAACACACTGAAAGATGAAATAAAACAACTACAAATTGACATCTTAGGCATCAGCAAATTGAGGTGGACCAGATTGGATACTTTCAGTCAGGAGATCACTATGTTTATTACTCAGGACATGAAAAAACAAGAAATGAGGTTACTTCTGTAGTTAAGAAGCATATAAGAAGAAGCTACAATGCTATCAAATGATTAAATAATATTGATTAGACTTCATGGACAACCCTTTAATATGACAATCATTCACGTTTATGCTCTAATCACCAATGCAGAAGGGAGGATGGTGACTTCTATGATCTGGTTCAATTCAAAATCAATAGCACATGCAAGCAAGATGGTATTGTACGTGTTGGTGAGTGGAATGCTATAGTTTCAAATTCAGAAATGTGAAAAGAGGAAAATGTAGTCGGATTTTATGATTTAAGAAAACAATGTGGAACAGAAGACCAGTTTACCAGTTTTTACCACTCCAGTTATTTCCTCATAGTTAACACTATCGTCAATTATCTAAAATGGAGTCTCTATATATGGACATCACAAGATAGGGTATATAGAATAAAATTTATTTATTTATTTTATTTGTATGCCATCCATCTCACCAAGGGGTTACTATATTATTGATAAAAGGAGATGGAGGGCCATAATTATTGCATCAAACACATGGCAAGGTGCTGGCCATGGTACAGACCACAAACTGCTCAGATGCAAGCTCCAAGTTAAGCTAAAGAAGAAGAAAATCAGTTTCCACAATATGATCTTGAACATAATACCCACCATTTTTGAGGAGAACATCAGGAATCACTTTGAAGTCCTAAGGCTCAATGCTAGACAACCAGAGGATTCATTAAGATGATCAAGTCTTTAAAAATGAATGTGAAAATAGGCTACCAAAAATAGAGAAGAAAGCAAACTAATGTCAGAACAGCATGTGCAAATTGCAAAGAAGAGAAGGGAAGCCAATGCCAAGAAAGACAAAATTCTCAGAAAGCAACAGATAACAGATAATCAGAGTTAGAAGGGACCTTATAGGTCATCTAGTCCAACCCCCGCCCAAGCGGGAGACCCTACACCATTTCTGACAAATGGCAGTCCAATCTCTTCTTGAGGTCTCAAGTGATGGCGCTCCCACAACTTCCGAAAGCAGGTGTTCCATTGGTTGATTGTTTTCACTGTCAGAAAGTTTCTCCTTATTTCCAGGTTGAATCTCTCCTTGTTCAGTTTCCATCCATTATTCCTTGTCTGGCCTACAGGCACTTTAGAAAATAGATTGACCACTTCCTCTCTGTGGCAGCCCCTCAAATATTGGAAGACCTCTATCATGTGTCCCCTGGTCCTTCTCTTCACTAGACTAGCCAAGCCCAGTTCTTGTAACTGTTCTTCGTATGTTTTAGTCTCCAGTCCCCTAATCATCCTGGTTGCTCTACTCTGTACTTTTTTAGAGTCTCAACATCTTTTTTATAATGTGGTGAACAAAACTGGATGCAGTACTCTAGGTGTGGTCTTACTAAGGCTTTATAGAGTGGTAATAGTACCTCCCTTGATCTTGATTGTATCCCTCTGTTAATGTAACTTAGGATTGCATTAGCTTTTTTGGCTGCTGATGCACACTGCTGGCTCATATTTAGCTGGTTGTCCACTAAGTCTCCAAGATCCCTCTCACAGTTACTGCTATTGAGCCTGGTTTCACCCAGTCTATACGTGTACCTTTGGTTTTTCTTGCCTTAGTGTAGGACTTTACTTTTTTCTACATTGAATTTCATTTTGTTAGATATGGCCCAGTGTTCTAGTCTGTCAAGATCCATCTGGATCTTGAGCCTATCTTCTTGGGTGTTAGCTATTCCTGCTAGCTTAGTATTATCTGCAAATTTGGTAAGTTTCCCTTCTATTCCCTCATCTAAGTCGTTAATGAAGATATTGAAGAGTACTGGGCATAAGATGGAACATTGTGGCACCCCACTGCTTACTTCCCTCCATGTAGACTTAAATCCATTAAGGACTACTCATTGAGTACGATTTGTCAGCCAGTTGCAAGTCCATCTAATGGTGGTGCTATCTATTCCACTTTTTTCTAGCTTACTAAGAAGTAGGTTGTGGTCTAGTTTGTTGAATGCCTTGCTGAAATCTAAATATGTTAGGTCCACAGTATTTTTCTGGTCTACTAATTTAGTCACTGTGTTGAAGAATGAAATAAGATTGGTTTGGCATGATCTGTTTTTAACAAACCCTTGCTGGCTGCTAGTTATTACTTTACTTGTTTCTAGATATTGGCAGATCTGTTTTTTTATTATCTTTTCCAGTATCTTCCCGGGTATTCATGTTTGGCTGATTGGTCTATGGTTTCCTGGGTGTTTTTTTTCCCTTTTTTGAAGATGGGAACCACATCAGCTCTTTTTCCAGTCCTCTGGTAGTTCCCCGGTGCTCCAGGATTTTTGAAAGATGTAGTGCAATGGTTCTGAGATGACCTCTGCCAGCTCCTTTAAAAACAAAAACATTACAAAGAGTTTCAGAGAGCTGTTAAAAGAGATGTAAAAGAGCTATTAAAAACACATTGAGGATTGAAGCAATCCTGGAAAAACAAGGAAAGTCTTTCAAAATATCTCCGCAATCAGAAGGAAGTTCCATCCTTGAATTGGAATATTAATGATGCCAACTGTTGGAGAGTAACCAATTCAAAGGAAGATGCAAGGAGTATACTGCAACACTATGTAATAGAGATGTCAATATCCAAAATACCTTACTGTAGAACAAGGGTGTCAAACTCGTGTTGTTACAGCAGAGTCACATGACATACTGCAACTTTTTCCCCCTTCACTCAACCAGGCAAGGGTGTGGACAGCATGTGACACATCCGCGAGTTTGACAGCCCTGCCTTAACAAGATATTCCTAATAAGAACCTCTAGTATTAGAAAATGAAGTTACATCACCACTCCATTGCCAGTTCAGAAAACTATACGAACTAATGGAATACCCACTTATGTTTGGCAAGCAACAGAAGAAAAATCAGTCAAGATTCCAATCAACTTATGCCAGCAATTTTGGAGAATGACATAGTAACCAACCGATCGGAAATCTACATTCCAATATCAAAAACAGAGTCTTATAGAATATGCAAATTAACATGGAATATCCTTGTGCAGACTGGCTCTAGGTTGGTAAAAAAGTGCGAAAAGGCTGCATATTCTCCCTTTATTTATTCAATGTATATGCAGAATATATATTAAGGGAAGATTGATTAGAAAATGATAAGTATAGTTTTGAAATTGGAGAAAGAAACTTCAATAATCTGCACTATGCTGATAACACTATTTGAAAGCTGAAAATGCAAAGGATCTGCAAGCCATAGTACCAAAACAAAGAGCACAGTGAAAAAATGGAACTAAAATTAAATATAAAGAAATCCATTTTTTTCATTCTAAAATGTGGGTTCTGAGCTAAAATCATCTTGCTGCCTTATTCCCCCCGAGTATAGGTTCAGGTTCCCAGCAATAAAAATGCCACTTCTTCTGTAGAGTTTTGCAATTTATAGTATTTCTTGCAGCCAATATTAAAAGCTCCTATGGTTTGTCAAAATCCTTCTTAAAAAGCAAGGGAAATAGCATTCCAAATAGGTGGAAGCTGAAAGAAAGTATAGTTAAGTAGGAAAAATTTTAGTAGACAGCTTAGTAACCTTTAATTTCTGTAAAAATGCCTTACTACCTATGGCAATAGCGAAAGAAATAATAAAAGCTGTAGATTATGAATTTCAAGGATTCAAACAGGAACTTCTGTGATATAAAGTATGCCAATTTATTTGCTGTGGATTATTTTCAGTAAAAAAAATATACACACTAAATAAAAGCATATTTTACGTGCACTGAATAGACTCTTAATAACTTGATAAAACTAAAAATGTATTCTACTTTTCTTTTCAAACTGTATGTTTCAAAGCTTTGGGGTTTATAAAAAATATGTTATGCATTTGAAATACTCTTGAAACAGAGATTAATACTAATATGGCTTTGTAATTGTAAATAGGTACCCCAGTAGGTAATGCCTAAACCATAGTGAAAACATCAACAAATGTAATGTTTAATTTATGAAGAAATTTCTGTGCATCAAAATAATGCATTCTGAGTTTGACTTATTGCTGAAATTATATAAGATCCAGAAAGCAAGCAACTAGATATGTATACTGTAGAATTAAACCCAGTGAATCTATGTGTGATAAATAGTTTTCAGAATCAGAATAGAGCTGGAAGGACCCTTGGAGGTCCTCTAGTCCAGCTCCTATATCTTTTCAGACAAATGACTGTGCTGTCTCTTTTTAAAACACTCCGGTAATGAAGCACCCGCAACGTCTAAAGGTAGATATTTTGGGAGGCTTTTGAGTTAAAGGTTGAATTAAACATGATATAAATAAATAAAAAATTACTAAGGACCAGACGATTCTCAAGCAAAATAAGTTTACAATGTTTTAATACTTGTTTCTATGCAGTTGGACTTTATTTTTTTAAATCCCTAGAGTTCCATCCTACATAATACATAATGCAAATGGACTATATGTGGTCTTTAGCTTAACAACTATTTGTTTAACAGTCATTCAAATTTCCAGGGGCACTGAAAAAAGTGACTTATTGGTCCTCAGACTTACAACCATTAGAGCATTCCCATGGTTACATGGTCAAAATTTGGGTGCATGGCAATCAACATGTATTATGATGGCTGCGGCATTCCAGAGTCGTGTGATCACATTTCCAACTTTTCCAACTGGATTCTGACAAGCAAAGTCAATGGGGGCAGCTGGATTTGCTTAACAGCTGTGGCAAAAAGGTCATACAATCAGGTGCAACTCATTTAAATACCTTGGTTAGCAATGCAAATTCTGGTGCCAAATGTGGTTGTAAGTCAAGGACTACCTGTATTTTTTTCTTTATTACTTGCAATTCTGGAATCTGCCTGAAAGAATCTGCAACAATGAAGTAAAAATCTGGTGAATTAAAATGCATTACCCTGCAAAATGCGAATAGCTATATACAGCTCTGGAATTTTATAACATTTATGCCCCATATTAAATTATAAGAAATAATGGAGAAATGAACTTTTTAAAAAAAATCTGTGCAGAAAAAAAATTAGTACCCTTTAGTTTAACCATAATATTATTACTCCAATTCTGTTTGAGATCCTGTGAAATCATATGATCAGGATCATTATGATCATTAATTATAGTTCAGCATTATTTTTAATAGCTTTATTAATGGCCTCTCTGCTTGAAAAGGCCTTTAAATTGTATTTTGTAATAGGACAGCAGGAGAGGACAAAGTTGGCTCTCTTTTAGGAAATTATTGCTGCTCATTTTTTCTGGCATCCTTGTAAAAAGTTTGACAGTATTTAAGAGAGATTTATTGCTTCCCTGGATGCAAGGACTAATTGAAATTATTTCCCTTTTTCCCCTAATGCATATCCAGCATTAGTTAATAAACATACCAAAGCTTAAAGGTGATTATTATCTCACAAAGGATGCTAAAGTCTCTCTACAGTAACAATACTGTATTGTTTTGCCTTTGTTTGTGGACCTACTAATTAAAATAAATTTCATCTGGACAAAACACTACAAATTATATGGAAAAAGAAGACTATTTCTTTACTAGAACTTTAGCGCTATAGTTATTTTTAAATTAAAACAGCAAGACGTGTGGAAACTAAACCTAGATGGATCGGAATAAAGGGGAATGTTGTTTAGTGAAAAATCAGTCTGTTGGATATATGTGGAATCAAGTGTTAACAATATTTAGTCTTTTGAGTAGGTATGCAGATGATCTTTGTCTGGAACAGATATTTGATTTAAGATGAAAATTTGGCCAGAAACCTGAGCCTATTCCTTCTGTTTCTTTAATGGTTTTTCAATAAGGAACAAGCTGCTTTATAGTTGGTATAGTGTTGGATTGGGTTCAACAACTTAATGACATGTTAGAAATTGTTATCGTAGAAAAAATAATGGCTGTATTCGTAGACCTTTCTGAAACTTTTCTGAAAGAATGTTAGTATCACATTTGCAGTCTTATAAGAGTTCCAGGAGATAAGATTTTCAGTTCAGTAAAGTGCAGAATATATTTTTTTTCTTCTGAGTTAGTTGCCATAGAATTAAAAAATTCTGATACACCAAGACTCTACATAACCAGAAACATTCTTGATGAAGTTTTTGAAATGTATTAGACCTTAATGCCATTATGTGGGGTAATGTAGGTAGCAATTGTTGAAGTGCTGAATTAGGTTGGGGATATCTAATACTGAGCTTTGGCATTCATTGGATGACTTTAGCCAAATTATTAGCCTTAGAAACTTCAAAAGGCTGTGTTTGAATAAAATGGAACAGAGAATAACTCTATATACTCCTCACAATTTGTGGACAAAAGGTTAAATAAAAATGAAAGATTGAACACTGAAAACTTCAAACATCACAGCATAATACAGGTGCTCCTTAACTTAGTGACTATTCAAAGATACAACAGTCCTGAAAAAAATGACTTATGAGCATTTTTCACACTTATAACCGCTGCAGCATCTCTATGGTCACATCATCAAAATTTAGACGCTTGGAAAATGACTCATATTTATGATGGTTGCAGTGTCTTGGGGTCACATGATCACTTTTGTGACCTCATAAAGCAAAGTCAATGGGGTTCCCTTAACAACTGTATTATTAACTTTACTTCAGTGATTCACTTAACAACTGTGACAAGAAAGGTGGTAAAATGGTGCAAATTCACTTAACAAATGTTTCGCTTAGCAACAGAAATGTTAGGTCAATTATGGTCATAAGTTGAGGATTACCTGTAGTAAGATAACAACAATGTTTTTTGTTGTGATTGGATACATAATGAGACCTCAGTGATACATAGGTGCTGCATTTTATGTCAGTCATCCTTACATTGGTTATTTGATGGTAAAAACAAGCTTGTTTGAATTATATTTCAGATGTGTGCAATCCGAAAACTATCTAGAAAGGTTCTTGCAATTTGGTAAAGCATAGAAAGTAAATCATTTGATAGGACGAGTAGGTTTGAAAGACCAGGGTTTATTTCTAATCACCTTTTTGTATGTTTGTGTACCCTTATTTTTATTTTTTTTAAAAGCTTACCTTATCTTGTTCCTTGTTGAAAAGCACTCCCACCTTCCATACAAGCTAGGTTTTTCTTGTTAATAAAGTCTTCATTGTAAAACCATACATAATCATTTCATAGAAAATTAAGTCTGCTTCACATTATCCTAGTAGGAAGACTATTTCTTTAGTGTTTCCTTTTCATGTTTTCAGTGGACTAAATTATTTAAAAGCTCTGGAACCACCACCTCAGTTCCAGCATGTATGTAGAGTGCATGCATATATTTAAGTATTAGAATACTAAATAATGCAGTTCAGTTTAATACATTTGCTTTGAGGTGAAATCATAATAGCCCAGCTTTGAAAATACACATTACCTATTTTTTTTAATTGCACTTTACTCCTTTTTTTTAAAGTAGGAAAAAAGAACCCTTGCAATAAACTAGCAAGTGGAGGAGGATGCTATTTAAGGCTAGAAAGAATTGTGTCAAGCCTCCTTGTCTCGTATTGTTCTTTTCTCCTCCGTGCTGCTGCGAGAGCCCAGGATGGGTATGACTCCTCCTGATGACATCATCAAGCTGAGTCCGTCTAGTATAAAAGTAGCAGCCTGTTGGAGAAACCCCCCAGCTTTGACTCAGCTTCTTTCGATGACCATAAACTGGTGTCTCTGAAAGCAGTTTAGTTAGCAGCAAAAGCGAAAGCTATCTTCATCATTGGCATAGCTCCCAGGAACCGGTGCAGCTGTACCTTCAGGAGAGTGGGGCTCCACTCTCCTGCAACACCAAGGACTTGACATTTCTCATCCAAGGGAGACTGTAAGTAGGGAGCAACCCTTGATTCTCCACAATCTTCCCTTAGTGATTTTGGCCTCCAGGATCGTTAAGATTGCATCGGCGATAACAGCGCCTCTCAGCTGATCGTTAAAACCGCAGTTTTCACTTTATTGCCGATTTCGCCATTAGGGGCTGTTTACAGCCTAGGGAGCGATTTAACCCCTGAGTAGCCTGTAGCTCTTGTGAGTGGCCAATTTGGAGGCTTCTTCTTCAACTGCAGGTGGCGAGCGGCCATTTTGAAAGCCTCTTTTTCTAAAGAAAGTAGCGAGTGGCCATTTTAGATGGCATCATCTTCAGGCCTTCAGACAGACCTCAGCCTTCCTTCCCAGCTTTTCCTCTAGCTCAGATTCCCCAAAGGGGACTACCTCACCATGTAGAATAAAGGATTCATCTTACCTATGCGGAAGGAGTGGACCTCACTCAGGAGAGTATGAGGAATCATCTGAGTGCAGCCCCTCCCTTGATTCTGATCTGGAAGAGGGAGAAATCTGGGACCCCAATCTCTCGGAGGGAGAGGGAGATCTGGGGCCTGATCAGCCTCCTTTAGCTTCTGTATTCAAATCCGCTTTATTCAAACCTCTCCTACACAAGGCACTGGTAACAGCCCAGTTGTCAGCAGAGGAAATTGCCCCGAGCATCAAGTGGTACAATCAGGGCATGGGGATTTCCTGTTCTCCAAACCCATTGTTCATTTGGAGGTCCTTCCTTCCCCATCATCTTTCTTGACTTAGTCAAGGAACAATTTGCCTTCCCCACTGCAGGCCCCTGCCCATTGTCCCAAGATAGGCAGTTCTACAACGTGGGTCCTTCCTTAGCTATGGCTCTGGCAGTTCCCCCAGTAGATGCCCCAGTTGTGGCCTCCTTCTCCTCAAGCACTCCAACTGAGCCTGAGGACGTACTAAAGGCAGAGGACAAATGCTCTGAACAAACATTGAAGTGTAACCATCCGGGCCTCGATTGCTGCATCATTTTTTACAAGGTCTTCCATCCACCGGCTATGCCAACTTCAAGGCTGCATACCTCCAGCAGACTGTAGGTGGCATCAAGACCTCAATATGATCATAGCAGCAGCAGAGTTCTCGGTGGATGCCACCCTCAACGCCACCAAGTTCTCTTCCAGGGCCATGGCGTCATCAGTGGCAGCTAGGAGACTGCTATGGCTATGAAATTGGCAAGCGGAGCCTCGACGGAAGTGGAAATTAGCTACTGCCCCATGTACCAGTGAGAAGCTGTTTGGAGATGCCCTTGACCCATTTGTTGTTGAAACAAAAGACAAAAGGAAAGTCCTTTCATCAACAGGAAAGAGAGCAGACTTCTGTCCTACCCCATACTGGCCTCCTCATTCAGGCCCGAAAACGCTTCTCACTTCTCCAGACCTCAGATAGCGTATTCTCAGTGTCAAGATCAACACCATGAGGCTACCGGCAGACATCAAGCTGCAGGTAAACATCCCTTTCGTGGGGAGGGGGTCGCTCCTTCCATCGCTCTAAATAATCTCTCGTTCTCCTCTCCCATCGAAGGTCATTTGGCATCCTTTCTTCCAGATGGGAGGAGTCAACGACAGACGCCTGGGTACTCAATACAGTAAGGTCGGGTTACAATTAGAATTTTTATCACCACACCCAGAAAAATTTCTACTCTGCCCCGTTTCCCAAGACAGTTCACGAAAGGCACTTATGGAATTGGCCATTAGTCATCTGGTCGATATAAGGGCCATTCAACCAGTCCCTGAATTACAATGTGGACGTGAGCTTTATTCTCGGCTTTTCGTGGTCCCTAAGGCCTCAGGTTGGCGAGCCATTCTCTACCTAAAATTTCTGAATGAGTTTATCCCATATAGGCGTTTAAAATGCAGACTCTGCATTCTATTCTGGAGAGCGTTCGGGAGGGCGATCTCCTCTCTTCCACTGATCTCAGGAGGCTTACCTCCACATTCCCACCTGGCCTCATCATCGCCAGTTTCTCCGCTTTCTGTAACCAGAATTCCCACTTCCAGTATCGGGCCCTTCCTTTCGGACTCTCATCTGCCCCAAGAGTCTTCACAAAGTTACTGGCGGTATTGGTGGCTTTGCTCCGGTCTGTTCCAGTGAGAATCCAATGCTACTTGGATGACATCTTGATCCTGTCGTCCTCCACCCTCTCTGCCCATCAAGATCTTCAAACCACTCTCCATTGACTCCAGTACCACGGTTTTTCCATCAACTCCAAGAAAAGCCATCTCTTTCCAACAACCAGATTGCTCCATCTAGGGAGCCATCATCGACACAACTCTGTGCCAAGTTTTTGTCTCCAGCCTGAGGGCAGAGCTTTATCGAGATCATTCGACAGGTCCAACGTCAACACACTGTCTCCCTGTCGCTGTTGTCCAAACTTTTGGGCAAAATGATCTCATGCATAGGCATCGTTCCGTGGGCACAGCTACACTCACGGGCTCTACAATGGTTCCTGATCCCCTTTCAATGAGCAGGAACCAGCCACACATCTGCCAAGGTCCTGCTCTCTCCAGAGGTCCACTGTTCCTTCAAGTGGTGGCTTTCCCCAGCCCTTTTGAAGGGTCTCCCATTCAAGGAACCAGACAGACTGATCATCACCACCGATGCAAGTCTCCTGGGTTGGGGAGCCCACATGGAGGGTCTCATGGCTCAAGGGATCTAGTCCCAGTTAGACAGGACTGGGCCCATAAACTGGCTAGAACTCAGAGCCATTTATCTAGCCCTGAAACATTTCAGGGACAGGATAGTGGGGTCCCGTGTGCTAGTGTTGACAGACAACATGGCTGCAAAGGCGCACATCAACTGGCAGGGGGCACAAGGTCCAGAGCCCTCATGAGGGAAGCCATAAGGTTGGTGAGGTGGGCAGAGAAACATCTGCTGTCCATCACAGCAGACCACATCTCAGGAGTCAACAACTCCCAAGCCGATTGGCTGAACAGGAGCCCAGTCGACCACGCAGAATGGTCCCTTCCCCAGTCCATTTTCAGGAATCTCTCCCTCAGGTTTGGGACACCGGACCTAGACCTCTTCGCCTCTCCCCCAAACGTTCAAGTAAATAGATTTTTCACCAGGTTTCCTTGTCAGGAGCGGAGGGGACCAATGCACTTTGGAGCAGATGGCCCACCGGTCTCTTTTACACCTTTCCCTCTTCCCATCATTCCGGTGGTCATTCGGAAGATGTTGGAGGAACGGGCAGAGCTGATTCTCCTAACCCCCCATTGGCCCAGGAGACCCTGGTTTGCAGATCTGGTGAACCTGTCTGTAGGATTCCAGACCACATGATCTCACTACATCAGGGGACACTGCTCCACCCAGATCCCCAGTGGTTCAAATTGACTGTGTGGGCGCTTGAGTGGCAACTGTTAAGAGAAGCCAATCTCCCAGACCAGGTCATCCTTACTCTCCAGGCATCTCACAAATCTTCTACGACGCATATGTACAATGCCACCTGGAGGGTTTTTGTCATTGGTGTCACAGGGAAGGTCTCTCTCTTACAGTAGCGGGGTACCACAGGTCCTCCGTTTCCTCCAGGATGGCCTTGATAAAGGTCTGGCTCCTAACACTTTACGCCGTCAAGTAGCGGCTCTTGCTTCAGTCATCTCCTGGGATTCCTTTCTTTCCTTGTCCCATCATCCTTCAGTTCAGAGATTCTTAAAAGGGGCTTCCAATCTCCGCCCTCCTGTGGTTCACAGGTTCCCATACTGGGACCTTCACAAGGTCCTCCAGGCCCTAGCAGCAGAACCTCCCTTCGAACCCCTCAGAAAGGTGTCCCTTCAATTCTTGACCTTCAAGGTGGTTTTCTTAATAGCCATCACTTCAGCTAGAAGGGTGTCAGAGTTGGCTGCTCTATCTATACGGCAGGACCTCTGCACTTTTCATGACAATAGAGTTGTTCTTCATTTAGATCCTACCTTTGTTCCCAAAATAAATTCTGTATTCCACAGATCCCAAGACATAGTAGTTCCCGATTTTTGTTCCCCTGTCCACACCATTCCTTAGAGCGCAAGTGGCACACCTTAGATGTTAGAAGGGTTCTTATAATTTATATCAAACGCACTTCAATGTTTAGGAAGACAGAGGCTATGTTTGTATCCTTTTCCCCTTCCCACTGGGGGAACAAGGCTCCTCCTGCCACCTTAAGCAGGTGGGTCAGGGCTTGCATTGCACAGGCCTACCAAGCCAAAGCTTTTCGATGACCATAAACTGGTGTCTCTGAAAGCAGTTTAGTTAGCAGCAAAAGCGAAAGCTATCTTCATCATTGGCATAGCTCCCAGGAACCGGTGCAGCTGTACCTTCAGGAGAGTGGGCTCCACTCTCCTGCAACACCAAGGACTTGACATTTCTCATCCAAGGAGACTGTAAGTAGGGAGCAACCCTTGATTCTCCACAATCTTCCCTTAGTGATTTTGGCCTCCAGGATCGTTAAGATTGCATCGGCGATAACAGCGCCTCTCAGCTGATCGTTAAAACCGCAGTTTTCACTTTATTGCCGATTTCGCCATTAGGGGCTGTTTACAGCCTAGGGAGCGATTTAACCCCTGAGTAGCCTGTAGCTCTTGTGAGTGGCCAATTTGGAGGCTTCTTCTTCAACTGCAGGTGGCGAGCGGCCATTTTGAAAGCCTCTTTTTCTAAAGAAAGTAGCGAGTGGCCATTTTAGATGGCATCATCTTCAGGCCTTCAGACAGACCTCAGCCTTCCTTCCCAGCTTTTCCTCTAGCTCAGATTCCCCAAAGGGGACTACCTCACCATGTAGAATAAAGGATTCATCTTACCTATGCGGAAGGAGTGGACCTCACTCAGGGAGAGTATGAGGAATCATCTGAGTGCAGCCCCTCCCTTGATTCTGATCTGGAAGAGGGAGAAATCTGGGACCCCAATCTCTCGGAGGGAGAGGGAGATCTGGGGCCTGATCAGCCTCCTTTAGCTTCTGTATTCAAATCCGCTTTATTCAAACCTCTCCTACACAAGGCACTGGTAACAGCCCAGTTGTCAGCAGAGGAAATTGCCCCCGAGCATCAAGTGGTACAATCAGGGCATGGGGATTTCCTGTTCTCCAAACCCATTGTTCATTTGGAGGTCCTTCCTTCCCCCATCATCTTTCTTGACTTAGTCAAGGAACAATTTGCCTTCCCCACTGCAGGCCCCTGCCCATTGTCCCAAGATAGGCAGTTCTACAACGTGGGTCCTTCCTTAGCTATGGCTCTGGCAGTTCCCCCAGTAGATGCCCCAGTTGTGGCCTCCTTCTCCTCAAGCACTCCAACTGAGCCTGAGGACGTACTAAAGGCAGAGGACAAATGCTCTGAACAAACATTGAAGTGTAACCATCCGGGCCTCGATTGCTGCATCATTTTTTACAAGGTCTTCCATCCACCGGCTATGCCAACTTCAAGGCCGCATACCTCCAGCAGACTGTAGGTGGCATCAAGACCTCAATATGATCATAGCAGCAGCAGAGTTCTCGGTGGATGCCACCCTCAACGCCACCAAGTTCTCTTCCAGGGCCATGGCGTCATCAGTGGCAGCTAGGAGACTGCTATGGCTACGAAATTGGCAAGCGGAGCCTCGACGGAAGTGGAAATTAGCTACTGCCCCATGTACCAGTGAGAAGCTGTTTGGAGATGCCCTTGACCCATTTGTTGTTGAAACAAAAGACAAAAGGAAAGTCCTTTCATCAACAGGAAAGAGAGCAGACTTCTGTCCTACCCCATACTGGCCTCCCTCATTCAGGCCCGAAAACGCTTCTCACTTCTCCAGACCTCAGATAGCGTATTCTCAGTGTCAAGATCAACACCATGAGGCTACCGGCAGACATCAAGCTGCAGGTAAACATCCCTTTCGTGGGGGAGGGGGTCGCTCCTTCCATCGCTCTAAATAATCTCTCGTTCTCCTCTCCCATCGAAGGTCATTTGGCATCCTTTCTTCCAGATGGGAGGAGTCAACGACAGACGCCTGGGTACTCAATACAGTAAGGTCGGGGTTACAATTAGAATTTTTATCACCACACCCAGAAAAATTTCTACTCTGCCCCGTTTCCCAAGACAGTTCACGAAAGGCACTTATGGAATTGGCCATTAGTCATCTGGTCGATATAAGGGCCATTCAACCAGTCCCTGAATTACAATGTGGACGTGAGCTTTATTCTCGGCTTTTCGTGGTCCCTAAGGCCTCAGGTTGGCGAGCCATTCTCTACCTAAAATTTCTGAATGAGTTTATCCCATATAGGCGTTTAAAATGCAGACTCTGCATTCTATTCTGGAGAGCGTTCGGGAGGGCGATCTCCTCTCTTCCACTGATCTCAGGGAGGCTTACCTCCACATTCCCACCTGGCCTCATCATCGCCAGTTTCTCCGTTTCTGTAACCAGAATTCCCACTTCCAGTATCGGGCCCTTCCTTTCGGACTCTCATCTGCCCCAAGAGTCTTCACAAAGTTACTGGCGGTATTGGTGGCTTTGCTCCGGTCTGTTCCAGTGAGAATCCAATGCTACTTGGATGACATCTTGATCCTGTCGTCCTCCACCCTCTCTGCCCATCAAGATCTTCAAACCACTCTCCATTGACTCCAGTACCACGGTTTTTCCATCAACTCCAAGAAAAGCCATCTCTTTCCAACAACCAGATTGCTCCATCTAGGGAGCCATCATCGACACAACTCTGTGCCAAGTTTTTGTCTCCAGCCTGAGGGCAGAGCTTTATCGAGATCATTCGACAGGTCCAACGTCAACACACTGTCTCCCTGTCGCTGTTGTCCAAACTTTTGGGCAAAATGATCTCATGCATAGGCATCGTTCCGTGGGCACAGCTACACTCACGGGCTCTACAATGGTTCCTGATCCCCTTTCAATGAGCAGGAACCAGCCACACATCTGCCAAGGTCCTGCTCTCTCCAGAGGTCCACTGTTCCTTCAAGTGGTGGCTTTCCCCAGCCCTTTTGAAGGGTCTCCCATTCAAGGAACCAGACAGACTGATCATCACCACCGATGCAAGTCTCCTGGGTTGGGGAGACCACATGGAGGGTCTCATGGCTCAAGGGATCTAGTCCCAGTTAGACAGGACTGGGCCCATAAACTGGCTAGAACTCAGAGCCATTTATCTAGCCCTGAAACATTTCAGGGACAGGATAGTGGGGTCCCGTGTGCTAGTGTTGACAGACAACATGGCTGCAAAGGCGCACATCAACTGGCAGGGGGGCACAAGGTCCAGAGCCCTCATGAGGGAAGCCATAAGGTTGGTGAGGTGGGCAGAGAAACATCTGCTGTCCATCACAGCAGACCACATCTCAGGAGTCAACAACTCCCAAGCCGATTGGCTGAACAGGAGCCCAGTCGACCACGCAGAATGGTCCCTTCCCCAGTCCATTTTCAGGAATCTCTCCCTCAGGTTTGGGACACCGGACCTAGACCTCTTCGCCTCTCCCCCAAACGTTCAAGTAAATAGATTTTTCACCAGGTTTCCTTGTCAGGGAGCGGAGGGGACCAATGCACTTTGGAGCAGATGGCCCACCGGTCTCTTTTACACCTTTCCCCCTCTTCCCATCATTCCGGTGGTCATTCGGAAGATGTTGGAGGAACGGGCAGAGCTGATTCTCCTAACCCCCCATTGGCCCAGGAGACCCTGGTTTGCAGATCTGGTGAACCTGTCTGTAGGATTCCAGACCACATGATCTCACTACATCAGGGGACACTGCTCCACCCAGATCCCCAGTGGTTCAAATTGACTGTGTGGCGCTTGAGTGGCAACTGTTAAGAGAAGCCAATCTCCCAGACCAGGTCATCCTTACTCTCCAGGCATCTCACAAATCTTCTACGACGCATATGTACAATGCCACCTGGAGGGTTTTTTGTCATTGGTGTCACAGGGAAGGTCTCTCTCTTACAGTAGCGGGGGTACCACAGGTCCTCCGTTTCCTCCAGGATGGCCTTGATAAAGGTCTGGCTCCTAACACTTTACGCCGTCAAGTAGCGGCTCTTGCTTCAGTCATCTCCTGGGATTCCTTTCCTTCCTTGTCCCATCATCCTTCAGTTCAGAGATTCTTAAAAGGGGCTTCCAATCTCCGCCCTCCTGTGGTTCACAGGTTCCCATACTGGGACCTTCACAAGGTCCTCCAGGCCCTAGCAGAACCTCCCTTCGAACCCCTCAGAAAGGTGTCCCTTCAATTCTTGACCTTCAAGGTGGTTTTCTTAATAGCCATCACTTCAGCTAGAAGGGTGTCAGAGTTGGCTGCTCTATCTATACGGCAGGACCTCTGCACTTTTCATGACAATAGAGTTGTTCTTCATTTAGATCCTACCTTTGTTCCCAAAATAAATTCTGTATTCCACAGATCCCAAGACATAGTAGTTCCTGATTTTTGTTCCCGTCCACACCATTCCTTAGAGCGCAAGTGGCACACCTTAGATGTTAGAAGGGTTCTTATAATTTATATCAAACGCACTTCAATGTTTAGGAAGACAGAGGCTATGTTTGTATCCTTTTCCCCTTCCCACTGGGGGAACAAGGCCCCTCCTGCCACCTTAAGCAGGTGGGTCAGGGCTTGCATTGCACAGGCCTACCAAGCCAAAGCTCTGCCAGTACCACATGGCTTGACAGCACACTCCACTAGAAGTGCTGCAATTTCGGCTGCCTGGGCCACCCAGGCACCCCTAGAGGAGATTTGCAGAGCAGTTCCATGGACATCCCTGTCTCCATTCATCAGACACTACCGCCTGGATTCCTATGCCTCCACAAGCACGGGTTTTGGCAGACAGGTTCTGTTGTAGAGCAGCGGAGATACGAGGCAGACTCAGAGCGTTCGTTTCAAGGCTTTATTCAACGAATAAAGGGTTGCCGCGGCTGCCTAAGGCTAACAAGGCAGATCAGCTGGCGGCAACAGCTGATGCCGTTTGACAGCTCCTTTTATAGCCGGCTGTCAAACGGCATCAGCCAATGGGAGCGATCGGCGCTCCCGCCAGACTGCGGACCTGGTTGAGAACTTCAGTCAGTTCTATGGACACAACAGTTTCTTCAGCGAGTGGTGCCTACTTCGGAGTGAGAGACCGGACGAGGACCCTCCCGAGGACATGAAGGCTTTGGTATGTCCCATCCTGGCTCTCGCAGCAGCATGGAGGAGAATGGGCATTGGTAAATTTACCTGAGAACGCCCTTTCTATCTATGCTGCTACAGAGCTCAGCCCCTCCCTTGTTGCATCCAGATTGCGGTAAGGTATGTTATGGTTCACGATATTTTTTGGCTTTCAGAGACACTCACTAAAGTCTGTCAAGTATCTTCGCCAAAGCTGGGGGGGTTCTCCCACAGGCTGCTACTTTTATACTAGACAAACTCAGCTTGATGATGTCATCAGGAGGAGTCATATCCATCCTAGGCTCTCTAGCAGCATAGATAGAAAGGGCATTCTCAGGTAAATTTACCAACGCCCATTCTTGACTTAGAAAAGACAGTCATGCTGCAGCCTTCTGATAGGAAAGAAGCAAATCCCTAGGCCTGATCTCGGTAGAGAGCTATGGTATGTAATACAGAAGGGCTGCCCAGCCTCAACTCTGACTAGCAATAGAAACAGTAAAATAAAACTATAGAACTGATATATACACATATCCAACAGTGCAGGGGTCACCAACCTTTTGGACCTCAGGGACTACCAAACTCATAATTTCAAATCCCGCGGACCACTCATATGAATTTTGACTGACGGTGGCTCGCTGACGTTGGTGGGAAAGTCAGTCCCATATTCCAGAGCTGCAGTAGTCACAGGACTGGCCTGTGCACCAGCCTGCCATGGATGAACTGCTCCAGGATGACCAAAGGGCCAGTCTTGTGACTACTGCAGCTCTGGAATATGGGACCGACAGTGCATTGGCCTATAATACAATCCCACAGAGCAACTACAGGTATTCCTCGACTTGCAACCACAATGGAGCTCGAAATTTCTGTTGCTAAGTGAGACATTCGTTACGTGACTTTTGCCCCATTTTACAACCTTTCTTGCCACAGTTGTTAAATGAATCATTGCAGCTGTTCAGTTAGCAACATGACTGCTAAGTGAGTCGGGCTTCCCCATTGACTTTGCTGGTCAGAAGGTCACAAAACATGATTGTGTGATCCCAGACATTGCAACTGTCATAGATACGAGCCAATTGCCAAGTGTCTGAATTTTGATCATGTGACAATGAGGATGCTGCAATGGTCATAAGCCTGAAAAATGGTCATAAGTCACTCTTTTCAATGCTGTTGTTACTTTTAACGGTCACTAAATGAACTGATGTAAGTCAAGGACTGCCTGTATTCCCATCCTCCTGCTTCACATGGCATGAAATGCTGTTTCTCGCCATATATAGAAAATATACTGATGTATGTTTTAAAATTTGTTCAAATGTTTAAAAAAAAAGATTGGTAGGAAGAAAATCATATTTTAAATATAACAGTCAATTTTGCTTGACTCAGCAAAATAAAAAGATTTTATTTTAAATATTGTGCACTATTAACTGAGACCTTTTATATATTAAAATAGAATAGAATCATGGACCTGGAAGGGATCTTGGAGGTCTTCTAGTCTAGCCCCATAGCCCAAGGCAGAAGACCTTTAACCAGGGGTGTCAAACTCAAGGTCCCTAGATCCGGCCAGCGGGCCCACCCTAGAAATAGTGAGGGACCAGCTTGCGGTGCCTCTGCCAGCAAAAACACAGCTCAGGTGGGCTGCATGCAGCCCTCTCGAGCTCTGTTTTTGCTGGCAGAGGGTTCCAGGAGGCCGGCAGCCGGAAATGGAGCTTTGGAACCCGTTTTCATTGGCAGACCCATTTTTGTTGGCACAGGCACCACCGACACAAGTGACGTCGAGCTGGCCACTCCAACCCTGGTCACACCCATCCCAGCCCCAAGGTCAAACACAATCCTGATTTGGCCCTCAATGAAATCGTGTTTGATACCCCTGTCTTATACCATCCTAGACAAATGGTTGTCCAGTCTTTTCTTGAAAACCTCCAACAATGGAGCATCCATAACACTGGGAGGCAAGCTGTTCCATGGATGAATTGTTCTCACTGTTGGGAAGTGTTGTCCTTAGTTCCAGATTAGATCTCTTTGACAAGCTTCTACCCATTGCTTCTTGATATATCCTTATTTGGGAGAATAAGTCAAATGCAGTTTCACTTAGAAGGGGTGCATTCTATGTAGACAAAAAGCGAAGGGAGTTTGATAGCACCGTTTTCAGATTAACACATTTTATTGAAAGGCTTATACTTTTAAATTAAAAAAATGTAACAAAGTTCAGATAGAACTGTTGACATATGTCATTTTGGCAGTCTCTTACTCAATTGTGCTGGTAAATTTTCCTTTTTTTCCCAAAATAGCTACAGTACTTTGAGATCTGTAATAGAGTAGTCAGGAGAATAAAATGTTCTAATATTACTTTTTTGTTGTCAAACTTCCATCCACCAGTAATTTTTTTCCCTCTGGATTCTCCGAAGTTTGTACAACATAGGAGCTCTACAGTTGTATAGAAATGACAAATGACACATATAAATTTTTTTATCTTCTAATAATTGAAATTTTGAATTGATTTAATAGCAATATTTGTTCAAATGACAGAACGTCTGATAAATAAAATGCAAGCAAATAATAGTTAATAATTATTCCAAACGATTACAGCTTACATTGTAAATATCCAACATTACAGCAAAGATCTATTTAGCAGTGAAGTTAACTTTACAGAATACACAAATACAACAGACAACACTAATTCTTCCCATAAACCCATCAGTTTAAACATTTTAGTCAAAAGTCTGCATGAAATTTTGGATGAATTTCTTTGAAAATGAACATCTATTTTCCTATACTGGACGTTTTGTATGAAAAATAAAATTTGAAGAAGTGTGTAAAATGAGTGGCAATTAATTTGTAAAATATTTTGGGAGCTGTAAATAAAATTAAACAGTAAAATCTTTTTCAAATTTATCTCAGCTCCTGGTGACTTCTCAGATACTTTCATACAGCTTTCTTGGCAATATACAAACATGGTTTTCCATTGCCTTCTTTGGGAAAGTTTTATGGAATAGCCTCCCTTTGGACATTAGACTGCTTTCCAAAAAGCATTAAAAATCTGAACTACTCCAGAGAGTCTTTTGGAACTAAATGTTCTCAGTGGAGCTGCTGCGAGCATCCAGATAGTGGGAGGTGCTCCAGTCTTCACTCTAACAGGCTGAGCTATAATTGAGGAACACTCCTCCTCCTCCACGTGACTCCTCCATGCGTTCCCCCAGTTTTAGCTCAGCCTCGCTAGAGACAGGCAGCTTGTTCGTTATTCCTTGGCCGATCCAGGTTCCTTTCGCTTTTTTCTTCAATTCAGGTTTGATCACTCCTTTCTCCTTGTCCCCTGCGCTTTTAGTTTTCGTCCCAAATTTAATTTAAGAGCTTTTTCGCTCCTTAAGGGGTGAAATAGGGGGTTTGGAGCCCTTTGCCCCCCCCCCCCACCCCTCCTCCTCTTTCCTCTGCCGTTTTTTTCCTAGCCGCGCTACAGCTGTAAAGCGGCTTGAGATCGCGCTGTTGATAGCGCTGCGTTGCGCCTTCCCCCCAGAACGCTAGAAGAAGGGAGCTTCTTCTCTCAACCCTCATTGCTCTTTCTGCCTTCTTTTCCAGCCGTTGGTGGATTATCTGCAAATCATTAGACTTGTTTTTTTCCAGGCTGCATAGCTTCATACTCTATGCAATAAAATTTATCCTCTTGTAATAATTTCTTGTTACAATGTAAACTATCAAGTAGATCTTTCCCAGAACTGATGCTCTAATGATATTGGTTGCCATACATGAAGAAAGCCTTAGATGGGTTTCTTTGGACAAATGATAATAATATTTTAGTTTAAATTAAACTCATTTTGGCCTTTCAGGTGAATACACAGAGGGAGAAGGAGAGGGAGGCATGCATAAAATGTTATATGTATATGCAGACACATACATATATAGGATTATTATTATAAATATAAGTTTTGACTTGAAAAAGAAACCAAAACCTGTTGTTTAAGTATCCAAACGTGACCTCTATAAAATACAGCTTTTGCGGACCTTAAAGAGATTTGTGTATACTTAGAACTGAATGCTGTGGACATGGAAAATAAAGTTTACAAGGGAAGAATAGAAAAGCCAAAGGGCCAATGAGGACAAAGATTAATAGGAGAGTTGTTTTCATCTATTTTGCTAAAGTTTGTTTTTGGCAGACATTCTAAGCATTACATGGAATTTCCTCCCTCCTTTGCTGCTACTACTTTTTAGTACTTCATACAATTCCATTTTTCCTAAAATAAATATTGGTTACCACAGTGGAACAGCTGTATGAAAACATAGCACCTTGTTAATTTAAAAATTGTATAGTATACTAGAATTTTTATACTAGAATTTTTTTATTTCTACAAATGCTGCTGATTTGCTTGATTCTACACTCAGCTAAACTCCATTGTAACTGTTGCGTTTCCTAATTTGAATGTTAGGAATGTACAGAATTTCAGGGTGGGGACTAAAAGTTACTGAAGTGGTCATTACATAATTTTCCCTACCTAAATGCTTAGCTATTCATTTTCTACTTAACCTCTCAGAGGAATATGATAATTGGCATAGTGCATAGTATTGGCATAGTATTAAACATTTTCAGCAAATTTCATTAGTAGCCACCAAATCAGCAAAGGGTCTGAATTTAAGTGGGCTTTATTCACCACAATTTACAATTCAATTTTCATTTAAACAAAACTCTTCCTTATTTAATCATCAATTGTAGGGGGATAGAGGGAGATCTTCAGCAGCACATTTACTTCAGCTGCAAAGTTTGTATAATCGTCATTTTCTCACAGCCATGTTATTTCTCAGAGTTAGGATTTACTAATGGTGTGCAAACTGTTACACGTAACTATGCCTGAGTATTTCTGATGGTATTTTTGTCATCTATTAGAATATGAATTTGGAAATTACTATTTAACTCTTTAATAGTTTAAGTGGTAGAGAAAAATGATGAAATGCGGGGACATTGATTTATTAATGTAATTATAGAATTTTGAAAACAAAATGAAAGATGGATATGTCTTGGCATTCTGCTGAAAATGTGAAGGCTGTCCAGCATAATCGTATTTGCCACTTTAACATTCCAATTTAGCATTGCAAATTTGTTGTTTATACTTTCCAATTATTATTAAAACGGGAGGCGGAGGCAACAGTTGAAAACTTTAAGCTGAATTTTTGGACAAATGCAGAATAATGATCAAATAAAGGGATTAACTCCCAGGTTCTACCTTCTGATTCAGAGTAAGTTTTTCTAAGTAAAGCTGTAAATTTAATTAAGGAAAGGAATGATGGAACAATAAGGTTTATTGGTTTAATTAATAGATTTGGATATCAATATATAACACCTTCTGGGCTTAAATAAAAATTGAGTAAATAAACAGTAATGTACTGGGATTTGAGAAAGCTTTACAGTCTGTGATTTGATTTGGTATGGCTTTGGGAATTTGAATGTTAAAATTTCAGTCACTGTACTTTCTCTAAGATGCCTCAAAGAAAACTGCATTTATCAGGAGATTAAAACTGCAAATAGATTGATTGATTTACTTGACTTATATTCTTTGGAGGATCATCTGAACAGTGAATGTTTGCTTTAAAATGTGATGTCCTCTTTGTCTTTGTTCAAGATTCTGTATTCTGATAGCCAAATAGACATCATTAGAGAAGGAAAGCAACAAACATACTAATATCTACTTTTCTGTCCGTCCATCCATCCATCCATCCTGAGAATAGCTCAGCAGTTAAGTGAGAATTTACAGTGGATAGGAAAGAAAGGTTCAGAAAAGAAAGGAATGCAGCATCTTACTTATTGTGGTTAGTCGCGAAGTTGTGTCCGACCCATCGTGACCCCATGGACAAGGTTCCTCCAGGCCTTCCTTCCTCTAACATCCCCCAGAGTCAATTTAAGGTCATGCCAACTACTTCAGTGACTCCATCCAGCCACCTCATTCTTTGCCGTCCCCTTCTTCTTTTGCCTTCAATCGTTCCCAGCATTAGGCTCTTCTCTAGTGAAATCCTTCCTTCTCATTAGGTGGCCAAAGTATGCATCATCTTACTAGTTTTGTACAATCTGAACTGCTGATCTATCCTCCTTCAAGGTATAAGTCATGGTGGCGCAGTGATTAAGATGCAGTACTGCAGGCTACTTCTGCTGACTGCCGGTTGCCTGCAATTTGGCAGCTTGATTCTCACCAGGTTCAAGGTTGACTCAACCTTCTATCCTTCCAAGGTTGGTAAAATGAGGACCCAGATTGTTGGGGACAATATGCTGACTCTATAAATCACTTAGAGAGGACTGTGAAGCTGTATATAAGTCTTAAGTGCTGTTGCTATCACTATGCTTAGCCGCAGAAACCAGTTTGCATTAGGAAAATGGCAAAAGGGATTTCATCCTTTATCTCTTTCCACAACCACACATCCAATGACTCCTGCAGCTATGGAACCACTGAATAGCCATTCTAACTGATCTTATATACAGTATATATGAAAAGCGGGGGTCTGCAAGTTGAACAGCTTTGCTCAAACATGTTCTAAGATATTCCATTCTGTTCTCTCTTGTACACATTTCAAAGCTTTCTTCATAAACTAATGCATGCCCAAGTAATATGCTTAGCGCTCATTTAGCTGTTTTGAGCTTCTCCATCCCATGCTTTATTTCTTTTGCATTTCTTATAAACTTTGCAGTTATTTGAGCCTGTTGATTATTCTCTCTCAATGTAAGAGCTCTTTAGATCCAGACTTAGAAAGTAACTTCAATACAGGTAATCCTCAACTCAAAAGTTCGCATAGTGACCATTCAAAGTTGCAACATCGCTGAAAAAACTAATTTAGGACCATTTTTCACTCTTATGACTGTTTCAGCATCCCTATGGTCACGTGATCAAAATTCAGATGCTTGGCAACTGACTCATATTTAGGGCAGTTTAGTGTCCTGGGATCATGTGCTCTTCTTTTGTGACCTTCTAACAAGCATAGTCAATGGAGAAGCCAGATTCACTTAACAACCATGTCACTAACTTAACAACTGCGGTGATTCACTTAACAAATGCAGCAAAAAAGATCATAATATGGGGCAAAATTCACTTAGCCACAGAAAGTTTGGGATCCGTTGTCAAGGACTACCTGAAGTATTCTAGAAATGTTACCCAGAAATCATATTAGTTAACATTTGTGGTTAATACTAAACTGATGCCCTACATATGTTTTCCATGATCATCTCTCTTCTTATTTTTATGGAGATTCTCAGTCATCCAGCTCATGGTTGTCCCAAAGGTGCTTTTTCAAGAGGCAACTGGACTTTCTGGAAAATCCAGTTACCTTTTGAAAAAGCACCTTTGGGACTCTCTTCTTGTTTATACTGGTTGAGATGGCAATTGAAATGTAAAGAATCTAAAGAACATGAAGTTGCTTAACTTTGTTTTCTACCTAGACTTATTATACAGACATATTCTACTTCACTTTGCAATACTTTTTAAATGACATTATTTCAGCACACAACTATTTCAGTCTAACATTACATTCATTACTCAGGACCAGGTGAGAGGAATAAAAATGCAACTAAGAAGATGTATGTGCTGTCATAATTATAAGGTTTGGTGAGATTCTTAATATAGAAGGCTTTATTATAACCATTTTTCAATGCACTAATGTTTCTCCTATATCCTTTCGTTCTGGTCTTTACAAATTAAAAAAAGATTTAAATAGGCAAAAATATGCTCCCCCTTTTCAATTAAGGACGTGCCTTTTTTAGTCTCTGCAGCACTGTTTAAAATTTCAAAATACAGCATTTTTTAAATTTCTGTCTTGCATGAAGTAATGGAAGCTTTTTTAAAGATTTAAACTAACAAGTTGCAGGGTGTTTGTAGTAATGTCGGTATTCGGCTTTTTATGTAAGCAAAGCATTCATGATTTTTCGTTCCCTTGATAACCAATAGGGAAAAATAAAAAGCTAAATGCATAACATACCATGGGAACTTTTCCTGATTTTACAGTTCAACCTAAAGGTCTTTTGGGGAATAAAATGTAAACAATTATAGTCATCATTTCCTTTTTTAACAACTTAGGCATGAAATACTTATGTGCGTCAGTTCATTTTTTTTATGCCATTAGCATTTTATAAATATATAGAAGGCTTTTCTAGGAAAGCAATCAAGCTGTTTGTCAGAAGAGTTATGATGATGAAAAGGGTTTTAAATTTTCTCAATACTATACTGGCTCTTAATTTTTAACAGGCCTTTTATTACAAGTAGTCTTTTGGGGTTGTCAATGGTATTAGACTACAGCTCTCACAATTTGCTGCAAGCACCACACTGGGGAAAACTCATTCTCAGTAGTGCTAAATATCAATCATCTCAAAATCAAAAGTTTATCAGCTCATGCCTACTACACTAGATCCAAAGGTAAAATTTGGGCTGGAAGTTATCAGGCCACCCTTTTTTCCTAGCATGAATCATTAGATCAATACATATCAAGGTTTTTTTTTATTGTCCAATCAGTGGACCCAAATACTGTCTGTCATCCCTGTCATGGCATCTTGCTCATCTTTTCTCTCCAAAAATGGCTTGTGTTAGTATCTGGCCTTTCTTCTGCCCTCGATAGGTAAGGTAGGAAGGTAGGTAGGTAGATGGAGGTAGATGGATGGATGGATGGATGGATGGATGGATGGATGGATGGATGGATGGACAGATAGACAGATAGATAGACAGATCTCACACACAGGGATGACCATGACTTGAATTGTTTCATATATTTCAGATATGCTGCAACACCAATAATATAGTTTTTTCTCTGTTCCACCTGGAGTCACCAGTAGCTGTTTTCAGATAAAAAAAATTTTGGTACTGTTTTCAGATAATCTTGTGTAAGGTATTCAGTTCATGCCTTCTTACATGACGTTTGTCCTCACTACTAAAGCAGACATATCCAGATGGGAAGTTCAGTTCAAGCTCTCTGCATCTGATGTGCCTGTTCAAGCATAAAGCATCAAGACATATTAATAAACTCAAGTTTCTTGCAGTTTGAAAGTATTTCAAGCCTTTCTCTTGAATAGATTCTCTTCATGGTCAGATTACCAAAGTAATATTGGAAGTTATAAACATAATCTGATATATAAACAAAAAGTCAGCCCAAAGGCCATCCTTCTTTTGCAATTTCCATTACAAATATGGCATTGTTGCATCTGTCATTTCATTTTCCTCTTAGAAATCCTTATATCTGGAAGCAGCAGCACGCTTTCTAACCAGCTCCACCATACCAGGTTGAATACCAATAAATGGGAGCTCCCTCTTTCAGCAATGATCCTTGATAGATCCCAAGATCTATCTTTTAATATCATGCCAACAGATAATACCCATTTTGTAGCAAGAGTGAGACAAACTATCCATCTCTTGGTGATACTTTCCTTTTTTTCTTTTAGTAGAACCATTCTCCTCTTGGCTGTTCATTATCAGTCTAACCAACTCAGCACACTTTAGAAGCATCAGGAGCTATAGTTCACCCTATTCTCAGTTTCAATATCCTTTCCATCCATCAGAGAAAAGACTTTTACTCAGAACTTATAGCATTACATCTTGGAGAATTCCACTGCCCTTCAAGGTTAGGTAGGCTTCTCAGAAATCCTGCACAATGACAAGAAACATGAAAATAATCAGTAAGAGATAACAATTCTTTCACATTTTGTAGTAAGTGAGGCAGCATATCTTTTTCTTCTTCTTTTATCATGATGTACTTTTTTTTCCTTTTAACTTACTAATGGAGTTTTTTTTTTTTTTTTAAAGACCAGTAGAGTTTTATCTCCTAGTGCAGGGGTGGGATTCTACCAGTTCGCACCTATTCGGTAGAACCGGTTGTTAACATTCTAAGCAGTTTGGAGAACCGGTTGTTAGAAGAAATTACTGGCCTAATCCTGTAAGGAAGGAAGGAAGGAAACATTCTGGAGTTGCTTACAGAAACTGCCTCTCCATTAACCCTTATTACATTCTTGGCAGGATTAGACTTCCTGTCTCAGGAATGTCTCTGGAGTTTTCTTTCCCTCTTTTGCTGGTACTTTGCTTGTGTGGAGTGACCATTCAAAGTTACAATGGCACTGAAAAAAGTGACTTATCACCATTTTTCACATTTACGACTGTTGCAGCATCCCCGCAGTCATGAGAGGCCAGGCGAGGAGATGCGTGCCTCGATGTGAGTGATATTGAGTTGGCCACGCCCAGCCAGTCACATGACCACCAAGCCACGTCCACCCAGTCACATGACCACCAAGCCACACCCACCAGCTAAGCTATGCCCACAGAACTGGTTGTTAAAAAATTTGAATCCCACCCCTGCCCTAGTGCCCTTGCTGCTTCTGCCCTTGAGCTTCTCCGTTCTTTTGGTTAATCCTTTTTGAACCTATGACTACTTCCCTAATTTACTGCTTATGAAAAGTACTTGATGACCGTGACTTTGGAGATTTGTGTGCCTTACAAAGAAAACCTCCTTTGTTTTTTTCATAGGAGTCAAATATTCCTATGCCCGGATATGCCCTTCTTTCCAGAATCGATTTCAATGTTCTACTTGAATCAGAACATCATACTGTTTTCCCCAGCCCCTTAACATCATTGAAAACATGGCTTCACTCTTTGAGTGTCTGCTGATGTTGCCAGTATTTCTCCAAATGGATGGTGACAAGCAACATGTTTTGCTATGCGCTGGTTAAACCTTCACGCCCACTTCCAATCTGTACTTATCACACTTTAACAACTACAACTTTAACAAATTTTATCAGGAGTAGTGCCCTCTCAGACCTTTGTCATATAGCAACAAGGGCTCAGCCCACAACATTCACAAGTGCTGCAGCCATTGGCCAGTGCTTCCAAAGAAAGTAACATTTGGAAGCGGGGTCCTTTCTTGAGTCTGATTATGACAAGCAGCCATCCTTGTAAAAAGGATAAAGCTCACTACATACTTGCTAGTGTGTGAGTCGAAGAGACAGTGGTGAAGACCTGGTTATCTCCCTGTAACTACAATTTTTCAAATGGTGATGTTCACACAACCCATCCTTTTCTTCTTCTTAGTCTCAAATGACCTTACTCTTTGTACAAATGTACTTTAGCAATCTTAGCAGTTGAAGGAATTTGGCAGGAGACTAATTGAGCTTCTGGGTACAGGTGGAATCTAAGACTTTCTCCAATTCTGTATGCATTAGAAAAATCCAATTAAGGTTTTGCACAAAGGCACAATTTTGCAATGTGAACTCACATTTTGCTTTCCAAAGAATTGCGAATGCAGGTAAATAATATAATGGTGTTTTTGTTTTCTTTCTTTAGCTTAGAAATGATAACTCATTATAGAAGACTCTATAGTGAGACTCATTAGACATTAACATTCAGATTTTTAATTTTTTATTCCCCTCATGTTATTAACTTACAGAGGTTAAGAATGAAAGATGTTACTAGCTTTTTTATGAATTTGTGATTAATTATAAGTTGTTTTAAAATTATAAAGACAATAAATAGCACTTTATAATCCAGAAAATAAGAGTCAAATATAATAAAAAGCGCTATGAAAAATATTTTATGTAAACATAATTAGTTCATTCAGATAGAATTGTATTTAATTGTTTAATATATGCACAAATATAACACTTATGTCCAACTTCTATCCGTTCCCCCAAATAAAAATTACATTGTTATATTTTTAGCTGTATTTGTCATGATTAACTGAACTGATAAAATGTTGCTTCTGTAAGCAAGACTATTTTAAGCTTGTATGCAGTTCTCAAAGACATTTGCAATGCTTTTATACAATCCTTTTTGTTTTATATTTACAGTGACAAACAAGAGACCTGCACAAGCATATATTACAAAAGTTAAACAATTTGAAGGTTCTACATCTTTTGTACGAAGGTCACAATGGATGCTTGAACAGCTTCGCCAGGTTAATGGTTTAGATTCTCATCGGGTAAGTATATGATAATTTAACAAGGTCCTTTGACTTGTCTGTTGTTTCTTGTGATTACTCAGACTGCCTTCATCCTTTCTTTTTTGGGAACAGTTCAGTCATTAGTATATGTGGGAGAGGGGCAGTTGCTTTGATTTTACTTTAAAAAAAATAGGTGCTATAATAGATATTTTGAGATGATAGCCCTAAATCTTCAAGATCCTGAGTAATGATTCCAGATATTCTTGTTTTTTTCTCTAAATCGTTGTAGATTTTACCACTTTATTATATCCAGCAAGCAATTAGTCTAATGGACCATTTGGATAGAAGCTAATAATACATATTTCTACTCTTTGCTGTTTTTAACCAGTTAGTAATCCATAAAAGGATACATCCTCTAATCCTTTGACTGTCCAGTTTACTCAAGATCCTTGGCAAATAATTTTTGAAAGGTTTTTGAACATTCAAGAATGTCTACTCCATTTAATGACAAATGGCACTAAAGTATATTAACGAGACAGAGTTTGCCTTTGCAAAATCCATGCTAATTTTCCTTTAGTAATTTTTTATTCTCCAAATGCTTAGTTATTTTTAATTTGATTACCATTTCTACATATTTGTCTAGAATTGATATCAAAATGACTGGCCTATAGCTTGAAAGATTTTAACTGGTCACTTTAGAAATTGCTGCTACACTGATCTTCTATCCTGGTACTGAGACTTGATTTAAGGTACAAGTTGACTGTTAGAAGATCAATAGTTTCACATCTAAGTTCTTTAAAAACCCTCCATCGAGTGCAATCAGAACCTGGTGGTTTGTAACTGTCTTTCAAGATGTCCTAGAACTGTTCCCTCAGTTTGCTTTAGTTGTTCCAATTACCTCACTGAGAAAATCAATATAAACTCTGATATCTGTCCTATATATTTATAGAAAAGATGGATATAGAAATTAACTTCATTTCTTTGCAATTCTCATAGCCACTTTAAATCCCTTTTGTTGTTATCTAATAATTTCCCTGGGCGCTTCTCTGTTCTGTCTATATTTTTAAAAGTTCTTACTCTGTAATGTTGCTCTGCATCCTTAGGTTCTTCAGTTTGCTGCTTTATACTATGTCAGAACTAATATATCCTTCATAAAAAGAACAGCACCTTCCTTATCATTTTAATAATGCCTGTATCCAGGAATTAATACTATACTCGATTTCATTAAGGGCCACATCAGGGTTGTGTTCGACCTCGGGGAGTGAGGTGGGTGTGGCCTGCTTGACATCACTCATGTCGGGGGCGCCTATAGCAGCCTGAGTGCTATGCCAACGAAAATGGGTTCTCAATCTCCGTTTCAGCTTTGATGGCCTCCTGCAACCCTCTGTCAGCAAAAACAGAGCTCGGGAGTACCGGAGGTCAGGGAGTCTGTTTTTGCTGGCAGAGATACTGCGGGCCGGTCCCTTACTGTTTCCAGGGTGGCCCCACAGGCCAGATGTAAGCACCCTGCAGGACAGATGCGGGCCGCAGGCCTTGAGTTTGACACCCCTGCTATTTACTATTGATTCTCTCCATTGTACAACCATTATGTTGTGCCCATTATATCTGTTCTTTTCAGATTCTCCTATAGACTTTAGAAATTCACATGTATTTCAAGCATTCACATATATTTAGTACTTTTCATATAATGTTGCTGTGAGCTTTTTTCACATCCTCTTTGTCTCCTTTTCATGTCCTGAAAATCATATCCACTTATTAACCACCATCCAACTTTATTTTATCCCTTGTAGTATTATCAAAAATATTTATACTTTCTAAAAGTTGTAATCCTTTTAAAGGAAACCACTTGTCATCTTTTCTATAGAGTCAGCTTAGAAGTTGCTCTGTCACATTTTTGACCAGCAAGTTGACTTCATTTGGGTTCAACAAAGCCCATCTCTATCATATAGGATTGGCCTGTCTTCAAATATTCATAGTGTTTAGCAAATCTGTTATACCAATTTTGTCACTCACTTACTGAAACTTCTCATCTTTGCAGCTGGCCCTATAACAAAGAACATTTTTAAGAATGCTACATTTACAGTTCCAAACATCAGCCTGCTAACAAGCAATCTAGTTCTGGCTTCTAAGATTGGCCAACTTATATTGTACAATGGTATTGATACCAACATGGACTTCGACCATTGTCATTTTTCTCCAGTATCCAGCGGTTTACATATATAGTGTGTGATAGCTTTTTCACAAGCCAGGCAAGCTTCAGGGTCATCTTCATGCCTCCCGCAAACTTACATATTTATGTTTTTGATTAAAAGATGAATTGCCTGCCACTGCCTCCGAAGGAATGTTCTGGAAGCAGAAAATGAACAAAAATGAGCTTATCACCTAAATATCTGATTCCCCTTATCAGAAGAAAGAGTTTAGTGTTATAGTTAAGGCATTAAGCTAGAAACTAGGATGTTTCACTTAAGGCACGAAGCCAGCTGCGTAACTTTGGGCTAGTCACTCTCTTATCAGTCCTAGGAAGAAGGCAATGGCAAATCACTTACAAAAATCTTGCCAAAAAACCTGCAGGAACTAGTCCAGGTAGTCAAGGCACATACAGCATGCACACACATGCACACACCACACACATATGCACACACACACACACACACACTCAGGCAGGCAGACACCCAAACATCTTTATTGGAACATATTTTATCCTTGAAATGATAACCTCATTTCCCAAAGAGATTCTCCATAACAAGGAATATCTGTTAGTAGGTAGTTAGAAATAGACCATCAGGAAACTGACTCCAAGGTTTTAATTATTTCAGCTATCATAAGAGAATCTTGAAAGCTAGTCTGTTTCTTTTCCTCCCTTTACACCCCATTGGATTAGGGATTACACCCCATTGAAACTCCAGTCTGAGTTTCTTTCTCTGTTTCTTGGATTTAACACACATTTTTGTTCCAGTCTACAATTCTCTCCTTGATCATTTCTATGGCTCTCTAAACTAACATTCTGAAAGTTGGACAAAGCTTTCACATGTTGTTTACATGTCTCTCTGATTCTCAATATCTGCAATTCACCCACCTTGGTTTCAATGGAACAGACTTGTTCTGCAAGAATTCATTGTACTGGGTATGAACATTTACCATATACCCAGAAGGCAGGTAGATACAAATGATCTGGAAAGCAGTCTCTCCCGTACTTTTACCTTTATACCAGTTACTTTTAGAAACGTAGTTTTTTTAAGGATTGGTTGACCTAAAAGATAGATAGATGCAACCATGTTTCTCACAAAATAAGGCCAGGCCTTATTTATTTTTTTTGACCCCTGAAAAAACAGCTAGGCCGTCTTTTCGGGGTTGACTTAATTTCATCCCCCACCTAGAGTGGCCCATACGCACGTACCTCTCCACAAGGCCGTTTCTATCGGCCGACGAAAGCTCCCTTGAAGGCAGAGTCCCCAGCCGCTTCGGAGCGAGGCATGGCTGCCTGTGTCCCCTCGCCATTACTCAGTGTCTTTTGGGCGATGGAAGCTCCCCAAGGGCAGCTTCTACCGGCTGATCGAAGTGGCTGGTGACTGCCCTTGGGGAGCTTCCATCACCTGAAAGACACTGCCTAATGGCGAGGGAACACGGGCAGCCACGCCTCGCCCCGAAGTGGCTGGGGACTCTGCCTTCAAGGGAGCTTTCGTCGGCCGATAGAAACGGCCTCGCGGCGAGGGGAGTGTGTGTGTGTGCTCACCCCGAGGCCGCTTCTACCGGCCAATCGAAGTGGCTGGTGACTGCCCTTGGGGAGCTTCCATTGCCCAAAAGACACTGCCTAATGGCGAGGGGACATGGGCAGCCATGCCTCGCCCCGAAGCAGCTGGGAACTCTGCCTTCGGGGAGCTTCTATCGGCTGATGTTCTATCAGTAGATCGGGGTATTCCAGCCTAGGCTACCTGCAGGGCACTCCTAAAGGCAAGTTTTCTCCCCACCCCACCCTTCCCCCCATTTCTCTTTACCTCGTGTAGTTCTAACGGACGATGTGAGAAATGGCGGGGAAACGCATGGATTAAATAGGTCTAAATTTTGGGGATGGGGCTTAATTTCACCTCATGCCTAGAAATCATGCTGGGCCTTCCTATTGGTGGAGGCCGTATTGTTGGAGAAACACGGTACATTTTTACCCAGTTTCAAAGCCTGGCTTTCTGGAGAAGAAAGATCACTGGACTTTTTCTCCATTCTGCTACCATGCAAAGCTTTCTGTCCTTCCTCTGGCAACGTCCCAAATCTTTTTATAAAGAGGCAAAGAGACTTGTTATCTATCCTAAATTTCTTAGCAGGAAACATATTTCATTTCAAATGCAGATTCCTGGAGTTCCAAATGATCAGCGAAAGTAGCATCTAATGTTGACAACCTAAAATTCAAGACTAAAACATTCATCATAACTTGTCAGTATGATCTATGTTTGGAGATTATGGAAACTAATTCAAAAAATATTTCAGGGATCCAGAATAATATAAGACTCTTTATCATGCTGTCTTCCAGCAGCGTGACCATGTGATACATTCTGAAATATACTCTTATAACTTGACAACAGATTATTTCAGAGCCAGATAGATTCAATGTTTGTTTCCATTATTACATTGAGAACAGCTGCCTTCCATCGGTTATTGAATTATCTATTTGTCTTCAAATAGCATTTTATAATAGCATGGAATTAAAAATATTATATAATACAATTATTGTAAAAAGTTGGTCATGAACTTTTGCATAATGTTTTAATGTGTTATTAAAGAAAATCTAATATAGCAAGTAAGACTTTGTAATATTAAAGTATTTCCCTGATAATCTGATCTGTTTCTTTCTAGGATTCCCCAGAATTTGATTTATTGTTTGAAAATGCTTTTGACCAGTGGGTGGCGAGTACAGCCTCTGAGAAATGTACATTTTTTCAAATTCTCCATCATACTTGTCAACGGTATCTTACAGACAAAAAGCCAGAATTTATTAATTGCCAGTCTAAAGTTATTGGAGGTAAGTGCTACATGTTTTAATCGCTGAAGATTTTTGTTTTAGGACATTGCATCGATTATAAATTGAATCTATTTATATTTATTTATAGTTTATTTAAAATCTAGACCAGTTTGCTATGGGAGTCCGTGAGTTCTAGTCCTGCCATAGCCATGAAAGCCAGCAGGGTGACCTTGGGCCAGTCACTGTCTCTCAGCTCACTTCATAAGGTTTTTTTGGGAGAAAATAGGAGGAAAAAAGTGTGTCATATACAGTATGTTTGCAACCTTGAGTTATTTTGGAAAATAATTAAGGCAGGATACAAATACATACATACATACATACATACATACATACATACATACATACATACATACATACATACATTGCTCAAAAAAATAAAGGGAACACAAAAATAAGACATCCTAGATCTGAATGAATGAAATATTCTTATTAAATACTTTGTTCATTACATAGTTGAATGTGCTGACAACAAAATCACACAAAAATTATCAATGGAAATCAAATTTAGCAACCCATGGAGGTCTGGATTTGGAGTTACACTCAAAATTAAAGTGGAAAAAAACACTACAGGCTGATCCAACTTTGATGTAATGTCCTTAAAACAAGTCAAAATGAGGCTCAGTAGTGTGTGTGGCCTCCACGTGCCTGTATGACCTCCCTACAATGCTTGGGCATGCTCCTGATGAGGTGGCGGATGGTCTCCGGAGGGATCTCCTCCCATACCTGGACTAAAGCATTCCCCAACTCCTGGACAGTCTGTGGTACAACGTGGCGTTGGTGGATGGAGCGAGACATGATGTCCCAGATATGCTCAATTAGATTCAGGTCTGGGGAACATCAATGCCTTCGTCTTGCAGGAACTGCTGACACACTCCAGCCACCACATGAGGTCTAGCATTGTCTTGCATTAGGAGGAACCCAGGGCCAACCGCACCAGCATATAGTCTCACAAGGGGTCTGAGGGTCTCATCTCGGTACCTAATGGCAGTCAGGATACCTCTGGCGAGCACATGGAGGGCTGTGCGGCCCCCTAAAGAAATGCCACCCCACACCATTACTGACCCACTGCCAAACCGGTCATGGTGGAGGATGTTGCAGGCAGCAGAACATTCTCCACGGCGTCTCCATAGTCTGTCACGTCTGTCACATGTGCTCAGTGTGAACCTGCTTTCATCTGTGAAGAGCACAGGGCGCCATTGGCGAATTTGCCAATCTTGGTGTTCTCTGGCAAATGCCAAACGTCCTGCACGGTGTTGGGCTATAAGCACAACCCCCACCTGTGGACGTCGGGCCCTCATACCACCCTCATGGAGTCTGTTTCTGACCATTTGAGCAGCCACATGCATATTTGTGGCCCGCTGGAGGTCATTTTGCAGGGCTCTGGCAGTGCTCCTCCTGTCCCTCCTTGCACAAAGGCGGAGGTAGCAGTCCTGATGCTGGGTTGTTGCCCTCCTATGGCCTCCTCCACACCTCCTGACATACTGGCCTGTCTCCTGGTAGCGCCTCCATGCTCTGGACACTACGCTGACAGACACAGCAAACCTTCTTGCCACAGCTCACATTGATGTGCCATCCTGGATGAGTTGCACTACCTGAGCCACTTGTGTGGTTGTAGACTCCGTCTCATGCTACCACTAGAGTGAAAGCACTGCCAGCATTCAAAAGTGACCAAACCATCAGCCAGAAAGCATAGGGACTGAGAAGTGGTCTGTGGTCACCACCTACAGAACCACTCCTTTATTGGGGATGTCTTGCTAACTGCCTATGCTTCCCACCTGTTGTCTATTCCATTTGCACAACAGCATGTGAAATTGATTATCAATCAGTGTTGCTACCTAAGTGGACAGTTTGATTTCACAGAAGTGTGATTGACTTGGAGTTACATTGTGTTGTTTAAGTGTTCCCTTTATTTTTTTGAGCAGTGTACATACTGCTACTATTTTTAAATTTCATCTGGGCTTATTGGTAATATACATATACAAGATTAACTTTGATCCTAATAAAAAGTATTAAAACATTCTTCTGGGCTTTGAAGTGAGATTTATAGACATTCTAATTATTTAACTAAAGCATTATTTAATAAAGCTAGAAGAAGATTTTCCTACATAATCATTTCCTGCCTGGTTTTAATCTATTTTGCTTCACTGCATAAGTATATTCCCTATGGAACATGTGTCACTTTTTAATTCCTTTCTCTATTGGTTTTATTGTTTCCCATTTAGCAATAATTGATTTTACAAGTCTTACTAGAAGAGAAATTTCTAATCTAGACTAGGAGTTGTTGGACAATAATCACTTCTCTTAATGCACTATTTTATTGTACTAAAACATTTTTTCTTTCTGAATCAGCAACATTGGTATCAGCAGATCTTGCAAATGTTAATGTGCATCAGATCTTTTAAGATAAAATCCTTATGTGTGGCCTACTCAGTGTTTGTGATTTCCAGGAAGAAATCCTGCAATTATATTTGTTAGGTCTTCAATTACATTAAGTCTTGAGGGCACAATTTTAGAGCTGGTATAAAGTGTGTAGCTTGTATACTGCGGCAACAAATTTGCTGCTCCAAATTCTTTATTCATGGTCACTTGATCTCTAAAGAGAAGAGGTCTTGCTACATAATTTAAAATTGCTTTGAAACCCTGTAATTTAGAACCAGCTGAAGTTCAGAAATTGGCAAATGCTCTGGTGCACTTCTTCTCCCTGTAGGCCTAAGTGAAGTGAAGTTTATGTTGGTATTTCAGCAGCAAGAAGTAAAATGCCTGACTGAATAATGTTTTATGGTAGTGATGCTTAAAGCGTTCATTTTAATCTCCCAAACCTGTTAATTGGAGTTTCAAAGGGATAATAGATTGATTCTGTACTTATTCCCTATTATTAATATTCATTGTGTGTGCTTGCTGTACTTTTCTTCCTGTAGAATTGCTTAATGTCAAAGCAAAAGAAGGAGGCTGATGATGACATAAGAGACATAGTCTTTTGTATGTTCCCTTAGTTTCTCTTGGCTCTGACAATGCACTTAGATTATAATAGTCCTCAACTTAAGACCATTCATTTAACGACCATTCGAAAGATGTACTGAAAAAAGTGACTTAAAAGAGTTACAGTTTGTAACAAGTTTCAACCATTTCACCAAACCCTGGGATCAGATGATTGTGATTTGGGAGCTGAGCAATTGGTTTCCTTTTACGAAGGTCCTAAGGCCACATGATTCCTATTCGTGATTTTTCAATGATAGAAATGTTCAAAAAAATAGGATCTGGTCATGTGATGACTTGCTTAATGACTGCGTTGGTTAGTAACCAAAATTCCAAACCCAGTTGTGGTCATAAGTTGAAGACTACCTGTATAATCCATAAATGAAAAGTCTTGTACAAGAATTCATGTTGGAGCTTCAAAATGTGGTATAGCAATTAAGATGTTATTCTGGCTGTAGGAGATCTATAGGGTTCAAGTTCATCCTCAGTCACAGAAGCTCACTAGGAGACCTGGGTCAGATGGTCTCTTAGGCTAAGCTACTAATGAGGGCTGTTGGTATGAAGAGAATAAGACAGAGGCTGTTGTTAGAAGAAAAATATGAGGATATATGCTACCTTGAGCCTGTGAATGAAAGGCAAGATAGCTCTTAACATTGTTATTTTGGAATTAAATATTCTATAGTGTTTCATTTTCATTTTTATCGTATTATTGGAATACATAATTCCCATTGAAAGGTATTGTATGTCTGATTTCTGAAGGACAGAGTGACTTTACGTGAAAAAGAGTAATCTGTCTATGGATCATAGTTGTCCTAAAGGTGATTTTTCAAAAAGGCAATTGGTCTTTCTTGAGGGGTTTTCTTTGAAAAGGCTTAGCTTGAAGTTGCTCCAGTTCTAACTGAACTGTTCTAATAGATTTAACTAGGGACTGAAGAAGTTATTTTGGATGAAAAACAAAATCCCTTCAAAGAAAATGACCAAGAAAGTCCAGTTGCCTTTTGGGAAAAACACTTTGGGACAAAAAAAAAAATGATATGATGAAGAGATTTTTGCACTTTTATCAGATCACTGAGAAATTAGTATAGGTAAGAAAGTTAGTTGTACATTTGTTGTTTGAGAGAATACCTTTGATTAAATGAATAGGTCTGAACCGTAGAATATCAAATATGGATTTAAAACCTGGTTGCTAAATCTTCATGAGAACAGTGAATGAATAATGTAAAACACATATAAGAATGAACAGAATGTCAATAATTCAGCCTTCAGCATAAAATTAAACAAGGATGTGTGTTGTTTAAGATATTTACAGATCAATATGTAAAGTATGTTTTTAGTGTTGTTAGAGGTACGATTATATGTACTTTTAGATACAAATAGTGTTATGTTCTTATCTAAAAACTCAGGTAATACACAGACCCTGGATTGATCTTATTTCATATTTTATTGTACTTTCCATAATATTTTCCCCAAAAGGGAATATCACAATGTGCATACATACAATATTGTATAAGTTCTAAAATAATAATCATTGCCATAAAAGATCAGAATTACCTCAATATCTAATATGTGACAGCAGTTTCTCACTTCACAGATGTTTAGCTGTCATATTAAATTCAAAATGCTAAATCTTCCACCTGCATTATTCAGGATTAAAGAGGGAGCTAAAAATATAAATGGGGAAAAGATTGGTTGGTTGATTGATTGATGATTGATTGACTTTTAAATGTCTTTTGAAAGACATTTAAAGAAATACACATTGACATATTTTTTGAAGTACAGATGCTATTATATATGTACAGATTTGACATTTTGTGTAATTTGCACCATGGTAGATTGCAGTCTGATAGAATATCCAGAACTAATTTATAATTTTATAGCTCAATTTCCTATGCATTACATTGGGGAGAGATAATTCACCATATTTAAATGGTTTACTGTGGAGTTGATAACTTATATTAATTAGCCATTACCCCAGGCACCCAACAATATTCATTTATCTCAACAACCAAAAAAGAATCACTGAAAAAATCTTACACTGAACCTATCTTCAGGTCCATCTCTTGGAGCCTTTCAGAATCTATGCCTTCCTGATATATTGGAACTGTGACATATAACATTCACATGATTATTGGAGTGGTATATTTTAATACATGTGGTTGAGAAAAAATGTTGGATGTCAAGAGATCAGGAGACATGATAGCAGTATTCTAGTATTTGAGAGTCTGCCACAAAGAAGAAGAGGTCAATTTGTTTTCTAAGGCACCTGAGGGCAGGATAAGAAACAATGGATGGAAACTAATCAAGGAAAGAAGCAACTTGGAATTAAGGAGAAACTTCCCAACAGTGAGGACAATTAACCAGTGGAACAGCTTGCCTTCAGACGTTGTGGGTGCTTCATCTCTGGAGGGTTTTAAAAAGAGACTGGACAGCCACTTGGCTGAAATAGTATGTCATGCCCCTGTCAGAGTCTGAATCTGAGGAGGAAGATGATCAGCTGACAGGGAGTGGGAGTGTGGCACCTTTGGTGTGGAGAAAACTGGGGAAGGGCAAAGTCTGGCTGGGCAGAGCAGGAGAGAGGTAGAACAAGGGAGAGGGAGTTCAGAGGAAAACCCAGGTCCACGTCCTCTTTATCCTAGGGCATGCAGAGAGGAACGGAGAAGAGAGCAACCTGAGTTGTTTGGCTTATGGGGGGGGAAAGGGCCCTGATTCCCTTCATTAGCCACAGCTGGGAATGAGAGTTTAAAAGAAATGCATGCTGAGTGCAGTAGCTGCTGGGAGCAAACGTGAGTTTATCTTGTGTTGACTTTGCTTATCTGTGCTCCTGGCGGCTTCCCAGCCGTGTTGAGTTATTGCTGTGCCTTTACATCTGGAATTCTTGCTCCTGCCCTGTAGAAATAATTACCTCATTTTGTGTTGATTGGACTTATAGTTACAGTTTTTGTTGACCACGTTTTGGACTTGAATCACTGCAGCCAAAGGCTGTTCCTGGGGGAATTTTTCTCCAGCCAGAAGGTAACCAGGACATTGGGGGGCAAAGTTGGAGCTAATAAAGGGACTCCTACTGATTATCTGACTGTGTTGCCTTTGTGCCATGCTCCGGGTCATCACATATTATAGGAACTCCTGCTTGAGCAGGGGCTGGACTAGAAGATCTCCAAGGTCCCCTGTAGCTCTTTTCTGATTCTGATTCAGTCCCTTTCAGTTGGAATGCTCATTTGAGAATTATTTGACCATTTGCTGTTATTTTAACATAATCTTTTCTCTGTCTGATGCAAATATGAAGAGAGAAATGTATATACAAGTAGTCGTCAACTTACAACTAAGTTGGGTCCAGAAATTTCATTGCTAAGCAATGAGTTAGTTACACTTGATTTTACAGCATTTTTGCCATGGCTGTTAAGCAAATCACTGCAGTTGTTAAGTAACTTTCGCTATCATTAAGCAATTCTGACTTCACCCATTGTCTTGGCATGTCAGAAGATCGTAGGGAAGGTGACAAATGGCAATTGATAGATGTATGGCAATTTTGAAGATGGGCTGTAAGTAGCTTTTGTTACCTTTGTCATAATTTTAAACAGTTGTTAAGTGGCCAGTCATAAGTCAAGGACATACCAGTGGCCAAGCACATAAATTTTGCTCACATGATCATGGGGATGCTGCAGTGGTCATAGGGGTGATGACTGGTCGTAAATCACTTTTTCAATGCCATTGTAATTTTAAGTAGTCACTAAACCAATGCTTCTAAGTCAAGGGCTACCTATAAGATACCTCTCTGGACTTTTGAAAAAAGGGAAGTATAAAAGTACCCCTCAACTTACGACCACAATTGAGCCCAAAATTTCTGTTATGAAGTGAGATGGTTGTTAAGTGAATTTTGCTGCATTTTATGACCTCTCTTGCCATCATTGTTAAGTGAATCACTGCAGTGGTGAAATCGGTAACACTGTGGTTAAGTGAACCGGCTTTCCCCATGGATTTTGCTTGACAGAAGATACTCCCATGACCCTGGGACAATGCAACCATCATAACTATGTGAATTTGGATCATGTGAAAAATGTTCATAAGTCATTTCTTCCGGTGCTGTTGTAACTTGAAACGGTTCTGAATGAACTGTCATAAGTCGAGGACTGCCTGTACAGACATAGATACATATAGTTAATGTCTGTGTAGCTTACTATTTTAAAATTCAGAACAAGAGGTCAAATTCTTTTTGATGAACTTATCCAGTGGTAGAAACTTGGAAAAGAACCAACACACAGCCATTGATGTCTTTAGTGAAGCTATAATGTTTCAGCCACATGCAGAAGTTATGACTGACGCTGTAAATCATTTGACAAACTGAAGTGCTATACAAATACCCAATAGAATGACCATTAAACAGATGGAGCACTGCATATTGAAAAGCCAAGACATGTCTCCCGAATCCACAGACATAGGGCTCCACTTATAATTCTTTGGCATTCAAAGCAAAGTGATCGTGGATCGGGGAACAAAGGAGTAAAATCAACATTATTTTTCAATCGGGCTGGAGCAGTATTTTCATAATGCTTAACACCAAACTTCAACATGAAGGAAGATATTTCTCAACTTGAAATGCATTAGAAAATATGAATAGCTCTCTGCATGAATCATGAAATAAATGAGAAAAGTGATTTCGCTGCAGCTCATTCTTTAACAGCCAAAAAAACATTTCATCACATCTCCCTTATAATAAGACAATTGCAGAGGATTTTTTTGTCACGTTGCCTCATTGTAAGTTGAACGGCCACAAAATAGACATTATACCTTAAGAGGATATAGATCACTGCAGATGTGTTCCTAATATTAAACTTTACTTTTTCCATTGTTGATTCACCTAGTCTACATTAGCGGACAGTTTGTGGTGAAACTGATGGTAGCCCTGGTATCACTTCCCAAGGTGGATATTGATTGCTTCTGAAAGGAGAACGATTGTCTCTCTTTTGCTGTTCCAAACATTTTGCTCTTGGACTTTTTACATGTTCAGGCAATTGGTGACAATTCTGCAAGATACAAAAGTTAGCTATATGGCCAATATATATCACATTGCAGTCTTAACTGAAGGACTCCCTTTGTGGGCGGTTGCAGCATTTCATTCCATTCTGAGAACCATGTTTAGACAGAACCATGACATTTGACTATAGCCACAATATAAGTTTGCTAAATAAATAAATGGAATATTAAATCATTCAGACTCAGCTTAGGTCACAGTCGATGCAATAAATTATTTTACTTTATTTCCAGCCTGATTCTGAAACTACCCGTTATTGTTTATATGATTTATATTATTTTATATGAGTTCTGTGCAATCTAATAATTTGGGCTGATATTAAAACTGGCACACAATCACTGGTAATTTTCCTCTCACAGAGGAGGAGAGCTATAACCTTTTTTTCACTAATATTCTGTAAACCTCTTCTAAATCAATACTTCACAGTTGGAAATAGTATCATTTTCTTTTTTAAAAAAATGAAAAACCTTTTCTGATGTTTTTGCTCATAAAAAAGTGACTGTTTTTTAATCTGGAGGGCTCAGGTGTAAGGTATGAGATTTTTCAAAACGAATATTTCTAGTAGAAAATTCCTCCATAAAATGTTTAGTAAAAAGTCTTGATAAATTCAGGGAGTCTTAGTAAATGTTTATGGGATTTAAATTACAGTTGTTTCTAAAATATATTTTTCCACATCATTCAAGATCAGTTTGTGACTGAGAAAATCTCAAAATTAATAGCAAATTTTATTGGGGAAAGGGAAATATATATTTCATAGGAAAATGACACAGGAATGATCATTTGTGGTCCTGATCTAGATCAGACATTGATTGGCTGTTGTTTATTTAAAAGAAGAAGATCCCAAACAAGATTATTGATCTAAAAACATACATACTACTTTTACTGGAATTCTATGTAAATTCAGAAGTTTACAATAATGATAGTATAATAAACTACTGATGAGAATTATTGGTGGCACCAAGAGGTAAAGATTAGGAATTGCATGTTTTTTTTTAATATAAAAGAAATGAGAAAAAGCAGAAAAAGAACTTGTGAGATAATTGGAATTTTGCATAAGGCATTCTCTGAGGATGAGTTTCCCAGCTAAATTAAAGAATTCCCTGGCTGAGCGTCAGACAAAAAGAAAGAATACATCTGTAATTTTTTTCTCGTATTCTCTTCAGACAATACTTCTTAATCATTTAATCATTTGTTTTTCTCCAGCCAAACACAAGCATGAATCCATATTTTGTTTGTTTATTTCTGAGATTTCTTAAAACAAAGAAGCAGCTTATTTCCTCTTCTGTCCTCGTTGCTGTAGAGATGGATGTGAAAAATAAACTCTGGGTTTCCAGCATAGTTATTTGAAGCAAACCATCTAGCTGACATGGAAGTAAACAAGTATAAAGCTAGGCCTTCGATGATTGTCTCCCAGGACTTTCCCAGTCATTAAAATTAGTAAAATGCTACAGAGTAATGCTGATATGGTGAATAGAACTGTTCTGGTCTAAATGCAGCTGCTGTTATACTAAACTATAAATGCAGCTGCTGTTATACTAAACTATACTAAGAAACCAAATCAAACAAAACAATGCATTAATAGAAGTATCTGTCATGCCCCTGTTGGAGCCTGAATCTGTGGAGGAGGGCGAGCCAGAGCTGGAGCCAACAGAGATAGAGGGGGGGACTTCGGAAGAATGTGGGGAGGAGCAGGACAAGGCAGCCCAGGAACAGTCAGGATTGGGACGGCTTGCTAGCAGGGTGGAACAGGACAGGATGACTGTCATGCCCCTGTTGGAATCTGATTCCGAGGGAGAGGTGGAACAGCTGACAGGGAGTGTGGCTCCGGTGGCTGTGGAGGAAACTGGGGAAGAGCACAGTCTGGCTGGGCATTCAGAGGAAGACCCAGCCCCCCTACTCTTCATCCTATGGCATGCAGGGAGGAACAGATAAGGGAGCAATGTGGGTTACGGTAGGAGAAAAAGATGCTGATTCCCTTCATTAGCTGCAGCTGGGAAAACAGGATAAAGAAAGTGTTTGCACACAGCTCCTTGCTGGAAGCAAAGTGTGAATTATTTTGGTTTGTCAAGTCTTACCTGAGTTCTGAGGTCCTCCCAACTGTGTGTGTTTCGTTATCTTTTGAAGTCTTCAATTCCTTATCCTGCTCTGTCTTGCTAATTGCTGCAACGTGGTTTGTGTTGGTTTTTATTTATAATTTATATGTACTTTGGGTTCGGGCAGAATTTCTTCCCTTAAAAAACTGTTCTTGGGAGAGTTTTTTCTCCAGCCAATGATAACTGGACATTGGGGGCCAGGTTGGAGGTATTAAAGGGACTTTACCTATTTTTGTGATTTTGTTGCTTTTGTGCCATGCCCTGGGTCATCACAATGACTGAGAGAGGGCAAGCAGTGGAAATGAAAAGTGACGGGGCTCAGGCAATGAGCAAGGACTGTCCCCTCATGATCCATGAGCACGGAGAGAGGAGAGAAGGCGGTAACAGCACAGGGTGACCCGACAACTTTGGGAGAAGAGCACCACGCCTCTCTTCACGAGGCATACCTGGGGACTGAGATTAAAGGAGATACTGTGGGGAGAGGCATTTGTCAAGAACAAATGCTGAATTAGTGGAGTTTTGTGTGCCATTGCAGACATCTGGTGTTTGCAGGACTGCTTGCCTTGTTTCCTGCTTTGTGGACTCAGTGCCTTGTTCCTTGCTTCATACTTTCATTTCTTTGTTTTACTGGACTGCTCGCAGCCAGAGGCTGCTCTGTGTGTGTGTGTGTGTGTGTGTGCACGCGCGTGCGTGTGCGCATGTACACGCTTTGCTTTAGGACTTGTCATGAATGTGAGAGCTTTTGGGGAAAAGTTGGAGCATTAAAGGAGAGTTTGAACTCTCAGCTGGCTGTGTGGCCTTCATGCCTTGTCCCGGGTCATCATCCCAGGTATTTATTAATATGAGTATCTTCTATAAACCTCTGGTTGTTGTTTTTTGCCTGCTTTTAAATTACAGGTAGTCCTTGACTTATGACTGGCCACTTAACAACTGTTTAAAATTATGACAAAGGTAACAAACGCTACTTACAGCCCATCTTCAAAATTGCCATGCATCTATCAATAGCATTTAGACTTATATACTACTTCACAGTCTTTACAGCCTTCTCTAAGCCGTTTACAGAGTTAGCATATTGCTCCCAACAATCTGGTTCCTTATTTTACTGACCTTGGAAAGATGAAAGGCTGTGTCAATCTTGAGCCACTCAGAATCGAATTCCTGGAGTGAGCAGTGAATTAGCCCTGTAACCACTGTGCCACTATATACCCCACAATCCCATGATTGCATTTCGGGCTCTTGATAATCAGCTTGTATTTGTGATGGTTGCACATCCCACAATCACATAATCACAATTTGCAACATTTTTGCTGTTTTCCAGTAGAAAATGGCAAAAAAAATCCATTGGATATACTGGATTCATTTAATCATCACATGATTCACTTAACTTGCTCTACAGTTATAAAATCAAGTCTCATCATTTGGTGCCTCAACTTAACCACTGCAATGACTTACAACTGGTATCCACTGTGGTCATAAGTCAAGGACTGCCTCTAGTATAATATGACCATATGAACTCCTGAAGATTTAATTTCTGTTTATCCAAGTAAGGACATTTTTCTTTCCTAGCTCTCTTGAGATTATTACAAGCTTCTAATAATTCCTTGCAGTAAGATTACATTTAAACCTAAATTAACCTTGTGTGAACAGTTTTGCTACTGGAGTCCATGATATATCCTTGATACTGTCTGCTTCCTGATTACATATGATTTTGAGAAAGATCATCTTTGTACCAAAATACTACTTTCACACTGACTAGTGCAGATTATTTGGAAATTTGGTGATTCCTAAATTCTAAATGTTAGAAATCTGCATATTTTTCCTAATAGAGGTCTTGTTTAAACTAGACTTTAATGCCACATGCCTGAATCTAGTACTTACCAGATATACCCCAGGAATGAATGGAAGCTGAAATCCCAACATCTGGAGGACATTACATTGGAGAAGGTTGCTATGTGTACAAAATTCAGTAGTTGCCTATGTATCTGTGCAATGTTGAACTTGATATAGTGAGTCATCATTTCCTATAAAGAATGAATAGAAGTCTGTGGTGTATTAGATGCATGATGTGTAAACATTTCCAGCAGATTCCTCATGTATTAAATCACTACACATTTACTGATTTAGGAGACTGATCGACTGACTTTAACAGTAACCAACTCTTTTCTATCATCAACAATGCATTTCTGTCTTCCAGCAGCTGAAAAACAAACAAGTAAAGACATGGATAGTGATTGTTTTTCTCCCAGGTAGTTGACAATTTTTGTGACTTGCCATATGTTGATCCTACTTAACATTTCTATCCTCCATAGGAGCCGACAGCATCTTCAGAACAGAGAACTCTCTTACACTGCCTGCTTTGTTGTTGTGGTTTTCTACCACTTCAGGAAAGGCAGTCTGTTTTTTAAAAAAACTGCTGCTGAAGAGAGTCAATTTCCCTATTTCCTAATAGGGCTATAATTTCTAATCCCACCCACCCCATTACAAATTTAAGAAGTCCCATATGATGCCAGATAATTCTGGGCATTCACATTTTACAAAGGCTTCCTTTTTGCTGATGCCTGCAAAACAGTCTGGCTGAGAGACAAAAAAGGTTTTGTTTTTTCCTTAATAGGATATTTTTGTAAATATATTTATTTGTTTTAAATTGGTTTGAGGTAAGCACTTTTGACTGCAGAAAGGAGTCATTAGTGTCTATTAAGTTCAGACTACTTAGCTCAGTAATGAAATTAAATATAATTGTATGTTTTTCAAAACTCTTGGGTCCTGTAGTTAAAGAGGGAAGGAAAAGAAGTATAAAAAGCTCACACCATGCTGTTCTGGTACTTAACCTATTATGGTGGTAAATAAAAATGAAATGAAGCAAGCAACTTGGCTACAGTATTTTTGTCACAAAGAGGCTACAAGGTAGTGACAGAGGTGATGGAATAAGCCAGCCTTATTTTTAGGAGTGTGCACGAAAGAGAGGTTTACCAAAATAGGAACAATAAGCTACTAATTGGTTTAATGCAACTGTTTTTCTTCTTTCTTTATCAAATAGAAGATTATGCTATTGTTATTCAGCAATTTGATACCATATTTAACAGCCTTTAATTGGATTCTTGGAATGCAAAATAGGCAGAGGCCATTGATAAGAGCACAAGTTGCTTACCCCTACTCTTGAGAGAAGTTCCAAATGACTGCATTGTGGGAAATCACAATGTATACATCACACATGTATATTTCTTAACTTCAAAGTATAGCACTCAAAATCTGTGACAAAATTAAGGTAGAGGGATAACACCCAGATGCTTGTTAGGATGTACATTGATTGGATTCTACGTGAAAGTGAATCCTCCAGTAATGTAATCAGTATCATGTTCCCATGCATGAGAAACCTAAAAACCATGTCCATGTGTCATAGAAGTTATATTGCCAAAATAACTCAGACATGATTGATTGAGTCAAAGGGAAAGCTACATTTGGGTGGTGCAAGAATCTTAGCTGAAGGGGCTCAGAACAAGATTGAGTGAAATGGGAGTTCTGGTTTGTAGCGCTTCGGCGGCAGGCAGGAATCCGCGATCGTGCACGGTTTCTGCCTGCGCTTGCCGCTGGAGTGCCCCGAGCCAGCCGGCTTCGGGGCTAAGCCACCCCGTAGAGGTGGTGAAGACAGGGGAGACCTGGCAGGGTTGAGGGAATTGCACCTCTCCTCAGCTGGCTAAACTCCCTTTTCCGAAGGCAGTAAGAGCGGCGGTCAGAAATGGCCGCCTCAAAGAAGCACTCAGCCGGAAAAGAAAGTGCAGGAGGAAGTTAAGAAGTGAAAGTTTTGGCTGACTGGGATGAGAAGCAACAATCAAGGTATCCTGGAATTTAATTTTTTTAAAAAGATACATTGTTCCCAGGGAAGTTTCGGAAGCGGCGAACGAAAGTTAAAAGGGAAAGTTTTTTTTTCACTCTCCTTCCTAACATTGACAGCGAACAGAATTGAATGAGAAATCCGAAAAACCCGCTTTGGCATCAATAGGTAATTAAACTGGATAATTAAATGTCAAGGGGATAATAAGGATTTCTGAATACTGAAAAAAAACAAAACTTTTTTTTCTTGTTGTAAGTGGGAAGGGAGAGGAAAAGAATAAGAGTAGGATTCTGAAGGAGGAGACTGCCTAGAATTTAAAAGAATCTGTTTAAATCCTAACAAGACTTCTAAAAGATACATTCTAACTGAAATTTTGTAACTAAACAGTAACCCCAGGAAGAGAAAGTGAAAAAAGAAGAAAGTGTCAAAAGAAACAGCTTGTGTGTATCTGGATTGCTTGGTCTCTTTGGGACTTTTGGAAATTATATTTGAATGACTAAAAACACTTGGGTGGTTGTTTGAAAAAAAATTATTTTTTTTAAAATGGCATCTCTTGTGGATGAGCTGAAAATGGAATTTAAAAAATACAAAGAAGAGGAACAAGAAGGGAAGGACTCTCTTGGCTCTCTTTTTCAATTCTTAGAAATGGCGATTTGTACCTATGAGAAATTACAAGAAAGAACTGCGCAACAAGAGGATTGGGACAAAGAAGAAGCCATCTTTAACGAACAAGTAACTTTATCTGGGGAAGAAAGGGGAAAGAGGGGAAAGAGAATGGAGAATTTAAGACCTAAAAAAACAACCCAAAAAGGGGAAAATAAGGTGAAAAGTGGCTATAATGTTAGAAAGCAACAGAAAGGGGGAATACAGAAGAGGGAAATGGAGGTGGAGAGACAAGGGGGTAAAAAGGGGAGAGAGAAGAAGCAAGGGAGGAAGGATGGGAAGAGAAGTTATAAAGGTTAGGAGCAAAATGTAAAGAAACAGGACTTATTCAGAGATAATGGGTGAAAATTTAACTGAAAAGGCGATTCTGCAAAGGTACATAAGATTGTATTGTTATACTTGTATTAGAAATAATGTTAGAAAATTGGAAACAACATATGATTAAAAAGTGGGATAAAATAATCAGTGTAATTCAGTGAAACTTTTGTGAACAAAATAAATGAAATGAAATAAATGAGAGAATTGAATTAGGAAGGAATGGGGACATTTTAATTACTCAATGTTTTATAAAATATAAGTGAAGTGGGGGGGGAGTAACTATGGAAAGTTTATAAGTGTTCCCATGATACCTATTTGAAAAGTAATGTGTAAAATGTTTAAGATTTAAATGAATATTAATATTAATGATCAAATTGAATTGGTATGGATTGTTGTTTTAATTATATTATATATTCATAATTTTTTCTTTTTTAAAAATACAGTGTGTAGTTTTAGAATGTACCAAGCAGAATCCAAAAGGAAGTTATGTATTATATTAAGTGTTATAATTTTAGGGGAAAGATATAAAGGCGTCATACTCCAATCAGTGATTACAGGAGAAATTTTGTTTAATGAGAAAAGATAATAAACAGCTGAAACAGGACAAAGAATATAAGTATAATGATCTGAATTGAGATGAAATAAATAAAATAAAATTAAGAAAGTTAAAAGAGGGGAGAATATACTAACAATATAGAAAATGTAGAATGGTAATAAGATATGGAATGGTATATAAAAATGAGCATGAACTTGAATTTGTGTCTGTACGAAGAGATGTAACCCGGGATCAAGCTGCTTTCAAAAAAGATGTTTTATGGTTTTATGTTTTGTTTGTTTATTTTTGTCTTTAAAAATCAATAAAATTTTCAAAAAAAAATACTCAGTTAATAAGAGAAAAAGAATATACTAACAAACTCAAGGAGGAATTAAACTATTTTTTTAAAGGAAAATAATAATGGAGCAACTACAAAACAAAACATTTGGGATACAATGAAGGCAGTAATAAGAGGTATAACAATCTCTTATAACGCCAAGAGGAACAAAGAAAAATATGCCCAGCAAAACAAATTACAACAACAAATTAAGGAATTAGAAACTCAATTACAGAGTACCCCAAAGGATTTAAGATTGCAAAATCAGATAACAATAACTAAACATAAATTGAATTTAATTGAACAAGAGAGAATGATTATAAATCTGAATACAACTAGACAAACTCATTTTGAGCCTGCCAACAAGCCAGGAAGATGGCTATCATATCAACTTAAAAAAAGGAGAGAGAAAAGATTGATTTATCAGCTAATAGATGGAAAAGGCAAGGGATATAACAGAAAACAGAAATTGCCCATAAATATTTTGAAGAGTTATATAAAAAGGAAGAAGTTAATGAAGATAGGATAAGAAACTATTTAGATGAAATGAAGGATAAAGCAATTGTGGAAGAAATGGAAAAATTATTAAACAAAGATATTTGGTTTGAATTGAAATCAGCAATAGAGAACCAGAAAAACAACAAATCCCCGTGACCAGATGGGATTCCAGGGGAGCTTTACAAGGCAATAGCAGAACAAATAGGACCTCTTATGGTGGAAGTTTTTAATGACGTCTTATTGGCAGCCAGGATGCCGGACTCATGGAGGGGGGCATTGATTTCGCTGATTCCGAAGGAGGATTTGGACCCCCGATATATACAAAATTATAGGCCGATTTCACTGTTAAATACTGACTACAAAATATTCACTTCTATTATAGCAAGTAGACTAAAAAGAATTTTAAATGAGCATATACATGAAGACCAAAATGGATTTCTCCCGACCAGACAAATCAGGAATAATTTAAAAATAGTATTAGATGTTTTAGAATTTTACGAAGCCCACCCCAAAAAACAAATAGCACTTACGTTTTTAGATGCAGAGAAGGCCTTTGATAACTTAAATTGGTAATTTTTAATCCAAAAAATTTATAATATGAATTTAGGCACCAAATTTGAAAATATTATAACCATTTATGATACACAACAGGCAAATATTATAATAAACGGGGAATATACCCGCCCAATAAAAATAGAAAAAGGAGTCAGACAGGGCTGCCCACTCTCATCCCTGCTCTTCATATTATCACTAGAAGCATTATTAACGCAAATTAGACAGAACCCAGACATAAAAGGATTAAAGATTAAGAAGGAAGAAGATAAGTTGCAAGCGTTTGCGGATGATATGATTTTTTTCATTGAAGAACCAATAGAAAGAGGACAAAAATTGATGAATGAATTAGTACAATTAGGAGCAGAAGCAGGACTAAAAAATAATAGGAAGAAAATGAAATTAATGACTAAAAATTTAACAGGAAAACAGAAATTAGAACTAGAAGAAGTTATGGGACTACAAGTGATAAAGAAAGTTAAATTTTTAGGCATATGGTTGACAGCACACTGTAAGACACTAAAGGAAAACAATTATGACAAATTAATGCAACAGGTAAAGAAGGATTTAGAAACATGGGGCAAACTGCAACTTTCAGTATTAGGCAGGATTGCTGCTATTAAAATGAATATTCTTCCAAAATTCCTCTGTATATTTCAGACGATTCCAATTAAAGTACACAAAAAGTTTTTTTGAAGAACTTAACAAAATAACTGCAAAATTCATCTGGCAAGGGAAAAAACCTAGAATAAACTTAAAAGCAATGCAGGATATGAAGAGCAGGGGGAGGGCTGGCACTTCCAAATTGGGAGTTGTATTATAGTGCAGCCTCTTTAGTATGGTTGAAGGAATGGGTGAATTTAACCAATAAGAGAATATTAGTCTTAGAAGGCCATGACTTACAGAGGGGGTGGCATGCTTTTTTATGGGATATTGGGAAAACTAGCCAGAAATATTTTCATAGACACCTAATCAGAGATTCATTGTTGACTAATTGGAAGAAAGTACGGAAAAAACACTACTTAAAGATACCAATCTGGATCTCAACAATGGAGGTGATGACCCACCCAAATAATCTGGATATTACTAAAATGATTAAATATAAGGACCTATTGGATACACAAGGAAATCTGAAATCGTGCCAAGATCTTCAAGATCAGGGATTAAAAATTGACCGCTGGGCATATCTTCATATTCAAAGCAGATACAAACAGGACAAGAAAGAATTTGGAATTAATAATAAACTCCAGCAATTAGATAAAATTTTATTAGGATCAGGCAAAAAAAAAATTATAATTATTTATTAGAGGTAGAATTAGAGGAAGAAATTGTTAAAGGGAACATGATAGCCTGGAGTAGGAATATAGGACGTAGTATCACCTTAACAGAATGGGACAAGGTCTGGGATAGAAATAACAAAATCACAAAATCAGTAGCATACAAAGAAAGTGTCTATAAAATGTTTTACAGGTGGCACCTTCCTCCTTCGAGATTAGCAAAGATGCACCCCAATATGAGTCTGAACTGCTGGAAATGCAAAAAAAAAAGAGGGAACTTTCTTCCACATGTGGTGGTCTTGTACAGAAGCTCAAAAATATTGGCAGAAAATTAGAAATTGGCTGGAGGAAATGACAAGAGAACAGATCAAATTTAAACCAGAGTCCTTTCTATTAGGGATCTTTGATAAAGAACTACCAAAAAAAGTGAAATATATAATAATACACATTTTGACAGCGGCCAGATTGGCTTTTGCACAGTGTTGGAAACAGCCTCATGTTCCATCAGAGGAGATGATTATTCAAAAAATTTCAAGTTGTGCAGAAATGGACAAATTAACCTTGGCATTAAAAGATAAAGACACTTCAATATATTATGACAGCTGGAACTGCTGGTACAAATGGATAGACCAAAGATAGATTTCACACTAAAAGGCAAAAGAAGATATGATAGAATCGTAGTAGTGATATACAGATATATGTAAGGATTAATTGTGTATATGGCATAAAATAAGGATAAAAAGGAGGTCTCACAAACTGTTGAAGATGAAAATGTTTTTAATTGTTTTCTATCTTTTTCTTTCTATTCTTTTTTTTTCTTGTTTTCTTTTTCTCTCTTGCATTTATATATGTGTTGGTCTATTTTAATTGTAAAATCAATAACGTGTATTTAAAAGAAAAAGAAAGAAAAGAAAAAAATAGAAAGAAACAAAGGAATAGAAGCTTATAGGTGTCAGGCACAAGACACCAGGAGCCAGGCTAGAGTTCATAAGCACTGCGAGTTTATTTCCATGCAACCTAGAGAATCTGAACTCCTAATAATCTGCGAATTAGCCCCAGATAAGAGTCAAGGGGGTCTGAGCTTAGGTAGGGACTCCAGGTTAATGATGCATTTGACCCCCACCCTTGGACTCAATCTAGTCCTCTCCTACATCATGTAGGACATAACCTCTGATTTGCTGAAAGATTTTTTAGTATTTAAAAGCGCACTTTATTCCTTCAATATCTGAGGTGGGCAGCTGTATAAATTAGATTAATAAATAAAATGTAATAAATTATATAATCACAAAACTAATATTTACCTTCAAAAATACAAACTCAGTAGTATTACATTTATTTAGTTGTTATTATTCGTTTATATTTTTTTTTCTGTCAAAGTGTTGGCAGTATAGTTTAGCTGTTAACAGTTGGACTGTAGGGAATTATGTCCTGATATGTTCTTCCCTCTCATCTAATCTGGAAAAGATTAGTAGAAGTTATACCAACAGTAAAAGTTTAGCTTCCCATAAAGCTATTAAAACATATTTTTTTATTTTTTATCAAATTATAGGCTGCCAATCTTACTACCCAAAACTCATGTCAGGCATTTCTGATGATTAGTTCTTTGCAATGTTGTACCTATTGGAAGGCATTAGTTATTGGAATCATTGATACACAATATTTTAATCAATTAAAAATGTCTACTCAAAAGATTGTTTTAAAATACCACATATTGAAATATTGTGTTGCAAGATGTTTGAATGTGCATTAGTCAACCATAGCTACAATTCAACTTCAAATTCCTGTTTAGAATGACTGCATTTCACACACGCACACACGCGCGCACACACACACACACACACACACACACACAGGAAATTAAGTCTTCCATATCCTCAAAGATAAATTGGAGTGGATTGGGCTGAAAATTTCAAGTTACTTGCCAAGAAATAAAGAATATTCATTTGGTAATAAATGAATATCTATCTTTGGCAAAAGAGTTTACAACAATTTCTTTGGCCAGGAGTATTCTGTGGTATTCTTTCCTATTGAGAATTAAAAACAAGATGTCAAGATGGTCACATAAAAATCGTTAAGTTGATTCTAAAGCAAAATCAAATATAATACTAATGGGAATTTTTTTTTTCAAATTAACTATCATGTATACAATCTTATTTTTTATTGCATTTTACCTTTATACCAACAGACTATTTATTAGGAAAAAGAAGAAGCAATTTAACTTGTCCCCAAATTTAAACATTCTCAAAGAATGTATACAATTTTATCTATTGCCTACCAAAACGGGGCAAATTTTATCTATAGCCTACTGAAACGGGGCAAATTAATAATATTAATAGCATGTGCCTCCTTCAGATTTGAAAATGCACAGTAAGATAGACTATCTACAGCTCAAATCTTGCAGAAGTTCTAACTATCAATGAAAGTTAACATAATAAGGGTTAACAGAGAGGCAGTTTCTGTAAAGTACCTTTGTTGGAAGTATGTGTTTCAGTAGAGAATGTTTCGCAGAGACATTGGGTTTACAGAAACTGATTATTACCTGATATAAAGATTCAATGGAAAATTAATTATATTTTCAGACAAATACAAATAAAATAAAAAAGACCTCTTTATATAGTTTTGAAACTGAACCCAGGATCATTTTTCTGGAAACTTTTCTGTCTACAAATCTAATTTAATCTAAGATGATTAAAATAAAATACCACTGTTGATGGAGCAGGATGGAATTTTATTTGATTCCTTATTCATTCTTCATTTCTCTCCTGAAGCTCTGCTTTGGGGAGTTGATGGATCCTACAGAACACTGGAGGAAGTACTATTAGGGACAAAAGACTTAAAATACAGGCAGAAAATGATTTTTTTCCCTTCATTTTCACAGAGAAAAGCATTCCATTCTGCTCATACCATGCTGCCATTAAGCAGTCTAACCTCCAACCCGGCACTTGGAAATTAGAAGGGATTAGTTTGTATAAGAAATAATAATAAAGATAAAACTGTATATACAGTCCACTAAGCTCCTTATTTAAAAATAAACATTAAAAGTAAATGATTATTTAAAAAGTAAATATTCTGAAGTAGTTTGCATTAGCTTGAAAAAATTGAAATCAAAAAGGGATCTTTTCAACACATAATAATAACTCAAAATGGCACTTTACAGATATAAAGATTAGCTCCAATTTTAACTTTATAGAAATAATTCTATATTTACTTATCTTGGGGTAAATCTTATTTTGCATATTTGGGGTTCTGCATAGAAATGTACTGTGCTGGGGAATTGTATGAAGAAAAATTTGAAAAAAATGTTGGAAGATGGAAAATATATGATTATTGGATACAATGCAGTAGTACAATTTAGAAAAGAATAGAGATATTTTACTGATAAAAATCCATAATCCCTCTTATGACTTGGTTTGGTTTAGTTTAGTTTAGTTTAGTTTAGTTTAGTTTAGTTTAGTTTAGTTTAGTTTAGTTTAGTTTATTTGGAGGTCAGCCAATATGATTTCATTTTACAGAGTGGGAAACAAATATTTTCTCCCTAGATCAGGAGTGTCAAACCTTGGCAATTTAAAAACCTGTGGACTTCAACTCCCAGAATTCCCCAGCCAAGTTTTTTTAGAGTCCACAGGTCTTAATGTTACCAAGGTTGGATACCCTTGCCTTGGAGCTTAAAGACATCTTTGTTAGAATTACTGCCAACAAAGTCACTTGCATCAGGTGAAGTAAAAAAAAAATGTTTTATTTTTCATCCATAATTCTCACAAAGGTTTTGCTACGCTACATGTTTCAGAAAATAAGACATTCCATTCCAACCAAGTGTGATGTGTTTCAGGAAACAGCATATTACATTCAGCAGCAGACAGTGTGACAAGCGCAGTACAGAAAGCAAGCCAGGCTTTGAATGAGCGCGGTGAAAGATTAAGTCGAACTGAAGAAAAGACAGAGGACATGAAACACAGTGCTCAGCAGTTTGCAGAAACTGCACACAAGGTATTACTTATGTTTTTATTATATATTCTTTTTCTGTTGTATAAACACTCATGAAAACAAATAACATTTAACTTAAAACAATACTATCGGTATAGATCAGCTTGCAAGGAGATACTTAATATGGATAGGAAATATTTTCAAATATTGTCTTTATTTTTTCTTATAATTTCGGAGAGTGCCAAGCAGATGTATAAAAGAGCCGTAACAGGTTCAAAGTCCAACTATTAGCTAAATTAGCACTGAAGGAAACATAATATTGTATTAGATATTGCTCCCTCAGTATTAAGATCAGCTGACAAGGCCCCACATCAAATCAAATTGCTTTTCTTTTTCAAAGTAAATTTTTATTAATCATATTTCTACCATTTTCACTCATTACAGCATTCCGGTATCGGTATTCACTCATATTGACATAGTTTCTAATTATATAGATTACTATTTTATGTATTTTATAGTTATTTCTACATTTAACTTGTAACTGTATTTACAGGTGTGTGTGTGTGTGTGTGTGTGTGTGTGTGTAGATTTTCACGGGTGTAGGTTTGCACGTTTTAGCGTGTTCGGGTCTTTTCCCATGTAAGATTGAGAGTGTGTGTGTGTGTGTGTGTGTGTTTTCTTAAGTTTTCGTGGGTACTTACATGTATTCAGCTTGGTTCGGGTAATTTCCCACGTCATTATAGTGGAAGACACTTCCTCACTAGTCCAACACATGAAAGCAACAGGTCATAGCATCGACTTCAATGGCACCAAAACCCTAGCCACTATAGAAAACCCCAGCCACACAATTATCAGAGAAGCCATAGAGATTGAAAAAAGACCTGAAAGCATGAATAGAAGAGAGGATTCCACCAGACTGTCAATTATTTGGAAGCCTGCACTCACAAACAAAAAAATCTCCACACCACAAGCCAGGCAAACACCTGGGCACAAACAGATCCCCCCTGATACCTCCAGCTCAAACACACCCCAACCAGGCACCCAGATGAAACCTAGCTTCCTAATAAATGATAGCTGTCCATTTACTCAGAGCCAAGCTGCACTAAAAGCCTCCAATACAGGAACACAATGTTGCCAGCCAATCAAGACAAAAAAAGCCACAATACACACACACACACACACACACACACACACACACATACATACTATTTCCCCATTTTGCTATAGCTCCTACATACTCTTCATGTAACAACTTTTCTAACCACTTATACCATATATTCGAGATCTTATAGTATTCTATAATTCAAGAACATTCAAGAACCTTTTTTATTATCATTACATCAGAAGGACTGTTGTCTTTTTTCCAATTTTGAGCAAAAGTAATTCTGGCCGCCGTTATTATATGAAGTATAATGCATTGAAGTTTTTTGCAGGTATTTTGTCTTAAAATGCCAATAAAAATAGTTCTGGTTTCATCTCAATTTTTTATAACAAATCAAATTGCTTTTAAGAATTTCCACCTTGACACAAAATACAATTGAGCCTATGGATTCATTGAATCTATTCTTACATGTAGTTGTCAACTGAAAATGGATGGGCTCTTGGATTTAAAGTTGTCCTATTTCAAATGAGAATTTAACCTGAAAGCCATTGGGTAGCAGCTGATTGCTCTAAGGAAAACTGATTGCTGTTGAACATGCTTTCTTTTAAGAAAACTTATCCACTCTTGTTTATATGTCATTTAAGCAGCCACTCATATAATCCTGAGATTCCTCAGAGAACACTTTAAAAGTCACTGCTTCATAATGAATAATAAGAGTCCTAAAGAATGGGGCAATAGCAAGAACAGTTTGTAGACTTTATGAAATATTGAGAACATTTTTATGGAGTAACTTGAATTATGGATATGTCTGGATTTAAGGTGCTGTTTTATAGCATTTTTCTTCATTTAACTTATTGTTATATTGTTTTCTATGCTGCATTCAAGTAGAATATTATAAGCTACAACCCAGGAACTCCACTGATCAAAGAAAATTTCTTTTATTATGATTCTAGATCGCCCCTTCTTTTAGGATATCCTTGGCACCGGAGGTTGCCATTACAAGATAATTATTTTGGATTACAAACAATTAAAATAGCATCTTCCTACTGTTTTCATGATCTAATGCTGATAGGGCATTAGAATTATTTAAAGCAATTCTTGCATCTTATATTATTAATAAAGAATGTATCTAACACTGCTGACAAATATCAAGCATTTCATTTCACTGCATTTTATTTTCATAGAATCATAAAGTTGGAAGATAACTCAATGAAAATCTATTTCAACCCCATGCCTAGTACAGGATCAAGTAAAGCATCTCTCACAATTGACTATTTCCATAGGTTTGAAAATCTGTAGCAATAAAGACCTTACCGTCATACACAGTTGGCAGGACAATTCTGATGGCTAGCTTGAATCTATTCTCTCTTACTTTTAACTCATTGGTTAACTTTTAACTCCTGACATCTGAGTCAATACAGAAGAAGTCCACTGCCTCCTCTGTGTGATGATTCTTCAGATATTTGAAACTATTGTTATATCTCTCCCCAGTCATCATTTCTGTAGCTTAAACCTATATGTTGTATATGCTTTAACTGTTCTTCATAGGACTTGGTTTATGATTCACAGTAGCTGTCTTCTGAACTTGTTGCAACTGATCACTGTCCTTTTTGAACCATGGTTGCAGAGTTAGACACAATGGATCAACTACATATGGTGGAAAGGTTTCTATTGCTAGATATTTTCACAAGAGGTCATACCATGATAAAGCAAAATGGAACAATTACTTCTCATGATCTCAGTGTTAATAGCATTTTTAAGTAGCTGCATCATATTACCAACTTATATTTGATTTGCAACCACCCCAAACACCCAGAGTCCTTTGACACATTACTATCAAGCCAGATTTTCCCTATTCTATATTTATGCCTTACATTTTTTCACTCTGATATATAACATTGCATTTCTACCTTTAAGAATATAAGCAGCGCCCTCTGCTGGATTGGATCCCTGGCCAATTTGGTCCAGCTGTCTGTGTTCACAGTAGCCAACCTGCACAAAAGTACCCAACAGTCTCCTCACAGAGGCCATCACACTTCCATCAGGGCTAATAACATTGATTTCCATGAATAGATCCAACTCATTTTTGAAGCCGGCCAATCTGGTAGTGAGTGTGCATCTTATAGTACTAAATTCCAAAGTTGAATTATATGTTGTGTAAATTTCATCCTAATTCATTCCAACCCACTGTTCAAACCTGTGTAGATTGGTTTGTATTTTTACTTTGTGTAGTAAAGTATTAACTATCTCTTCCAGCATTGTGCCATTGGCATTGTCCATTTATCTTCATCATTCATTATAATATTACAGTATAGAACCTAGGTCAGGGACGTGTGGTACTCTGATAATTCCATCCGAACTGAAGTGAAGGCATTAACAAGCACATTGGGGGTAGTCCATTCAGCTAACTCTGAGTCAAATGACACAAGTATCATCTAACCCATATTTTACAGTTTTACTAAGAAGGGTATCGGTAAGGTGCTCTGTTGGAGGCTTTGCTGAGATCCAGATACACTATCTCCAGAGTAATTTCATGATCTACTAAGCCAGCAACAAAGAAGGAGGTAAGGTTAATCTGGTGCAATTTCTTTGCAACAAGCCTTTTCTTTCTCTTGCTTGATAACTTGTTCAAAGATCTTATGTAGTCTTCAAATCTATAGTTTCCTATTTTCCCCTTTCCCTTTTTTAAAATAAGAATATTTGCTCTCTTCCAGTCTTCTAGGAACTCTCAAAGGCATCAAGAGTCACTCTGCTCTGCTAATTCCTTTCGTGTATATTTCTAACATATCCTCAGAACTCAATTTTTCCTTTCCTTGATCTTGCATATAAAATTGTTTCTAAGAACAGACATTATTGAAGAGCATACTGGCCTTATGAAACTTCATAACTTTGGATAGTATTAATTAAAATTTCCTGTCCTCAATGATGGGAATTTCTCGACACACGAAGTGGTAAAAGAGGAAGTAAAGAATAAAAGAGATCCTCAATAAATAAGTGCTGTGCTTTTCTTGAATCTTTAATATTTACAGCCAAGTCTGAATCATAAACATTGATGATGAGATGACAGCTCCTCAAGCAATATGGCATGTGTTTAGATGGTTAGAGATAGAATTGGCATTCACTGGCAAATGTCAACATTTTATTAATAGAATTAACATTATGAAAAAGTAGCCAATTTTCAAAGTGTGTCATTTGATATTCTTCAAGCATCTAAAATTACTGGTTATTCGCATCACAAAATACAGTAAATAAACTGAATCCTACTGAAGTGCAAGATCATGGGTCTGTTTTCCCTTTATAGCCCTGTATGTCCTTATACTTTATATTTCATTGCCGTGTGTCAAGGGCCGGGGAAATCAGGAAATACAGTCAGTTCAAATGAATACAAAGGTTTATTGCAAACTTAAGTTCTCTACAAGAATCTGAACTACTAACAGGCAAATTAAATTGGCAATAGATAAAGAGTCTATGGAACTCAAAGTGGGCTCTCTTGTGGGTGCGAAGAGACTCAAGATGATGCATTTGATCCCTTCCTCAAGCTCAGTCTAGTTATCTGCTATAATCTGTATGATAAGGCCACCCTTTCAGAGAAGAAAAGACTTATCTCTGACTATCTTCTCTAGTTTATTTGTTTAATGATGAGTTTCATTAGTTTTGTTCTTCCCATTCTTTATTCCCATTTCTTCTTGAGCACTTAGAGTAGAACCCAACTATATCTTTCCATTAGCAGAAGCAATTTCAGTTACCAGAATGGGACATTATTTTGCCCTTTCTTCTTCCTTTTTTGAAATAATGTCATAAAAGTGGAAAGCTGTCTGGAGAGTTCTGAATTCATCTGGAGAGATATAAAGAAAAAACCTATTGAATTAATGGAAATGTGATGTACAGTGTAACACAGATTCAAAGTGTAACCCAATCCACTTTGTTGTTTCCAACCTATAATCATGTTTGACATATCTTAGCTTTTCCCCATATTGTTGGTTTCTTCACTAGGCAATTGTTCTTGCATACATTCTTTGATAGTTTTGCTCAGATGTATCAAAATACACGTCAGTACTATTCCCTGGATGCTCCCAGAGTTATATTAATTGCAATGTAAATCATATTTAAGTAACTCCAAATATCATAGTTTGAATAATCATAATCAAAACAGGAGTAGAAAAAACTTGGGAGGCTGTAGATAGTAAAGAAAAGTTGTGGTTGTTCAGTAGCTAAGTTGTATATCTGACTCTTCATGACCCCATAAACCATAAAGCACCAAGCTCCTCTGTCCTCCATTGTCTCCCAAAGTTTTCCCTGATTCATAGTTCATTGGGTTGATGACATTATCTAACCATCTTATCCTCTGCCATCTCCTTCTCTTTTGTCTTCTGTTCTTCTCAACATCAGTGAGTCTTGTCTTGTCATTTGATGGCCAAATTATTTGAACTTCAGATCTGTCCTTTCAAAGAACAGTCAGGGTTGGTTTCTTTTAGGATTGACTGATATATTTCCTTTCAATCCAAGGAACTCTTAAGAGTTTTCTCCAGCACCACAATTCAAAAGCATCAATTTCTTCATGGCTTAACCTTCATTATGATCCAACTCTCACAGTCATACATTACTACCAGGAAAGCCTTAGCTTTGACTATAGGGACTTTCATCAGCAAGGTGATGTCTCTGCTTTTTAGTAATCTGTCTAGGATTGCTTTTTTCCCAAAGAGCAAGCATCTTTTAATTTCATCACCATGTGATGATAATACTGATATAAAATACGTATATTGGCAACTGAAATACATCATTACAAAGCAAGCTTGCTGTTTCCAAATAAACACCTATTTGCTTCTTATAATTATATTTCTATAATTTAGCTATGGATATGTATTGAAGAAAAATATTCAAGAACTCCAAATACTTTAGAACATTTTTGAAATGCAGATTGAGACACATGACACAATTCATAATTAAAATAACAGAGTTACATTTTTCCTAGTTCATTTTATAATCATAGAATATAAAAAAGAAGAAAAATCCATTTTAGACCAACTTGATGTCTCACTAATAATCAGGCTTCTGGCACGAAAACTAGAGCAGAAATGTGAACAGGATTCAAGCTGTGCCTGTATCTTATACTGCCTTAGAGAATTCTATAGACAAAATTAATAATCTTCAAATACAAATGTCAAGCTGCAACTAGGATTTCCCCCAAATTTATGGTAGGGATCCCCAAAATTTATGTAGGTAATACTATAACTGACCTAGCTATGCTTGAACACAAGCCTTTTTCCTATTTGTGTGCTTTTCTGTGTCTGTCTGTCTGTCTGTTGTCTGTGCGTGCCTAGCAAAGAGTTCTTGAAATTAAAATGTTTGCATATTATGACATTGACATTACTTGGCTTAATGAACATTTCCAAGAATAATTTTATTTTATTTTTGAGTTTTTCTATACCTAACAACCTGAATGATATTTTTAAAAATATAGAAAAGAAAAAATGTAGTCCAATGCTTCATTATATTCTACCTCCTACCTGCTTCTGATGAAAAAAAACCCCTAATTATTCCAGCTCTTGCTTATTTTTGAACACTTTAAAATGACTTCAGAATCACTGTTCCAGAAGTCAATTATTTATACAAATTATTGGCTTGTATGTGGTATGAAATATTTATCTGTGAAGTGCCTGAAAGTAAACCTATACTGGAAAAAGACACTGGAAATTGTATGTTATTTTTTTTAAAGAATGTAAGTAATTGTTTTAATACTATGTCTATTAAAAAGCCTTGCTTCAAAAGAAATGGCAACATGCTATGAGACATCCTTGACTCCTAATCATGCTCTCTCAATGCTGTAATGAGATCTTAGATTGCTTTATACTAGGTGGCTGCATGTCAAGTTAATTTTGCAGTTAAGCAGGGGAGATGCAGTGAGAGATATTTCCTGGCACCTCTCAAGAATAAGCTGTGCTGTGTGGATCTAAAATAGCCAGACGATCCCTTGACAATATAACAGAGACTGATAATTGAAAGATGCAGCTGTTTACTTGCCATCTACTCTGGTTTTTCAAATATTTTCCAAGTAGAAGAAAAGAAAAACATCCTGGTAGATAGAAATGGCTCTTCTTTGGCCTACAAATGACCCAGTTTCATTCTCAAAACACCTGAAATTGGAGCCAACAGGACAAAAAAAAGGATTGACTTCACCTACTGCAAGTAAATGCAAGGGTTGATTTCTGATAGTTTCAGGAATTGATACAAGGATTCTGCTTTTTAAAACATATATCAGGCAACACAGCTAATGCTGAATTATATGGAAACATGTATTACACACAGCCTTTGGTAATTATAAGAAGGATCCCTTCATCTTTTAGTGTTGCTTTGAAAAGACTCCAGGCCTATTCTCAAGGCCAAATATTAAAATATGTGAACACTAATATTTCCCTCACTACTGCTTTCAACACTGGCAACTTTGCTAAGAATTTGTCCGTGTTTTGGATTCTTTGGGGTGACTGCATTCATAACATTCTGCAAAGGATAGTTTGGAAAAATATGATTATGACAAAATGGTTTTTTTAATCTTTCCTTGACCCAAAGGATTGAATCAGAATAACAATAACAGAACTGGAAGGGACCTTGGAGGTCTTCTAGTCCAACCCCTGCTCAGACAGGAGACCTATACCATTTCAGACAAATTGCTGTCCAAACTCTTCTTAAAAACCTCCAGTGTTGGAGCACCCAGAACTTCTGAAGGCGAGCCATTCCTCTGGTTAATTTCTAACAGTTCTAACTGTCAGGAAAATTCTCCTTAGTTCTGCGTTGGTTCTCTCCTTGATTAGCTTCTATCCATTGCTTTTTGTTCTGCTTTCAGATGCTTTGGAGAATAGGTTGCCCCCCTCTTCTTTATAGCAGACTCTTAGTGGAACATAGATATCACGTCCCCCCCCAATTCTTCCTTTCATTAAACTAGACATACTTAATTCTTGCAAGCGTTCTTCTTTATTTCTTATATTAATCAATCTGATTCCTGAAGCATCCTGACCTTGAAACTATGGTTTGTACTAAGTTTGCACCATAGAGTCAGATGTAGTTTGCATTAGCTCTGTGCTTGTACAGGAGAGAAGAAAATGTACGCTTTCTTGCTTCAGTACAGTGTTTCTTTAAATTAGAATTGGATGTAAAATATTTAGAAGCCAATGTTTTTTTAAACAGCACTTGAGATTGGTATAATTCAGTATTGTTTAGCACTAATAATGTATCTTTCTTTGTTTATCCTAATTAATTTTCAGCTTATTTGAACTGCCATTCAAACAGAGTACAGGTAGTCCTCAACTTATGACCACAATTGAGCCCAAAACTTATGTTGCTAATTGAAACATTTGTTAAGTGAATTTTGCTCCATTTTATGACCTGCCTTGCCAAAGTTGTTAAGTGAATCACTGCAGATGTTACTTTGTTAAGTGAATCTGGTTTCCCCATTGATTTTGCTCGTCAGAAGGTTACAAAAGGTGATCACATGGCCCAGGGACACCGTAAGCATCATAAATATGAGTCAGCTGCCAAGCATCTGAATTTTGATCACGTAACCATGGAGATGCTACAAAGGTAGTAAGTGTGAAAAACGGTCATAAGTCACTTTTTTCAATTGTTGTAACTTTGGGGCACTAAATGAACTGTTGTAAGTCGAGGATTACCTGTAAACCAAATTAGATGCCTTACTTTTATTTTAGTAACATCAGCTCTTAATATTCCATAACAAGAGAAAGTTTAATTTTCATTGCAGTTCTGCAGACACGGTTCTATTTTGCTTTCTATTTTCAGTATTTTCAAATCCTAAGAATCAGAGCTGTGGCTAGAATTGCAAATAAGTATCTTAATATGTTCTCTTCTTTTTCCTCTCTGCAGCTTGCCATGAAACACAAGTGTTGAAAACGATTGCGTGGAGATCTTTCTAAATGGAACTGAAAAAATAGGATTGTCCGTTTTTAGTGAAAATGCAAGTCTATGTCTCTTTTTTTCCAACGATTGGTAATCAGTTCCAATTACCATGTAGGAAATTAGTATTCCTACTTTTTCTATTGCTAGGCCATTCAATGTCTGTCTTTTTTTAATATTTAAAATGAGATGGTGTTAATATGTAAATTGGACCAAAGGATATATTGAACTGCACTGATCTGCAAGAATCTATTGTTCCCATTATTGTGTAAGAATACAGTATTTTAGCTGCAAGAAAGGTGATCAAGTCACAGTGAAATCCAGTAATTGTTATAAAGTTGTTTCTTAGAGCAAATTTTGAAGTAAACATGTTCAGAAGTTATATTATGAAGTGTTCACAACTTCTATAACAGGGCAACAAAAATAGGTTGCTATGAAAAACAGCTTGACTTCTCAGTTCTACCATTTTTAGCCAACTTATTTTGCACGTGTCATCACTAGCATGGAGAATTTGAATTTGAATTGTCCATCATGTTGTCAACACTGTTTTTTTAAAAAAATCTTTTTCTTATGGTCTGAGTTTATTTTAATGTTACCAAAGCACATTAAAAATGTTAAGGAAAGGCTGATTAAATTGATAAATATGTCAATATTTTTTCTGGAATCTAACTCTTACCTTTATAAATGGAAAAACTGTCCCTCTAAATAAACATTATACTGAAACTGTTTCAAGAAATAATACATGCACAAGCACTATTGTAAGTTTTTGGAATTCTTCTATTGATAAAATAAGACTTGCTAGAGTTTTCCTTTAATACTGTAATCTGGACCTGTGAAGATCAAAATTCAGTCTAATCTTTCCAATCATTATATTTGCAGTCACTGGATCATAATTATACATTCATTATAATTAACATTATTTACAATCAAATATACATTTTCACTTTTCAAGTTATAAAACACAAATGTTTTCTTGTTTGCCAAAATATCCCTAAAAACAGATTTTTACATGCAGTAAAGCCTTCTGGATTATTCCTGGTTTTCATTCTTCCAATGCTATTCTGGAGACCTGACATTGGACATTGAGTCTAGTTCAGGGGTGTCAAGCTCGATTTCATTGAGGGCCGCTTCAGGGTTGTGTTTGACCTCAGGGGGCTGGGGTGGGCCTGGCCAGCATGACATCACTTGTGTCAGGGGCGCCTGTGACGGCCCAAGCACTCTGCCAGCAAAAATTGGCTCCTGAGCTCCATTTTCAGCTGCAATGGCCTTCTACAACCCTCTGCCAGAAAAAAAAGAGAGCTTGGGGGCCCCACACACAGCCCTCGTGGACTCCATTTTCACTGGCAGAGGCACCACGGGCCAGTCCTTTGCTATTTTCAGGGCAGCCCTTTGGTCCAGTTCTAAGCACCCTGCGGGCCAGATCCAGCCCCCGGGCCTTGAGTTTGACACCCCTGGTCTAGATGGTTATGTCAGATTTTCCAGCACCCAGTAATTGGAGTGGTAATGTAGAACCATTAATTTCCAACATTTTGGGAGGAGATGAGCTGATTAGGAAGCTTTTTTTCTCCTGTTAGCACTGAATTTATGTCAGACCTAAAAAGATGAATGCACAAACAATGCTTAAACAGCCCCATAATGAATCTATAAAATTCTGGATAGAATCATGCGCTTGCATAGGCTGTTACATTCCCAGAAAACTTTGAAAAGCTTGAAATTTTCAGTGTTTGAAATTCAAATGTCTAGGTCCAAACAAACTCACCATCTTATCTATAGGGTCTAATATTTTTTTCATGAGTGACAATTAGAACAACAATATAAGCCAGTCTGGGGATACTTTGAATAGAGTGGTAATTCTTATGGGAAGGCACTTTTATATTCTATCATGTTTGTATAATTATGAACCAAGCGAAAAAAGCAGTTTTAGTATAGCTAAAGAACTAAATTGTTATGGAGAGAAGGCATCCAGTTAATTGCATATTGTATGGTATCATAACATAAACATTTTATAGGCTGTATTTATCTTTGTGGGTAATTTACTGACTGATCAGCCCAGGTTTGACAACTGCACGGACTTCCACCAATATGGTCTCTATAGTATTTTGTGGGCTATATTCGATTATAAGTTTACATAGAAGTTGTTTTTATTTCCTTTGTTAAATCATATTCAATGTATTGTCATTATTTATTTTGCACATTTTAAAAAAATTCATCTCAGTGATGAAACTGGCTTTTTGTCAATGCAGGGATTTTTTTTTTCACATGCCAAAAAAATAAAACCCTCAAGTCATTTCATCAACTTGATAATTCAGAAACTAAAACCTAATTTCAGTTTCTGCTATTAAGTAAATTTAAGTTATGTGATGTTTTCTTAGGATAACTAGAAACAAGTATGCTTATTCTGAAAATAAATGTGATTGTATTAAAAAATGTCCTCCTGGAAAATTGATGTAGTAGTCAATTATAGTGTTAGATATTTGTGTACATAAATTATACAGTAATTCAGATTAATATTTCATATTAAAATGTATTTGTAAAATGTAGCAAGATCAATAGTTTCATTATCACCTTTTTAAAGTTCTGCAAAGAATAAAAATCACAAGTTATTAGACCTAAGATAATCATATCTGCAAGACTAGCCTCATTCTGTGGCTAGCAACATGTTGTACATTAATGTGAAAATATTTAGCAGAATTGGCTCTAAATGAGTGAACCTAAAACACCTTTTATTTTAGAATGCCAAAATTGCCAATATTTTCTGTTGTCCTGAAGCCATTTAATTTTTATGCCACTCTAAAATAAAATGAAGGTACTTTGCTCCATTGCTATATTTCATAGACAGTATTTTTGTCACTTAAAGTTTTAGCCATTACCGGTAATTAAAATATACTTTTGTATCAGTGATAGACAACCTTAAGGCAGTATATAATTCCCATCCTATTTTTGCAGCCACCTAGAAGGACCCCTACCTTTGAAATTCACTTTTGATAATCTACCAAGTTAAGTTTTAAAATAGACGTATTAATGCTTTGGGAGGCTCTTGTACCACTTCTGCAATGCTCCCTTCCAGGATTACCATCCTCCCCATTTGAAAAAGGGCTGAACATTTCTTACAGACTCCGCTGTTGTCCCCGCACTACTATCACATTCCCTGTGACCCTCAGATGCCAGGAAACAGATACAGCTCTTAGTGAAAGGGGAGAAAAATACTCCTTCTCTATATTATTTGAAGAGATAGGATGGATGTACATTATAGCTACACATGTTGAATCCACATGCATTCATTTTTTTGGCTTGCATTATTTTGGGAAAAGGCAGCTTTAGTGAGTTTTATATAAAAGTATATCTTGAATGCATACTTTAGCTATCATTACTGCTAGGTCTTATTGCCATAATTTACCTTAAGATGGCCATTGCAACAATTGATCTTATTGGTTTCAAGTAGCTTCCAACTCACCCTAATGCACAAAACTACATGAAGTGTGTGGCTGATTCAGCTTTTTCTTTGCCTTAGATCCAGTAGGGCCAAGATTTCTTTCTGAGTGTGATCCTGTGTTACATTTCTGATTTAAAGTGGACATGGACCATTTACCTGGACCTCTAAATAATCTATATGGACCATGTGCAAAAGTGACCCTCTTCTGCTTTTCATGACTTACACTCTGTGCATAGGCTACAATGTCACCATGATTTTCTTTTACCTACATAGTATATAGAAGGCAACTTATATGAGGAGGGCCTCATATAATGCAAACTGAGGCATAGCTGAACCTTAGCAAACATCACATGTGCAAATTGCCAGTGTGTTTTTATGTTGTACACACGTATATATATACTTGCATACCATGTAGCTTTTCTCAGTTTCATCTGTCCTATTTACAGATGTTGCCTCTTGTGGAACCTTAGCTTTAATCCTTCCTTCCTTCTTTCCTTCCTTCCTTCCGGCAGAAGTGCCTAATAAAATATTAACATATTAAAGGCCCATAAGGAATCAGCCATTCAAACTGAAGATTTCATGGCTCAACTTATTGTATATATGCCTTAACAAAATGATTTACACAATACTGGCCATGGGTTTTAATCATTACTTCAGAAAGATGACTGACTATGAAGAATGTAATTATATTCTGTGGCCTGATAATGTGTGCAGTTTCTTGTAGAACAACTTCGTTGTTCAGCATTGTCATATCTTGCTTTGCTTTGTTCAGGATTATTTTGTTTTTCTTGTATCTGTATTGTAAATATTCACTTTGCTAAAAGTATATTTAGCCATATGCTACAGGCACGTTATTAAGTTGTTTCAGCCATATACTCTCTCAGAAGTTAAAAACACTGTAGCTATAATTGTTCCCAGGACCTACATCACATTGCTGAATGTTGAGAATGCAAGTTAGCCTCTTAGTTTAAGACTATCTGGACTCATGGATTGAGATGCTGGTTGTATACAATTTATATTTTGGCAACATTATAATTTATTATATGCAATATTTTGGTTTTCATTGTACTGTATGTAATTCATATCAAATTGTACAGTTACAATTCAGTTTTCATAATAAATATTTTATCAAGTATGTGAATTTTCAATTTTACTTATAAATGTGTTATTAAATTTGTTTAAATTGTGAACTGGATTATTTGGGGAAATGGTAATTGTAAATTACCGTTTATACAATGCATTGCAATCATCCACAAAAACAACTTTCTAGGCTGAAGGTCACACATGGCTTTTGAATGTCATGATAGGAGACACATTCCCAAGGATATCGGTAGTCTTGGTAGGATGAAAACTAGAAACTAGTAGAATAAAATTATAAAATATAATTTATGTAAGTTCTCCACTATGTTCAGTTCCATTAACAATTTTCATGAAATTAAAAAAAACTTCAGTTAATGCTCTTGATATTCCCAATAAAAGTTTTAAGACTTTGTAAACATGGGGGCCTGCAGAGCAATCAAAATGGCTATAACAGCAGTCGAAGCCCCTGTGCAGCACACACATTGCACACAGGCAAAAAGAGGAATGGAGTTCCCATCTGTCATGTGATCACATGCAACATTCCCACATTTTTTTTGACACCCTACAGATGACAGTGGACATAAAACTTCTATTTCTGCAACCCTGAATATGGCAGGTTATGGGACAGGGTCCTTTTTAAGTATTCAGGATTCTTCTGGACCAGTAACAAGCACTTTCAATCTTTGAAAACTTTTTATATCGTTAGCTCTGATAACCATACTCTATAACAGAATATATTTTCGTTAATTGTTATTTATATGGATGTTTTTAAAACATGTTTGCTGGCCAGACATAGTGATAATAGTAACTATATTAATAGAATGCAATAAATACATACATATATAAATAGGCTTCCATAACATAATCTGCAGTCCTCACAGTCTTCGTCTAAGGATTTGTGGCATTTTTCATTGTTCTTTCTTAAAATGATAGAATCTACACAGGCTAGCTTCTTAGACCATGGGGTCAGGGGAGGGAGACCAGAGGTGGTATCCAGCAGGTTCTGACCAGTTCTAGAGAACCGGTAGCGGAAATTTTGAGTAGCTCGAAGAACCGGCAAATACCACCTCTGCCTGAAGATTTTACAGTATCCTTCCTTCCACGCCCACCAAGCCACACCCACAAAACCAGTAGTAAAAAAATTTGAATCCCATCATTGAGGGAGACCACAGTTATATATCTAAGGTTTTGTAATAGAGTTTTTGCATTTTGATTGAAAAATACAATTCTAGAAAAATAATCAAACCCCATCCTTCCCCCCAAAAAAAAAAAAAGAATTAAGTGAACACTGACAAGGAGGTTGTTTGACACAGGAACCAGAACATTTTATCATTTTGAGTCCATTACTAAAAGGACCTGATGAATTATTTTCTGGCACAACACAAAGCATAAAAGACCACAGAGAGAAAAATGTGTGATTTGACAATTACACATAACTTTTTTTTTCTTCTTTCAAAGTAATTCATCCTTCCACAAATTTGTTCACTTTCTTCTTCTGTTGTTTTAATTGATTTGGAATTTGCACATGAGCAATTTGTGATTTGTTCTGCCGTCAGGCCCTGGCTATGTTTTTACTGTTATAATTGAGTTCCTCTGCTTTCTTGTTCCAATTCTGTAGTCAATTTGATTTCTATATACTCCACCTGATGACATCCATTTATTTAAGCATACTGTTGTTAGAAGACTGTTAGCAATTAAGAAATCATTGGACTGTCAGAACTTGATAAGTCATTCTTTATTTCAGCTTCCAAAGCCATAGAATCCAAATACATTTTCTCCCTTAATATCTCTGTTAATATCTTAATATCTCACAAACTGTTTCAACTCCTTCCCTCAAAACGACGCTATAGAGCACTGCACACCAGAACAACTAGACACAAGAACAGTTTTTTCCCGAATGCCATCACTCTGCTAAACAAATAATTCCCTCAACACTGTTCAACTGTTACAAAGTCTGCACTACTATTACTGTTAATCTTCTCATCACTCCTTATCACCCATCCCCTTCCACTTGTGACTGTATGACTGTAACTTTGTTGCTTGTATCCTTACGATTTATATTGACTGTTTCCTAGTATGATTTGATTGCTTATTGTACCCTATAACTATCATTAAGTGTTGTACCTATGATTCTTGACTCTTGACAAATGTATCTTTTCCTTTATGTATACAGAGAGTATTTGCACCAAGACAAATTCCTTGTGTGTCCAATCACATTTGGCCAATAAAGAATTCTATTCTATTTTATTGTTAATATTCCATGTTCTTAACCACAAGCAGCACAACTTGTTTGTATGTTCTATCAGTTTCATCCTACCCTCCCTGGAAAATGCACACTGAGTAGTGAAAATCAGAAAACAGTTGTATGCTTCCTTCTAACTCATATTTCTCCAGCATCCATGAAAATAGGATAACCAGCAGAGGAGCAGCCAGCAAGGCATTTCTGCTATTTGGATTTCTGGAAAAGGCTTCTATTGTTAGTAGTGTAATGTAACAATCTTAAAAGCCTGTGAAAGCAATTTTTCAGATCATCTTATATATAGCAAAGCTAAAGTGGAGTTATTCTGCATCTCTTTCTCACCCTTCACCCCTCGTCTGGGTTGAGGTGTCTGTTTTGCAGTGACATCGTTATGTTCCCCATGTTTGACATTCCAATGACAGTGCCTCTCTTCACAAGAAACCATTTGCTGCATAGTTCTTTTGGTAATGTGCCAAATTGGAAACTGCCCTTCAAACTCCATACCATATATTAGCAGGAGCTGATTTTGATGGCTTTTAGCAGAGTTGCTTATTCAAAAGAAACATGAGATGACTAGTGCCTGTTATGAGTCTATAATATATGCATTAACAGTAGAAGCTCAGTGGGCCATATGGAGGGATTATACAATACTTCTGTGCTTTTGTGCCTCAGAGATAACCAAGAACTTCCTCCTTTATTCAGTCAACCCGTCTATAGTACTAGCTACTTTGTAATCTCACTTGCATTGTTTAATTGATGAACTCCATGAAGAAACCCTTTTAGTTTGTACAAGAAGACACAGAGCCAAGCAAATTAAAAGAAAAACCCTGAGGGTATTTCCAGCCAAGTCTTTTCATTCTGCAACTATAATGCTGTCCAGATGTCACCTTCCATTGTTACCTATCATATATTTGCCCTTCTTCCTTTCTGCAAAATAAATACATATATAGAATGTGTTATGGAAAAAAACATGGAATTGCCATATAATCCCTTAATTTGTTGTAGTAGACTTTTCCATCTAGAAACATCACATCATTCTATTACATAGAATCTGTTCTCCTTAAATAGAAATACATGTCTAAGTGGAATGTGAAATGTTTAATGTGACATGTTGCCCAGCGAGCAAAAATATATATCTTGCTTTTAAACACTATGGATCTTTCATTAATGTGTCATTCTTTCCAGGTATAAATAAAATTTACTTAGGAAATTATTAAATAAAACTTCAGGAATTAGGAAGTCAGTAACATGCAAGTGAAATGGGCAACAGCAGTAGCCCTTAGACATACTACTTCATGGTGCTTTACAGCCCTCTCTTAGCGGCTTACAGGGTCAGCATATTGCCCCCAAAATCTGGGTCTTCATTTTACCAATTTCAGAAGGATGGAAGGCTGATTCAACCTTGAGCCAGTCAGGATCGAACTGACAGTGATCAGTAAGTTAGCCTGCAGCACTGCATTTTAACCACTGGGCCGCCACCACGGCTCATAAATTCAGCTACATAAATTCAGTGAACAAGTAAATCTTGCCAGAAACTTTTGAGGCCATATATATGATGATTGTGGCCTTGCATTGCAATACATGTTTACTTAAAAGAAACCAGCCTTACTGACTTCATTCGGGCTTATTAGGTAAGTGGATGTACAATTTCATCTTTAATTACATTGAAGCAAGAAATAAATTAATCCCACAATGCTAAAATAACTCCGTGCCGCTAGCTAGGACAACCTTTTTTTTTTTTCTTCTTGTCCTGTAAAAATTTCATCTACCTTCAAATGAGGCTTTTTACTGAAGCTGTAGTTGGGTTATCACCTTTCCCTTTTAAACCCACTTTTTTTTAAATTCACTGATCTGTTCTCCATTGAAGTTTTCTGAAAATATGGCATAGTAATTTTAATTGTTGTGAATGGCTCCTGAAACTAGTGCGGTAGCAAAACTGCTGTCAGGAAAGTCAAGTAACCAAAATGCAATTTATAGCTCAATTATAAACATTTAGACACAAAGAACATTCATTGGGGCACCAAGAGATGGGAATAGCTCTAGGAAGCAAGGCCATCAGTAGATAATGGAAAATAATATGTTAGTATTAACTCTTATTCAGAGAACATAACCTCTCTAACGCAGTGACCTATTTTCTCCATAGTGCCAAACTTATTTCATTATTCGTACCTCATTATCATGCATATCCAATCAAACTATGTTGCTGTAACTATTACTATATATATAGTATGTATACTATGTATAGTACAATCAGCGAAAGTCTGTAACAGCTTTCCATATCTGCCTTTACGTTTTGCTTCTGCTCCCTCTGGTGCCATAATAAACAATTTGTGCTTCAAAGGAAGTATATGCTGATCTCCCAATATAAACTGATGAGTTATGAAGCAAGTTTGTGAGAGATTTCTCCTACATTGCTTTCATTAGTGATAGGGCTGTGTCATCCTCATATCTCACTTGAATTTGCTTCTGCACCAAATTCAATATCAATTTTTCATGAAAGAGTGCTAACAAAACTCAGAAGTGAGAGGTTTTCCCTGCAGACTCATTTATTCAGAATAGACTTTTGCTTGAGAAAAGAATATATGAAAAGACTGGTTGTAGAATATAAACAACACGCGTGGTATACAGTATATCCAGAGAAGTTTGAAAGCATGCTAACATTAGAGATAATACCTAATTCCTTCATCTGTGTTTTATCATTTTTATTATTCCCTAGTTAAAATGTGGAATAATACATTGTTAAGGAAATGGGGAATTCAGTAACTAAAATACTAAGGAGTTGTAGCCAAAACATCAAAATGACACCAGATTGAGAAAGATTGTGGTATAATTATTCTTCAGTTTAAAAACAGATGAAGGCAAGGATCAGAATGAAAAGTTGTACCACTGTCATCAACCCAGTAACTATCACGCAAGTTCACAAGTTTCAAAGTTTTTCAGTTCTGAAACTGATTTTGTCATAAGTTAAAATGTCCTGTCCCATTTACATGTGAAACAAATACATTTATTTCGATCCCAAAACCTGATTCTAACCATGTTTTAACACTTCGTTATATTTATCTATTTCATCTCTTCCCTGCTTGGACCCTGATTCCACTCAGTGGCTGTCCAATCTACAACTTTCCGTTCTTCCTTGCGAGCTAAATTCTTCTATGTGGGTTTTAAGAATGGGCAATCTTTTCACTCTGATCCTAAATCTGATTTTATTTACTCTTGCCCCAGGGCATCTCTGACCTGGAACTATCCCAGGTACAGGAGGACATTGTTCATCCTGATCAGCTACAGAAGATTTGTCCTTTATTTTCCTCCCAATGACTGTTTAGACCAATCCAAGTGCTGTTCTCTCTAGCAGGAGATAATACCTGATCAGGTAGCACATTGGCAATTACATCCTTTTAATGATCTCACCATATTCTCATGAAACATTGCTGTATGGGCTTCAAAGCAAACAAACTGATTTCCTTGGGGTTTTGTCCTCATTTGTTGTTTGTTTGCAGGAGACATGGATGCTAGCAGAAGGGTCCCCAACCCAGGGGCTGCAGACCACTACCAGGCTGCTGACCATTGGGAAATGGCCACCAAAGTGTCAGGCAAGTGCATAAAGCATCATTTGCGCGTGGGCAGGATTTAGGTTGTGTGCACAAAACCACTCCTCTACAGCCACTGAAACTACCGAAGCTGCAGCTGCCAGTCCATGGAATCAAAAAAGTTGGGGACCCCTTGTGCTAGAGGAATATTCAATCCTTCCCTACTCTTGTGCAAACTAGAGATAACATACCCAAAGAAGGGACTTGATATCGTTAGAGCTTTCAACTTTCACATTGCTTTTTAATATATTAATTTTCTGATTAAAACTGTCCAAAGTGTTGACAGCCAAGTGGCCAAACTAACTGACACCACCTCCCAATCCTACTTTATTTAGAAGAAGCAATTTTTTTCTCTCTCTCTTATGTAGGGCTCTAAAACCCCCAGCACCCTACTTTAAAGAGAAACAGTTGGTCATTAATTACAATAAATCTAAACTTTTAATTTTCTCTAACAAAAGGCATGTGGAATTGACTCTCAAAACTACGGCAAATTAAATGTTGTAAATATTTGGGCACAGTCTTTCAGGATTCTGGGAAATGCAAGGAAATTAATAGCTCAGATTAATTCTCACACTTCTGTTACCCAAAGGATTGCTTTAGCTACTATTAAATTTTATAGACAACAAGGACAAATTACATTCTAGAGGCAAGTAATTTGTTTATGGCCGTTGCTCAACTACTACAATCCTAAGGGCACATAAAATTAATCCAGCTTCCTTTGGACTCTGTCACTTTTCCAAAATATGTCCCTAGTGTACTTTAGAAGCTTGAAGCTCCTGTTTAAGCCTCAGGCTTGGGCCCAGATTTAAACATTATGGCTCAGAATCAAATTTGAACCTATGGAGCTGTAATCTCTACTGTTGAGAGACAGCTATCAATCTCATTAGTATTCAATTTATATGGAGGAATTACATAGTCTTGGCTTTCTCAATACTCCTCAATTTAACAATGGGTTGTTTAATGACTCTTCAAAGTTATGAAAGACTTTGAAAAAGCTACTTACAACCTCAAACTTATTCAACTGATGCGCCCCTCTGCAGTCATGTGATTGCATTTATTCCTTATTATTATCTGCAATTCACTACGGATTTCATACGAGACGATCTGCTAAGAATTAAGCAATGTTTCCTTAAGGAGCAGCTTTCTGATTCCCCACCCCCACCTGTCTTTGCAAACGCAGAGGAGATTCTAACCAATTCCTTGGTGCTATGGATTACAACAAAGAAAGCAAAGAAGCGACCACGCCAGAAGAGGAGACGAGGTAAACGAGCGGGAATTTTAAACAGACTAAGGAATAGTGGGGGGGGGACTCCTCCCTTCAATCTTTCTGACTAATTTACGCTCACTGGCTAACAAGATGGATGAAATTAATCTCTTAAATAGATGGAATTCTGATTTTCATAATTCAGCTGTTCTTTGTTTTACTGAAACTTGGCTTAATCCACAAATTCATGGGGACAACACCATATACATCCCAGAATTTCAGACATTTAGATCAGACAGAATTGAAGAGACATCAGGTAAAACAAAGGGTGGAGGATTATGTTTATATATCAACAACAGCTGGTCTCAGGATATAACTATAATATATAAGTTTTGTGATGAAAACTTAGAGTCTTTACACATCAACTGCAAGCCATTTTACTCTCCATGTGAGTTCTCCTCATTTCTCCTAATAGCTGTGTATGTTCCTCCACAAGCCTGTGTAAACAAGGCATTACGAACTCTTGCTGATCAAATTATGGAGGCTGAAGCCAAACACCCAGGTTCCCTTCCCATCATTTTAGGAGATTTCAATCAAGCAAATTTAAGGAAAGAGCTCCCAAAATATTTCCAGCATGTAAATTGTCCCACCAGAGGCAAAAAATACTTTAGACCACTGCTACACAACAGTAAAAGATGCTTGTAGGTCTTTACAATGAGCAGCTGTGGGACACTCTGACCACTGCATGATTCACCTTGTACCTGCCTACAGACAAAGACCATTAAACCAACAATTAAATCAGTGAAGACTTGGTCGGATGAGGCAAAGCTGAAACTCCAGGCCTGCCTTGATTGCACTGATTGGAATGTTTTTGAAGATGCCTCTGCAGACCCAGATGAGCTCACAGATACTGTAATATGTTAGCTTCTGCGAAGACTTATGTGTACCAACAAGGAACCTGCAAATATATAGTAACAATAAAGCTTAGTTCACAGCTAAACTTAAGCAATTATGTCGTTCCAAAGAGGAAGCCTACAGAAAAGGTGACAGAATGCTATACAACCAGGCCAGAAACATATTAACAAGAGAGATCAGAGCAGCAAAAAAAAGTTACTCTGAAAAGTTAAAGAATCAATTCTCAACAAATGAACCAGCAAACATGTGGAAAACTCTTAAAAACATCACTGGCTTCAGCAAACCTCCTTCCCAGGCAGAAGGAAATCAACAACTAGCAGATGACCTGAATGTGTTTTACTGCAGGTTTGAAAAGAAACTACAGCCACCTATGTCCACAATCCACATCTCAAACACACCAACAACAGCCAAGCCTCCTACAACTGGCCCCAATCCATTGGGCTCACAACCTCTAGTGATCACAGAAAAAGAAGTGCAATGTCTATTACACAGACAGAAGCCAGGAAAAGCACCAGGGCCAGACAAGATAACTCATTCTTGCTTAAAAGTCTGTGCTGACCAATTGGTCCCCATCTTCACCCAAATCTTCAATAGATCACTAGAGATGTGCTATGTTCCTTCCTGCTTCAAATGTTCTACCATTATCCCAGTGCCAAAGAAGCCCTCCATCAAGGAACTGAATGACTACAAACCAGTTGCTCTAACATCTGTAGTTATGAAAATCTTTGAAAGGCTAGTGCTGTTCCACCTGAAAACCATCACGGATCCATTGTTAGATCCCATGCAGTTTGCATACCGAGCAAATAGATCAACAGATGATGTTGTTAACATGGCTTTGCATTACATTCTACAACACCTTGAATCTCCAAATACCTACGCAAGGGTCCTCTTTGTAGACTTCAGGTCAGCATTCAATACCATCATTCCAGACACTCTTCTAAGTAAATTAAACCAACTAGCAGTACCTGAACACACTTGTAAGTGCATCATAAGCTTCCTAACAGACAGGAAGCAGCAGGTGAAGCTAGGTGGAATCACATCCGATACCTGTACAATCAGCACAGGGGCCCACCAAGGCTGTGTGCTATCTCCACTTCTCTTCTCCCTATATACCAATGACTGCATCTCAAATTATTCATCTGTTAAAATACTGAAGTGTGCTGATGACACAACAGTGATTGGTCTCATGCGAGACAACGATGAATCTGCATACAGACAGGAGGTTATACAACTTGCCTCGTGGTGTAACCGGAACAATCTGGAACTGAACACACTCAAAACCGTAGAAATGGTGGTAGACTTTAGAAGAAACCCTCCCATAATACCACCTCTTACAAAACTAGACAACACAGTATCAACAGTAGAGACCTTCAAATTTCTAGGTTCTACTATATCACATGACCTAAAATGGACACCTAACATCAAAAACATCATGAAAAAAGCACAACAAAGAATGTTCTTTCTGCGCCAACTCAGAAAGCTCAAACTGCCCAAGGAGCTGCTGATACAGTTCTACAGAGGAATTATTGAGTCTATCATCTGCACCTCTATAACTGTCTGGTTTGGTTCTGCAACCCAACAGGACAGACACAGACTTCAGAGGATAATTAGGACTGCAGAAAAAACAAATACTACCCACCTGCCTTCAGTTGAGGACCTATATACTGCACGAGTCAAAAAGAGGGCTGTGGAAATATTTACAGACCCCTCACATCCCGGACATAAACTGTTTCAACTCCTTCCCTCAAAACGACGCTATAGAGCACTGCACACCAGAACGACTAGACACAAGAACAGTTTTTTCCCGAAAGCCATCACTCTGCTAAACAAATAATTCCCTCAACACTGTTCAACTATTTACAAAGTGTACGCTACTATTACTGTTAATCTTCTCACCACTCCTTCTCACCCATCCCCTCCCACTTGAATGTTTCCTAGTATGATTTGATTGTTGATTGTACCCTATGACTATCATTAAGTGTTGTACGTTATGATTCTTGATTCTTAATGAATGCACCTTTTCTTTATGTATACTGAGAGTATTTACACCAAGACAAATTCCTTGTGTGACCAATCACACTTGGCCAATAAAGTATTCTATTCTGTTCAGTACTTGGCAAACAGATTGCATTTATGACCAGTTGCAGCATCCCACAATCACATGACCACAATTTGCTATGTTTTTGACAGTTTCTGGCCTTTTTGCTTTTTTTCCAGCATGCCCATTTAAAAGAATGGATTCACATAACAACCATGGTGATTCAGTTTACAAGCATTATAAAAACAACTTAACAGTAATAACTTATAACAAAAATTTGAATCTCAATTATAGTCACAAGTCAATAATTACTTGTAGGCTAAATAACCTTTATGGAGGCCAGTGATAAAATAATCAATTAGGAACATTCGTCTTCTGAATGATTTCACCCGCTCTTGAACATTTTTTTAAACTGTGACAGCTTATCTATTCCTGGATATTTACATAATCTAATTCTGAATAAATATAGATGCTCTTCCTTCTGTAAATTGATGGACAGATTTCATGAGTCTCCTTATCCTCAGAGACTTTGCCATCATAGGTTTAGGGAAGTAAACAATCTTTCCCACATTTTTTTACAGTGATTCTTATAAGATATCCCAAGAAGCACATGGTTCATAATTATTTCCATTTCAAGGTCATACCATTAAACGCTGAATCTGTGGCACTATACACTGAACTTCTCTTTCTGCATGATTATTGGCTAGAATTGCTGATTCATGAAACATCCTTAAATGGTGTCCTCAATCTCCAACCAATCCTAATCTGGATATACTATGGTATTGGTAACAAGTATAGGTTTGGAGGCCCACAAATTCTGAAGATCATCTCTATTTTTGAAGGGGGCTACATTGGCCCAATCAGAAGTGTAAAATCTGGGATCTCCTTGGACTCTAAGTTCTTTTTTGAGAAGCAGATGGAGTCATATGTAGAATGGCCTTTATATGACTACAAGTAATACCAGTTTTCCCCGTTCCTGGATTGGGAGATACTGCTCATGGAGCTCATGCATTGGTCACTTCTTGATCATATTATTGCAGTGTGCTCTAATGCATGAAAACCACTTAGAAACTGTACCTAATTCAGAATGCAGTTATGGCCGTTCTCATTGCTGCTGTTCTAATTATCTACTTGTGGCGCTCAAGTCTTTGTATAGCCTCCATATATTTTCTCTTTTCTTGCCACATGATCTTTGATGGTGGTCATTGACAGTAGATTTTTGCCCCAGGTGAGCATGGCACTGTAAGAAATAGTAGTCTTCACCTTTGCTCCAGGAGATGTCCTCCACTTCTGCTACCCAACAACAAACCATTCATTCTTCTGTTGTACCTTCAATTGGAATCTTTATCTCTCTTCTAGACTCACCTCTTCTTATTTTCTGTCTGTCCCTTGTCTTATAATCCTAGGCCAATAACATCCACTGATATCCAATTCTACTTCTCCATAAACAGCTGAAATGTATCACACCTTATTAGGTACTGTTTTGAAACTACCGGTATATTTTCAAATGGTTCTCAAATGATTTAATTAAAATAACTTATGAGAAAAACAAATAACAGAGATCATCTTTAGTCTCGGTTCCCTAGTCACCCATCTAATAAGAATATTTTTGTGCAAGAGTTTGGATACATAACGTCAGTTTTTTTTAAAAAAAACAATAATACAAAAAGCATCCTGTTTCTCTTTGGATATCAAGCCAAGTTGGTTTTTACAGCTTGCTAGAGATGCAGTCTATAAATCTGAAAAATGTATGAGTCAGATGAAAGATTATGTACAGAATCTGTATGAGCCATATCAAGGATTAGGCAAAGAATCTGCCATTTATATCTCAGCTTCTAAAGGTTTGCTCTATTTCTGTAAATGCATTTCATTATCTTTTGATGTGTTGTACTTATGAACCTTTTTGAATGTCTGTCGTTCTACTATTTTTAATTTTTACAATATCTAGGACAAGGAATTTGAAAAGTGAAGTGTATACAAAAGATGCTTCCTCATACCAGTAGGCCCAGTGCCTGCTTGGCATTTAATATTCTTTTGTCTGAATTTTAAGAAAGTGTGAAGAGAAGTTCTTTTTCTTTACACCAGTGTTTCTCAATGTCAACATCTTTAAGATATATGGACTTCAATTACCACAACTCCCTAGCCAGCAAAATTCTTTACATTCTTTTAAGCCCTGGTGGCATTGTGATTAGAATGTAGTATTGCAGGCAAGCTTTACCTGTAGCTTGGAATTCAATCCTCACAGGATTCAAGATTGACTCAGCCTTTCAGATTTCCAAGGTTGGTAAAACGAGGACCCAGATTGCTGGAGTATGCTGACATTGTAAGCAACCTAGAGAGTGCTGTAAAGCACTACAGGGCAGTATATAAGTCTAAGTGCCATTGCTATTTAATCCAAGTTTGTGGGAGCTGATATTTGCTCCATATTTCTATGCAAGTAATTTCTACCCATTTTATACTATTATTTTAATTTGAAATATACCAATTTAAGGCTGAATCCAATAATATCCAGTTGTCAATTAGAACAAGGTCTCTGGTTGAAGTGTTCAGAGTCTCTCCTGAGCACCTCCTCCTTTTACTGGCTTTGGTGGAGTGTGTGGTTGAGGAAGCCTCTGGAGCATACTTGCTCAGGTGGAAAAGAAGAAATTATAAGTGTTTTTACCTTACATTGGTTCTCAGTTTAAAAAAGGAGTGAAGGATTGCTCCTAGATTATTCCCTTTAAAAAACAAAAATTCTATTCTGCCTCTGCGTCTTCCAACAATATTTGATTTTGAATGATTGTTGGTCTCTAAATATATATTGACTTCACTTATGATCTCGGGCAAAAAAGCGTGATAATTCTTCCAGTAACACTCTGTGTCTAAATTACAGAATTCACACATGGAAAATAAGCTATTTAAAAGTGTTGACATGTGTTCTCAAAAGGATAAAATAAAGTAATTTGCCTAGTTCATGCAAAAGAAGATAATATTGATATGGGTTATATGGGATTCATTGCTGATTACATTTCCTGTCGACCCATTAGTTCGAAAGTGGGCAACCACAAATAGGTAGCAAAATGTAATCAAGATGCCATTTCCAGCCTTGCAATCAATTCTGGTTGTTTCCCACATGCCATTCCTCAGCCTTTCAGACAAGCTGCAAACAGGTCTGTTAAAAGCTATAACACTCTTAGTGCTTTTGACAGCTACTATTCTTCACCAAGGCCATGAACAATTGTGAAGCTGCTGGTGTCTGACTGAAATAATAGCTATACATAAAAGATCGTTTGTAAGACAGATGGCTTGGGCAGGTAACATTTATGAGCCAGCAGTTCTTTCATCACTTAAAGCCTCCTCAGTGAGAAGAAAGAATTACAGAAACATTAACTCACTAATTCATACAAAACATTGTGGTATGATTCGAGTTCTTAGAAATATCTCACAGGTTCCAAACTTACACATTTGTAAAGTCTAAATCTAAACTTGGATCTTTGATGACAAAGAACAGAGATTTGCATGTGCAATAGTTATGCCTTCTGTGGCTCTTCTTCATGGATGTGTACAACTGAATAAAGTTCATTTTATGGCCTTTATGTTCTTAGGTCCAGTCCTTCCATGATATCCAAATTTATGCAGTGCTTCATGTTGCATTTTACTATCTTGATGGTATCTTTTTATTGGACATGCAACTTTCACCTCATTTTTAGATGTGCCTAGGATCGAAATATTCTCTGGAGCAGTTTCCCAACCATAGCAACTTTAAGATGTGTGAATCTCAAGTCCCCAAAATGTGTAGAATTGTAGACATGCAGTTCACATTGCTTAAAATTGACAAGATTGAGAAATACTATACTATGTAGATACCATATACTATGTCACTATATTATGACATCCTAGGTCAGAGGTCCCCAACCCCTGGGCTGTGGCCCAATACTGGGCCATGACCCATTGGGTGTGTGAGTGCACAAGCACACAAAGCTCTATTTGAGCAAGCGACGGGCACACATACAAAACCATCCCCTTCCCCCACCATCACTGCCACTTCTGTTGCCAGTCTGCAGAGCTGGAAAAGTTAGGGACCACTGTCCTAGGAGGAACATTTGATGTGTTTGAAGCTGTGTGTTCATATTGTTCTTTATATCATCATCGTCATCATCATTGTGGTCATCGTCATCATCAATATACCATTAATCCTTTTACCAGCCACTAATCTGATTGAATAATATGTTGAAGGGTAGGGGGTCTGGGGATTTTGCTAAAAATCTTATTTAATGCATTCAACTTTATATCCTAAGACTTTTTAAAATTAAATTTCATTTCTAAAAGATAATGAGTCCCTGTTTTCTTTATTTTTTAATCAACCAATGTCATACCTTTTGCAAATATCAGGTGGCAAACATTATAATGGTGAGGGAAGAAAGGGAGGGAAAGCAAATTGAACAAAAATTCATGGGAATTCAGAAGAAAGATTAGTAAACGAAGAGAGGCCAGTTGTGCTGAAACAAGGAAGAAGTTGGAGATTCAAAGATCTAGAAGGGACTATAGAACTGAAAGCTCATTTTATTCACAATCACTCTAAGGAAATTTAGATTCTATAAAATAAAAGTGGTGAAAAAAAACACCTGTGGTAAAATAAGTTTTAATTCTGCAACTCTTCTCATTCATATTGATAGAATGTTTGTTTAAAACATAACAAGTACATGAAGTGAACATTGATTATATGATGCTCTCTCTACTGAGATAGAATAGGTGCCACTGATACTAAAATTAGATATTGTGAACTCTGAGATGCTAATAAAAATAATCCTGAATCTCTCGTCTTCCATTAGCTGCTTGGTGATATAAAGTCATACATTGAAAATTCTTTCCCAGCTTCTTCTTTCCCAATGCTTAATTTCACTGGCTGCTCTTGGAAAGCAACAAGTTATCATAATGCATGTTTCTACTACTAGGTTTTAGTGAGGGCAGAAGGGGCCAAGTCATCATGTTTTAATTTCAGGTTATTCCTGGCATCTTCTCACAGAGCAAAATGGGCATCTGCCGGGGTGACAGGGAGATGGGAATGTCAATAAAGTCAAGATGATGCCATGATTATACCAATACAGTCCCTGCTCTTCTTTTACATACAGACATTCCTAGAAATGCTGAGACCAATTCCTTACACACATGGTATCATTTTTTTTCCTGGGACACTCCTATATTTTCCACCTCATCTAGTGAAATGTGGTTTGTTTAATGCCTTTCCATCTTATCTAGTGAAATGTGACTATTTTTAACACCTTCCCTCTAAGACACATTTAGATAAAAGCTATGAATAATTTCCAAAGGTCTGATGATGCCAGCTGTAAAGTCTGTTAGAATAAACAGGAACTATAATCTCTCCTGAACCATTAGGCATTAAATGATGCTTTCAGATGTTGTGTGGATTTTTTTCCCACTGTCATCCTTAATGTTGAAGTCTCCAATACTTGTAAGCAGACCACAGAAGATAGGATATTTAGCTTTGTCTTGGGAAAATTGACTCATTTCATTAGTGCTCCCCTGTGCTACACTGAAAAGCTACATTGACAAATAATTCTGTATTGAAGTTAGCAGTAGTTAACCTAATGCTAAATGATATGAATGGAGATTTGGGTGTTCTACACACATTATTATACTTTAAGAAATGAGCTAGCTTGTCTTCCCTGCTGTGCTGTGCCATTCCACAGCCCCATGTGTTTTCTCCACAAATGTTTTAATATGTCCCTAATTACTTTTTAATTGCAGCAGCTGTTTTTGGTGTGCACTGGGCACATGAGATAAATCTCCCTTATACGTGCTTCTTTTCCCTTATGTTCCGCAGATTCTGCCACATCTCATTACCATTCTGCTCTGCTGGAAACCAGAAACATTGGCTGACACTTGATTATATCTTCCACAGTATCCATGTGAGCCAATAGTTTGGAAAAACTAAGTGGGAGGAATATTAAAATAACATTTTTGTGCTATTAGCAGTCCTGTGGCATCTAAAAAAAAACCTGTGGCCTGTGATTGATGGAAATCCTGTACTCTGTATAAAGTCCAACAATGCAACCCTATGCATATTCACTCATAAGGAATACAAAATTCATACAAAATTATGGTAATGAAGAAATTAAACTTACCTTTCCTAGGTGCAGAGGCAGAACCAACACAGGACTTCCTGGCCAAGCCAGAGCACTGAGGACCCAGCACACATAAAAATCTAGCTTTTGTCTTGGGCAGTACTTACTGTATATAATTGTTTGGATGGAATATTAATATCTGCCCTTTGTTATAGTTGGATCACTTTCTGATTGCAATGGAGCTCTCTCATTCTAATTCCCTAGCACACAGTAGATGGACCTATTTGTATGGTTTGGTCTAGAACCCAGATGGGCTCCACTGAGTTTCAAGAGTGATGCTGTACCTTAGATTGGATTGTGTCTGGTAGCCTCTTCTTGTACCTTAGATTGGATTGTGTCTGGCAGCCTCTTCTTGTTTATGAAACCTTGAGTCTTCTATCAGGGAACTTCAAGAAAATGACAGAACAGACTCCTGGAGTGCTGGTAGAAGAAAACTAGAAACAAGCCAACCAAACATTAGTGATATTAACAATTGCAGTGCATCATAATCATTTTTTTCAGTTCTTACTGCAGCTGCAGATTGTTGCCTGGTGATCTAGTCCCCTATTAAGGAAAGAAAAATTGGAGGAGCATCTTAAGGTCTTCAGTGATGACTATTCCAAATATCTGATGGATAATGTTGGGAAGCTATCTGGGAAGAAACTGAGCATATGACTTTAGAGCCATTGAACAGGATCCTTTGAATGTGGCCACCTATGCATTAGACCCAGTTGCTTAAAGCAACCTTGGAAACAGCATGTAGTTGAAGTAAACCTGTGGTGAATTCAGTGCTGAGTCACGGGATCACGGTGTCAGTTTGGAGGAGGCAGTGGTCCAACCTACCCTTAAGAAACCATTGCTGGATAGCATCTCTACAAGGTCCAGATGCTGGACTTTACAAAGTTTCTAAAGATTTGGTTCTTTCCACAGAAGCTGGAATAAAATACTGCTGAGCCATCATTATGTACTAACATGGGGTGAATCTTGATTTTGACACTATAGATGGGTATATGGTTTTCTTATGTTATTTGCTTTTATTTGGGGTTTTTTATTATTTGCATTTTTAAAATGTTTCCTAACATATAGAGTTGGTAGCCATATAAATTTTTATACAATGGCTTTTGAGTGTGCAGTCTACAACAAATTGGAAAATTTAATGCATCTGTTGAAAGAAACTACTGTAGCTCTCTTCCTCCTTCTCTTTCTGAAAAGCTAAATGAAAACACACTGAAATTGTTTAAGAATCTCAGGAATCACACATTATACTCATTTTATACTCATATTATACATTTTTCATATTCAGGGGCATTGAGTATAATATGTGTGATTGCAGAGCATTACCAGACTGATACTATTCTCTTGAAAATGCAATGCTCTAGTTGTTACAATGAAGTTCATTATTGGATTTATACAGAATTAGCTACTTCCATATATATATATGGATTGTTTTATACTAGAACATAATACTCCATACCTATGGGCCCTTCAACATATAGATGAAAGAAAATAAGAAAAGGCTTGATGAAAACAAGGAGACCAGATAGGCTCAGAATTCTCCCAGTACATCTTTCCTGCTTTGATAAGATGCATTATTGTGTTTTTAAATAAACAATATTTTTTTCCAAATTAGCATTGCTTTATACAAAAAAAGTTAACAGAGACAAATGATGTGTAACTGAAGACCTTCTTTTTTACCTTATTTTCAGATTTTGTAGTTGAATGTGTTTATTTGATGATCCAGAAATTGCTAACTTGTCCAATTTAAAGTGTGTTTTAGAGCTTGATTTAAAAGCAGACACAAGCGCAAAAAGAAAGCTACTTGACAGAGGTCAGGCACATATTGTATATAAGAAATATATATGCAGCCCTCTGCCCACCAACGAAACAATATAGTCCCTGCCAACTGTTCTATTCATAGTGTGCTCCAGCTTGTTCTAAAGATCCATGTCTTTTAGCACAGCAAAACAAGAACTATTGTGAGTTCTCTGACTGACAGGCCAATCTGGACGCCCACGTATATTATGGCCTCTTATTTTCTCAATCATTTGCATGAAACAATCTTATGTGTTCATACCACGATTTATATTTCCAGATGACTCATTCTCCCAATTCCACATCATGCTTCTCTAAAGTCTGTACCTCATGCAATAGAGAAGGAATTCAACTTGCAGGATGCATTAAATCTGAAATAACATTGTGCAGTTTATTCTTTTGTTGTTTCTATGTAACACTATTGTATAGTTAGCAGAGAAAGAGTTGACATTCGGAAGGCAAAACGTTTTGAGCATTCAAGCCCATGTGTTACACCATCATATTACATCTTCTGTATGGCTATTGTTCTGAGCTCTGAGCTTGGCAATTTGGTTGCAAATATTTCATCACCATTCAAGGAGGCATCGTCAGTGCGCTTTTAATTGTGTTCGTCTGTCAGAACACTGGCTTTTAAATACTTTTTTATGTGATGCAAATTAGTGTAGATGTTGTTTGGCGACTTCTGAGTCATGGTCTGGTTTCAGATTGTTTGATTGGCTGGTTGTTGTTACTGAGACGTGGTCTGATTTCTTGTGAGCTGATGGGTTATGGTTTTTGTTGTTCCGTAGGGGGATGCCTGTTTGTTCATTTTAATTGCTATTTTCGGAATTGTTGGTTTTTTGTGTGTGTTGATGCAGTTCTTTCGTTCTCAGTGATTGGTAGACTGGGTTGATGTTAATATGTCTGTTTATTTACTTATTAGTGGGAAACCAGGCTCAAAGAGTGAGGTTGACCCCAAATCACCCCATGAGCTTTTGTGACTGATGGTAGACAAGAATCTGGGTCTCTTCTGCTCATAGGGAAGCACCCACTTCTCATGGTAAGATCACAATCACTGTGTGTCAGGGTTCCAAGTAACAGAGCCAAAGCAATCAAAAATCTGAGGCTTAGAGTTTCCTCAAAATATGAATTTATTAGGAATGTCGTATTGGCACAACTGGTGAAAACCCGACTCTGAAGGACCTGAGGTTTTCCCCACCCAAATCAAAACCCCAAAGTTCTTGCCCCCAGGTTAAATGTCCATCACATGGTCCAATCAGGTCGCAGTCCCAGCTCCTGCTAGCTGTCAGTCTCTGCCAAGAACTGGATATTTTGATCAATAAACTAGGCTGCTCACACTTGTGGCGTTGAAATTGTAGAGTTTATTGCTGTATTCCCAATCGTGGCCAAGAGCTTCAACAACAGATATCTGTGAAAAGTCAGCGTTGGGAATAGGTAACTCCCAATGCTGTTTTATCTACTCCTGCTCAATTACCTAGCATCTGCCCCCTCCCTCAACCACCCATTACCTAATTAGCCAGCAACCACCCCATACCTAATTAAACCACGCCTAATCTAATCTCATGTTCCTCCCTCCACCATGCCTCCCCTTAGTATTCTAAATAACAATTAACAATTCGCCTCCAATCTGACACTGTCTTAAAGCTGAAACATGAGCTCTGAGGCTGCAAGTGTCCTCCCTCCCCCTGAAGCTGACGCTGACGTTGCAAGTGTAGATCGGAGATACTCAGCTCCGAGGCTGTGAAACGTCATTGACAGCCCTTTCCCCTCCAACGCCAACGTTGCGAGTTTGTATGGTGGACTGACATTCGAAAATGAGACACAGGGAAATGTCTTGAGAAAATGCCAGCCCTGAGTGAACTCAGGTAGCAGTATTTATTGAGAAAAAACACAAGCAAATATACAGTATGCATATTCAGAAAACAATGACCTCAACAGGAGATTACTTCACCAGCATGAGAACACACAATCTTGGAAAGTCCCAGATGTTACCTTGCTAGGATGAGATCATACAGCCACGGAAAGTCTCATGGGAAAGTTTGGAAAGTCCCATGAGAAAGCACAACTGTGTACCTTGAACTTTCACCCATTTTCCTATTCCTTCTAAACTTGCAGAATCAAACAGGATGAGACACTCATGAGCAAAGGTACTCCTACCCCCACCAAGAATGCCCACATCTCCCTAGACTTACTGCTAGTATTCAAAGGCCTTACAGAAAATGATAAAATGATTAATAAAATATATTACCACAGTTTGAATCGGCGGTCAGCCTCTGCAACACTGCCAGCTGTAATGTCAGGCTCCAGGACATTGTAAGATGTAGAGCCCGACACTGGCTTTTATTTATTTATTTATTTATTTATTTATTTATTTGTTTGTTTATTTATTTATTTATTTATTTTTTATTTATTTTTTATTTGATTTGTCAATTGCTTACAAGATACAGGTATAAGAATAAACATAGTTTTGAATACATGAGATGGATACTTATAAGAAAAATAAAAAGAAACAACCGGACCTGGATGGTAGGCACGATTGGTGCACCTATGCACGCCCCCTACAGGCCTCTTAGGAAGGGGGTGAGGTCAATAGTAGACAGTCTAAGGTTAAAGTTTTTTGGGTTTGGGGAAGAAACCACAGAGTCAGGTAGAATATTCCAAACATTGACCACTCTGTTGCTGAAGTCATATTTTCTGCAATCAAGTTTGGTGCAGTTAAACCTTGAATTATCTATTGTGTGTTCTTGTATTGTTATGATTGAAGCTGAAGTATTCATTTGCAGGTAGGACATTGCAATGTATGATTTTATATACTATATTTTGATCGGACCAAAGGCAGCGTAGTTCTAGGTTTTCTAGGTCTAGAGTTTCAAGTCTGGTAGCATAAGGTATTCTGCAATGAGTAGAGGAGCGGAGAACTCTTCTTGTGAAATATTTCTGGACTCTTGTCCATACCTCTCCAACACCTAGTAGAGCGTCCTTGGCTCCCATAGGAAAAAATGTTATTTTAGGTACACATCCCCCATCTATCTCTATCTCCCCCCTCACCTTCCCACAGCTCCAACCGGCCTTGCTGTGGCTGCCCTGAAGATGTTCCCAAAATGGCTTCAGCCCAAAATGGCTTCAGGGCTGTCCTGTCCATACATTTAAATCACTGTCCTCTCCATACATTTAAACCAAGCAAACACCCCAGCTTTCAAAATCAATAATTAAATGCACTAAAATTAATACACACAAGACTTGTAATTTATTGTTTTTATGACTGTTATATTTATTGGTGGTTGTAAGCTGCCTATAGTTGCTTAAGATGAGCCACTATAAATCTTTTAGATAAGTAAATAAAACAATAAAGGTTCTGCACTGCTAAATCAATATTAACTAATCCACTCTACTCAAGTGAGCATATGTATGTGTGAATCACACAAACAACAAGGTACATACTCAGAACCCTCCCATAGGCCTCATTCGGCACATGCTTGCTTGTTCCTAAGCTGATGGGCCTGTGCTTTTCCAAGCTCCATTCCTCTTCCCATCTTTACCAGGTGGCTGGCTTTCTCCTGTCACATCAGTTAAAGCACAACTAAATAGGAGGCAATTTCAGGACGTTGTGCTATTATGAGAATGCAATTACCATCTGGTGTTGAGCTGCTGGAAAGTGCTATTTGTCTGTGTCATCAAACAAAAAATGCCGCAATTTCGTGAATGTACAAAAGAGGTTAATGCTCAAAAGCAAGGAAACTGTTGCAGGGATATGGTCTCAGGCCAAAAATACTTGCAGGACTGCAGAATCCCTGGCAAAAAAGATAATTGAGTATCTGAAGATTTGTCTCGTGTGTGTGTGTGTGTGTGTGTGTGTGTGTGTGTGTGTGTGTGTGTGTGTGTGTGTGTTTCTCCCTAATAAAATAAAAGCCAGAGGTTTCTGGAATACACACATTGTGATTTATAGCCTATAGTTTTCTTGCATAGAGATTTCTTCATATATTTGACCTTGAATTTGTTCTTCATTATCTGAGTGTATTTTAACTGTACTCAAGAATGAAAAATGCAATATAAACAAATAAACCAATAAATGTTTCAGCTGAGGCTTGTAAGCCCCAAACTGCTTTCCTGGAAGGCATAGCAGAGATAGTAATTGATTCTCTCATGACACTTATCCAAACAGCATACTGTACATTTCTGTAGCCAAATCTGTTTTGGCAGCCTTTTTAATTTCTTTTTGCATCCAATTGAAAAAAATACAGCCTGTAAGGATCTGTTTAAACCAGTAATCAAATAATCTCTGCTTTTCAAGTTAATCAGAATAGCTTCTAAAAGAGGAAAACATTTTTCTGAGTATTGAAACCTAAACCCCATTTTTTTGGAGTGTTGCATACAACCCATATATTAAAAAAGGAAGGGCTTTAATCACTTAGCCACCATCTTGACTTCCTTTTTTTACCCCTCCTCCATGGATGCCTCTAGTTTCTTCAGTTGCGATGATACTTCTTTACTTTTCCTTCTTCAGTTTCTTCAGGACCAAACTGATTATAGTAAAGTAGCTTGCAACATAAATTAGTTTCTCCGCAAGCCTGATGAGAGGAAAACACATCGCAACAACTTTGGTAGAGAAAAGAAAATCCATGGAAAGGAAGAGAAGAGAGAAAGATTGAGGAAGAAGGAATCTGATTAAACTTAAAAACGCTAAATTCAATTGGATCTGATTAGTTCTCGAAGAAGACTTGGCTGGGAATTTGAAGAGGGAAAGAAGGGAGGAAGGGAGGGAGGGAGAGAGGAAGGAAGTGTCATATTTTTGCCAGGAAAACTATAAGAATATTTCCCTATAGTTATCATGAGCCCAATGGGAGTAGTCTCCTTCTTTTCCTCCTCCTCCTCTACTAATATAACATATGAATTATGAAGCAGTTATACCTCAGAGCAACCATGCTGGCTGGAGAATTCTGGGAGTTGAAGTCCACATATCTTAAAGTTTCTAAAGTTCAGAAACTCTGCTTCACAGTATAGGTACTTCAGAGTTTACAGAAAGACAACTCATTTTATTGTTCTAAAGGGAAATATAGAACCAAAATGAAATGTTAAGGACCACTGTTTTCCAGCCAATATTTTTCAAAAAGCTCTGTATTAAAAAGGAAGAGTGAGAACTTTTGAGGACATTTTATATCAAAAAAAGAAGAAGAGCGAGAACACCCTCAGGAAAGCATGGCATTAAAACAAGAATTACAGTTGTATACTCAATCGACTGTTTGACATTTTGCCTGCCTTGATTTTAATCCATAGTTGCTATTTCCTGCTTCCTGCTCAGTTCCAATACATGAACGTGAAAAGGTGTTCATTTGTGCTCATGAACCCTTTCTCAATTATATTGCTATGACTGGAGCTGGCATAAACTGAAATAATTGCTGTTTATTAAATACATCCCAAATTTTTTTCATCAGTCCTCAAAGAAGCAGCAAATCATAACGCTAAAGGTGACACCCATAAGTCAATGGAAAATTCCCTTGAGATCATTAAACTCACTGCTACACCCGTATTTTTAATGAAAATCTTATATATGATTAGAAAATAACACTAGCACCTGGCTACAGCCTACTATTCTATTTGAAAGTATACCCATTTGATCAGGAACAAATAATAATGGGAGAGGAGTCATTACCAAGTCTCTTGGAAGCTAGAGCAGATTGTGCATAGCATTTTGTGGGTAGGGATATCATGGGATTGGTTCCCCTCACCTTAGATGTCACAACACAAATTCCAAAGTTGTCTTCAGTGGGCCTTTGCTCTAATCCAATCCTTGCTCAAAGCAGAATATCTTCAGGTACAGCAATTCTAAAGAAAGCTTTATCAAACCTGGCTTGAAACTCTCTGATGAAGGACAATTCATTTTCTATTTAGGTAATTAGTTTCAGCTTCAATCTAATTTTACCATTAATTTTACCAGTTAATTTTTCTTAACTAAAATGCATTTTTGTATCTTAAGTGTGTTTGTTCCTCATCTGTTGTGTATAACAGCCCTCCTGGCACTTTTATCAATTTTCTTCTCCATAGTAAACTCTGATTGCTATTTCCACAGATCTTTTGTGTTATTGTGACTGCTGTTGTCCAAGAATTAAGAGAGAGCATATTCTGTTCTATGGACAAATTTCATTCTTGGGCTACATGGAACTAGATAGGTAGCGTTCACACAATGAAGACAGAAAACCATGGAAGCTCCTTGGTGACACTAAAACAAATTCAGGATTAAGTGCCATTTCATAAATGAGTATGTGTTTTCTTATTTGCTTGTCATCCTTTTATTCCATTATGTTATTCCTATTAGATTTCAAATTCAGGGTCCATAGACTGTACAGTGTTTTGTGTGTGGTGATAGTGTGTTTGTTTTTTAGTTTTTCTATAGTGTTTTGAAAATATTAGTTGTTAACTTGAACAGTTTTGTGTACCATGACTCATATTAAACATTAGTAAGTTTACTTCAAACTGATATTTAATACTATGCTTTTTCCCATGGGATTATTGTTTGGTTACTAAGAGGTCCTAACCTTATATCACTTATGAGATTAAGATTATCAGTTGAGAATTAGATATACTTGCAGCACACTCTTAAAACATGTTTGGATTCTATTTTTCAATAGCCCCTTTGGGAAGGAATATTTCTTCTCAGCTGAATTCCTTACAAAGAAAAAAAAACTTAACACTAGAGCAGGGGTGTCCAACCTTAGCAACTTTAAGACTTGTGGACTTCAACTTTGCTGGCTGAGGAATTCTGGGAGTTGAAGTCCACAAGTCTTAAAGTTGCCAAGGTTGGACACCCCTGCACTAGAGCAATGATGTTCTGCAAATTGTACATCACATTTAAAGTAGAGAGCAATACAAAGTACATTTCATAGCCTGTCTTAACATTTTCACCACTCTAGCAAGCAAATCATTGAATTTCATTGCTATTAAGAAATAATAAATATAGCACTCAGAGAGAACGGAGAATGAGTCCTGACCAAGTCTTTTTATTACTCATGTTATATATTAATATGCAATAATGGTATATTGACATCAATATCTTGTCTTTTTTAATGACCTTCATAATTCCATGCTGACTCCTCTCTCTGAAATATGAATTACAGATTTCTCAGCCTGGGCCTACACATTTGTCATTTGTTTTAAGAACCTTTCCAAAACAAATTACATCATTTGTAATTTGCTGCATTTATATGCATCACTTGTTAACTTCTGTCTCCTCTTTTTTTTCCCTCCCTTCTTTGTCCCAGCTGAGTTGTAAACTCCTTGGAGCAGAGATTTCATTTTTAGTATACTGTAAGTACATGTCATACTGGCATTCCCAGCTATATAATAAACCCACTAAGACAGTTTTTATCTTCTGCTTATTGCAGCTAACTAAAGTTGCTTTCTAAACTTACTGTCTAGGGAATGAGCCTTACTAGATTCATTTGGACTTCCTTATGTTAAAATGTATTAGATTCCACAGGAACTAATTTCTAAAATATTTTTAAAAGTATAATGACTGATCGGCCCTTTGACAAAATCTAAGTACCGTATTTGCCGGGCGTATAAGACGACTTTTTGCCCTGAAAACATGCCTCCAAGTGGGGGGTCGTCTTATACGCCGGGAGGACTCGACTCCCACTTCGAGCTTGAGTTGCAGCCGGGAGGGAGGCTGGGGGAGCGGTGTGTGTGTGTGTGTGTGTGTGTGTGTGTGTGGCGGGTGTCACTGCCACGCGCTGCGCAACCTTTCCCCCTCTTCCTTCCTTAGCGGTGTGGGGAGGAGAGGATTCAAGATCCTCACGTGCGGCGTACTTTTCTTTTTCTTTTTTTTTTTTTGCACGCAGGTTTTGCATGCGGGCGGCTGTAGGTTAAGGATGGGGAGCCCCGGGTGGGTTATCAGGTTTTACGGTGCTTCCAACATGTGCGAACGGTGGGAGAGCGGAGAAGAGAGCGGCGCGAGCACCCCGCTGTGTGAAATCCTGCTGTCAAAGCAACACTGGGGGAGGCAGGGTATAAATTTACCAGGTTAATGTAGCAATGGTGATTAATGCCCAGAACATTGCGGGTATTGGTGTGTGTGTGTGTGTGTGTGGTGGTGGTGGTGAGGAGAGGTTGTCCTTTGAATGCGGAAAAGTAGGTGTGACCTTGTGTAGGAAAATAAAGAGATCCTTTTAGCGTGTTTGGCTTCTTTGCCTCCCTCGTTCGTTTTGACGTGGAGATAATGGCTTTCGGGCGGGAGGGGAAGAAAACGGTAGCTGGATCATTTCAAATTTCACTTACTCTCCTGCCTCACTTCAATATGTCTGAGCGACTCCAGATACTGGAAGACTTTTTGAATGAAAGTGTTACCTCCATTTTTTTTTTTTAAAGAGGGCCACTTGGGGAAAAAAAAAGATTCTAAGGAATTCCTTGTTTCTTGATTAAAGAGAAGGCATTGAATATACTGTTCCTTGGCAGCCTTTTCAGTGTCCGGGTTTTGGTGTGTGTGTGTGTGTGAGAGAGAGAGAGAGAGAGAGAGATCAGCTGTATTGAGAAGAGAACGTTTCCTGTGTTCTCATTTTATTTACAATATATTTTACGCTTAATGGTAAGCAATGAAAAATATTTTTAAAACTCATTTCTAAACTCCATAGCTATTTGCATATTCTTGGTTCAAAATTGGATTAGCTCATTTCAAAATTGTCCAAAGCAGAAAAGTGCGTCAAAAAAAAAAAAAAAAGTGCAAAAGTGGAAGGTGTGTGGAAGAGGGGTAGTCTTATACGGCGAGTATATAACAAACTCTATATTTTGAGTGGAAATGTTGGGGGTCGTCTTATACGCCCAGTCGTCTTATACGCCGGCAAATACAGTATATCTCTGAATAAGCAAGTTTCAGTGAGACAGATAAAAACTCACCAGCCATGCTTCTTTCCAGGATCTCCCATGTTATCCCTCTTTTTCAAAAGTTGAAAAGTTGGCAATATCGTTTTTAGATTCTCTCTTAAAATAAGAATGGGTAAGGGAGCACAAGACTTCTGGGAAGTAAAATAGTGAATTTTTCAGTCTATTTAAAAACTGGGCAGCCATAACAAATCTAATAAATAAATAGAAATGAAATGAAATGCTGAAACAGTAAAACTCAAGCTTCACTGGTTACAGTAATATAGGAGTATTACATAATTTTCAGCACTATTGCTTCATGCCAGGTCCAGTAATTTTAAAAATATTTTATCATCACTGAATTGAGTTCACACAGCTTGCTTATTTATTTCTCCATTCATTTTTCTCCCAGAGCTCAAAGCCCATTTTCCCCTTCCCCTCCCTTTCTTTCCTTCCTTTCATTTATACTATAGAGCAGGGATCTCCAAACTTTAAGACTTGAATAGAACAGAACAGAACAGAACAGAACAGAACAGAGTAGAGTAGAGTAGAGTAGAGTAGAGCAGAGCAGAGCAGAGCAGAGCAGAGCAGAGCAGAGCAGAACAGAACAGAACAAAACAGAATAGAATAGAACAGAATTCTTTATTGGCCAACTGATTGGACACACAAGGAATTTGTCTTGGTGCATATGCTCTCAGTGTACCTAATAGAAAAGATACATTCGTCAGAAGTCAAGAATCATAAGGTACACACTTAAATAGTCATAGGGTACAATAAGCAATCAATCATACTAGGAAACAATCAATATAAATCATAAGGATACAAGGGACAAAGTTACAGTCATAGTCACAAGTGGGAGGGGATGGGTGATAAGGAGTGATGAGAAGATCAATAGTAATAGTAATGCAGACATTGTAAATAGTTGGACAGTGTTGAGGAAATTATTTGTTTAGCAGAGTGATGGTGTTCGGGGAAAAAACTGTCCTTGTGTCTAATTGTTCTGAGGTGCAATGCTCTATAGTGTCGTTTTGAGGATAGGAATTGAAACAGTTTATGTCCGGGATGTGAGGGGTCTGTAGATATTTTCACAGCCCTCTTTTTGACTCATGCAGTATACAGGTACTCAATGGAAGGCAGGTTGGTAGTAATTGTTTTTTTCTTTAACTCAAACTTTAAGCATAACTGGCTGAGGAATTCTGAGAGTTAATGTCCACAAATCCTAAAGTTGCCACCAAGTTGTTCTACCCCTGTTGTAGAACCTACCTTCAGTTGAAATTTTCAAGAAGAGATTGGACTGCCATTTGTCAGAAATGGTGTAGGGTCTCCCGCTTGGGCGGGGGGTTGGACTAGATGACCTACAAGGTCCCTTCCAATTCTGATTATCTGTATCTGTATCTACATGAAGCTCACCATTGATTTTAACTCTACATGTGAGCTAGGTTAATTTGATCGCACAAAGAAACCTTATAAGTTTCATGACTGACAGTGGACTTAAACCTGACTCTTCCCAGCCTTAACAACTCCATCACATCCATTCTAAAAAAAAGTTGCTGCTTCACCATTAGATGAAAACGTATCCAATTTTGAATGTAACAAAAAAGGTCACCTTTAAAAACCTAACAAACTAGGGGCCAGATATATTCTTTGTGAAAATTGCTGTCAGAAAAAGGACAATTTATTGGAAACATTGTAAAATAATATTTCTAAAACTGAGCTACAGTGGCTAGAGAAAAGTATCTAATAATTAGAGAACATGATTCATCTTTGTTGTTGTTCAGTCATGTAATCATTTCTGGTTCTTTGTGACTTCATTAACATAATTTGCCAGGAATATCTGTGATTAACTGCTTCTTGTAGTTCTTATAAACTCATGCTTGTATCATCAGTAATTGCATCTACCCACCTTGTCTTCTATTGGCCTTTTTCAACTGTCTCTGACTTTTTTTCCCCCTAGGAGCAGGCAGGTTCTTCTCAATGACTGTTGCCTTCCCATTTATGCCTAAATCATTTAAGCTATCTAAGACTTATCATTCAACACCTGTCCCATCCAGTATTCAGGAAAGGGGGCAAGTTAAAGTTAAAGGCTGTAATTTGAGATGCCACAGGCATTTTGCTACATTACCTGACCAGCATAGACTGCAGAAGACAGCTGTCTCATTCTACCCAATGATAGAACTGATCCTACCATTAAAAATGAACTGCTGTAAAAATCATTGTTAAAGTGTTATTTGCCACAACTCCTACTCCCACAACTGGGAGTTTTATTTGCATAGTCATTTAAATTTATCTCCCACCCTTCTTCCAGAAATTCATGCTTCTTTATCCTTCAGATATTTTCCATCACAACCCTTGTAAAATCAGATGGATTAAATGAGAGTGACTGGCCCAAAGTCACTCACTGTGTGAGTATGGTCAAGGGTGGATTTGAATGATACTAAATCAATAACTTAACTCCTTAACTTAAAAGAAACTCAACATTAGTTTAAACATAAAACTGGGGACTTAATCTTCATTGATCCAGATATACCACAATTGATCTACCTGCCTTAAAATTAGTCTGATATGCTAAACCATTTTTATATATTTTTGTACGATGCAAATGTTCTGAATAAAACAAATGACAAGATAAATGACCTTTTTAATTCTTGTTTGTTTGAGGGTTTTGTTTTTTTAAAAAAAGGGGTTAGATGTTAGCTGGTCATTAATATGATCAGTACAATTCAGTGTAAAACTCTGTAACTTGCAGATAGTTTCTGGAAACAACTTGTGACCTCTGGTTATTCTTCCCCACCACCTACCATTACCAGTACCTTCTGAGGATACAGTATACCAGTATCCTAAAAATAGTTGTACAGGTTTCAGCATATCCTATCAAAGAGCAGGTATGCTTTCCTTAATCCATTTTAAAAAATGACCTGGATTAGCCGATTAAGCCCTTCTTGTCGACGGACCAGGGACTGCGACTGTCTGCAGCTTTGGTCCATGCTCTCTCGTTGGAGAGCCCAAATCATTGTGATTAGGGGCTGAAGCTGCGTCAGAAGGGCAGCGGAGTAAGGGGAAGCCACCAGCCAGGTCGAGGGGAGCCGCATCCCCCCTCCCTGGGCTAGGCAATTTTTCCCCCTGAAGACGACCGAGCGGTGGTCTAAAATGGCCACCCTGAAGAGGAGGACTTAGCTGGACTAAGATTTGTGCAGGAGAGAAGAAAGAGGTGGACAACATAAGAACCGGGCAACTTGGTGCAACAATTAATTAAAAGGTACCCCAGGACAGTATTTTAAGAATTTTTATGAAAGAATAAGAAAGCGACAGATTTTTAAAGGGAAAGTGAAAAAAAGTGAAAATATCTTTGACAGCTGAGCAAGGCTTCAAACCAGGATTGGAAGAAGCCAGAACAAGATATCCAAACAAATTGAATTAAAATACATTGCTAACAAACAGGCATAATTTAAAGCTGGACTTAGGAGTTTTCAAAAAGAAGGGGGAAATATTTAAATTGAAGATTTTATTGGTTTGGAATAGCAAGGTTTGGAAAGCCCCGAAAAAATAAAACAGGGGAAAAGGTGAGGACATTGTATAACAGAGAGTGCCATCTGGTGGACAAAAATTTAAGCTGAAAAAGGGAAAGTTTCTATTTCTCTATGAATCGGATCTGATACAATGAAAAGGAAATATTGAAAGAATATAACAAGTACCCTAAAAAGTGAAAATTGAATTAGAACGAAAGAAAAAAATATGGATTGTTGGACTGATTGGTGATTTTGCTATAAACCCAGTTCGGGAATAGTTGTTAATCCAGAAAATTTGAAGAAGAAAAAAGAAAAAGATTGGTGATTGGTGGATTTTAATGACTATAAGATATAAGAGTGTGTAACAATATCTCTGCAGGATCTAAAAATGGAACTTAAAAATTTGAAAGAACTACTACATGCAAGAGGTGAATCACTTGCCTCTGAGTTAAAAGCTATGGAAATGGCAATTGAAGAATATGAAGAAGAAACCTCAGAGAAGGAGGAGTTAGTTCAAGAAGAAGCCATCTTAAATAGACAATCAACACAAAGAACACCACAAAGAAGAGGAAAAAGAAGGGGGAGTTAAAAATGGGAGATTTTAAAAAGTAATTAAAATGGGGAATATTTATAAAAATCAGAATGACAGAAAGAAACAGCAGAAAAGTAAAGGGGGAAGGAAAATATATATAGAGAGAGGGATATAAATCAGAGGGAGAAAAGATTTGGAAAAACAAAAGGGAAGAGAGGTAATCAGGAACAGGAAAGAAAGAAATATGGGAATTGTAAAATAAAGGAAAAATTTTCTTTATCTAGAATACATCAGGACAATGGTTAATGAATTAAGAGGGGATTCCACATTGATATGAGGGGTAATAATAATATACTTTGCAATTACAAATTATAAAATATAATTTATTGAGAGGAGGAAGGGGCACTGATATCTATTTAGAAGATGAATGCATTTTCTTATTTTTATTGTTACAAGAAAGGTTAATGTTTATTATATATATTGAAATGATTGAAATGAATTGTGAGGAGGTTTAAAAATGAGATTAATATCAGTGACCAAGCAAAATGGATTAATTATTTCTTTCTTTTTTATTCTTTTATTTTTTTTTTTTTTTTTGATACCATAAATAAAATTTTATGGAAGTAAAGGGAGAAAATACATTGCGGAATCTGATTGAAAAGTACAATGTAAAGTAGTTTATTTTTCTAGGGATTGATTATTACTATAACTAAAATATAGTAAAACAGATGTTTAATTGGGAATTACAGATGAGGGAATTAAGGCATACTACCACTGAGGTGACACCCCAAACTAGGAAAAGGGGAGGGAAAATTTATGTTTTGTTTTATGTGAAAAACTTGCATTAATCTAGACTTTATGAAAAGAATATGCAATGGAATTGCAAATTTGACAAGATAAAAAAGAATTAAAAGGGAGTAAGTATGACATTATGGAAACTATTAGTGATTTAAATGAGAAAAGAGTACTTTGGAAAAAGCAACATTCAAAAGAAACGTTAAGGCTTAAGAAATAGATTTGAAATAAATTGAAATGAATTGAGAAGATGTTTAGAATGAGAGTAATATTAATGAATAGCATTAACTTGCCTGTTCCTTTTCTTATATAAAAGTTGGGAGGTAAAATGAGAAAAGAGTTCTTTGGAAAAGGCCACCCTTAAAAGAAATGTTAATGTTTAAGAAATATATTTGAAATAAATTGAGAAGATGCTTAGAATGAAAGCAATATCACTTAACAGAAGTCATGTGTTTGTTTCTTTTCTTATGTAAAAGTTGAAATGGAGAAGTAATAATAGAATTAATTAAATGGACAAGACAGAATGTTGAATGTAAAAAATGAATATATAATTACTGTCATATTTTCATGTAAAAGTGGTGACTCAGAATTATGTTGTACACTGAAAAGAGCCCTTTTTTATGTTGTTTTGGAAAAATTGAATAAAACTTGTTTAAAGTAAAAAAATGACCTGGAATACATTAAACTTGGCACAACCATGACTGCTTCTTTAAGATCAAATCATCTGGACTAGGATCATAGTTCAGCTACTATTCTTGAAGAGCCATGTTGAGGTGCGTTATGCAGGTTGGTGGCTGAGGTGGCATGTCTGCTATTTCTACTCAGCAGGTACATTTGCACATTCATGAGTTCCTTTTTGAAATTCATGAGCTACCCTCTGCTTTGCCGTTTTACTGTAATTCTCACAAAAGTAAGAGCTCCAGAAGACTCCACTATCATTTCAGTTCTTCCTAACACATGGTTAGGAACAAACAATACTAATAGGTTCAATAGTGACTTCCTTTTTCCCTTCCCAGTTTTCCAATAGCTGGATTTTCATGACATATTAAGCTAAAATGCACTTAGTTATTTTAGAATTCAATGCATCACATTAGCTCAATATGGTCATCTCTAAACCAGTACAATTCAGTAGGTATAAATCCCATCTTTTCCCCAGATCTTAAGGCAACATATGTGAAGCTCTCCTTCAAATTTATATCTAAAACAATTGAGAAGTATACTGAGTTGAATAGAACTTAGTACTTATGTTTCAGCATAAATACATAAGATTCTTCATAATATAATTCAGCATGTTAAATCACTATGCCACTCTTCTCTATTGTATTAGAGCAGTGATATGGGTGGAAGGGCGGGCTTAATTTTAAATTCCATTAATCCACTTATTCTATGAAGTGACACTTACTGGATTCACATATAGCTGTTGACCATAGTTTCTTTTTGTAAACTAAATCACTACTGATTGGTTGTACAACATATGGTAAACTTTGATTTACAAACCACAATGACTGGATTACTAAATAGCATATTATGATGTGAAATGAGTGGACTCAGCCTATTTCAGGAGAAATTTGGTTTTGAAGGTGTACTTTGTTTTACTTCTGCACGCTTCTGCTACATTCTTCATTCTTCTGATTTTGTTCTTCCAATGTTAGCAGGTATTACAGAAGGCAAAATGTAGAATATAGAAAAGTTAAAGAAATGTGTTTTGTTTCAAACACATCAACTGCAGAAGAATCTTGAGGATAGAAAAGTAGGAAGGGGTGCCAAAAAGGACACTTTGGAATTTTAAGGACAAATCACTAGCTCTAAGCATCTATATACATACAATAAATGTCAAGTTATTTTGCACTGAAAAAATATAT